>NC_053452.1:24218907-24845523 GCF_015227805.2 Hirundo rustica
TGCGAAGTCCAGCTACTCATCTGTCCCCCAGTACCAGCATTCAAGAAAAAAATGGGAGTTGGTTAGAAGAGGGGAGAGAGCAATAATGAGCGGTTCGTAGCTCGTGTTCTTGTAGAGAAACCTTAAAGGCACAAGGCAAATCATGACTCAGCCACAACTGCAGTGAGATCTGCCTCATACACTAATGTAGATGCCAAAACTATGCATATTAAAAATTGTGGCTTCAGAATTATTTCAGGAAAAGATATGAAAGGGTCTTCTTAAGGTCTACAACTATATTTCCAAATAGAAATGAGAAACAAAGGAGACATGGAAGACACTGGATAGGCCTTTAAAAACACTGGATGAAAACAAGGTGGAGGAAATGGATAAAATGCACTTGGTTAGGGATTTAATTTATACAAAAAACAATACTACTGCTAGCAGCAGTTAACTATAATTAGAACTCCATGTTAGAAACTAATCCAACATATATAACCCCATCTTTATAATGTCATTATCATTATCATTTCTATGATATTTAAGAACTTAATTCCCTAGGAGTTTTATTAAAATTTCTAATACATCAGATAAAAAAAGCAACACCCTACACTTTTATTCCCTCTTACAGCTGGATGCCTCAAACAGTATGTTGTCTTCCAGTCCAGAGACAAACATATGCAGCTGATCAGATGGTGAAGCTCAGTTTCACCCCAGAGGGAGGATTAATGGATCTAATAAATTCATTCTCTAGGAAGGTAAAAATCTGCTTCCAGACTATCACTGAAATTGCAGTGATGGGCAACTGATACAAGGTAGCACTGGCTATTAAATTATTGAGCTGTATTAGCTGCCACAGAGAGGATGCCACAGCAGTGAAAACTGAGATTGGTAGGATGGACAACAAGCATCATTCCTTGAGCATCAGGACTTTGTCAGGCTGCAGAGCGAGTCCCCACCAAAACAACAATATATAGCAGTATGATGTCTACGCGATTATTGCTAGTAAGGAAGCAAGACATACAAATGATTTACTCTTACAAACAGTTATTAGAAGATTTGGGATTTAGTCGTGAGCAAACCTGCAGATTAAAATGAACATCAAATTTAAAATAGTGGGTTTTGCATCTAATTGCATGTCAAAGTCAATTTTGTCCTTTGGAAATTACAGCATGAAGGTCAAAAGTATAAGTAAAATGAAAATATCAGAGTATTTCAAGGCAAAATAATGTTTTCTTTACTTAGCTCTTTAGTGGCATAAGATTTCCCAGTGTAAGCTTGTTCCCAGATGCAAGCAGCTGCTACACACACATTTGTCCAGGAAACACATGGTTAGAAATATACACTCCTAATTTTAGTGAAGACGAATATTTTAAGGCCATCCTGAGTGAAATCAGAATACAAATGTTAAAACTGGCTTCTGTTCATCCATATACAACGTGACAAGCATTTGCTTACTCTAGGACTGCAGAGGAAGTTTTTAAGACCATGCATATTTCACCATCTGCTTTGCTGCTACTTTGCAAAATTCTAGTGATATGAACTAGTTATTACCTCAAATACTGGAGGGTGGGCAACTCTATCTGTTATCCATGACTTTTAATTTTGGTTAAAACAAACTAGTAACCAGAAACTTCAGATGAGCATGGAGCCAATACACAAGAATATGAAATGGAGAGAGATTCAACTTACAATTAAATCTTGAATAAGTGAAATTGAAAGTATCCTCTTGGTGCCATTTTCCACAATTACTCCAAGCCAATTAAGTGCACCCCAGTACCACAAATAACTCTGTCCTCCATGCCAGTAGCTTACAAAGGCAAAAGTGAGGGCTGTAGATAATAGTGTTCCAAGCAAACTGGACTGAGATCCTCCCATTGGAACGTAAATGTACCTGCAGGTGAAATTACAAATAAGCAATGCTGTTAGAGATTCTACAGAAATCTCAGAAAAACATCCACCACAGAACAAATGCGTCAATTTGTAGCATAAAAAAGAATGTGAAAAACTACCTGACGTGCTCTGTTTACAGAGTTTGCCCTATTTTCTGCAAAGCTGTAGACCACTTCATGAAATATGTGCATGTGCCATTTGGCAAAAGGACAATTTTGTGGTCCTGGGAACTCTGCATTAGGCAAATATATAGCATAAACTATATTCTCAAAAATGCAAATAGCAAATATTTAGATTTTTTTAAACCGGAATAGTTCTAAGTCAACTACAGAAATTACCTGTAACCTTCATGTGAATTTAAATTATAAGATTTTTAACAAAAAAAAAAAAATTAAAACATTATATAAAGTCATATAAAGTCACAACCCATAGACTGTTTCCTACATGTCAGAAACGTAGATGCATGCAAACATATTTTATTACTAAAAGGTTGTAATTTCTTTCCTTTTAAATATTTCATTAAAAATTATGTGAACTGCAAGTATTTCCTATCTGGTTCTTCTATTATACTCCCAGGATCATGTCAGTCCGATGCCCTTTGGAGCACTCATATTAAAAAAAGCCTGGAAACCCATATGAAGCACTGCATGCAATTATATTCTGCATTTAAACTGAACCCAGGAGTCACCACCTTAGTCATTAATTGATGCTTATAAGTGTCCAGAAAGCAGTGCTCCTTCAGAAAAAATACCAGAAGCAATGGGATTCTGAAAGCTGACGCTATTTTGTGGGTCATTTCATTTCCAGCCTGAAGAGCAACATCCACTCCCATCATCTTCTGATTAAGGCATGACCGCTGGCCAGAAACTGTCTGAGAGAGTTGCACATTTCTGTCAACACTTTGAAGAAGCCCATCAGGCAGGGGAGTCACCACCCAGCTCAGGGGTACCAGCAAAGAGATGTGGTATCTGAGAACCACCAGTGGCAGCTCTCCTCAGCTGTCATTCCTTTAGCATGACACTCTATACTCATATTTAAGAGTATTCCTACTTGCTAAGATAATTCAGGGATTCTTTTTCCAGTTAAATTTTAATCTCTGGTTATCAGTTTTCATATTCAGAGATAAATCTTACCTTAAAAATTTCAAAGGGAAATTAACATACTGCTTTATTGCTAATCATAGGAAGTAAGAAAATAAATAATGGAGTAAAATACAGTGATGAACATAATTAAAGGGTAAACAAAAAAGTCATTAAAAAAACAAGTGTCAAATGCTCCAAATTCTTTCTTAGCAAAACATCAATACACCTTTTTACTTCAATCTGCTACAGAGAACATCTGATTACATGTTTTTCAATATAGGTGTGCTTTTTAACTAAGTATGTGAAAATAAATAGAAATTAAGATCAATAGTTTCCATTTATGTTGTGCTTTTCTTCTCTCTCCCCTTCCAATGTTTGAACAGTGTGGCAATAGCAGACACTTACAATTGCAATCAATTAATCTAATGGCAGAGAGGTTCATCTTAGCAGTCTACAAGCAGTGAATTTCCTGCAGGGCTGTGGCACAGAGGGTAGAGGGAGCAGAGCCACAGACGCTGCTGCTTCAGTAAATTCTTTCTATACAATGGATATACATGAAAGACTAAGCTGCTCAGTACTCTTACGACACACTTTCCCAACACCTTTCCTCTCCCTTTCTAAAAGTTGATTGTGTTTTTTTGCAGGCATGGCAGTGCCTTGTTTCACAGAGCTGCACCCAGAGGAGCCCACAGCAGGAGCACTGCTGGACTCTGCACAGCTCTCTGCTGTACATTTAGGGATTTAATTGCAACCTGATTCATGTCTGTCAATTCACAAAATCATCTGGGACCCACAAGGACCATCGAGTCCAATTCTATAGTGAATGGCCCATATGGGATCAAACCCACAACCTTGGCCCTATTAGCACCATGCTCCATCAAACCAGTGCTCATCTCTGAAATGCAGCATTTCAAAGTAACCCAGACACTATCAAAAGACACATCTCTGTGACAGAGATCTGACTTCAATCCCCAAACGAACCTTTCTGCTGACCCCATAGGGCCCTGGGTTAAATCCATGGCACAAAAGGTAGCTTTAACTGCACAGGTCTCTTCAGGTTTCTGTACAGTCCTTGCCCTGCACTGACACTGCTGTGTAGGCTCCAGCCATCTCGTCAGCACAGGCAGCCTCCACTGGCAATGGCATTGCCAGGAAGAGCTCAGCAGCACCAACACATTTGTTTCCAGCTGCGGCTCAGTTTAGGTTGGCCTGAAGGGCTTTCAGCTTAGTGTGCAGAGAAAAACAGGCTGTTTTCTGATTTTTAGTCCTCAACAGCAGCAACTAGATAATTGAGCAGCAACAACTCATAATTCTGAATAATGTTAAAGGTTAGAGAAGTTTTAGCTCCTAGTGAGGCTGATGGCAAATGCGCAACTGAAAATCTACTGCGTGAAGCCCTGTTTGAAAGACAGAAGCCAAAAGGAATAACAAAATCTTTACTATCACTCTGACTTTCCCCTCAAAAAGGGAAAGTCTGTGGAGAGTCTGCCTCCCTGCCCAGAGGAGAAATGGAAAGCAGAAAGCAATGCCTCTGTCCTTCCCTGCTAGTGCCATAAGAAAATGGACAGGCAGCTGACTGCCATTCCTTGTCACAAGGGCAGTAACCACTCTCAGATCATGTGGTCTCGCCTTCCCCTGTCAGGGCATTCCCAGTGGCAGTTTTTAAATGGTTATAAAGGACTGATAAATGTTGAGTCATTTCTCTTGAACAGTGTGAAGAGCAATTCTGTAAGTTCCTGTATTTTTCACACAGAAAAAAACTTGTGAAAAAGTCATTACTTCATTACAGAACACATCAGGGAAAAAACATTTTTGCTACTTTATCATCCATGCACATCATCTCCATGTGATGCATGTGTGCATACACTGCTGCACTGGCAGGCCTGCATACAAGCAATAGGCAAGTCAGTGTGCAGCCAGGGGCAGAGCCTGGCTCTAGACCAGGCACTTTGTTCTCTCTGATTACCAAAATACTCTGATAACCAAAACTGTCTTGCAAAAGAACCATGCCAGAACTCTCATTGCTGCAAAGATGCATTTTGCCTATATTTGAGCAACCAGGTAGTTTAAAATCTAATTTCTCCATATTTCCCCCAGTTGTTTACACAGAAGAGTACTCATCAGATTAAAAAAAGGTACACAAACAAGTGTGAGGGAGAATAACCCCAAGAGAAGCATTATAAAGCCAGGTGATAGAAGAAATATATTAGTTCTTTATTATCATCTACAACACAAAACACACTTTGTAACTAACAGTTTGTTGTGGTTTAACCTTGTCCAGCAGCTGCACCCCACACAGACCCTCATTCACCCTTCCCCATGGGGAAGAGAAGGAACCTCTTACAGTGCATTCAGAAAGTGTTGCTGCCCTCCAGTTTCCTAAGAAAATATGTGAGGAGGGAAGGAAGGAGGCAGGGAAAGACTTTAAGGGGTAACTGCTACTATAAATTGATGCCTTTTATATCTGCATGCTTCCTAACTTTCCCTCTTCTTACCAATTCTTCCATCTACCTGCAATCTATCCCTGCAGTCCCTTTGTACTGCAAAACCCTGCACTGTACGCAGGGTTTACACAAATGGAGAGGCTGCTGTAGAACATGCTGACCTGCTGCACCCTAAGTAGAATAGCATTACATAAATATCTCATTTTAAGCTTCCCTGCAGCTTTTAAGATTATTCTCATTTCTAATCACAGAAAATCCACACACAAGTTCAAAATCCCTGGTTCAGGGACTATTAGCACATAAAAGTAACCATGGGTACTCATGGCAGTCTAACACAACTCCAAGGAACACCCTTGTAAGTAGAGTTTCTTAACAGCTCTTGAACAGATGACACATTTATTCTACATGTGTAAAGAAGGCAGAAGAGCTGAAAAATGTGGCACCAATATACAACAACTTTATCTTAACTCACATACATAAAAAGAAAACTCAGCAGTTAATTGGTGGTCAATGAGCCAAAGGTAGACCAATAAAGGAAAGCAGCAAAGTATTTCACAAAGAGAAAACGATGGAGTTAAGTAGATTTGAGGGTAGTAATTGGTCATGTCCCTCCAGGTTGTGTTATAGGGATGGCCAGCAATGATCCTTCTTAAGACCCATGAAAATGACAGACAAGAAGATTAGACCTGTGGAAAATGTTTAGTATCAAAAAATGCAGGCTATGTGAGTATTTAAAAATAAAACATTAAGTGAGGGGGCCAAAAGTCAATCACTGCCAAAACTTCAAAGGAGAAATTTGAAGGTGAAAGAAAGAGATTTCTAGGCAGACTATCAGAGAGGAACATGTGAATGCCATAGGCCAGGCTTTGCCAACCATTCCTGGGCTGGGGCTGGCTAGACCTCCATTAAGGACACCAAGGAAAGGTATTTCATGATGTCAGAAGAAAAAGTTATGCACATAACATGGAGAGAAGGGGGAAGAGAACTCCATGCCATGAAAATCTCAAAACATCTGGGGTGTGTTTGAAGCACATAAATATAAATATTGAATGTTATATAGTAAAAATTATTTGCATGCCCACCCCCACACCTGACATGATCCAACATACATTCCTAGCCTTCGCCTCCCAAGGCAAGGATGTCAGTCTTAACCATATTTCTGTGTTTTCTATTTCTGTTTTGATTTCAAACTAAAACTTACATGAGATGAAACATGCTACCTTCACAGACAAAGCACACTGTGCATGTGTCTTCCCCAGGTGCATTACTTTTAGTCCAGGTATAGCAGTTTAAATGATCTTATCCACAGCCAGCAAGCTGTTTAGTTTACACAACTTACCTTAATTTTAACTCACTAAGTGAACATTAGAAATTTGGATAAAATATGCAAATGGTACCATTTAAATCCCTACAGTAATGCAAATACAAACATAATAGCTAAAGTATTTAAAAGTGACATTTACTTACAGAGAATACTTTTTAAATCCAATAACCATTTTGTTAGTTTTCTTGAAGTGGCAATCTTCAGAATAATCATAAGAGATCTGACAACCATTCCCTTGAAAAACACAGAGTTTCTTTTCTTTTAATGACTCTACATTACAAAGTTTAGGTTTTTTTCTGGTAATTTCAGAAAACCTCTGTGAGGAGCATTTGTAATTGGTTAAGAATCATTCAGGAGGGCTATTATTCCTTGAGACCTCACATACTGTTTTCACTTGCACATGCATGTAATTTTAAACATATTTAAATCTTGAAGTAAGTGCAAGTAAAGCACCTGTTTAACTGCTGCTCTGTCCAGGACCTTTCTTCAACATGTGCCTGAATTTCTTCCTGAAGTAAGGTCATAAAGCAAGATGCCTGTTATCCATGATTTTTTTTCCCCTCTCCTGGGCATTAGTCTTGAAATGTCTAATCCAGAACAAAGTGAAATGTCAAAAAAAAAGGAAAAGTTCATTTGCTTGTAATGGCAAAGTAAATACAATTAATATATGAGGATTTTGTGTTTTATTTCAGGGAACATTTAATGCTCAAAATTCCAATGTCTCTGTAAATTTCAAAGCACTCAAGGGTTAACTGTGTGACTATCACACTATTTTGAATTGGGCAGTTCCAGAGACAACACAGCAAAAGTATAAAAAGTGATAATGCAGTCTTCCATCTTGCATCCTGACAATAGAAATTGCTTGAGGTTCTGTACACTGAGGGTGTTCATTTCACACACATTTTATGTGGAAATGTGTGTGAAAAATCCTGTCCAGGCAGCATTCAGCTGGTGCTGGGCTTCCTTAATTCATTTATTTTTAATACTCTCTTCATGGCCTTAAACCATCAACTTTTTTTCTGCTGCATAATAAAAAGATGTCAGGCGCAGTTCTGCAAATTCTTACTTCTCACGATTCCTGTTTTGTCGCTTCAAGCTGTCACCGACTTGAATGGAGCTACGCAGAATGCATAAATCAAGCACACCTGTAAGTCTTTGCAAGACTGAGTCCTACAGGAATAAATCTGTTTTAAATCACAGAAACATCTCCCATAAACATGACTTTGAAGGCTGAGCCATTCATATTCGCACCTGAAACAAGGAAATAACCAGAGATATTTGGAATGTCGTTTTGCAAAGTTTCCATTAGGAGACTAAGCCTTGTTCTGTGAAACCCCATTTCTCACAGTAACAATTTTGCTGGCTGTTGGCAAAGCTTTTTAAACTCTATAAGACTTTCTCACCTCACCAGCTTAACCTGATGTTTAGAGACCTTGTCAAATCCAGACTCTTTAAAATATTTAAGCTGATGTTGGCTGCAGGCAAGTCTTGTTGCATTACCACAAAAATGTTTAATGAGAAATTAAGTCCATTTGGTTTACAAAGCATTAACGAGAATATTCATATGCAAGAATACTCAGCTTTACAAATATGACCTGAATTCTCATTCACTTCACAATTGTAAGGATGTTTTCCAGCAAAGACTGAGTGTGAAGCTTCCTACTAAAAAACCGAGAAGTGTTTAAACTATTTTTCTTCCCTTGCATTCAACACAAAAATGATGAGTCGAGTCCATATGTCAAAGGGCACATAACTGCAGAATACTGAATAAATCACTCTTCCAAGGAATCTCATGTTTCCAAAGAGATTCATTTATTTCAAATGAAATTTTAATCTAAATCATAATATTTCCTTCTAATGGAAAAAGTTTCATTACTGATGGACTTCTGTGTTTAGTTTTCTTCCAGCTGTATCTAGGAAAGAAAGAAACCCTGCCTACCACCACCTGTTTGCAGTCAAATGCGAAACTACCAGCCAGCTGCCTTTGATCGGAATGGAAATTGCAGAATTTCCAGATGACCAAAGAGACAAAAAACTGGTTACAGCATTAAGTTGAAACTAGCACCCCAAACATTTTGCTGACAGTAGAAGCCTAGATGTTATTGCCAAAACAACCTAGAGTTAAGTGCCTACAGCTCAGCTACTGGGTGGCAGAGGGCTGTGTCCCCAGCTGACAGATGGAGCTGGGAAGGAGGCACTCCTGCCTCCCCCCAAAGGAGCCTGCAGAGTTCCCTGAGGCTGTTCTGAGCTTAACTCCCCTCAGGGGCCTAATTCACTCCTGATATTCACATTACACCTCCCATGTGCTGATGATATCTAGGCTCAGCAGCACAACAAGCAGGCTATATACTCCTTTGAAAACACAGCTAGAAGAGAGATATATTAATAGCACTGTCACTCTCTGCTTATAAAACGGTAGAGGTCAGGCTCTTTGCCAGGGAGACCAACATATCTTGCCTCTCAGAGGAGTGCTGCAGCTGTCTGTTACCAGGCTGTCACCAGGAAGAAAAGAAAATAAGAGTCAAAGAGTGAATATGCAAGAAAAAACAAGTCTGTGGCTAGGGCATTACTCAGAGAGATGCAGACATTCCAGTCCAGCTTTCTGCACCAGGAATTGCTCATTGTGCCCTAAACTATCATTAGACATAATGCATAAGCAACATCATGAATAAAGGAATTTCCCCCCGCCCCCCCCACTTATTTCTTTATTTCTCCCAGCTCTTACACTGGATGTGACAGACAACACAGAGAAAAATTCAGTTCTCTTGAAGTTGCAAAATAGAGCTTAAAGACTAACTAGCAACTTAGAATAAAAGAAGGTACCATCACCCTCAAACCCACCTCTGTTGTTAATCCTGATACGTTTCTGTTAGCCACTGAAGTAGAGAGTACTCCAGAAGACGATTGCCTACAAAAGATTGAAGTTTATTCCAGATGACCAGATTTAAAGGCTACCCCAGTATAGGATCCAGATTGAGAACTATACTGGGATGGAAGTTGCTTTGTTTGCAACGGAAAACACAGGTCAGAATATGTGGTAACTACCCTGAGTGAGGTAATTGAATCTAAGACTCTAAAGTAAGATGCTTCAGCACAGAAGGCTGGTTACTTTAACACAGACATTCCAAGAAAACATCTGGATGGAATCTAAGTATGCTTTCAGTGCATTGCATGCTCACAGGACAATTTGGAAGGAGAGGTGTTTGTTATCAGCACAAGGTACATCAATCAAACATGGGACACAAACATTACACTTATTGGAAGCAGTACAAAAACCAGCTGAAGTTGCAACTAGGCACTACAAGACACACCAGACAAATAAAATGTGGAAATGGGCCAAAGTGTGGAAATTATTTGGCTGACAGGACAGCTAAAGAGGCTGCAGAAAATGACATTCACATTTTGGTTCTGCAACAAGAGATAAGTCTACCAGATATTAAGCCAGAATATAGTGCAAAAGACTGTCAGTTTGAAGCACTAGAAGCTTGATTTTGATGCAGTGGATGGGCAGTCACCCCTCCTCGACAAGTAATAGTTCCCAAGACAATTATGAGAGAAATAGTAGACAGAGAGCACCAGTTTACATATTGGAGTGCAGAAAAGTCTATAAAACACTTACGAAAGATAGTGATTAGCTCCAAGATGACTGAAATTCTATATTCAAACACTGAAGGCTGCACAGAACCACATAGCCTTGGACTATCTGCTTGCTAGCCAGGGAGGAATGCATGCTACTTTAGGACAGGAGCGTTACATCAGTGATGGGTTTGAAGCCCAACACACAGGAATCATCCCGACAGAAAGGGCAGTAGGAGACTAGCAGAAAGAGGAACATTCCTCTGGGTGGGATTGGCTTACTTCATGGCTACCAAATTGGAGACTGCTATGAAATGCACTCATGGCAGTCATTGTAATCACTGTAGTACGTATACTTGCTTGTATTATGATTCAATGTTATAGATGTTGTAACATTTTGTGCTGGAAAATGAAGTATTAAGATTTGTCTGAAAGAAACACAGTCTCAAGAAAAGGGGGCACTTGACAAACAACACAGAGTACAGAAACTTCCAGTTCCCTTGAAGCTGTAAAATGGAGCTTAAAGACTAGCTAGAAAATTATATTAAAGAATGTAAAAATAGACACACAGGATGTTAAATGTAGTTGGAAGTAGTGGATGAACACATACTGAGAAACCTAAGTGGGTTTTGTGGCAAAGTTATATAACAAGAAACAACGGTGCATGTCATCTCGTGCTTGGTGATAAGGCACTTTCTGGAGGCATGACACAGCCCCCAGCGTCCTAGGGTCCGAAGCAGTTGCCACTGTTCAGTGTAAAACGGAGCAAAGTGGGCTTCACATGCAGTCTGAGATTCCTTTATTAACATCACGTAACTCAAATACAGTGCAGAGATGAAGACAGGGGACAAACCTGGACCATGGGTTTTAAGGGACAGAAGCAGGGTGGAGTTTGGGGGTCAAGGGGCCAATAGGGAGAAGACCAGGGAAGGACACAAAGTGAAGTTTACAAAACTTAACCCACTGGGAAGGTTAATGTGATCAGATTTATATAAGCAGACCAAAGGAGAGTCGAGGAATAGGGGATTCCCCAAGGGGCAGTCCAGACAAGGGTTGGCATAAGGAAGGATTGACAGGGAACACTTGGGAATAGGGGTAGGTATCAGAGAAGACAGAAAACCCAGGCTAAATTACCACCCCGGGCGGGGGGTGGGGAAGGAATAAACCACGGAGTATTAAAACACAAAATTACACAAAGTAACAAGTGCATGCCCCAAGAGAAGTTCAAGGCAAGGTCATTTACAAAATTCGGGACTCTCAGTAAATATGACCACTTTAGACCCCTTTAGATGACCCTCTAGGACCATAAAAAGACTTCCAGCAAGAGGCAGAGGCATATAAATTAGTTCTAGGAAAAGAGATGTTTATGGATTACCTACGAAGTACGTTGTAATGAATGTGTACGACCACAGTGGATTTAATACTGTTGTAAAGTTTCACAACACACATTCGATCAGAGGAAAAATCCTCCAAGTGTGTCCAGCGTTGTAATGAAGAATGCCTGCTTTTTAATACTTCAGATTGTGTTAGAAAGTTTGTAATATGGACTATTTCTATATCAGAGGGCCCAGCTCAAAATTCAGAACATTGCATACCTCAACTGGAGGCTGCATAGGCATAATTTTCCCACACAAATAAACTCTGCAACAAATCTCTTCCCTTGCCATCTCCCCTCTCTTCAAAAGAGAACATACACAACATCACATTTTACAATAGTTTTCAACTACATCTGAAGCAACAGAGACCAGTTCTTTCTCCGCATATGACTGCACATATCAAACTGTTTGTGGTACAGTTAGTGAAAAACTGTTAAGTGTGTCATTTGCTGCTTTGACTATGCCAAGAATAAAGTACTGTGGTTTCTCCCATCCCTTAGAAAGCTGATTTAAATTCCATAGGTGTAGGCACAAGCTATTTAGCCATTCTGCTAATCTTATTATGCCAGGTACATCAGAAAAAATGTGGATTCCTCTGCATGTGTGAATTCAGATGTTTAAAATACACTCATCACCATGCACTTAACAGCTACCTTTTCCAGCATGCCTCTGTCAAAGGAGTGCATGAAATGCCGTCACTACAACAAAACCTATTTATTTTCCTTATTAAACCATTTTTGCTTGGAGACAAGGTGATAAAGTTGAATAGCCCTCTAAAATTTGCTAGGTAACAGAAAGACTGTTTAATCTTTGCAGACTCCTTTGTGGAGAGTTTGATGATTCTTTTGCATTTTTATATCCCTTTGTACACATGCATGTCAAAGGGCACTGTTAGCATCCACAGACCACACAGCAATTTCACCAAATAACAAAATACCTTTGCTTCACTGGGCTGTATAGTTCTACAGACAAACAGAAATCAAGATGTCAGAAGACTTTCACTTGGGTGCATCAAAAATACAAATTTGTGCGCGACCAGGATAATGTTCAAAGTCCCAAAGTCAGTGAAAACTTACAATATTCAAATTATAAACCAACATCAACAAAATGTACTTCAATGGATCTCTGAAATAAAGGCATGTAATTAATGCAAAGCGGAAATACGGAGGAGACGTTGCATAAATATGGCAGGAAACTTGACAAGTATCAAAGTATCTGCTTAAGGAAAGCTCAGCATTACATATTCCTCCAAACTGTATGTGCACAAAGTTTGAAGAGTTAGACTTTTGACATTATTCCAAACTGAGTAATTCACTCACCTCTCCTGAGCTCACATTTCTTAGAAAATGCACTTTGCAGTTCTGGGAAATGACTATTTATAAAGTACAGCCAAGGCATAGAGATGTCTAGGCAAAGCTGGGATCACTTAAAATTATACAGCACCTTCCACAATACAGAACTTCTCTACATTCTCCAGCCTGTGTCAAAAACCCTTCAAACACCAGCAGAGTTAAATCACCTCTAAATGCAGAGTACAATACACATTTCTCAGCCCAAATCAATGTTTTGAGAATGAACATTAATTAAGCAAAGTGAAGCAAAATATTTACTTCTGTAGAAGTAGCACCTTTAAATAATTATGATATCCTTTTTTCTCATTTGTACAGAAAGAATAGACATACTCTGCTAACAACCACCAGGAACAGGGTTCACTCCAAATTAAAACTCGAGTGGAAAATGGCAGTTCCTGTGAAGTCAGTAGCAAGAGGGGCTAGAGCTAAACAAACCAGTAAGTTTTAAACATATATCAAGAAAATATTCCATTGCAAAAGTAGAACTTGAGAAAGAAATGCTGTAGTTATGGTCAGAAATTTAAATATATATGTAAGGATGGGGAAAAAAAAACAAAAGACAAAACCCAGGTGCATACTCAAGGAAAAAGGAATGGTAAAAGTGCCGGGGGAAAATCGTAAGTTAAGGTATCATGGAAAGTTAAGTAGAAAATGTATCATAAATCATCTTATCCTGCTGTAACACTGGCCTGTTTATCTCTCAGTTGTCTGAAGGTAGTCTTTTTGTTAGAAAGACAGAACAAATAATGATTTAAAAAATAATGATTTGTATTGATCCTCATGAAAAGATTGTAAATCAATAAAACTAGTTTTAACTGTGAAGTACAAATGTAGGCCAGAAAAGACAGAAAACAGTTTAAAGAGCATTCCAGTCAGTGCGCCTTGATGAAATTCTCTGAAAGGTATTCAAGGAAGCATCTGGTTTATACATTGGATCACCAGTGCTTGTTTTTCATGTTTTCTGCTTCTTCAACAGGCTGTAAAAAGTAAACAAACTCCTTTTCTTTCTTCAAAAGCTGGGGTAACCAACAAGAATAAGAAAATTTCATCCAGCTTGGGAACTACTTAGCAAATTTCTAGTGGTACTTGGGAACACACTATGAAATAGTAGCTTGTGCTCACCTCATCCTTAGGACTGAGGGCTAAACAGCTAAGAAATAGCATTCAGCAAGGTGAGGTAGCTTCAAAGAGTTAAATAATCAACATCAAACTGGCTTATTTTCCCTGAAAAACCTCAAGAAAAACAAACAAATCTCTCAGTTAAAGAGAGACCAGCAATCTAAAGAATGTCATGGTAAGATAGCTATGGATTAGCTTTTAACCTGTTTGAATTATTCATCAAATATTGAACAAAGCATTTAAACTGCTTCAATATTCAATAACTGCTACCTCTCAGCAACAGGATGCAAGTACCTCCCTGGGCTGAAAACTCCACACCTGGGAGAGAATCAAACAGTACAAAATCCCTCCATCCTACTGCAGTTTTGCCATGAGGCAGTGAAGATGACAATTAAAAAAAAAAAAAGAAAAAAAAAGGCAAACAAACAAACAAAAAAACCAACCAAACAAAAAAAAAGGCATGCACAAACCAACAATGTCCCACCACACTAAAAGTGTAAAAGTAAACATGAGGCTTTGCACCCCAAACCATGAGTGATAATGGATGGTGGTGGAACATCTGTCCTTGACTCCAGCCTCAACTGGAAGGCAGTAGGCAACCACTGTTCTCAGCTATTGATTTTCCACCATCTTGCAGAGTGGTCCTCCACTGGAAAATGGCTTTTCCCAGTCACAAGATCCTCACAAGGGTATCGCTCAACTTGCAGAGCTGCAAGCAGAGCATTATCCAGCGCTTCCTGCCTTCACACTGCAGCAGATCTCTGCCTCCAAGAGCACCTTCCCTTGCCACAGACAGGTTACTTCAGAAGGAAGGATGTGGGGGTACAGCAACCATCAGCTCCTGGCTGAGACCAAAAGCTAAGAGGCAATGGAAATGTACCTGAATTTCAGGTGTACCCTCACCAGTGATTTGACTCTTGGCCTTGAAGCAGACTAGAAATGCTCAGCCAGTTTAAGGAGTAGTCTCCCATTCTCCTCTACCTCTTACCTAAACTTCACAATTTTCACTTAGGAGCTCAGACAGTGGCAGAGCAGAGCCATATGCATAGAATTCATGAATACAAAAAAGCCAAATGTAATTATATGGGGTCAAGCATGTTGACAAAATCCTGGAACATTTTCTGTTTACAATGCAAATGTTTTGTTTGACAGCACCACTGCAGAGATTGATAATGATGATCCATCACTACAGTAGTGTTTATTAATGTTCAGCGAGAATTAATGTGAAGCTGAGTGGGCATAAAATGATACTTTCTCATTTTTACTTGCTTGCACATTTGACCATTAGTAATGCTAAGCTGCCTTCACTTGTTTCTCACCTTTTTCTACAAACTAAATATCCTCTAGTCCCACAACAGCAGTCCTCTCCATCCACTTCTTGTGACCATCTGGCAATTCTATGATTGTCTCACCCTCCATTCTGTCCTGTACAGTGAGAAGTAAGATAAGTTTACTTGCTCCTAAAAGAAAAAGCCAGACCATATTTTCTTTTATTATCAGCAGGGGTTTTTTTTCATCAGTTTCAGATGGATAAGGATCTGGATTAGGTACTTCATTTCAAAGTATCTTTTGCTCTACCCCTAAAATTAGTCGAACAAAATATTTTCAAAATGTGAGGCTTGAAGAATCAGAAAGATTTCTTGACTTTTCATGGTTACAGAAATCATGCTACAATTAACTGCTATTTCAAGGGAAAAACATTGAATAATTGTATGTTTATACTTCTTTTTCTGTATGTATTCACAAAAATTCTTTGCCTGGACCCTTGCATGTTTTGTGAGGTTTGTGGATGCAGGGATAGGGTACATCAAGAGGAGCACACACTTAGCAAAGCAGAAGGATAAAAATATATTAATTTACCACTAACTTAGTCTGGAGATTGGATTTAGCAGAGCAAACTTGACAGATATTCTTTCCATTTGAATATTAGTTCAATTTCCAGAGCACATGCGTTAAAGGATTTCCATTTTATAGTTAAAACCAATGTTTCCTACATTAAAAACTCTTCACTATAAAAACCCAATACTACATGCAAGATACAATGATTTTCTCATCTCATATAATTAAGGCCTGGCTGAAGAGTTTTCATCTTCTAAGCGTTCCTGCACATTTACTCTTACTGCACTTCCATAACCTATTGATATTTTTACTTGCATATTATCTCTATAGGGTAGAGAAACCATCAAGAAAATACAGTGCAAACTAAACTATAGTCCTTAACATTAAGGCTGCAGGTAAAATCCTCTTCTGAGCACATGCATGGTACTAAGTGTTCAGCTAAGCTGTGAGGTATCAGTGTAAAGCCCCAATTTCTCTTAAAGAACAAACATAAAAATACTGTTCTCTGCATCTCAGACTCTCTTCTGTGCCTTTATGGGACAAGCTGAGCATATGACACAGCCTCCTGAGGTAATCCCTCTTGGACAGCTGTTGTTCCCCCACCCCCTCTTCCCCTCCCCTCCGAGCTGGAATGAACAAGCTGCTGGGGCTACTCCTGAGATCTCAATAGGCAATGGCTTTTCTGCTCCTGACTGGCATGATGAGAAAGGTTGGAAATCAAAGGATCTGAACATGGACTCCTTTAAGTAAGCTCCAAAATCCCTTTAAAGCTATAGGGGACAGCATAAAGCCAGTAACCGTCAGTGTTACAACCTCTAAAGCATCCACTGCCAGCAGAAGGTTGAGGATTTTCAGCAGGGCCGCTGCCATTCAGAACTGGAGGCCATTTTGAGCTCCTAGGGTAACAACCATAAAGAACGTACAAAAGTGAATGCAGGCAACATTTAAATTATAAATTGAGTTTTACACGTAATTCTAGTTGTGTAATACACATTTCTTCACAACAATAATGCCTGTGTTCAACAGGATCTTTGCATAGGACAGATATACAGCTTTGCTAGCTGTATCTGAGAAAGAAAACCTGCTCATAATTATCATACAGCATTTTTTAACCTTGCTAATAGAGTTCAATATTAAATCTGAGTACATTCTGTGATGGTAGCCTAGCTGTGCTTCCTGTGACTCTTGTTTTGCTGAGTAGGTAGAGTTAAAATCAATAGCAAGGGCATCCTTCTCCATCTTCTACCTTCAACTGCCTTTGCTATGCTTTTTAACTTTCTAAAGGAAAAATAGCAATATGAAAAACCACCACACATTTTAACTCGTAATTCTTGAAAGGTAAATTCATTGAGAAAACATATTTATGATAAATCTTTGGTTTTGTGAACCAAACATGTGAAAAATTAACAACCCAGCATTATTTCAGAATCACATCTACTCTAATCATTGAGATTCAGTAATTTAGAAAGCATTCTCTTTCCACATTCCTTGTAGCAAGAAATAAAGCATCAAAGAACCTTTTGCTGAATCCAAGCATTTAATCTTCTCTGTACATAATCCTGCAAGGATCAACAATACCACACAGCCATGTCAGACTGTAGATAGTATCCAAAATCAGGCAGCAGCCTGTACAGAGTGCTTGACATGTGAGATAAGCCTGTCCTGTCCTTGTTTCAAAATTTTCTAGTTGATAACGCTATTTAGGTTTAACATTTTGCCAGTTCAGACAAAATCATTGCAGTACAAAGCCTGTTCTGCCATTACTGGCTCTGAAAGCCATTATGAAGGAACAAGACAAGTGATGTGAGTACAAACCCAATGGCATATTTAAACTCAACTGATCCATGTTAGGCACAGACCTGTCTTGCTTAATTGGATAGCACGTACATGCTTAACAACAGACACATGTACTTCCATAAAATGTAGAACCCAAACCTTTTCAAGTGATCCAAGCTGCTTTCCATTCATATATTCACCCTCTTTTCAAACAAGTAATAACTGACAGCACTTTTTTCTGTTTCTCACAAGCTCCTGGACTGCACAGACAGTACTTTTTCCCACCATACTCACTGCTGCAAGTTTGTCCCTTATTTGCCATGCCTGGAGGACTCTCTCAGAAACCGAACCCCTTTAGGAATACCACTCACCAAATCTAAAGCACACAGGCTGATCCAGCACTTAGTGCAAAATACTCAACTATCCCATCCCTGCCTCTGGAAAAGGTCACAAACCAGGACAGCATCGTGACTTGCACAGTGCAGTTCTACCATCCTCAAGACAATATCCAATGTCCCTGACTCAACATTCAGTGTATCTCACAATTTGGCAGGAAAGCAGTAAGCCCGAGGCGGGGTTTTATGAGGCTACCCTGGTTTCATTTCTGAGGAAGTCGTAGTATCTCTCTGCCAGGTCACACTGTACCGGGCTTATCAGAGCTCTAAGGAGCACAGCAAGGCCTGTGTCCTGCCAGCTATCATTCCACTAAGTTCATGTGAATTTCTCCATTTACATGTGAGAGAGAAAAGGAAAGAAAATGTCCTGATGCTGATATCCCCATCGTCTGTCTTTTTACTCAGAAATGTGTCTTGTAGATTTAAGCTGGGCCCAGAGAGAGAGAGTGAGAGAGAGAGAGAGAGAAGAGGGGGAGCGCTGGAATTTTTTCAGGCTGTTCTCAAAACGTGGGGATAATAGTTCAGCTTTTTGTGAGCTCATGGAAGTGTTCTCTGAGTTCTTCACTGCAGAGAGAAAGAGAAAGAGAAGTGGGGAGTTTTTCTTGGGTTTTTTTGCTAGTTTTCCTCATAAGCTACAGCGTGAAAGGTTTTTCCAGGGCTGTTTCTTTCCTGGAATTGTTCAGCTTCTCTCTGGTCCAGAATGCCGGGACAGTCACCCAGGGGCTCCTCCCCACAAGCTGCTCTGCAGCCTGGACTCTGGGTCTGAGCCCCAGAGGGACTGAAAGAGACTGAGTCAGCTGAGCCACACCCCACAAAAGGACTCTTTCTCTGAATCAGAGAAGGACTTTCTGAATTTGCCATCTCTTCAGAACAACAAGAGGTTTCATTGCTTAATAGCATTCACTTTTTCATGCTTGTGAATACTTTGCTTGTTAAATCAACAGTTTTTTCCACTTTTCTCTAAGAAGATTATCTCCTGAACTGGTTGGAGGAGGGGCTGCTGAATTCTGCCCTTTAGGGAGACATCCCTTTGGGAAGTTCCCTTCCAAATGTGTCCCAAACCAGGACAGAAGAGAACATTTTACTGACAGCACTTGACTAGTTCAGAGGTAGGCATGAAGCACTGCCTCTCATTTGCGTTTGCTGCTGGCAAGGAATGATCAAATATGCAAAAAAATCCAAGTTGTCAAACATTCTCTATTGACCTCTATTGTAATACAAAAATAATTGCTTGACATGTCCACCTTCACATCCTAGGCTTTCTGAAGTTATCATGATTCTGAAATTAACAACAGAAATAATATCACTAAACAAACTCCCCAAACCATTTCATATAGACCCAAAGTTTTAACATCAGCTTCATCTAAAAGCTAAGTGACTAAACTCACACTTGAAGGCAAACACAGATAAGGATCCATCTAACTGTGCTGGCACCTACTTCTGCTCATTGGCAGGTTTGCAGAAGTGGAGAAAAGATTGTGAAAAGAATTCAATATGGAGATGAACTGCAGAAGGACAAAAACCCAGCATATTCTTTCATTTCTTTTCAGCATCATTTTCTTCCTATACAACTAAAATAAAAGACTCAATTTATGAAAATTAAAGCAGAGTGAAGAAGGAATGAGAGACAGAAATTAAGTGTATCCTAGAAATTTGACATTTGACCAATAATGATGGAAGTGGATTTACTACCCATATGGTAATTATGTTTTTAAATTATATCATAATTATTCAAATGCAACTGACCTTGCCATGTATAACTCTAAAGAACTGCATGTACAGTAGAAAGAACAGATTTGAGACTGTTTGCAAGCCGAAAGCTGATTATGCTGAAACACTGCACACTGAAGAATAATGTATTCTGACCCAGTGAGAATGAGCTGACTGGAAATAAGACGAGACACTAATTAAAATCTGCGCAGCACCTGGAAATTAGGAAGTGATTTAAGTCCAAAGTGTCATTATTATCAATGTATTTGGGGGTGAAAGAACATATAGGAAGAACACAGCTAGTAGTTCTTTATTCTCTAGACCCTTCAGCGTATCTATGAATTCTCCACTGACGTGTCTCATGCTAAAGATTTTTTCTAACAAATTTCTAGACTTTTCTAAAGAGATATTATTTTCTTCTGTGTATTTGGGAAAGTTACTTTCAAGGCAGACAAATTACCATGCTGCAATCAGTCTTAAAATGCATAGGAAAATACCTTTCAAATACACAATCTGATCTAATAGGGTTCAGTAAAGCTTCACGTACACTGATGCATTAAATACATACATGGAAAGCCATATTAAGTCAGATACCAAATTAAACACAATTTGTCATAACTGTCATGGTTAAAATGCAGATTCTGTTCTGTCACACAAGTTACACTGAATGTCATCTTAACATAGTTTCTTCTCTGCAAGTCATGTGTGATTACAGGATAGTCAATCTATTCAAAACAATACTCAAAAGACCTCTGGTTGTTCCAAAGTCAATTTCAGGCACTGGTAAGTGTTCTGTATTTTATTTGAAACAGTCAATGCTTGTTCAAACATTGTTGCTTATTCTACAAAAACTCTTATCCTAGATCCATCACTACAGTACATGAATGCCCTCTGGTTGTGTCCTTAAAAAACAAAGTAACTATGAACAAACAAACCCACAAAAACCCAAAACTGAACCCACCATACTCTGTGCCTCACTCATCAGAGAGGGAAAAATGTGTGTGCAATATAGCACAGCAATATGGGACAAAGGGAGACTACAGAAATTTTCCCAAATGCACGGACAAAAAGGTGATGGTCCTCAGTTTGGGTAGGTGCTCACTATCAAAATCTGAGCACCAACTCACATTAATTCATTACCAAATTAATTAAACTCCTGGAAAGATCAATCTTCAACCTGCATGTAGAGTGATTCATTGTCTTTGAGGGTTAGGGCGGGTGACTCTGGTTGGCCACCCATATCTGCACAATGAAATTTTTTGTGTCTTTCAGCCCCACAGGGCCCAAAATTTGAACTTGATTACTACTGAGTAGGGTAGAAGTATCCAGAATGTTAGAGGCCCTTGGCAGTGAAAATAATTGAGTATTCAATACCAACTGGACCATTCCATGTACATCATCATACTGTGGCACTCTATCCAGGAACAAAGGTTCTCAGCAACAAAAGTTAAAAAATTCCATGAGTGTAACAAAGTTTCAAAGACACGTTACATGCGCTGCTGAAGATAGCTAAGCTAGAGACTGTCAAGACTGTCTGCACGGTATAAAAAGCAATCAGTGAAAAAATATAAAACACTAGAAAAAATAAGCACTGTTACCCCAGAATCTAGTTCCAAATCCTGTCCTGTCCTCCCCTGACATTTGAGTCATATAAGCTAGTGCTTGCTTGCACCACAGGAGGAAATTGTTTATTATATTTCCCATTACAGTTTTGTAACTATGTATGAAAATAGGGATGCCATCTATAGATATGAAACATTGCATAATGACAGCCTACAAACATAATATGTCACCAGAGGAGAAAACAAAGATGACAAGGAGGTTGTAAACAACCTAAATCAATCCATTGCAAGGATAAAAAGAATCATCCTCAAAGTCACTCTTCCAGGGCAAAGCCAATTGTCTGTAACGTTATTGCATCTAAGCACTTACCCTGGGAGGCAGGGAAACGTGCATCACCTTTGGCTGCCAAAATGAGCAGAGCTTGCTCCCATCATCCCACTCAAACAAGCCACAGCACTGAGTAACAGTGGACAATCTGCAGGGACCATAGGAGTTTACATTGTCAGTATTTCCACGTGTGTTTGATGTGTACCCATAGTTCAACACAGATATTTTTAGAGAAACCTTGAACTGCTCATCAGAGTACAGGAACACTTCCCATAGGATGCCATGAAAAAGCAGGGATGTATCAAGTGCTTTCAGGTCAACCACAATGCCATGTATGCTGTCCATCAGTGCCATGTCTGTTCCAGCCACCTACACGGAGGTTAACAAAGTAGACTTTTGGGATGTGAGAAAGCAGACTGGGGAAAATACCAGATAGGGCTGATTGACATGGAGCAGATACCGTAATTAGTTGGAATTAATGGTCATCCTTCCTATTGCTGTATTTTATCATCACTATCAAGAACTAGTCCAAAATAGTGGCTAGAGAAGGACGCCACAGCACTAAGCAGGTGACCTGAATGGGCAAACCTAATATTTATGAGTGGCAGGAATTATAAAAGTTAGGAAAAAAATGTATGTGACTTAGAATGAGGAAAAGAGAAAGGCAGATCTAACTAATTGCTATTCAGAAGTTTCAGTAATTTTCCTAAGAAGTTTTCATTTTTTAGACAAAGAGCCTCAAAACATGTGAAAAATCTAAGGTAAAATTTGATACTGACAGCAAAGAGGCAAAAGATGGCAACACTGGCTGCCTGAAATTGTCTATCACATATTAGGGAAACAGACAAACGTGATGCAACAGCTTTTTGTTTGTTTGTTTGTTGGTTGGTTGTTTTTTTTTCCTTTTCTCCCCACAATAAAAACTTACTATAATTTAGGTTTTTTACAATTCTATTCACTAGATGTACACTGCAAATCACATTTGAAAAGTTTGGCATTTTACCACAAAAGGTAACAAAGGAACACTGGAGGACTTCCCGGACAGTTTAATACAGAGAGCTCTAAAGGAACTGAAAGACTATACAAGTTTCTACCTCAGTTATTTATAAACTCCATAGTAAAAGCAATGGGTGTGAACACTGAGTTAAACACAGGCTAATGCAGTAACTGCTTAAAAGCTCCCTTCTTTAGGATACATTGGAAGGTTTTAAATGACCAATGTTACAGTAACTAGAAGACTGACTAAAAACAATGAAGTAACACAAGACCCATCTGCAGAAAAAAATCCTAAATTAACTTATGAATCCTATACAATTCTTTTGAAGGATCCACAGTAGCCACGGATGCAGGGACAGGGAGATAGATTCCTTTCTTTGTCCAGAAGAGAGTCACACAGGCCAGTGCACTAGCCTCACCACACAGGAATTCTGTCTCAAAACAAGGATTTAGTGAGCAGACACACAAGATGGCCTAAAGAGCCATCACAATATGTAGGATAAGTTGAGCCCCAGCAATTTAGATGTACAGTGGCTTTTTTTTAGAGTCAAACTACTGAAAAGTGGACACCAGAGCTCAGTGTTCCTAAAACAAAACTATCCCATTGCACCTATTTGAAAGGACAACTTACAGCCAAAAACGTGGTTTAAGTTCAGATGCAAAGCCATAGCCTTCACTGTGTTGTGTTAGAAAAAAAAGAACATCTATAGGCAACATATTACAGAGTGATTTACTTTCACATATGGATAGCTATTACTGCAACGTTGAGTAGGGCCATCAGTTTAGGTAAGATGTACAAAATAGATGGTCCTGCTTTGACAGCAAACGGTGCAAAAATGATGAACATCAGCTGAGGAACAACACTCTTCTCTAAATCACCAATAGCAACCTATTTCAGAGTAGTTCTCGAATAACGTGAAAAGAGACGGTCTGAAGACCTTTTCCAAGCAAAGGTTTTCCTTTCCCAGATCATAAAGGTAGGATTGGAAGATCCATTCATTTTTGCCTTTACTTAAATAATTGAGTCTGTCAACTAAAGTGATTGCGGCAGTCTCCTGCCAGGGATGAAAGACAGGGTGATAAGCTTCACATAGCTAATTACAGCAGCAACCATACTAAATCCTCTCAGAATCTGTTTCATAGAAATATCACTTTTCTGTGGAATAATTACCTCTTACATGCCCAGTCTTTTTCCTGACATGCTTATTTTCATGCTCTGACATTTTAACGCCATCTGCCTCCAAGAAGGCCAGCCTGACACATTGTCAGAATTCAATCCACGCACCATCTTCCTACTCCCCATCATTTCACTCTTCCCCTAAATACAGAGGAATTGCTTCTCCAATGCCCAGTGTTATGATTTACCATTTGGCAGCATGAGTTAGGAGGTGCTTCTATAAGCAAACCACAGCAATTCTCAGCCTACTTGTACATGTTGTGACTACAGTTTCTGTAAAGTGAAGAGGAATCAAAGCCCATTGCTCTTGGATCCACCAAATCCCTTTAGATCATGTTTTCTGAGTCATTTGTGTATGCAACAGAAGTAATGCACAGTCCTTTTTTCTTCTCTTCCTAACCCCATGGCAACAGGGGAAAAAATCTCCTCTAGCCTTGTTTACCTCCAATCAGCAAAAGGGCAGGTATGACAAAATAATAAAGAGCCTTCAGTCAGACAGGACTAGTTGATGCTCTTATCTTCCCTTTCTAATACCTTGCTTATAGAAACAGTGAAGAGGAAGAAGCACATACACCACAGAGACAAAGAATTGTCTCAGACAACTTGTATAGAAGAACAGATTTTATTTCCCTCCTGACCTCTGTTTGTTCTGCCTTATTGTTCCCACATTTTGTATTCCCTGATTCCTTTCCTAGGTCTAGTGACTGACAATAGGTATTGTCCATTTCTATCAGGTCTGCAAGAGCACTGCTGCGTCAGTGCTTCCCTCCCTACAGGCTGTCACCAACAACTTTTGTGAGCTGACATTTCTCACAAAGCCGGCAGAACTGTACCCTACACAACTGGTTGCCAGGTGCTCATACATAAATATTTAATTGATACCTTTTTGTTTAGTAGCAACAACTCAAAAAAGCACAGATGGAATGATATCAAACCCAGAATAAATTAATAAGACAGATAATGACTAGTTTATTACATATAAAAGAATAAATCATCTCTGTAGACATCACTTTCATTTCTTTGTATTAAAAAAGCCATTGATTAAGCATCTTTCCACAAACATCACACTGATTTCCAAAAATCCCAACCAAGCTAAACCAACCAAAAAAAAGGAGGCCATGTTTAGCATCCAATGCGCTTCTAAACAGAGTCATTTGGGAGATTTCATCACTAATAATTTTGTAACGGTTAGTACTAAATTGATTACATAGAAGGGGAACCCCAGACCTCCTTAATGTTAATCATAAATTAAAATGTAGGAAAAAGAGGCACGCCCAACAAAGAATATTGACTTAAAACACTTCTGTAATTTGTTTCAGGATTACTACCATACATTTCTGTATAATTTACAGTATATTTTGTTCAAAAGACAGCAATAAATGGGGAATGGTCTTTTGGTGAAAGCTTTCAAGCCTACTCTAGGGACTCAGCATGCTTGGGTGGCTCTCTGAAACACCTTTGCTCTGATGCAGGCAGCATGGGGAACAAAGAGGAGGAGCAAGAAGTCTCTGCAGTTGCATGACTGGAGTGCTGTGAGGGACGGATACAGGCTCTTCAGGAAGGACAGCATGGGAAGGCCTGGACAGGGGCTTGTTCCCTGTGAAAGAGCAGCTGGAGTTCATGGCGCTGTGCCTGGGGATGGGTGTCCCTGTTACAGATCTCCTGATCCCACAGCAGCACTCTGAGTGCATTAATGCAGCAATGCAGCATCCGAGTGCATTAATAACTACTTCCCAACATGGGCAACCAACAAGGAAAGACGTTCTGCTAGACCTCGTACTTACAAACAACAAAGAACTGGTCAGAGATGGGGAAGTCAGAGGCAGCCTGGGCTGTGGTAGCCATGTGATGATCAGGATCTGGAGAGGAGGGCCCAAGGCAGGAAGCAGAACCACAGCCTTGGATTTCAGGAGAGCAGACACCATCCTTTTCAGAGATCTGTTTATAAGAATGTCATGGGATACAGCCCTGGAGAGAAGAGGGGTCCAGGAAAGCTAATTGATATTCAGGGATCACTTCCTCCAAGCTCTGGAAAGGTCCATCCTGACAAATAAGAAATTAAGCAAAAGCAGCATCTGAGAGCAAGGAGCTCCTTACTGAACTCAGACATAAAAAGGAGGCTTCAAAGAGGTGCAAGTAGTAATTTCATTCTTAGTCTTCAGAGGATTTATGAGCCTGAAAAATGGGATATTTTGATTGCTGTTTTATTTTTAAATCATCATTCTAACAAAACTAGGGCCTACTGCATGCTCTTCTGGGCAGACTTGCATTGGCAGCTCTTGGGGGCAGCCTTAGGAGCTAAAAATCACATCGTTTTTCATAGAGAAGCAAAACCTTTATTTCTATAAAGCATGCAGAAACAGAACAAAGTCTGTTGATTTCAACACCAGCATGATCTTGGAAGAGATACAATTTCAGGGTCTGAAGCTATATGTTACGAGGATGAAAAAAACCAAAAAAACAAAGCACAAAATGCTGACCCAACATAATGTCATTAATAACTTGGCTATTAGGAGAAAATAACTTTGTTAGAAGGGGGAAAAATCAATTTACTCCAATAAAGTGATTTCAGGGGATTTTCAGGTGGGAATCATGGAGAATTTCTTCACAGAAAGGGTTGTCAAGCATTGGAATGGGCTGCCTAGGGCAGTGGTGTAAGTCACCACGCCTAGAAGTCTTTAAGAAATGATTGGACATGACATTTAGTGCTGTGATCTAGTTGACAATGGTGAATGGTGAAGGGTCAGACTCAATAATCTTGGGGGTCAGTCTTTGCCTAAATGATTCTGTGATTCATAAGAAAGTGAACCAAAATTTACTCACCCATATGCATAGTTATTCACGTCACTGTGCTTTAGAAAAGTTATTTTATCACTATTAACTGGAATCAAAACGTCAAGTGATCAGTTCTGTGAACTGATGATTAAATATTTAATAACTACAAAGTAAGTCACAACAGCGTTTCCATAGGACACAGGAGAGGAGTCAGGATACTGTGACCACCCTGCACAGGTTCTGGAAGGTCTGTACTACTTCAGTGAAATTACAATAACCCCATCTGGATGGAGCTGCATCCAGGACACTGAGTACAAAATATGTCAGCTTTCTGTGATTAAATAATTTGTCAGTTTGATCCCCAGAATGATCTGTGCTTCTACAGCTTTAGCAAAAGCCTGTAACTCCTACACATTCACTTCCACAGCTGAAACATCTTAATGAAAGCTGTCATTATTTTTGTAATTTACCTCTAAACTCTTCAGAGACACCATCAGCTGAAGTAAGAGACTTCTGCCTGAATATTGCTTTCTGAGCCTTTTGTTGAGTTGGAAGAAATCTGAGAATAATTTCAGGCCTTCCCCAGTGATTTTTTCTATGCACATGATGACACTTAATAAAACCTTGTGCCACTGCTCCTAGTTTGAGGCAGAACAAGTTTTTGTCTTTCCTCCCTTCAATACACAAGGAGGAAAAAAACCCCACACTGAAAACAGCAATGTTAGGCACAAAAATAATTTTGAGAGGGACAAAGGTCATGTATGGTATTAGACATTCACTTTCTGACACTCTCTTTTGAGCTCCATGCCTTTGACCTTCACACCCTTCTCTAAGCACTGTCCAAAAAGCAACAAAGGTTAATATTCTGTAATACACTTCCCTCCTAGTGCCAAAAATACCTTTTAACTTGGTGATATAAATAAGATCACATCTTCTTTGAGTAATCACTGTTTAACTGTTACACCTGCAGTTTTGTGGCATACACCATAAATCTTCTACACAGACTGTGATCAGAAATTCAGAGAATCATAGAACAATTAGGCTGGAAAAAGACTGGCAAGATCAAGTCCAACTTTTTTTGGCTGAACACTACCTTGCCAACTAAACCCCATTGTGAAGTGCCATATCTACTTGTTTTACGAACACTTCCAGGAATGCTGACTCAACCAGTACCCTGGGGAGCCTATTCCAATGCTTAACCACACTTCCAGTGAATAATATTTTTCCTAATATCCAACTTGAGCCTCCCCAGTACAACCTGAGGCCATTTCCCCTTCTCCTGCCATTTGTTGCCTGGAAGAGACCAACGCTCACCTTGCCACAACCTCCTTTCAGATAGTTGTGTAAGGCAATAAAGTCTCTCCTGAGCTGCCTATTCCTCAGATTGAACAACCCCTGTGCTCTCAGCTGCTCCTCATAGAACTTATGTTTCAGACCCTTCAACCAGAGACAATTCAACCACAACTTTTCACTTAGTTATAGCTGTGCTAATTTGTCACTATTAATTTTTGAGAATCAAAAACCAAAAGAAAGAGCTTGCATATCACATCTGCAGGAAAGTACAAATAACAGAAGTTTGGTCTGCTGTACAAAACACTTTGTCACTATTAAGTTTGATCTTCCATACAGAAGTGAAATACAGATGGTTTCTATAAAATTTCTTGACTTGGGAGTCAGGGCTTAAATACTATCTGTTATAACAAGTCCTGTAGGCAGTGGAAAACCTGCATAAGACAGTGTCTTGTACTACCATAAAATAAAAAGGCAAAAATATTAATAAGAAATTAAAAATTATTCATTATAACAATTGCTCTAGAGTCATGCAAAGCTCTGATCAGACAGTTCAAAACATTAACAAACCTTCAGTTCTGGAATCTGGAACAAGTGAAGGCAAGGAAAACCTTCCAGAGGTGGGTCTCCACCTCTGATGAACCAGGAGACATAAAACCAGAAACATAAAGTGATGGAAAACCTGGCAACAGCTATTCTTAAAACCAGACTGAATCCAGGACAAGCAGAGCAGTACTGTAATAAACAACAGACCACTGGAGAACTACTAGAAGTTATTCCACAACTCCAATGAAGTCAAGCTGCAATAAAAGCATTCAGATAATAGATGTCATGTTGTATCTGACCATTGAAACAAAGTTAATCCAAAAAAAGTAATTTGTTTTTAAATTACTGAAACAGTTTGTTCATTTAGTAAAAACTAAGAGCACTAACCCTTCCTGCTGAGTTTAAGCTTAATTACTGTTACGCTAACAGAGAATCATCTTGAAATAATACTCCAGAATTAAAACACAAATGTGAAGCATTACCACCAAGTTTTATCATACTTACACGTTTCTTAAAATTGTCTCAGATTATATAAAGTACGTATTTATTATTTGCAATGGTTATTTTGTGAAGAATTAATTAGAAAGGTAAATTAGCCCTTACACAGGTCTTCTTTTTTTTCCAGTACTTCTAACATTGAAGCCTAATGATTTCCAAATATAAAACACTATTTCCTTTCACATTCCTTTTTGTCAGTTCTGTAGATTCAGAGACAGTTGTTCTGCGAAGTTGAAGTTGTTCTGTTTTGACAATCGTCTGTATCATCCAAAAAGCATGAAACACTTCATTCCTGATTTAAACACTACTAAGTTTTAAACCACAACTTGGAAGATTCAATTTTTCAGAAACACAGGAGTGTATTTTGCCCAGCCATGGCTTGCTACTAGTGTTACAGACAGTTATTTGAGGCACATACTTTATTCCTGCAGTGAGAATGAATGCAAAATCCCTCCTTATGCTGATCATGCAAATATTGGCCCTTTGGTTGTCACTAAAAAACCAATAACTTAAAATATATTTTTTATTAGTAATTTTGTTAGTCCAGTTCAAATCACAGTGAGGGGAAGAAACCAGAACAATTGTCAAAACATGTTTCCACAGAGAGAGGGAGAAAGAGGATAAACCAGGTTTCCATGGTTACTTTGTTAACTATCCCCATTTTGCTGTTTACATAGTTTATAAACAAGACACTATAAACAAGGAGAAATGAAACATTTATTAAGATCTGCATTACAGAAAGCTACCATCATATGTCACGTCTGTTTCAACAGCTGACTGTCCAGTGGAGCACTAAGACACACGGATATCTACTCACTGCTGGTGCTACCTATATTATATAGGACAAACCCCTGCTGAATGTGCACAGAGGATGACCCCTTGACCCGAGTTCGTTTGCTAACATTTCATCAGTAATTTATTTTCAGTAGAAGATGATACCTTGCCTTGAAACCAATGATAAAGCTAGAGGTTTTTCACATATAAGTAAAAGCTCTTGCTTGGCTATCAACTAAAACTTCCTGATCATCAAAGGCTGCTCTCCAGCTCTATCAATTTCAACAGTTGCAGTTTTAATCATTTACTTAAAATGCAAAAGAAGCTCTTGAGTCATCACCATAAATGAAAGGTTAATTCTGTATAACAACACGTTGAAGCAAAAATGTCATCTAAATCAGGTCATTTTTTTATCCCCTATAAACTTTTATCTTAACCAAGTTTCTTATTGCTTGGGGAGGAATGACAAGTAACTTTGTAGTACCAGTAGTACTAAGAAGATTCCAGACATGCCATCAAAAACTCAGAAGTTCTACATGGAGAACCCAGCACAGAAAATTCTGGAGGTATTTTTGAGTTCTTGATATTTGGATACCAACGTCACTCAGGTAAGAAGCAGCACTTGGCCTTAGGTCCCGTTTACACAGCCATCACACAGCAGCACAGCTCACTTTGAGGGTGACAGCAGTCCTGCAGTACTGATCTCAACAAAATGTGCTAATTAGAATCATTGAATTGTTTTGTTTGTAAAAGACTCTTAGGATAATCAGGTCCAACCACTGACCCAGCACTGCTGAGCCCACCATCAAACTTTGTCCCTAAGAACCATGACTACATGTCTTCTAAATACCTCCAGGGATGGTGACTCAAGCAGTACAGTACAGACTACTTATATAACATTCAGAGACAGGTATTTTTTTCTAAGAAGCAACATTTGTCCTGCTGTGTTTTAGCCAAAGAGCGTCCTGGAAACTTGTGTAGAATACACACTATCAGCCTGTCTACCATCCTACAGACAAGCTTCTATATTCCACTGTTGCTTTGTGTTTGCAAAAATTTCCGTCCGTGAACACACTCTGTTAGACAATCTGTGAATTTTGCAGAGATCGGCTAATCCCTGTTCATGGCAGGATCAACTCCTCTTAGGTTACTCTTGAACAATACTTGCCCCTGAGTTATTTCCATACTCTGAGGGCATTCAAATAGGAAAATCTACCTGAGCAAGACATGGCCTGTTTTGAATCTCCATTTCCATCCATCTAGGTAATATATTTTACATATATACATATACTTCTAATACACACATATACACATACATACATAGATAAGAGTAACTCAAAGAAAAACACTACTGTTCTTTATATACTAATGCCAGCTCCTTATCACTAGGCAAAAAACTGAAGACAGTATTTAAAACTACTGCACTTCACTAGTAAATGTCCAATATTTAATACTTTCAGAGCAATAGTCTAATCCAGATTTGCAAAGCAATTCATTGTACCAAAATGCTAGATACATTTTAAATAATCTCTAAATCTACCACAACTGTGTCTGAAAGCCCTAGCACAAGGAATACTGTTATCTCTATAGCTACAGGAGATAACATTCATTACATAGCACTAGTATCCACGAAAAATTGCAGAGCAATACTGATTTACTTATACATCCTGATTCTCTTTACATCAGTCAAGGCAGAATTGTTCTTTATTTAATGTTTTGGGTTTTTTTAAGTTTGGTGTTGCATCACATAATTCCAGCAAGCAAATGGCATTTTGCTGTTCACAAAGAACAGAGCAGCAGAGGCTGGTTGGAAAGTGGAGCCAACTTTTCAAGTATCCAGCTATGTCTCTTGCAAGAAAGTGATAAATCTTCTCCAGGACAAAGGAAGCAAGAACCGCATGACAGCTGACAGTAATAATTATCCTTTGGTTGCCATGACCTTAGCTCATTCTTCAGCACTGCATGGAAGTACTGCAATTACATTTTGGGGATAGAATAGGAAGCCTACAGCATGTTATTTTACTCACTTTTTTCAGACAGTAAGATAAATAGAAGCCTCAAGCTTTTGACCCTTCATTCCTTCAAAAGCATGAAACCTATGCAATTATTTGTTTGTCACCTCTAAGATGGAAGTCTGCATGAAATTTTGATTCACACAGCCTAATTTCTTTAGGAGCTAGGAAAGCAGTGTTTCCCCTTAAACAGTACACCACAAACAGCACATATTTGTAAAGATGTTAACTTGTGTATTTTATACATTCTTTCTTGATTTTACCTGAGCTGCTTAAAAGATCACTTTCTACTACAGTTTCCTATCTACATATATAACTCACCTAAATATATGCAATTAAGAGCACATACAGACTGAAATCACTTTATTTCCTTTTTTCAGCTCTAAATTCATATCTGCAATAGGACAAGTCTAAATCCAATAGTTACTTCCTGTCCTGTTTTATCATCTGTTCTTGATGTTACATAAAGTGCTTATACTAAACATCACTGAGCTCTTATATAGCATTCTTAATCCATAAATCTCAAAGCACTTTACAAAAGATGACCATTATCCTGCTTCATCTATGAAAAGAAAAAACACGGACATCTTCAAAGTGAAATTTGTATCTCAATAAATTCCCACAGTCCACAGTGAAGCTGGAATTGCGCCTCCCATCACAGTACCACTGGTGAGTCACAACAGCATTCATCTCTGCAGAAACTCCCATAACACTGGTGGCCTGTAAGTTGCACTCAGCAATTCCACACACCACTTAGGCATCAATCCAGAGAGAATACGGCTTTCAATATGGTATCTTATTCAGCTTGACAATCACTAAATCACTGAATGTTCCATTCAAGTATCTCAAAGTATTTTCACCTCCACACAAACTCTAAAACAATCTATGTGATCTAGGGGTAACTAGGTATGAGTTATCAAACCTCCTGCTTCATCCTTTCCTCTCCTCTTTTTGCTTCGTTTCCCATGTTCACTCCTTGCACCTTGCTCTAAGTTAGATGTTTAAACTCATAGACTGCCTTAAGTCTATAAACGCTCCTGTACTATTCAGAGAACCTAAGAACCAAGTACAGGAGATAAGGACTGAAAGCAGACTGCATACTAACAACCACACGGTTCACCAGGTTATCACTGTGATTGAAACTGCCAGACACTGCTGCATGGCCATGAGAGAAGGATGTTCTCTCTACTTCAATAACGCATCTGATGACATTCTATCCAGATGTCACGATGTGAGAAACCTTTGTAGTTTACAACTTTGGATTAAATTTAAGCTTTGACATGCGGTATCACAACCACCTCAAATCTACTTCTAGACTCAGGTAAGGTGAAGCAAGCTGACCCTGTGCACAAAGATGAGCCAAAGATCCATGATCTTCATGAAAGGACACATCAGTCTCCATAACACCCTAAAGTACACTAAAGCTACCTAGCGACACTAAAGTAGCCAAGGAAGAGAAAGGCATGCAAGCTTCCCTGACCCACGGGGGCAAAGGGAATCATTCTGTATTCTCTGGTGCTAAGCCAAATTGATTATTCTGAGCAGCTCTTCCTAGCATCTTGTATGTTGTATGAACTACCTACTGTCTGATCTTGTGCTTTCGGGAAGAAAAGGCACAAAAGTAGAGGAGATTGGGTAATAGACTGCATCTTCTGGAATGCACGTTTCCTAAAACAGGACCATCTAAAAAAAAACACCCAAAACCACCGAACAAAACAAAACAAAGCAAACAAACGAAAACCAACGAAAAACCACCAGCGGGGGAGCCTGATGGACTCCCCAAGAGGTTCTAGAGACAGCAAGGTGCGGTCCCGTCGCAGGCGCAGCCGGGCAGCGGCGGAGCGAGCGCAGCAGGACGAGCAGCGCAGCCCGGGGGTGTTGGAAGCGGCAGCAGCCGCAGCTCCCGGCGCCTCCGCTCCCGGGCCGGGAGCGCCCCCCGGCGGCAGCGGCGCGGCGCGGCCAGGGCCCCGCGGGAGCGCCGCCGCCGCTCCGGCCGCTCCTGCCCGGGACCGCGGCTCCCGAGCTTTTTCCCGGCACCTTCCCCCGGATCAGCCGCCAGGCATAAACGGGAAAGCCTTCGGCGCTGGGGGGTTTATTTTCTCCCGCATGCGGCAGTGAACACGGGGCGGGAGGGTGGACGGCAAGCTCAGAGCAGCAGCGTGGCCGGCGACAATGATTCAGTCCGAGCACTCGAGTGTGCTGGCTGCGATGGCACTTACTGAGCTGCATACAACTAATTCACCAGCAGTTGGAGTAGAAAAGAGTACTCTTTTCATCCTATTTTTTTCTGGCTCTGGTCTACATCTTAACAATTACACTTTGAAGAGCATGTGGGTTTCTGCAACACATCTAAAACCCAGAACAACGCTGAAACTTCAGTTTACACCAGGCCCATCCTCCTATTTAGAAGCTGTAATCATGTCTTTTGGCACGCTAAAGTAAAATATGGACTACAAGAAGAAGAAGAAAAAACACCAACATTAAAAGGGTAAAAGACAAAAAAATTAACCAAAAAGCAAACAAAATTAAGCAGATTTCTGTAAACTTATACACTAGGCCATATGAAAATTTACACGTGCTTATCTTTAATTAGAAGTGCTTGGTAGAAGTTGATGCATTAAAATGTTGCTTATGTAGTGAATATTTTTATATATTCACTTTTGTGACTCTGAAATACTGATTGCTCAATCTATAAAAGATGCAAAGTCCCTCAGACTGAAATCACATGTAAACTCCAGCCAAATTCTGGCACTTAGGGACAAAAGGTTCCTGTGACATAACTTCCAGGACTACACAAAGAATAAGTTCAGAACCCTTTAAATCACAGGTGGTTCAAGATTGCTGGGCACACACTTTCTTCCAATACACTGAAACGTAACCTTTGATGCAGCTCTGCTAAAACACTCAGTAAAATTATTTAACAGTAGCATGAACTGAATCTTTAAATACTTCATGTTTCAGAGTGTATTTCTTACTCATAGATAGTAACTCAAACACCCTGCAACAAAAATAACAAACTGTTTTAATTCACAGTTGCAACACATAAACATGATGAGATCTGTACATTGTTAATCCCAACTTCCCCACTTCAACAGTTTAAGTTAAATGTCACATTTACATAACATTTACATAAAGATTCAGTTTTGTTTATACAAACCCCAGCCTTATTTTTGCAACATGCTCGATGCTAATTCATTATGTAACAACAGATTGTTTGCTGTTTTAAACAAATAAAAGGTTTCATTCTGAGAAGGTGTTTGAGAGACTGCAATTCCTCTGAAGCAATTTAGCACCCAGTCTTTATTACTGTTTCATCAAATTTTTAAGGTTGCCTTGTTTTAAAACAAACAAGGTATTTTGGACACTGTCCCACTCTAAGACACCTCAACTGATTTTACACATCACGGTCACTTGTACAGTTCACACTTGTGCTTGATACACACACAGGAAAAGTCACAGAACCTCCCAATGCAATCCACAGCAGTTTAATTATAGACTTCTAGCAGCGGTCATGTTGGCCTAAAAATTGGAACTTTTTAGAAGATTCCAAGCACTATCCAGCTTGTTGGTTTTTACTGAGGTTTTTTGTTTTCTTTTTATTAATACCACTTCGCTCTTATCACTGCTTTCAACAGGAACACATTTAGACTAGTGCTGACCCATTCAAAAATTACAAACAACAGCAAACATTGCAAAACTTCCAGAGCTCACAGGAGTCTGCAATGCAGATGGATGCAACTGCAGTATTTTATAAAAAGAGATATATTTTTCAACTTCTCCATGATGAGGTCTCTATGGATGGATTAGCTGCTATTCTCTTCTGCTTTAAAACTTTAAAATTAATTTTGCAGAAACCATAAGGCCCCATAATACAAGTAAGAAAGAATTCTCTAAGCTAATATCACCGCCTCTTCACAGCAACAAAACAAATGCTTTCACCTTAAAATTATGTATAAATTAGACATGAAGCCAATTCAATCACATCCACTAATTATTACAATTGTGTTTATTACCAACAAGACTACATATTTAGGTTTAATATATGCTAATATTCACAAAATTTCAAGTAAGTCCCTACAAAAGCTGTCTCCAAAACATCACACCACATCTACATCAAATATTTCCAAAGATGGGAAGAATCACCTTTTGTTCCTCTTAGCTCCTTGGCTAAGGAGGCATTATTTCAGTGGGCTTTCTTTTCCAAAGGGATGTTTTTGTAACACAACACAAATGGGAAACAGCCAATTTTTGTCTTAGTCTGCTCCAGAACCTTATATCACAGCTGGACACGCTTGACTGAAAATACCGCTTCTGTTCTCTCCACTGGCTTTATGTGCACTGTTCCAGAGGAGTACAAAGATCCCAGGAATTCAACACTAGTGAATACTTACTAGAGCCTCATACCATGCAAGTCTCCTTGTTTTGTTTAAAGGCTAGGGATTAGAGATAGAAATTACCCAAAAGAGAATTCAAGTACAGCAGTTACACATATTCTACACCCAGTGATCCTACCTGCACAGACAATCAAATCACCAGCGTTACTGGATCCTTCCCCAGGAAGCCTATCAGTAGATTTTAAGCATTGTTGGCAGTTTTTACTGTCTACATGACTCTGACGATTACAGATATATATAAATTGCTCTCCTTCATGCAGACATATTTCTGCTTACTCAATACTATTGAGCAAACACTGATCCAAGTGAGAAAAATGAGACAGATACATTAAATTTTTATAGATATACCACTGATTATACTAAAAAAAGAGTATTTTTTATTCAGTAGGTCTCCCATTGACACAGGTACACATAAAAGTCAAATAGGCCTGCTCCAAACAGTCATCTGGGACTTTCAGGGAAAGCAGTACAAAGACTTAGCAACACTGGTTAGGATTAACCTTATTTGGAATAGACCAGCCAAACCCATTCAATGCAGAAATTGTTCTATAGGGTACCCTGTTTACCTCAAGGTGTCTGAAGGAAGGTGAGTGCAGCATTGTGGCCATAGTTTATGGCAATAAGCTGACTAAAATGTCATCCTCAAGAGAAATTCCAAGAGTGGATACTAAGGAACTATGAGGTGGTGGCACAGGAAGACAAGTCAGTGTACTTGTATCCACACCACCCATGAGAAACAAGTGGTCTATTGGTGTGAAGAACCCCAGAACCAAACACAAGATTTTGTTCTTGGAAAAACACTGTGGTTTGCTTCAGAAGACAGCTTGGGCACATAGTGTTGTGAGAACTGGGACTGTTCAACTTAGAGAAGACTCTAGAAAGACCTTACTGCAACCCTTCAAGATTCAAAGGATGTTTATAAGAAAGATGGGGACAGATTGTTGAATAGAGCCTGCTGCACCTGGACAATGGCTTCAAGCTAAAGGAGGGTAGATTCAAACAGACAGAAGGAAGAAAAATTTTTATTACAATAAGAGTGATGAAACACTGGAACAAGTTGCCCTGAGAGGCAGTAGACACCTCATGCCTGGAAATATTTGAGGTCAAGTTGGACAGGGCCCTGAGCAACCTGACCTCATTGAAGCTGTACCTGCTCATTCCAGGGTAAGATGGGACAGGCAATCGTTAATGGCCCCTTAGAACAAAAACTATTGTATGATTCTATGACTGCTGTGTATGCTTTAAGGCTCACTAGGTATCCAGGACACAGAATGACTCAAAAAGTCAAATTTCTTGACATAACAAAGTAAAAAGAATGCATCCTTGGGATAGCTAGCACTTTCAAAGGCAGAGATGTCTATCCACATACCTTTATCAATGCTGCTGGAGAAAACTGGAATCTCATCAATACTGTGCTGTCTATCCCAGCTACAACATATTAGATCATCAATAGTATTTTATGGGCAGCTACATTCAAAAGAGACAGAATAGCATTAGCAGTGGTATTTGGCTCCCAAGAGAGGGCCATGTATCACACTGATCCTCACACAGAATCTGTGTCCAGAGGTTGGAGCCAAGAATCACCACTGAGCTTACCTAGGAATGGAGTTAGAGAACTGCTGCAGCTTATGTTGACTTTCCAAGACCTGGGTGCATTAAACAGAAAGGGGAAGCTCAGAAGTTTGGGAGTTGTTAATTGTGGAAATTTGGGGGTGTGTTGGGGTTTTTTGGTCAATTGTTTTTGTGGGGATTTTTTTCAATACAGTGATAAAAAGATCTGCTTAGGTTTCTTTTTAAGCAGGGGCATAAATTTCTTTGGCTTGGGACGGCTTGAAGATGTGGGATCCCACAGGATTCCACAGCAAACTAATACAGGACTTGACTAGATGATGAGCAGATTTTCCCATTTCTTATTTCTAATCATACCTTAGTTAGAACAATAATCCCCTCTTTAACCATAGGATCATTCTGCCCTTACACAGAGGTGTCTTTTTCCTAACTAAAAATCAGTAGAGGTCATCACACAGTAGTTTTTCATCCCAGAGGTAAACTATGCCATGCTTTACCTGAGAAAACTAAAAAAAAAGTGTGATTTCCAAGTTTTGTATCCAGAGTACCTTTGCACCAAGGACTAAGCTAACCTTAACAACCTGCAACTATAAACAAGCTAAAGTAATTGCAAACCATGGGGTGAACTGAGAGCACTGCTAACAGATGGACGCCTTTCAGAGACACTGGGGGTGCGTGGTCCTGCAGCTCTCTTCAAAGCCAGATCTGTACTGAAATGAGTATGATTCACACTTTTTCAAAGCCACAGCAGAGCTGAAAGCACAGAGATTTTTCAAAAGAATCATGCCTGCAGGAACTGTCATTCTTCCCCACTGTTCTCATCAGTGCTGTCCGAAAGGAAGCACTGTTTGGCATCAGGACTGTAAATATTCCCACAAATTCACAATTTTATTTCATCCAATGCCCTGTTCTCAGCACTGGATGAAACGCCTAGATAAAATAACTTCAGTGAGCAAAGAGCAACAGGCAGCCTCTCTTACTCTTTCTCCTCTAAACTGCTATGCTAAAGACTATTTCCATATATTTTTAACACTGAAAATACATCTATTGTTCTATTCTGAGAATGCTCAGATTTGGAGAAAAAGGGTTGTTTTTCCTGCAGTCACATTGGAAAAATATTACTACATTTGTACTGTACTTACGTGATTTAAATACATGATTAATAATTTTGGTAACCCTAAAGCAGTAACAAATAGGTTCTTTCATATCACTTTGTGAAAACATGGGGAAAACAACCTTCCAAATTTAGTAGTATATTTTGCATTACTACTACCAAATGCCAGTTTTCATCACAAAAGTACTAATCCTTCCCCGGTGAGTTTCCAGGATCCCTCCTTCAAATATAATGGTATAGCTAACAAATGTTCACAACCCAGATCCCCACATACTCAACTGTGCTTTACTTTCACAAATATAAGTTCCATGATGCCATTTGATTTCAGTTTGCAAGCAGCAATTAAAAATCTAGTCCCAGAATCCAGTTCAGTCCAAGTCAGTAAACAACACATAATTAGCCATTACAGCATAATATGTACCTATCCATAGTACATTTGAAAACATGAGATTTTTAAACTTTTCCAAGCAATCTTGAACTGTGCTTCTGATACCCTTTTTAAGACATAGATAGGTGGACAGAAATTATTTTCTACTAATTCTTTACTAAGAACACAGAAAAAAACCTGTGTAGTTGTTATTTCCTGTAATACTTTGTGTCATGCCTCACCTGGGGAAGCCACTGACTGTGTACACCAGGCTAGTACATACAGCCCTAGTTCCTTAATCAGCATTTAATTACGCAGATTGTCCTTTTAGCAGTAGTATTTTAGAGAGTATTTTCAGTTTTGGTGGCCTCGCACTTTGTATTTGCAAGTGTCATACTGCGTTCCCTGTCCCATAACAGGGTCGAGTCATTATACTTAAAACAATATAATCTCTTTTGCATTTCAAATCCCCCCTCATAGACTTTCAATGCTTCCTGCAACTCAGGTTTGATGGTCTTTTTCTTTCCTACTGTTTTATTTCAAATGGAAATGAAAACTGTGAAGAGGAGAGTATAACACATATGACAGCGTAGTACGAACACAGGAGATGAACTGCAAGTTCTTGGGAGCAAAGACTGTCTAGGCAAATAAAGGCAGTAACTTTCTAAAATTCACAAGGCAGACCAACAGAAGATATTAACACCAAGTCTGTTGCCTACTCTAAAGTCACCTATTAAAAGGATTTTTAAAAAAAAAAAAATTAAGTTAAGATAACACCAAGCAAAACTCATTCTGGTGCAATAGAAGAGAAAGTAATTCCTCCTCAGCAGCACAGTGACAGGGAAAGCAGACGATGTAATTAACAAAGGTAGGTAACAGGCTGAAAATGTCTAAGCTAAAGTTAGAAGAGGAACTGCACAGGACACAGCTGGCTTTGAAAAAATCATACATTAGTCAAAGATGACAATCTCCTCATGCCAATTCCATGGCTACTTGCAGTCCAGGATCACACAAAAATACAACTCAAATACTGCATCTCCTTGGGATGTAAAGCAATGCTGTATGAGAGAATAATATCTTATTACACTCCTTGTATAGAGTAAATGAAAGTATTTTATGGCAGAAGCATTACCAGGGGCTCAAACTTAGAACATCAATGCTTTCTTTCCATGATTCTACTCTTGGTTAAGTAGTTTTACACATTCCCAAAAGACCTCCTTGGACACTGTATTTCTTTTATAAAGTAGTATCCTTAAAATTATGTTTCAATTTGATGATTTCAATTTCTTACACAATTATTTACAAACAAAATCTGCTCATCAAAATATAGATATAACTAGTTTTATAGAACTGATATCAGAATTTATATATCCAGTTGTCTAAGTACTCTAAACCACAAGTACATTCAGTAATATTGACACTGTGCCTTTAATGAAGGGAGCTATCTGTTAAGCATTTTAATGTTACACAGAAAGAAACAGCCCTAACTTTACAAAGTCTACAGCTCAAAGGTTATGAGAAGTGGGCTGGCCTGTGCAACCTTAAATCAAACCCAATCTTCCTTGTGACCTAGGTTTGTATGATCTCATATCTGGTGCCAAAAAAGCCACAAGGCATTAAAGCCACAAAGATTCCTGTGTGAAGGATGAAGACAGTCTTTATCCAGGAAATATGAGAAAGTAGCCTAAAATAAAGAGTTCAGCAGCAAAGCCAACTCAAGGAAAGGCTGACACCATCCGATCCTCATGGTGGGACCCAAACAGCATATTCTGGTTCATACATATTGGATTCATTCTTCCAAGGTAGAGTTCCTCACTAATAGACATTTCAGTGGATGAAATAACTGATAGAATTCATTCTCTAAGTACCCAAAGGCCACAGAAAAATTCATCTTTCATGGTACACTTCTTTGTAAAGATCAGTAGATTGTAACAAGTATTTTATTAAAAATGAAGGCAAACACGTTCTTGGTGAACATCCGTGACTTTGCCCACACAAAAAACTCTAAACAGCAAAAACACTTTCTCAATGTAGAATTCAAATTCATTAACCTCCCTTTTCTTGCTGAAGTGGCCCTGCTTTAATTGCTTCATCCCTCTAAATGCCATCAACCAAAACTCAAACAATGACTCCACTTTCCTTATTCATCTTCAGAACATAGTCCATTGCATGCATTGAATAAACTTCTTTTTCTGTTGAGAATATAAGACTCCCCTCCAGATTCCAAGTCTTCCATTAAATTCAAGCCCTTTTTGCAAGGTATGAAGGTACTAGAGTTACCAGTGGAAAAGAGTTTTTAAAAGGTTTTCTTCAATACAAGAAAAATTAAGATTCTCACAGCTACTGAAAACTTCCTGAATCATGTTTTCCTGAAGAAGTTAATTAGAGAGTGACATTGGGTAGATAGCCAAGACAAACAGTTAAAGTTTTTCCTACTAAAAAATGAACAGAAAACAATAGAAGAACTTACCATAGAAAGTATAGAGTAGTACTGAATTCACACAATAATTTCTACCTTTAACAACAGAAATGCTTTTTAACACACTTCCTGGTTTTTGCTGGGATAGGGTCTGTTTCCTTCACAGCAGCCAGTAAGGGGCTGTGTTTTGGATTTGTGCTGAAAACAGTGTTGCTGAAAACACAGGGATGCTTTTGTTACCGCAGAGCAGCACCTACACACAGTCAAGGCCTGTTTTGCTCCTCACACTACCAAGAAGTAGACTCGGGGGGGTACACAAGGGGAGGAGAGGGAGGAGACACAGCCAGGACAGGTGATACCCCAGGGGATATCCCAGGCCATAAGGTGTCACACTTGGCATACCAAGCTGGGGAGAGATGGAAGCAGTGGGGGGATGTTCTGAGTCAGGACATATGTCTTCCATTACACAAGTCACCATTACACAAGATGGAGTGAATGAATTCCTTGTTTTGCTCCCACTGTGGGGAGTGAGTGTGCATGGGGCCTGGCTACCAGCTGAGGTTAAACCACAGTTTAAACATGGGAGTGCAATTCAAAGTATTAGCTTACCTGACCAGAAAGCGATGCAGCCCAACGTCAAAACTTCTGTAAGACAAGAAAGATACACAAAATTTTAATTATTAAAAATTACTACTCTGCTGAGTATTGTACAAACACTGTGTTTCAAAACAATAATAACAAATATAAAGAATTGATAAAGCAAAGAGCAAAAGTATAACACACAATTTCCTTTCTGTGATGACACATGAAATTTAAGATTATCATCATTTGTAAAGATTTAGGTGCATGTTATGAAGCTCACAAATCTCTTGTTGGAATATTTATTCAATAAAGTATTAACATTCAAAATATAACACACATAAAACATAAAATGTGTATATACTCTTATTGGAAATAATGTAAGCACCCTGGTCACCAGCACATTTTCTGTCACATGCAAGTAGATAGTCTGTGCAAAACTGCTGTGGAATCTCTTTACCCTTTTCTGCTCTGTACTGCACTAAATTGCAAGGGACTGAATTCTCTCCATGATAAAGAATCATCAAAAAAATCCCTTTTGTCTCCTTCAAATATAGAATTTCTAAGAAGCAGACCTTACATTTGTGTTCTGCTCACATCAGTAAGGAAATTAATTTTGAGGACTTCTGACAGTAAGTACAAGTTAGACCACATTAAATTACAAGAACCATGTCTGAAATCTTCAGCCCTAACAACATACATTGACAGTATCTGTCAGCATTTCTTCCCCTTTTCTGGTTCCTTCATTGCTAAGATAACTCAGGAGAGCCAAGCTCATGAACAATATACCAGGAAATCCTTGACACTACAGGGAGGTACCTGCTGATTTGAGACATTTACCTTATATCTGAAGTATGTGCCAGCCTTATGGGACTATCCATATAATCTCAGATTAACTGTGTGCATAGTGGCACAGATGGAAAATGCAAGTATCTTATTCCCAGGACTAGACTTCCTCTGGAATGGGCTTATATTTCACATATACAGAAAACATTTTGGCATATACTAAGCTCTTGAGCATTCTATTCCAAGAAATCTAATTGGTCTTTTTGAATACAACACAGTTTTATTTTAACAGTACTGCTTGCTGTGTGCTGCTTTCTAACTGAAAGAGCATGAGAAATCATCAGATAGCTAATGGCATCCTCATAACAGCAGACACATAATGAGCTGCAGAAATTCCAGGAGTTAACAAGGAAGGAAAGTCCACTTGTTCAGCAGGGCAGAGAGGAGAGCAACAAATTTCTCACTGGAAAGCTGCCTTGTAACAGAAAAACATCCTGCCAGAACCATCTAGCTGGTCATCATTAAATCTGTATTTTTCACAACCCTTTCCTGAAATCATTCCACCTTTTATATTATTGTTACATTACTGTGCAATTAAACTGCATGAAGTGCATCCAGTTATCTTTCTGCATTCCTCCTGCCTGGATATGTACTGTATTTTGTCTCCCTCTCTTCACTAAAATATTTTGTGTTGTACAGACAGTTTTCTGTATTGGAGCTGGACACAGTCTGTATTTTTAGCTCTGAAAACCTTTTCTTCCTAGGACCAAGCACTCAGAATGTTTGTGCTGGGACAGGGAGAAAAAGAAACTTGCGGAGTTTCAGGAGAGAGCTGTATGCAAAGCAGCCACCTTGCACATCCTCAGCCAGGCTGATCTTTTCAAGTTCTCCCAGCTGTTCTCCATGGCAGTCATCAAATCTGCTACCATTTCTGATGGGACACACACCCCCAGCCTCTCGTGGACAGGGAAGTGGAACATAAAAATATCACTACTTTTGACACTGAACCAAAAGCCAAAGGATTTGGCTTACCAAAAGCATGAAAAGTTAATGGTACTGCTAACTTGAGATATCAGAGCTGAAGGAGATTGGGATGGACAAAGCTGAGGCAGTGAGTTTGGACAGGGAGGGAAAACAAGGTTGTGTGCTGTAGATGCCATGACATGCCAACTTTGCCTCATTTTTCACTCTGTCCAAAACATTATTTAAAAAGCATATATATTTATATAAAATATATATCTAAAACACTTGCTACTACAAAAGTTTTGTAAGTTTATTTCATAGGCGCTTTAGCTATTGGATATTTTGTGGAAATATTTTTAATGAGTATTAAAAATAAGCATGCATAGAACCAATTTATTAGAATAAATAACAAGAAGGAAAAATTATCAGAGCCCTACTAGATATAATTCAACATATATAGACAGTGCCCATTATTCCTAAGTTTAATTTTGTACTGATACATTTCAACAGACTACCCCAAGATCCTGAATTCTAAACACTGTAAGCAGTCATTTAAGATATAACTACACTATGACCAACAGAATTTAGACATTATACAGCATCATCTGAGTATGCAGCTTGATCTTAAAGACACTTTGAGACAGTATCATTGATTAGTTCCAAAAGCAAGACTATCAAGGCTGAACAAGTTCAATCTGCAAATGGGAGAAATGGCTGCATTACTTAACGCTATGGATATTGTCTACATACACCTGACATAATTAATAGAAATATTGTCCAAAGTGCAAACACAGAAAGCATTATGGAAGGTTGCTTTTGACAAAACACTACTGGAGGCATTTTTTGCTATTCTTGTTCGTATTTAAATACATACTGTAGTTATGTTGACAAGTAAAGTGAAAATACAGTGAAATGGCAATGCAAACAGATCTAGCAGATGTAATTGATCCCTCCATTCCCAGATGGAAGTGCTGAAAAGGGATAAAAGAGGGTTTATACAGCAGTGTTAAGTCTGCAGCTTGGGGTGAAATAAGCAACTTTATTAAGTTTAAAAAAAAAAACAACCAACAAAAAACAACAACAACAACAACAACAAATAATCACAATGTATTTGCATTAAAAATTTCACAGTGAACCCTTCAACAGAGGACTCCACCCATCAGGCATGGCAGCATCCCCCACAATCAGCACAGAGTGTGAACTGCCACTTGCACATTGGCAGGATTATCTACTGCCTGTAAAATACCCCCATATTTACTCCATATTACAACAAAGTTTATAACCAACTTCACACAGCTTGTTAAATCCTGAAGTTCCCTGTAAAAATACAGGATTTGACTGGTAGTTCTTGCAATTGAGGGTGCCTCAGTTACATACGTTTCAGAAATGCTTCATTTATGTAAGTTTCAGAAACCCTACAATGAGCGTAATTTTTCAAAATGAACATTTTCATTAAAATCTAAAATAACAAGAGAAAGGATATCCTCAGCAATATGAGTAAAAAATCATTTACCAGTTAAATTCTCTACACTACTCAAATGTCAATAGCTACATACTATTTCAAATTTTGGAGAAATAAGTGTCACAGGTTAACACAGTTTGGTTTTTAGTTAAAGAGGAATAGAGAATATTGCCCTGTCAGGACCTCGGAATTGTTTTGGAAAGGACAGGGACCTATCAGAAGCTAATTTTAGATACTGACATATGCTTTGATCACTGAGAATGTCAAATACAACTTTGGGAAGCACCGGCATAAATCCTGAATTTGTTTGAGCCCGTCCTTTTCCTCCCAGCCAGCTGAACAGGTAACATGGAGTGGGAGCGTTCTGTTGGCTGGCCGGGCCTGACGCTCCCCGACCCTGGGGGGAGCCAGCCCCGAGGCCTGGTCAGGCTCCATCCGGCAGGGAGGAGAGGCTGCAGCTTCACATCAGAAACTTTGAAAACCTCCCTGGAGCCCCGGAGCAGGGAGGGATCTCCACCAGGCCCCTGATAACAGCTCTGGGCCCGGTTGGGCCGAGGCCGCCCCGATTGTCACCCAGCTGCAGGCAGAGCTCCCTCACCCCTCCTGCAGTGATTCCCAGGTGGAGAGGAAAAGAGTTGGGAGGGGAACGTGGAGAGATGGCTGCCCAGCAGAGATCACACGGCCACTGCAGGCCTGGGCAGATTTAACCATTTCCTGGTCACATGAAGCTTCCAAGGCCTAACCCTTCCCTGAGAGAGAGAAGAAAGAGACAAAGTGGACACAGAAAAGGCACAGCATGAAGTCAGTGGAGCCAGAGCGAAAGAACTGATAAAGAGTTTTGGCCAGAGGGATTGAGGAAGTGGACATTTTTAGCTGGACTTCTCTAGCATAAACTATGGCAAAATGGACTATTTCTTGTAGTATCTTAAGGTTGTTTGGGGGAATGCTGGTTCTAGTCAAAGGTTGTGGATTGATGTAATTGAGATTTAATTAAGAATTTTGAACAGAGTAAGCCCCTTTGCTCCTGGGGTAAAAGGAGGTCTCAGCCTTTGAGATTAAGATGTTTTTAGAGAGAAAGTGATTTGAGGCCCTTGGCTCCTGGGGTAAAAGGAGGTCTCTATTTCTTTGGAGATAGAGACGATTTTAGTGATAGAAGAAGAGAATCCTTGTTTTATACTAGAAGAAGCATTCTTAAACAGTACCCTAAATTCACTGAGAGGCCCTTGAGTAGCCAGGGGAAAGGCTGCTAATGGGTGGAACAGCACAATCTGCAAAAATTCTGGGGGGTTGCAGATTTGTGACCTTGGGAGCCACCAGACTGTTTTTGTCTTGTGGCGAGTGTCTCCATGGGACTCTAGAGAGATTCCTCTTCCAAAGTGATGAAAGATCATGTTCAAATGGTGAAACTGACAAAAAAAATCACAGGTTGTGTCTCCCTATGTTGTTTGTAAGAACATGAACAGTTTGTGGGAGGAGGAGAAATGTTTTGAAAGTTTATATTTATACTTATTTTCTTTTTTTGGTGTGTGTTAATAAAACAATTTGTTTATCTTTAAGCTTGAGGCTGCTTTGCTTCTCCTGATCTTATTTCACAGGGAAAAAAGAGTGTAAAGACTAAGACCACTACATTAAATTTGGCAAACAGAATTTGATGAACGTGAAACCACTACAATAAGTAAAATATACTTTATCAAAATAGTAATGGTCTTAGAACAAAGCAAAATCTTAGCTAGCCAAAGGAACAATAGAGGGGAGATATATTTAACCTCAATTCCATTATCATTTTTGAGAGTTATTTTCTTCATAAAAGCATCCCTAATTCTGTTCCTCTGAAGCGCAGTTTTGGATCACAGTTCTTACACAACTTTCATGCTTTTCTTAAGCATGGAAGGTCTAGTTTGATACAACTCAACAAAACATTACATACACAATCCTTCATAATCAAACCTGCATTTTCCCAGTACATCAGCTACAAATTGGTGACCAACAATATACATACACTAAGCCAACAAAGACCCTTTCCAAAATACAATCTTTGAAAATGTACCTGCAGGAGAAAGAGGTATGATTGCAGGCAGAGCTTTCAAAATTATTTCAGACATGTAGTTTCTGCTCTGAAAGCTAAATGCATTATGCAACAACCTGTCTTCAAATTTTCCTTCAGAAGATGATGGAGGAAAAATTTAAAAATTGTGAGCACATAGCATCCAGAGGATTGTTTATAATCTCACTTCCCACAAAGCTGTGCCTTCCTTTAACTGAAGCCTAAATGCTCAAAAGAGGAATTGTATGAACCTCTGTACACAGCTTTTTTATTCAATCAAGTTATGCCAGCGTATGGTATTTAAGGACTCGACCCCACAGATTGCCTAGATGAAAACTGCTACTCATTAGCTGGTTTAGGGACTACAATTCACAATTCCAGTATGACTAAAGAACCCTGATCTCACAAGGTCTGATTGTTCCCAAGGATTTACAATGATATAAAAAAATGTAAATACTGAGCACATGCCAAGTTTACAAGAACCAACATAAAGTTAAGGCAGCTACTAGAGCCACATTTTATGAAACCAACTGCAATAATTTCAGTTGCCCAACTCTGATTTTGTACATCCATATTTTTAAGGCATGTGCTGAAGAGAAACCAGTACAGCTTTATTTTCTGTCAGTTCCGCCCCCCCACCCAGGACTGCTGGGCTGCACACTATTTCTGAAAACAAAGTACAGCAAATCAAGCAGTGTGCAGCATAATCTGGGAAGTATTTGGCTAACCCTGGACTTCAGAAAGGTGTACATGGAGACAGGCAGATGTGACACTGTGTACCCAGAGACTTCATGACTGCATTGCATTGTAGACAGAAATATCCCAGACACCTTAAAAACAGTCATGTTGCCACTGAACATAAACACTTCTGAACACAGAAGGGAATGGTGTAATTTCTATAAGCAGAACAGGACTTTGCTGGAGCAAACACTATAACTGCACTTAAATCTCTTCAAATCAGCCCGTTTGCCATCTATGGCAGTGATGAAATCTAACAAGTGGGTTATATGTTATGGCTTGGTACTCTGGGTATTCAACATGTCTTTAAAAAAGGCATTTTAGGTGTTGCAATGTTTCAACAACTGTTCTTGGCCCTTTCTTTTTAAATGTGGCTAAACTTAAAAGTCAAACTCATTCCCTTATCCTCAGAGTAGCATACTTAATTGCAGAAGTGTTTGCAAGACTAGCACTGCCATTAGCTGTCTTTGCAAATAATTGTGGCATTTAGCCAGTGAGCTGCTGACCAAGAGTCTCTCCCACTCCAGAATATTTTGCACTGGAGACTGAGGAGTCTGAATGACAGCTGCTTTCACTGACACAGCACTCAATTTGCTTCATTGTCCCTCTTTCTCGAGCAATCCCTTACAGCAGGGATGCCCAAAAGACTCTGCAAAAGGAATTCCCCTTTTTCCCCAGAACTGCTTTTCTGGGTTCTCCTATACCTGCTCATGTTTTTTCCAATGCTGCTTGTGGCAACCTCCCCAGCAGGCAATGCCTTTAAGATGAGTGCTTCCAAATTTCAAATAATTACAAATGTGCAATGTGAATCTGAAGCAATTTTTGTGTCTTGTCTGAAGAATCAGATTACTACCAGGAAGGCAGATACTAAAGTCTATATGCAGGTTTTGTAAGTACTATTATTTAATGTCTCAATGAGCTATAAAACTCTGCTAAAGCAAATCCCCTGGAGAGGGTACAGCCTACTAAACAGAGTAAGTATTTTTCAAGCAGTGACTGCTACCAATTGATTTGCCATCATCTTCATTATTAAATAAACATCTGGGAAAGCCATCTATATTTTTAAAAGACACTTTTGCCTGTCCATAACTTGCATTTATTCAGTTTTCTGCAAGTTTGCTATGAAGGTGTAGGTTTCAAGTAAAGCTTGTTTCTTCAGTGACAAGCAACACAATTCTTTTAAATAACATAACTGCCTTTGTACTTCAATACACTATTTAGAAAGCTGATGCACAACTTCAAATAGAAAAACAACAATTAAATTGTCACGGAAGATTTTGCAGGAGAGATAAACACAGTAAGCAAACCAAAGTTATTCACTTAAACTGTGAATATTGTGTAGCAGTATTCGTTTTTGAAATGAAGACAGAGATGCCTGATGAAAGATGCAACCCAGTCCAATACAACAATCTGTTTGGATTTATCTATTACCTTAACTATAGAACTAACTTTTGGACAGCGAGCCTTTAAAGTCACAGTTTAACATTTTGCTGGGGACTCTTTTGCCATATAGAAGGATGTTTTTGGAGCTCTCATTTTTGAGATTAGCCATTCTAGCTGTGCAAGACGCTTGGTAAATTCCACCCACATACAGATTTTAGTCTGCCCACCATTATGGTAGTGAAATTGGGAACAAATGGAGCTCTTTTGGCATTCCTACCATTCAGCAAACCCTATCATTTCCTATACATCTCCATTCTTACCATGCAACATAGAAAAAAACAAAAAACAAATCATAGCTCAATCCCATGATAAAACTCCTGCTTAAGTAATTCAGTGTTTTTTAAACATCAAGACCTTAAGAACTTGCTAAGCCTAGATCTCAAGCTTCAATGGACTCTTTTGTTTGCAAGCTTTAACTTTAAACATCTGCAATGCAGTAAACTAGTAGCAGTTTGCTTTCATTTCAATGTAAAAATGCACCAAAGAGTAAAAATAAAAATCTATGCTATTTGAAAGAGAAAATATAAAGATTGTCAAATGCTTTCACATGGTATCTCTGACAAACAATTTCTTGTTCCAGCAATAATGAGCAGAACTTGTGTATACATGAAGATATCTTTATCATTCTCTGACACTTGCTTAAGGACACTGCAATTTTAACACTTCATGCTCAGATGAAACTCTCTGAATCTCTGTGGTGTTTCCTCCTGGAATGACTCAGCAGTATACCAACTTGCCTTTTGGTTTCCTCCATTATTAGAATAACCAAAGCTGGCACTGTGTTGTGCCTGTGCTGGATGCCTCCACACAGAGGTTCCTGCTCAGTGCTGTAAGTGCTCTGCAGCACCAATATGGCAAATACACCAACATTCAGGTTACTTCATAGAAACAGTCCTCTGTAAATGTGTGATGACTTTAAGGTAAAGCCCTAAACATTTTATTTGGGAAGTATTCGCTGCATAGCAACAGAGGGAGAAGCTGGCGCTTCCTGTACCCATGTGAATGGTGGAAATCCACAGTGAAATCCTGATGCCAACAAAATCAGCACAAAACTATCACTGATTTCAAGGGAAGCAGAAATATACCTGGACTAACTCTGGACAGTCTGTATAATGCAGGATACAGTCCAACTTTGGTGTGCATTTTGCTTGTCACACTCTCACGTCCAAGTAGACACTATTAGTAAGTCTCAAAACTTCATCGGCACAGTTTCAGTTATTAGCTGGGAACTAAGGCTGGAGATCTGCATAGTCAAAATAAACTACAATAAGGAAAAAGCTCTTTTGAGGATCACAGAAAAACACTTCACAACGCCAGTGACCTCCAGCCTACAAATTGAACTCATGACCTAATATGTCTTGTTGTTTTATTTCAGTTTAAATGCAGAACTTGTATTATATCAGAAAGCCAGAGGAAGTTTTAATGATTCTAGGCAGCGACTCCTCCCTACCCCTGTAATCTCCCAGACAGAATGAAAAGCAGAACATTCAGCAGGCATCAGCCATTGCCAGTGTTTATGTGAGTTACACACAAGTCTGCCTACTTGGGAGGCTTTAAAATAATAAATTGGTTCTGTTTCTCAGATATCCAATCATTGGATCTTGGTGATTCAGCTCAGCAAACGCTTTTTAAAAAAGAGGAGTCTCATTTGTATTCCGTTAATCTCTCCTACAACCCTTCAGAAGAAATATTACTTTAATTTTACACCTTCCCCAATTCTTCAAAAGCTTATGGTAGCTCATGGAGAGTGGTTGAAAACTAATGCCCATTAGTGGCAAACTCCCATAGGGAAAGTTCTCCCTCAGTCTCTGCCATGTAAGACTCCTGCACTGCAGTGTGATTGTCCAATTACTGTGAGATCTCTATCCTTACTGCAAACAGAGAAAACAAGTTTATTAACAGCCATTACTCATTTTCTACAGTAGTTGTGAGCAGGCAGTGCTGCTTGCCAAATGTGAGCAGCAGTAACAGTTTCCATCTACACAGAGCTCATATCAAATACAGTGAAAAATTGGCTTCACAGGTGAAGAGCAGTAGGTGGGCTTAGCTTGACTGCTAAAAATCCCAGCAATTTCAAATTCCAGTGACAATGCAGTCATTACACAAACAAATTCCCAATAATTATGTCATTTAGACCCAAGAAGGATTAGGATGCCTTATTACTGCACTTCTTTGTACACTCCAGAGTAAAAGATTTTTTTTTTCCCTATTGAAGAGATTTAAGGAGCCTTTCAAAGCTTTGCTATAACCAGCAAATTGAATTGTACAATATAGTAGGTAACTGCAACATGCACCAATTTAGCTGACATAGAAAGCAGTTAAATCTATTGTCTCCATCAGTGAGAGAGAAAATGCCTAACCAGGCCAGAACTTTCATGTATTCAGGTGACATGTTAGCTGGAAACATCACAGATCAATACTCAGCTTTAAGCATCACTACAGTTAACAAAAAATGCAGTAAATCAGGGAGGCTTATTTTTAAACTTTAAAACAAGTTATTCCACAATTAAAGATATGCACTAATCCTGCAATTAAATAGCCAAGTTTTTGGCAAGAAGTTAAAGTATTCAGATATTGGCAAGTAGGTGCGATATTTAGATATTACTTATAACTCCACCACCTAGGGAGAGCTTTCCTTGACTCCAGCTGTCAGTCCACACTGTGACCACGTATTTGACCAAATCATTCTGCTTTGGAATACCACAGGACATGTAGAGGGCAAGGACACACAGGGACATGCCTTACATTCAACTTTATGGCTCAACAGAAGGAAGGAGAGCACTTTCCAAGATTCACACTCAGCATCCTCAAAGACCATGTTAAAATCTCCTCAAGAAATCTTCTCAAGAATGAAAACTTAACATTCTTTAAGTGTTTAAAGCATACCACCTATATCTCTAGGTACACAAGCTTTCCATGACATAACTGGTCTTATGCATGTTCTTTTTACTGATTTGGGATCTGATCCAGTACACTTGTACAGACAGGACAAGAAACCTAATCCTGTGACTTCACAGTGTTAAAGTCTGCAGACGAGGGCTCCTGCACACTTTGTCAATAATCTTAACTTGCAATAAAATTCTCCTTTACTCACGAGCACTAGGCTGTTTCAACACTGTGGGCATAACTGCGTTTAGTCCAAACATCCTTTTAAATAATCCTTTTTCATATTTAAGAAATCACCTCCAAAACACAGTAAGGAAAAGTTGCCTTTTGATTTTGGAATAGAAATGTTGCAGCATTAACATTTTTTAAGTCTGAAACCAATGAGAAGCTAGATAATTAAAAGACATTTATTCTATCTGATACACTGTCTACAACATACTGGACAACTTCCTTCTTTGAAAATATCAAAGGGTAAAAATATACCAGAAGATACAATCCTAAACTCTAGAGGAAAGGAAAATATGTATAAGCACGTCTTTCCTTTTCTTGTCTCCCAGTTCCAGCTGCTCAGTACTTCCCATCACAAACATGGAGTAGATGCTTTCAGAAACGTAGCTGTCTAAAACTGCAGGACAAATACCAAACAAATCACCTGGAAAATACCTGATCCTCTTGAAGCTGACTGGTAGGCCTTTCACAGCATTGAAAATGAGATTCTCTGGTCATAGTACAAGTAGGCTTGTCCAGCACCCCTGGCTCTAATGCCCAGACAGACCCACTCCCCAGGCACAGAACCTCACAGGAGGTCCTACAGCTTTGGAAAGCAGCTGCTGCAACCCTTTCTACAGCAGGGCAGGCAGCAGGTGTGAGCCACAGATCTGGATGTGCCATTCAAATTTCTACCAGGCTTTGGGTGATTCATGCTGAATCCCTCCTTCCATCTGCCATGGAGATGTGGAGTTTCTTTTCACTGCCTGCCTCTCCTTCCCTCATGCAAATTTTTCAAGGCTTGGTAACTTAACTATTCCTGAAGATACCTGCCATGTAAAGAAGTTTAACCTATCATCCTTCCTTTTTCCCCCTGCAATTACTTCCAGGTTGCACAACAGCACTTTGTTGTTATTACAAACATATAATCAGAGAACTAAACTCATAGGAAGGAGAAATTTAGGGAGAAAATTTGCTATCTCCTATTTCAGACCATCCATCAGCCTATCCAGAAGCACCACAACAAAAGAGCACTACAAGACCTAAACAGAAAGAGTGAACCTTTCACCATTTGTTAGAGTACAAGCCCCTAAACACACAAAGGTACATTACTCCGAGCCCAGAGGCAGGGATTTCATTCTGACTACACAGATCTGCAGCACAGCTACAGTTGCTATTGTTACACACAATTATGTTTGTGTTAACTTGTGCCAAACATTGGCTATCTGGGAATTTAAGGAAGCAAGCTTTCAAAGTCAAGCACTGACAGAAACTCCACTTCTGATATTATTTAAATTTCCTTAATGGTGTTTCAAAAAGCCTTTCAGCCTCCTTCTTGTTTTGATATGCTTAACAAGCTAATTTCCAAGATTATTTATTCCACTACTAAAAATCAGAAGCCCCAGAAAGTATGTGCCAAACTGTTCAAGACCATAAGAAGCACAGATGAAAATGCACTTAAGTAATTAATTTACCTCTACAGGTCAGGAAATCCATTTTCCTTTCTTAAATATCTATTTCCATCCTCACCATAAACTAATAGGCAACTGAACAATACTATCAAGAGTTTAAGCCAGAAATAAAAGATGGTAAGTTTTTGCAGGCTATTCATCATTCCAGAATTACTGCATGTGGTCACAGTGATCTCTTGTGCTCACACTCACACATAACATGAGTGTCAGACTAGTCTTTTCCCAGAAAGTCCAAACCAAAGGGAAAAAAACCCTGGCAACATCCTTTTTGAAAGACATATAAAGAATTGTTTCCAGAAGGAGAAAAGTTTCACAATCAACAGTACAAGTAGGCAAAAACTACCAGGACAAGGAAGAAACAAAGGCAAATAAATTTACATTTTTATCTGTAGATCTGTTTTCTATGGCATCATTAGAGCCAAGAATATGATAAGTCCACAACAGACTATAATCCATGATTTGAAGTAATACACTGAGACCTTGCACAAAGATCACTTTTTTCATGTCAGGCAAATAATCTTTAGCAGTAACAAGGCCAGTAAATTAAACAGCAGACAATTTCTTGCAAATCATAACCCAAATGTCAGTTCGGGATGTCACTAAAACATCACTGGCATAAATGTAACTTTTCATATTGAAGTGTGTGTGTCTGTTCATGAAAAATACAGCCCTCCTAGTCCACCCCCTAGGCATGCAAGAAAATTGGGGGTTGCTTCATGTCAGACTCTTGTCTGTCAAGAATCATGGTGTTAAATACGAAGTAGAATCTAGAATTTAAAGCACGGTAGTTGAAAACAATCTGATCTTTATCACTGCATTTTTTTATTTTCCTCTGGCAGCATTCTTCAACTTTACTTTCTTTATTCTAGATTAAATACTGTTTACACTGAAATCTATGTTTCATATGCTACTTCTACCTGCCTTCTTGAAAAGCCTCTACTCATGCTGAGAATAACCTGCATTAAAATAACCTGCATGCATCAAGTTTTAGCCCAATTCACCCCCAACACACTTGTCTCCAAACTATTTTGGGATATTTGAGAATGACAAGATTTCAAAGAGGAAAGACAAAGAAGTCATGGAATCACAGAATTGTTTGAGTTGTAAAGGACCTTTTAAGAAAATCTAGTTTCAATGCCGTTGACATGTGTAGAGACAACTCTCACTAGACCAGGTTGATCAGGACTCCATCCAACCTGGCCTTGAACACTTCCAGGGACAGAGCATCCACAGCTTTTCTGGAAAACATACCCCAACGCCTCACCACCATCTGACTAAAGCAGTGATGTTTAGAATCTAGTCTAAACCTCTCCTCTTTCACTTTAGGAACCTTTCCCTTGTCTATCAATATCTGCCTGCACCATAAAGGTCTCTCTCCCTCTTTTTATAAGCCCCGTCTAGGTACTGGAAGGCTACAATGAGGTTTCTCTGGAGCCTTCACTTCTCCAGGCTGAACCCAGCTCTCTCAAACCATCTGCATAAGCAAAGTGCTCCAGCCCTCTGCACATCATCAAGGTATTTTGCTTCCGCACATTTCAAATCAGTCTATGACCAGAAATAACTGGGGGATTTATGTCATGCTGTTCCAATGGCATGGCAAAACATATCTAACTAATGTATCCAACATATTTGTTGCACAGTCACATTCCATAACAGTATTAAAAAAAAAAAAAAAAAAAAAAAAAAAACCCCACCACCCACCAAAAATGGAAGCATGATTATTTTTCCATGAACAGCAGCTGAGCTAACTGTTGTCCTAATTTACAAATTCACAAGTTCCTCTGTGGAATACATTGCCAAGATAATTTACCAATATGTCAAAATTGATATAAGATTTAGTTATGTACTATCTTTTGTTTCTGCAGTTTCCAAACCGTTACTCCTCCACGAGGATATTTTTTTCCATATTGAAGTTTCAGTAGTAGCACAACTTCTTCTAGTTGCACTACACAATTCATGCACCACCTGAGAAGTTGTGTGGCAAGCATCAGCCTTGACTAATTCTTTAAAAGCACAAGTGTCCGACAACATAGATTCTCTCCCGCAATTCACTACCTTGATTTTAACCTTGGTAACAAAAATTGAGTTTTAATTTCTAATGGCTTAAGGTAAAGCAGACATTAAAAATTAAGATTGTGTGCCACTAAACTGCTATTGTCTCAGGAAATCAGGAGCTCAGAGACTCCTTTTCACAGCTATAATAAAGCTTTTGAATAGCAGTGTATTTATCACACATTTATTAGCTATGCAGCTGCATATTTAGCAAGGTAATGATATCCTGTTAAAATGAAACCAGAGTAATACATTCAACACCTGCATTTGTCTTGAGATAGCAAACAAGATATGGGTAATTTTTTGACTCTAGAGATTGTTCTGATAAAGTGTGAATTTGGGAGAACCTATCTTAGGCTTGATAGCTTTTTTAATTAAAGTCTTTTTTTTTTAGGTTTGAATGGACACGATTTGGTTTATTGTTCAGTACCATAAATAGAGAGGCAGACTACTTGATTTGGTTTTTTAACACCTGCTTTGCTTTTCAGCTCTAGAGAAACTTTAGACAACTTTAGACACACTGTGGTATCTTTTTTACCTTCCTGTCTGAAAGCTTTTCCACGTGCTGAATCACAGTGAATTTTGTCAGCATGCACTGACTAGAAGTGACACTGGTCTGGACAGATCAGATCAAAAGCTTTGTTGTTATGCTCAAAGGACACCAGGTGGTGGTGTAAGGCTCCTTAGTAGTATATTTGCATTCTTTCCATTGTGACATTCATGTCGTCTCTCTCTCCAGGCTATCCTCTCTCCTTCAAAATGTGCACTGCTAAAAGCTTTGAGACAAAAAGAGTAACACTGGGCCTTGGAAAATCCAGCCAACATTTCTGACAGTATTCCCAAGTGGATACCAGCACGAAGGGGAAGAGTAAGCCAAGCATACATGAGTACTTTTTTCTGAGCAGCGTCCCTAATGCTAGACAGAAGGTAAGAGTGGTGCAACTCCAAGTCATCTGGATCATTCCAGTCCACTCCACTTCCCAACCTGGCCCCAAGAAGTCTTTAATAAGCTTTACCATTTAATGAAAAAAGTCTGGTACAAATCTCACTCTACCAGCTAACACTAAACATGGCATTATTAATATTTAAATTTATTAATAATGATAAAATTGATGACAGAGTTATCAGGAACGTTCCTGTTAAAGTCTTGTATTCACAAACTATCAAAATGCATTTAGAACTTTAGAGAAACACAGTGTCATGGTTAATAATGCTTCACAACATGAGCCATTTACTTTCCCCTTTTTTCACTAGTTTTATGCTAAACACATAATTTGCAGACTTTCTGTCCTGTTCAGTCATACAGTTCAGAAACAAAGGCTATTCCTACTTCTAACACAACATTCCTATACAAGATACCGATGCACCACATTAGACTGCAAAGCCTCTGGGTAGTGTTTGAAGAGTTTAACTGTGTAAAGACATCATAATTCAGGGTATTCACAAAGCTTCTTAGATAATTGAGAATGACCCATAACACGGCAGCTACAGAAAAATCTACTACTAAAGAGCTTTGAGAGCAAAAAATTAAGTCAGGTATATATTAACTGACCTTTTTTTTCAACATTCAAAGCAAACAAATTCAATCTGTGAAACAATGTTATTACTTCTGGCAATGAACGCTTGATATAAATTAAATAATTGGGCAAAAGATAAATATCAGCACCTGACACTTTTTCCTTCCATAAAGAAAAGTTCTCTACTCGGATATTAGTTTAAATTTTTGTACAAGAGTTATTAATATTTTAAGGAATGCCCAAATCTTTTACTGTGATATACCACACACATTTGCAGGTACAGAGCACTTTTCATGGCCTGTTACAACAACCTGGCACAGCAGTGTCATTAGGGTTTGTGCTGAAGTTCACTTTCTCTTGGCACCTCCAGTGCAATACACAGATTCCCTGGAATAAGAACTGACAAAGGGGAAAAACTGCTGCTGTTTGCAACTCTGCCTACAAGGGCCAGCAGGCCGAGAGGTGCTGTTCTCATGAGAGTGCCTGGTAAAAATGACAGATTTCTATAGTAACTCTGTGGGTCATAAGTTCAGTGCAAACTCTGAAATAGCATTTAAACGAAAGCAGTTGTTAGTGGCTCAAACAATTTTTAATAATACATCTGTTCTCTGCACTCTTTTCCTGCTCCATTTCTTTGAATACTTCAGATCTGTACTTGCCAACTACTACAAGCTATAAAGCCTTCTTGTGACAACTAGTTTCAAGCTGAAAACAAAATTAAAATCTCATCCAATAAAACTCTGATAAGAGCAGGGCCAATGTTTTTATGACTAAAATTAAAAGCTTTATTCATATTGTAAATCAGTCAGAGACAAGATGCACTGTTCTGACAGGCTCTGCACTAACACAACAGGAGAGAAGCCTCTGCACTAGAAGACTGACAAGTCTAAATCATCAGGGGAATGTTTTTAGAAGTCTGGGGCACAGAATCCTACAAGCCTGATGGAATATTAGTGCAGAGGAAAACAAGGGAGGAGAGAATTCAAGTGAATCCACTCTTACGTTGAAGGTAAACATTAAACAGAATCCACCTGGGAGACAGTTTTCAGTAAAAATATTTCAGTGAACACTCATTTAAAGTAAACATAAAATACAAAATTCATAGGTTTTTGAAGAAATATTGTGCTGAAACTCCCTTAAAAGAAAAGCAGATCAAAAAACTCATCCTACTTTATAAACACGTACCATTTTCATAGCACTTTTAACAAGTTCAAGACTTCCTCTACCTTATGGCTCTACATGTTAAAATATTATAACTACTGCTTTCCTATTGTGATTAATCAAGCATTTATTTTCAATCTCTGGAAGAATTTCAAGCTGAAATGTGGGGTTTAGACCCAGAATGAAAAGAAAAAAACCCAAAACATTTAATAGATAACTGGAAAAAAAAATGCTATATTAACTAGGTAGGCTGAGTCACAGAATCATTAGGCTGGAAGTGACCTCCAAGATCATCAAGTCCAACCCAACCCTAACCTCAACTAAACCATGTCACCAAGTGTCACACCTAGTCTTTTCTTAAACACATCCAGAGATGGTGAACCCACCACCTCCCCAGGGAGACCATTCCAATATTTTATTACCCTTTCTGTAAAAAACCTTTCCCAAATATCCAGCTTATGTTTCCCTCAGCACACCTTAAGACCTGTCCTCTTGTTCTGTCAGTTGCTGCCTGGAGAAAGAGACCAACCCCCAGCTGTCTACAACCACCCTTCAGGAAGTTCTAGAGAGTGATAAGGTCACGTCTGAGTTTTCTCTTCTCCAGGCTAAACACCCCCAGCTCCCTCAGTCATTCCTCACAGGGTTTGTGCTCCAAGCCCCTCACTGGCCTTGTTGCCTCCTCTGGACACACTCAAGCATCTCAATATCCTTCCTAAACTGAGGGGCCCAGAACTGGACACAGCACTCGAGGTGTGACCTCACCAGTGCTGAGTACAGGGGAAGAATGACCTCCCTGCTCCTGCTGGCCACACCATTCCTGATCCAGGCCAGGATGCCATTGGCCCTCTTGGCCACCTGGGCACACTGCTGGCTCATGTTCAGCTGCTGGCACCAGCACCCCCAGGTCCCTTTCCTCCTGGGCACTATCCAGCCAGCCACACCTTCCCCAGCCTATAACGCTGCAGGGGGTTACTGTGGCCAAAGCGCGGGACTCGGCACTTGGACTTCATCCTATTGGACTCTGCTCATTTGTCCAACTGTTCCAGGTCTTTCTGCAGGGCCCTTCTCCCTTCCCACAGATTGACACGCGCCCCCAGCTTAGTGTCATCCTCAAATTTACTAATGAAAGACTCAATACCCTCATCCATGTCATCAGTAAAAATATTGAACAGAACTGGCCCCAGCACAGACCCCTGAGGGACCCCACTGGTGACTGGCCCCAGCTGGATGCAGCACTGTTCACCACCACTCTCTGGGCCCAGCCATCCAGCCAGTCTAACTCTAGTAATTAAAAGGATGAAAATGCTGAAATGGGTACCGGCCCTTATCCCTCCACAGTGTGAAAAAAGTAACCATCAAGTTGAAGTCCATTTCAAAAGCACTAAAGATAAATAATGAGGGTGAGAGAAAAAGCACAAGGACAGGAAAGCAAACATGTATGTGAGCATGAACACACATGCTCTTACTGAGGGCCATGTATCGGTAATAAACTGCCGGAAAAGCAACAATGACTAACCTCCACATTTTAGTGAAACTGTGCATCAGGCTCACACAGCAAGGAAGAGCTGGAGGTTTGAGTCCATCCATTTGAAGGAGGAGGCCAGGAACACCGTACAGAACCAGATATTTCACATAAAAGAAAAGCACTTGAGCTAAAGCCAGGCCACCTAAAAGAAAAAAACAAAAACAAAACATACCTTAAACAAGTCCTGAAACATTTTAAAAACCTGTTAATACTGATTACCTCCAAATAGCAATTATTCCAAGAACTAAAGCAAGCACCATTGCTTGATGGGATATCCATTTGTCTCTGCAAGAGACACAGCACACAAGCCCATGCATTTATGACATTAGGCACATGTACAAAATGGTACCATCATTCCAGCATGAAGGCACAAAAATGCATCTTTAGTTCCACTCTCAAAAATCTCTGGACTGTGGGTGTTGACTGCTACAAAATAAAAAACAACTGACTTCTGTTGAGCTAAAAATCGGAACATACCAATATAAGCAATGAACATTTACCACAGGGACAGTAAATTTATCTTTGCAAAAAAACCCAACCAATCACTCTACACTTGTTGCTCCAGAATAGCCATAGACAATGGTTATAGCCACATGTTATCCTGGCATCCTCACAAACATTCCATGCCCCGCCCCCAGAAAATACTCCCTACAAGATCCCCTTCTGCTACATCCAAGGCATAGAAAACTGGAACTCCACTTGGCATAATGCTTAAAGCATATTTCAGTTTTTACACCCACAAAGATCTCCTTAAGGTCCTGTAGCTGCCTTATTTCCAAAGGAGAAATACTGTCAGTGTGCTTGCTGACAACCTCAGGTTTGACACAAACTCCAGCATCTTACGCAGATCAGAGATGAAAATCATGTATATTCTCATTACTAATATTCATGCAAGTAACAACCTTAGAAGGCATTCTGTTGAACAAAGCGGTATTGACCAATAAGCAAAAAAAATACAAGAATAAGCAGAGGCCAACACCTTTACAGAAACAGCTGAAGTCATTCCTGAAGGACCCAATGACTTTGGTGAACTTCTCCATCTGACAGTTGACATATGGAAAATCTTACCACAAAGAAGGGAAACTAAAATTACACTTCAATAAGAGAAAAAATTATAAAATGCAATTGCCACATCTCCTATTCCAGTGCTCTGCTTTTGCTCAGTTATATTACCTAACTTGACTGAAAGATTTCAGACATTCAATACAATTTTAAAGCCTTCCAGCAGACTTTCCTTGGAGACAGTTTTTAATCTGACTGCAGCAGTGCAACTTCATGAACATTTAAGTAACTTGTGGTTTTTTTAGGAGCGGGGGAACATCCCTACTGCATTCTGCTGACTAATGAGTATACTATGGATAACAACTGAAAGCTAAGCATTAAAAAATCATCCACTGAATTCACCGGATTACTAGGTTGGAAGTGACCTTCAAGATCATCAAGTCCAACCCATGTCCTAACACCTCAACTAAACCATGGCATCAAGTGCCACATTCAGTCTTTTTGTAAACACATCCAGGGATGATGACTCCACCACCTCCCTGGGCAGGCCATTCCAGTACTTTGTCACTCTTTCCATAAAAAACTTTTTCCTAACATCCAACCTATGGCACACCTTAAGACCTGTCCTCTTGTTCTGTCAGTTGCTGCCTGGAGAAAGAGACCAACCCCCAGCTGTCTACAACCACCCTTCAGGAAGTTCTAGAGAGTGATAAGGTCACCTCTGAGTCTCCTTTTCTCCAGGCTCCCCAGCTCCCTCAGTCATTCCTCACAGGGTTTGTGCTCCAAGCCCCTCACTGGCCTTGTTGCCTCCTCTGGATGCACTCAAGTGTCTCAACGTCCTTCCTAAACTGAGAGACCCAGAACTGGACACAGAACTCAATAGGTGACTTCACCAGTACCAGGTACAGGGGAAGAATGACCTCCCTGCTCCTGCTGGCCACACCATTCCTGATCCAGGCCAGGATGCCATTGGCCCTCTTGGCCATCAGGGCACACTGCTGGCTCATGTTCAGCTGCTGTCACCAGCACCCCCAGGTCCCTTTCCTCCTGGCACTGTCCAGCCACACCATTCCCAGCCTATAACGCTGCAGGGGGTTATTGTGGCCAAAGTGCAGGACTCGGCACTTGGATTTACTAAACTTCATCCTATTGGATTCCGTCCATCCATCCAATTGTTCCAGGTCTTTCTGCAGAGCCCTTCTCTCTTCCCACAGATCGACACACATTCCCAGCTTAGTACCATCCTCAAATTTACTAATGAAAGACTCAATACCCTCATCCATGTCATCAGTAAAAATATTGAACAGAACTGGCCCCAGCACAGATCCCTGATTACTGTATAATAACCTAGAGTGAAATTCTGGCACTAATAATGTAAAATGCAAAATTCCTGCTGACCTACACATGGCCAGTATTTTGCTACAACAATCCAACATTCTTAGTTTTGGTATCTGTCCTAGGGTGACTGTGTATCCCCCAATCGTCTATTGGGTGCAAAGGGGAGGGAAGCAACATTTGTTTTTCCCCAGGAAAACTCTGCTCCTTGGAGTGACCTTGAAGTGGGGGAGTGTGAATACTGCAAGATGAAAGAAGCTCTGTTTTTTCCCCGGCAGTTAGTTAGTTTAGTGCTAGCGTAGTTAGACGCTGTAGAATAGCTGAAGTTTTTTCTCTTTTTTTTTTTTCTTTTTTCCCTCTTTTCTTTTCCTTCTTTTTTTCTTTTTTGCCCTCTCCTCGGAACTGTTCCAACCTCTCCGGACTAAGGACCTGGGGAAGCACCGGGGGCCTCCACAGGGGACCCACCCCACTAAGACCAGCCCTGCACATCTCCTTTTCTCCCAACGTCAGCGGAGACGGAGCGGTGGAGCACAGTGACGACCCTCAAGGAGACTTTCTTTAAGTTTGTTATCCCTCCGTGAGCGGCACGAAGCTCTTGTCATCGGGTATTGTGCTGGGAGTGCTTTGCCTGTTCAATAAACAGGTTTTTTCCACTTCTCTCTGAGGAAGTCTTTTCCCAAACCGGTTGGGGGAAGGGATGGGGGGCCCCGTGGGAGGGTTTCTCCCAAAATCTGCCTGAAACCACCAAAATATCATAATCCATGCCTACAATAAGAAACAGTTGTGCCACCCAAGATAAAAATTGATGTTAGAACAAAATACTGAGACATGAAGCTTATGTTGTTTTACTTCAGGGAAGCAGGCATCGAGTGTTCAATAACATTTTTCCCCAGAGGAAAACAAACAATCAGAAGCACAATTTGGATACTAGCCAATTAGCTCCACATTAGATTACTGCTAAATCATCTGTACAGCCAAATTTCTGCTTTAATTCCCTTCTCATTCAGTGTCTCATTTCTTTTCTGACAAATTTCATTGGAGAGCTGAACACTGACACCCACACAAACCAATTATGAAGATCACAGCTGCTTGTGCAGTAGTAAAATTCAAAATCCTTTGGCTGTGCTTGATGGAAAGGTTTAGAAACAGGCTTCCACTCTGAGACCCAAAAAATCAATACATTTGATTTTAAATGAATGAAATTTTAAATGATGAAAGACTGAGTTCACGGATACAAAGTCATAATATGCAAGTTGTGGAAAAAAGGCACTTTCACCATCTCGAACGACACACATCTAGGTTGTCATTACTGTAACTAACAGGCAGCTCAGTAACACTGGCATCTTAAACACAGACATCACAGGCACACCTGGCACACAGGAGCTTCTCTGTGAGTGGCAATTCTAGGACTCACAAAAACAGTAACACAAAGGCCCCTGTCAAAACACACAGCTCAAGTTCTCATTGGTCTTGAACTCATGACAGCAGTAAGAGAGTTCTGGCAACACTGGGAGAATTAAGGGCAAGATTCACAGCCCCACAATAGCTGGGCTGAACTGGCAACAGGCACAGGCTTTAAATCTTCCTGCATACCTGAGACGTTGCAGCTTTGTTGCATTTGCTCCATTTTAGCACAAAGCAGCCAGAAGCACTCTGCTTCACCTGATTTAGAAGCATGAAATTAACAATCAAATTCATTAACAACATCACGTAATTTCTTCCCTAATGTTTGACATAATAATTCCTCCACACACATGAGCATTATTTTAAATTGGAAACAAGCCATATCAAATGCATATCATAACACACCTAAGATGAAAAGGTACTGCAAAGATTCTATCTTTTCTCCAGAATAAATTAATTCAAAGACACAAAGTCCAGGTTTTTGTTAGTTTTTTTTTAAACAGAATGTGTTAAGGGATAAAATATCAAGTTAAAGAACCCAATCTTAATTGCATGCATTCCAACAGTCAAGCTGTTTCAAATCCCAAACTAAAGCAACTTACTTTTATAGAAGCTGGTATTTTCAATTTATCATCTTCCAATCCTTAAAAAATTCTAAGCTTTCCTATGCTTTAAAAATGTATTTATAGACCTTCAAATATTTTTCTTAACCTTAAGTTTACTAAGTTTCATAGAGCTTTGTAACAAAGATCATGACAAATTAGAATATTCACAAGACTTAATTTTAGTCTACATATTCTCAGAATTCTGACTGGCATTTTTTGACAGAAGTTAACAAACAGAATATTTTCATAAGCAAGCAGCAAAACATTTGCATCCAGGTACTACAAATCACACTTGACATTTTTCTGCCCTTAAGCCATCACCAAAAGTCATGGTCAACTGCAACTTAGAAGGCAATTTTATTATGAGCACAACATCACAACTTTACCCTTTTTGCAGCTACATTGACCCTATGGCATTAGTGATGGTAGATGCTTTTTTCTGTCAAGTATCACGACAGGTTCCACTAGAAAACAGAAATAAATATGCAGTCACATTTCAAAAGGTTTACTGACACATGGCAGAAGTCTAATAGGACACAGACATTTATAACAGCTCAGAATTTTGGGGCCATATCATCAAGTTCAAAATATCCCAGCCTTCCAGCAGCACACAAGAAGCAAGAAACATCCTTCTGTGGCTGGAGTAGTGGCAGGAAAGTACCACAACCTTTGTCCTGGAGGCTAAGTGCTTATTTTTGGAGAAAGCTGAATGGGCATAATGGTCCCAAAGTAAAATTACTTCAACAAGACTAAACAGAGCTGTCAAGGGACTCTCAGTCAAGGCACAGACAGGTCTTCCAAGTTAAAGTAAAACAGAGGGCTTTTCAAGCACACACAGACTTGGTCTAGTGGAAGGAACGCCCATGGTAAAGGGGGTGGAATTAGATAATCTTTAAGGTGGTCCCTTCCAACCCAAACCATTATATGAAAGCATCATCTGTAAGCATTATGTTCAATAGTAAATACTGCAGGAAAAGGCTCTCTAAATAAACCAAGAGAGTTTCCACATTGAACTGTTTTTTTACTGGGATATGAGTTAATTTTCTTCACAGTGGCCAGTTTGAGACCGTGTTTCGGACTTGTGCTGAAAACAGAATTGATGAAAGCGCAGAGGTGTTTTTGTTATTACAGGGTTTAGAGTGTCAAGGTCTTTTCTGCTTCTCACCCCCCACCGGTGAGAAGGCTGAGGGTGCAAAGGAGCTTGGAGGAGACACTGCCAGGACAACTGACCTCAACTGACCCCAGGGGTATCCCATACCATATGCTCATGCTTAGCATATAAAGCTGGAGGAACAAGAAAGAGGAGATGTTCAGAATGATAGTATTTGTCTTCCTAAGTAACCATTGTACATGAAGGAGTCCAGCTTTCCCAGGGCAGAGACGTGGGGCATTAATTCCTTGTTTTGCTTTGCAGGCAGCTTTTTGTTTATCTATTAAACTGTCTTTATCTCAATCCATAAATTCTCAGTTTTATTCTTCCAATTATTTTCCCACCTCTCCAAGAAAAGAAAAGGAGTGGGCAGCTGTGTGGAGTTCAGTTTCTAGATAGGATTAGGCCACAACATGCATGAGTAAAAAGAAAAGCAGTCATAGAAGTAGGTTAATTGCCAATATGATCTTGAAATTTAGCCTACAGGAAAGATTAGAAAAAGAAAAACTACACACATGAACACTTATTTCTACAAAACAGGAAACAATATTTTAGAAAAAAGATCTAAGTTTTCTGATTCGTGTTTGTATTTCCAGTTTTCAAAACAGACCTCAAGATGTCAAATATTTAATCAATTTCTCTTTATCATTATCTTCCAGGATGAAAAAAATCTCAGACTCCTCTTATTTCATTACTGCTTAGATGAACAGATACCCTGATTTCAATAGCAAAAAGCTGCATGCTTCTGAAAATGAACTCAGAAATCTATTTCCTATCTGTGGGCTTATCAGAAAAAACTGCAAACACATCAAAACCAGCACCCTACATCCAATTTACACAGACTACTCTGTGGGTCTCACTGTCAAAGAAGAACATACATAACATTTCTTCTTCTAACAAATTAAAACATGGGATCAGCAACGACAGCTTAAACCACGTGGCTCCACCTTGGAACAGATCATATTCTAGACTGACTTCCATGCCAGTCATACGAAAATACCCTTTTGAAGTAGTAGAGAGCCTAGTTAATAATTAAAACAGTGATAGCTAATTGACACTACCTTGTGCATGCTTCACTAGAACAAAAGGACCGCACGTGGTTAGGATCAATACGTTAAAGCCACAGAGAACTCGCAACATTCTATCGTGTGTGTACATCTCAGGTGTATACCTACACATCACACACCTCTGACAAAGCACTGACAGATTCCTAGTAAAGTATATTTTCACAACTACAGGATCTATTAAGATCTAGATTAATACACTGCAACAATTATATTCCACAAGATAGTTCAGAAAGACATTTCTGTCTTTCACCATTCCCTGCACCTTGCCAGATGGACGTGAAGCTCTGCTCAGAGGAGCAGAGATAAGTAGATGGTGCTGAATCACCAGGATAAATGTGAAGCCTCATCAGGGAAATTCAGGCAGTGGTTCTTCCAACATCTGCATTTTCAAAATCAGACTTAACACACAAATGACCTAGCAACACACATTTCAGTTTCTATACAATAGAACATACCTCAGCAGAGTGAATTTTACCACTGATAGTCTACATTGTCATAGCAAAGAAAAAAACCCACTTGTTTCAATTTAAGCTCTTTCAACCAATGCTATTAAGCTCCCCATTACCATGTCAGTGAATTTGTCATTCAGCTGCAGAAGCTTGAAGAACAGACATTGAAAAGATCACCAATCTACCTGTGTTTTACTTATTTCTTTTCTCTTGCTTCATTACATACCATATCCAAAAATTACTCTTTAGAACAGATGAACCTCTGATTTTGCAGAGTATAGCTATTTTTCTGGTATGCTGCAATTCTTCAGAATATTGGATTACTGGAATTCATAGTGTTTTTTATTCTTGGTGCCTGCAAATCTACATTTTACAGTGTAAAGTGTAAAGGCAGACAACTGTTCCTAATTAACGTTAAAACTGAGAAGAATGAACTAGCATGGCTTCCACTGACGTGGAATATTGGTCATCCTGCTGTGTCATGAATTCTGGAAGCATCCAAGTCTTTCAGCCAGTCTGACTGATGCTACCAGAACGAGACGCAGCACAAACACAAAACCATGGAATTGCTATAAACACTGCATTTGATAGTCATCATTAAAAACACACAAATGCCCTGATATTGCTCAGTATGTCAATAGCTAACTATCCACAGACACAAACATTTGTGAACAGAGACACAATGGTTTGTGAATTATGGAAAATGCTCACATTCTCCAAACAATGGTTTCCTGGGACCAATAAATAACAGTTCTGTGATTGCACAGCTGACATCTTTAAATTAATTCTGTGTTCAGACATTAACATCCCTCCCACAAATTGAAGGCCCATACATATATAGCAAACAGGCACAGAGTTGGGTACAGCCCCATCATATTCCTCATTCTGTTCTGGATGTGGGACCTAATATTTGGTTACTGAAAAGCTATATTGCACAGCTTGGTATGTTGCTACTTCTAGAAACTGATTTGCCTCTGATTCCATCTGCACAAGAGAAAATACTTCTCTTACTGCTGGGTAACATTCTCACAGGTACTATTTTTTTTTTTAATTTTATACCCGTGTGCCCTTAGCAATGTTAGTTTGGGTCACTTTAGCATTTCTGCTTTACATGGCCATAAATGGCACTGTTATACATTAGCATTTTTAACAAGCATTGTAACTAAGTCAAGGTTTAGTTTGAGGGTATTTTTTTTATTTCATTGTTGTCTCACCTTACTGGAACACCACACAGTGATACAGAACACACTGTAGTTTCACAGTCATGGAGACTAACATTGTCCTTAGGTGCTGAGAGCAAAATCTCTTAACAGTGTTGTCTTGCCTGCATTGCTGGCCATTTGCTGCTCATGGTTCAAAGTTATCCCAGGGAAAAAAAATGCAGTAGCAGACACAAGCTTCCTAATTAGAGGTGACTGCAGAACAACCTCACAGCCCTTCCCCTAAGTTTACCAGGCTATTAGGGCAGCCAGGCATCACAGTGTAAATGGATGTTCCATGCTGTTTCGAAGCTGCTGTCAAACAGGAAACCCAAAATGAACAAACCCCATCAGTGCAGAAAGGCTTACATACCATGGATAATCCTCCTGAGTCAACAGCAAGCTGCTTCCTTGGTCTTAAGGCTCAGCTGTCTGATGAAATTAGCTCCAATATCACAGCATGCAAAGTAACAGAGGGGAGCATTTGGCTCTGTACAGGAACTGGTGTAGAAGCGTGGTAAGATCCATAAGGGTCTGGTAAGACTTAATAGTAAGTTACTACCAGTACCCATACTCATATATTGGTAGCTCCCTAAAGCAAGTCATAACAGTGGCCTATCACTGATTTGAGTCTAGGAAACCTATATAACCATTGTGATAAAACCTAAAGAGAAAACATTAAGTGACCAACTTCTAGCTCAAAATCTCATTTACGGCCTATTTTAAACACCTGCCTACATTACTACAAAAACAATGCTCAGTGAGAGTAGGGTTGCATTTTGAGTACATCCTTCCTAAAGGGAGGGACTCCACAGGCAGCTTGTTAAAATACAATCACGTAATTTGAAATAAGGCACCTTTACAGTCCAAACTTGCTCCAACAATGGCTTTCATCTCCTGTTGCTTTGAGGCATTTTCACCTTTTCTAACCCTCTGCTCAAAATGCATTTTAATTCTTAGGATAACACACTTTATTTCATCAAATAAATATACAGACAACTTAGCTGTTTTCTATAAAGTAACTCTCTCCCCATCCTATAAAACCAACATTGGTAGTCTTGAAGGGAGGGAGGAATCCACCAGTAGCACCACAGCTAAAATATTTTATCACTAATTCTGGAGCCTTCCCTACATTATCAAGTGGCTAGCCTTTTGTAACACATACAAGCACTAGGAGCTAACAGATTTAACTCATCAATGAATTGACATTTAGAACAGAAAATGAAAACTCACAACCCCCTTTCTAAGCCGTGACTGAGTGAGGAGTAGAACAAACAGCAAACCTCTCCCTTTGTTGCCCTCCATCTGCCCTTGCCCTTTTTAGATGTAAGAATTATATACTAAACATGCATCAAGTGTGTATGTATGCACAGAGGGGTACACAGAGAGTGCACACATTGCCCTCTGCTGACCAGAGCCCAATGCAGTCCAACAGTGTTCAACACACACACACGTGGTGACACAGGTGAGCTTCAGGGAGTGCTGGACAGGGCAGCACCAGCGCGTGCGTCAATCCCTGGTGTAAGAGACACCTCCTGCAAGTCAGGAATCACCAAGGCTTTTTCAGAACCCAGGTTTAAGGTCTGGGGTTTCTTTGCTTTTTTCCTTCTCACCGGGTGATACAGCTGGGAAGTGGGGGCAGGAATCAAATCAACCACATATGCCAGTTGCTTACAACCATCATCTAAAGCTTTTGCTGATTTATGCTGCATTTGTCAGCCTCACAGCTGGGCATTTTAATGCAATACCAGGGAGCTGCAGAGAGGGTAGAAGTGGGGGAAGCCAAGCAGGAAAACAGAACTGACTACTACTTTCAGGTTACCTTATTTGCAAGTCCTTCCCTCTATTATTTTCACAAGTTTTGTCCTTTTCAATGTGAATGCGAACTAGAAACATCAATCAGAGGAGATAAAAATAATTCTTAACATCTCCCCTCCTCCATCTCCACACTAAATAAACTCCTTCTAAGCATCCACTTCTATGCCTTGAGGGGAAGAACCACTTTAGACCAAAGTTTAGAGACATAGTCTAGACTGGAAAAAGTACAGAGTATCTTTAAATATAGGAAGCAGCTCAGTAAGTTCAACTAAGCTTATGGAGAATCTACACGTTATATAAAGAGTCTGTAAACCACCTTTCTGACTGTGGCTGGCTGTAATGCACTACATTTAAGTACCTACAGATGGACATAAAAGAGATGCAGACTGGGGTTCTTGAAGTGGGGGAAGAAGAAAGTTTTCTGCTGTTGTTTCTATACTCACCCAAGGCCCAGTAAGATGCAGATTCCAAAGGCAGAGCACTACTGTAGAGAGCATGGATATACATGAGGTGAATCATCAGCTCAGCCAGGCACCACCAAAAGAAAATACGAATTATGCCCACAATTAAGATGCTGAGATTGGTCTTCACACTGAACGCTTCTTGTCTTCTCATCTAAAGAAGAAATCCAAAGAGGTTACCTGACACAAAACTGACTGCTTTACTCAAAATACTCATCCTGGGAACTTTTGACTACACCATTTGGAAATTCCTGACACACTCTGGAGGGAGACTGGTCTCTCCATTCTCAATCTCAGTAAGCAGCAGAAGCCAACAAGAAGCCAAATGTGAATGCACATTGTACCAAACTGTTCTAAAAAACTGTTGTTAACCTGAACAGAATCCAGACATGAGGCTTTAGTTCCTGCAACTTGACCTCTGGAGATAATATAAAAAGATTAAATAAACTACAGCTATGAAGAAGAAGGCTTTCCAAGCAGCAGCCCTTCCAAACACAGGAACAATGACTGCTTACTCTTAAAATATCTCCAGCTTCTACCAACTGCAGAGAATCGATTACTTGAGGACAGTTCTTAATTCTTCTCCCATAGCATTGCCAAAGTCAGCAAGACCTACAGAATGTGCTGAGAAAATGGAAGTGCAAGTTAAATATCAGATAAGGCAAAGTTTGCAGTTGACAGGCTTCTCAAGAAGCTCCAAACTCTTACCTTGCTAACGACAGTAAAAACATTGGTATATTATTATTGTACCACCTTTCCACAATAAAAGAGAATAGAATCAAAAACAAGAAACATAGGATTGCCTAAAAATTCAGTCATGCGTTATACACCTAATTATTGTGTGCAGCATTTCCTTCTCTAGTCTCTAACCGGCCACCAAAAAATGTACATACAAGAGAAGTTACCAACTTCCCAAGCAGAGTACAGTTAACATGCATGCTCATTTGGAGGGTTCCTTGGTATCAGCTATATGAAAGCTTGGAGACTACAACTTTATCACAGCGATTTGCACAACAGGACTTCAAAGCCATGTCTAGAACTGCTATGCCTTGTTTCAAGCCAGGAATTCAACAAGGCCAGTGACAAAGTGTCAGTGTCACATTTTTGCCTGGAAGTGGATGCCTATTACCAGAACCTGTGTTACACTATTTGGGCCATACAGCAGCTCACTGTCTCCAACTCCAGAATTTCTGCTTCCCAGTGTGCTCAGCAGGAATTCTGATCCCAGTCTCAGCTTCAGTTAAGGGGTGCTGAGAGTGGTCTCTTCCAGCAGCATCAATAAAGACTCTTTGTATTGTGCATTTTGAATCAACTGCTGGGCACTGCATCCCTTGAAACCCTTTTCTGACCTCATCTACCAAGGTAATACCCTCTGCTCAGGTAAGAGCTCTGACAACACCCTTCAGCAAACACCAATAAGAAACACATTAAGGTTGTTCAGTTTGTTCCATCTTCTTCATGGCTTTAACCACACATGCCTGTAAATATTTAAGGAGAACATTCTGCAAATACAGGCATCTCACTATCAATCTTCCTTTTTCTTCTTACACCAAGAACACATACACGCTCTTTGCATAGTTCTTTGCTGAGCCATATCAGGTGAGCTATCAATTTTCAACGCAAGGCCACCCTGATTTTTCCTATCAGTTATCCCCAAGCTGTTTCCAACTTGGCATCCCATAGGTCATCTGAAACAGTCCTCGGAAAGAAAGCACAACTGTCCCTCTCCTGGGGTACAAGGATTTAGGTGGAATTTAACACACTTCAGAAGCTACAAAACAACAACTAGTAAAAAATATTACCTCAGTTTCTAGGCAAGTCTATGCAGACTTTTCCCACAATATCCAGCCCGAGATAACAACATTCAACCTTGCATCTTCCAAAGCAAATGGAAACAAATGAGCATAGGACTTTTCACTCAAGGATCTACCAGAATCTAGTTTCACTTCCATAAAGTATGTGCTTTGGCTTCAATGGAAAACTCCCAAATATAAACAGAAGCAAGCAATCCCTAGGCTTCTATGCATAAACTGAAAAAGCAGTTTTATGTTTTGAAATTTTCACTAATCCTTTGACACAATAATTTTAACTACAGACATAACAGGTTGTGATACCATTTCTTACTCAAGTATGTAAGAAAATATGGAAAGCAATAAGGATGAAAACATGGACTTTTACCATCATGTAAAAAGCAGGCTTGTAAAGAAGCCTGCAAAGGATAAGAAAAGCATTCAATGAAGTTAGTCTTATATTTTAAACAAGCTGCTCCGCTGAAGCAAAGTGCTTCCAGTAAATCATCAGCTGTTTTCACATCAATGTGAGGAAAAATTGGAGTTTTCAGGAATTCCCAACACAATCTATCACCTTTCTGTGACTCTGAAATATGTTTCAGAGTTAATAGCCAGATTATGCTGAAAACATTAGCTTTATTTCACCTGATGAAGAAGAAAGCAAAAAGCCAGTCCAGCAGCTGCATGCTAAAACTATGAATACTCGCGAAATGTAACAAAGCATGCCACCGGCTCCCTGGTTGAAGGGATGAATCTAATGTGAATAGATTATGTGAAAGAATATCATGTGAAGAAGAACTTGGGGAGACGGGTTTGTCTTAAAAGTTGATATCTAGGGCATTACAAAATTCTTCATGATACGCTCAAAATTGTCACTTTCCTATAGTATTATTTGTTGATTTTATAATAATGTGGTATTTGTTGATTTTATAATTATGTGGAAGACAGCTTTAGGCACCCAAACAGCAACCACTGTTACCTGCTTACTAAATTCATCAAAATTCACAAGGGGTCCATTGTGGAATGTAGGATAGTAAAAGACATATGCCAGCATCCAGGGGAACGAGTGGGATGACTTCTGGGCAGGTGCATGCCAGCAGTACTCCAGGCTGAAGCTAGTGCAGAAGAGGCAGCGGACAGACACAGTGAAGAGCAGCAGATAATACTCATTTTCTGTCTCATACCACTTTCTCTGCAAAACAAAACAAAGCCAGATCACAATGGTGCAATGCTGTGTTTTCTCTAGGGCAAGACAGCAATGTCTACTCACATCTCAGCTTTCGGGGTCAGCAGCAGAGGGAAGAAACTAAAGAATAAAGAATAGTATCAGGAATGAGAATCTAAAGTGAACAGCACTAAACACATGAACAACAAGCACTGGCTTTTGATGGAGAAAAGACCTCCAGAGCTACTGCAGCCAGCATAAAGAGACAACAGCTTGATTTCAGAAACATGTTAGCTTTGAAGAACTACGACAGCAGGAGAGCTCTTCTTACAGAAATGAAACATTATCTACTTCAGATTTAGTCCAGTACTACAATATTCAAACCAGTTGGCAACACAATTGATCGCCAAGGGACTACTAGGGCTGAAGCTAGATGTAAAGAGAATCAGTAGCTCCTGAGAAAACTTAAGGCTGGAAAAAATGTTACCGAGGATTTATTGAGGGTTTGACACTTGGTATCACACTTGTTGCCAACAACAAAAACCTATCATCACAAAATATGTGAGGACGTCAGTAAATGTAGCTTGGCTGACTGACAACTTGTATTGCAGTGGGCCCCCTTCTCATCAGAGCAAATCACAAAACTGACCACACCACATGAAGAGATTCTACACACTCATTCCCCCTCCCCCTGAACATCAGGGCAACAACTGTTATAACAAATGTCCAGTTTTTCCCGTTGATCCAATAAAATTTCCTCACAACTGGTCAGCAGTTTTTCCATATCTGTACTGCCCAGAAAAAGCCGCTAGATGAAAAGCAAAACTGAGCTTGGTTACAGCTAATTGATGCAAGTAACTCAGCTGGCACAAATCCAAGTGTTGCAGACAGTCTCCCACCCTGCAGAAGTCACAGTGACCACTAAATTCAGGCAGGATCAACTGAGTAACTTCAAACTTAAACTGGCACATTAGAGTGCCAGTGAGATGTGTTTAAAAGAGCACGAGTGAAGTATTATCGTATTCCAACTCTACTGAACATCACTTACACATTAAGGGACATACTTTTATCCCAATGCACTGGCCACCATGATAGAGAAATGTGACTTCTGTAACTGGAGAAGCTCCAGCAGGAGAAACTGCAGTGCAACTGCTTAAGACTTCTTAAACCAACCCCTGCCTATATCAACTGAAGGGACAGTATGCTGCCATAGAGATAGATGCCATTACAGACAAGCACCACCTACTTGTTCTCACATTACCTTGGTTTCTTCCACAGCTGGTATGCGTAAAGTGGACAGAAGGGTAAGGGAGCACAACCACGTCAGGAGTGACTGCTGGAACTGAGCCACAGCAAAGGAAATAGCTGCATGTAACAAAATGACAGCAAAGCCCTTGATTCCTAGTAACAACCAGCAGGCAGTCATTCCATAAGCCATCAAGCACCATGGTTTATACTGTCAGGAAAAAAAAAAAAAAAAAAGTTAACAATCTTCAGTTTAATTATTTCTAAAGAAAAAAGGCACTCAATACTTGTGCTGCCTACACAGGCTCTGCAGGAGAGACAAACAGTCAACAAGGTGAGGAACACACATGAAAAAAACCACAGAAACCCAACCATATCCCCAAAAGTGAAAGGGAAGGTGTTTCTGTAGTTGTAGTAGCATCATGTGAAAACCAGGGCCTCCCTAATTTGAAGGACAGCATAACTTCTTCCTATCCTTCCTCAAACTAGCAGGTGTGACACACACAGATCACTTTCCACAATCATGTAATAATTTAGCGATCATGCCAAAATCCAAGCATCCATCACTTTACATACTTTCCTCATAAAGGAACAACTGTGCCCTTCTTATGTGTACAAGACAAACAATGCTGTTTAATGGCTTCCAACAAGGCAGAGGCTTTTAGAGGTCAGAGGCTGAAGTCTCCAAACATTAAGGCAACCAACCCCCCCACAGAATGAGATTTACTACTCTCAGTGACCTCACTGCAAAACTTCCCACGTCCACAGTAACCAAACCCATCAGAAACTCCCTATTGTGAAGAAAATCTCTACATACCTTCTCCACCAAGAGCCTAGACATTTGTGATACCAGCAGGTGACCAGCCAGAAGCCACAGTATACGTTCCCTTCCCCATTCAATCCAGTAGCTCCACTCAAAGTCCATGGGGTCCTGTGGCATGGAGGGAACTGGTCACTATGTGTATCTGGCCATAAGGGACAAAGGAATACCTCTGTGATGCACCAGCTGTGTGGTACCCAACAGAATTCCCACATCTCAGGAACACCATTTCAGCAATCCAGTTGGATCACTTACAGCAGTGAACTCAGATAGCACCATTTTCACTTCCAATGGGGCAAAGTTCAGGAAAACAGAGCTTTAGATGGTGTTGTGCCTCCTCAGCCTCACACTGGTGCTGAAGCTGAGCAACTTCAGCTCTCCTGGAGGATTCAGAGAGCAACCCTGCTCTGCCTTAGAAAACCTAGAACTTCAGTGGAAAGGTGCTTTGCTGGAAGAAAAGTTTAACTCCCCATTTCAGCAAAGCCTAGTTGCAATCAGATGGAGTTAGATCAGCTGGAGTTACCTGTGGCAGGAAATTTTATTTAAATTAGGTAAGAGGGATAAGCCAGTGTCCAATACAGAGCCCCACTAAAAGTTCATCTCAACTGCCTTAAAGCTTTCTAGAAAGCACATATCAAGGGTCCATTACCAGCAGTGATGGCAGGCCTAAACACTAAAATGCTTCCACAGACATACATTCCCGCTTTTGTGTAAGCAATCCTCAAGATTAGTTGCATTGTTTGCTTTTGGCCTCAAAACCTTTTGAAGAAATGCAAACAAGGTGAGATAGGGATGTGGTTTTTTTGGTTTGGGGTAGAGGACTGTCAGTTTTCTTACTAGTTTGGGGGTTTGGGGTTTTTTTGTAATATCAACTATGTTTCTTTTAGACCTTACACTTCAAAATCTGTTTTCCTCCATGCTGTAGTACAGGCCAACCAAGAGAAAAAAACATGTTCATTGACATTATGCATTATTCAAAGCACCAGTAACAAGAATAAGGGGGAAAAGGCTGCAGGAAGTGTCAAGGTTGATCAGAGTTTTAAGGCCAAACAGTAAAATAGAAGGTTATCAAGAGATGTAGCAAAGGATAAATATTTAAGCCAGCGATCAAGAAAATGAACAAAACTTCGGTTATAATTCTTAGATCCGGACACACCCAGCCAATCATCAGAAACATCAGACTAAAATTAACTATAAATATCCAAATCTGCAGATTACCATAAACTCCTAAATCTAAATTAGGAGCTTGGACGCACAGAGGGCATGGAGACATAAATATTGCCACAAAACAAGCTGTCACCTCTCCTACCTTTTTTAGCCCCCGAAAGAGAGTCCCTGGGTCCAGCCCAAACCTTCTGTCCATTGCAGCTTCATACTCTGCAGGGAAGAGCAAACCCTTGATAAGGACACAGCAGTCAGAGCAGGAAGAGGCAGGGGGGGAGTTCCCTGCTGCTCAAGAGCAACACACTCCCATGTGGTCTCCACCAGTGAGGATACCCACATCCAGGGAAGGGCAAGTCACCACATCACTGCTCACTAGGTGGGGGGCCCAACTGTGCCACAGCTCTGCCCCATAGTAATGGCAAAACACTTTCCCAGAAGCAGTGCTCTGATTCCCACTGGCAATGGAGACAGTAGCAGCAACCCACTTTTTACCATGCAAGACCTGCACTAATCCTCACTCGCCACTTTGCAGAACTGCCTGGTTTCTCCCCCCAGAGCAGAAGGGGGACACAGACCAGAAAGTGGCCAGTACAGCCACAACAGGGAAAAGCTGCCTCTAGAGCCCATTGCCACCACATGTTGCCGCTCCTGCAGAAGACTTGCTGTATGCACAGCTCTGTACCCATGTACACAGCACTCCTTCCACTGCTCTGCAAATGCCTTTCTGACACTTCTGTTCTTCCCTTGAGCGCTTTCAAGAGCCAGGTAGAGTCAGTAATGTAGAACCTTGCTGATTACAGCCTAAGAAGATGCAACACATATTCCCTGTGAAGCCTCTCTAGCATATTTTTATAATACAGCCTTTATTTCCATTTAAATACCAACGTGGTGTAACACAGCTTCTTTTCATCTACAAATTGCATTTAATTCGTTTAAAATCCCACCCTTGCCCTGCAATACATAGCTCCACAGCTCCAAACCAAGCTACCACAGCAGCTACCAAGAAGTTACACAAGGCAGAGATAGATGTTTGGAAACAAACTGACCACAAAGCTCTACAGGCAACCCAACCATTGCTCTCAGTCCTGGACTCAGCATCAGAGCCCCAGGCAGGGAACACCAATTTGCTCTTGTTTCAGACTCTGGCACGTACCATCAGAAGGCACAGCTGCTTCTGAACCACACACCTGCAAGGAGCTGGTGGTTACTAGCCAGGAAAAACAAGACAATTCAAACTCAACTTTCCTGAATCTTCCCTATCTGAGTTTCAGAGGTCTCCTTCATCCTTTCCCTGACAGCCACGCCATGAGCCTTCCTAGCACTCAAAGGCAAAAAAGCCCTGGGACAGAGCTCACTGTCCAGGTGGCATCTGCCTACTGCTTCCTCGCATAGAGCAGGTTGGGACCTGGGAAGAACACAGGGGCTCCTCACACAGGAACAAAGTAGAAACCAACCACAGCGGAGAACTCCCACCAAACAGCCCCGGCAGCCACGGGCGGGAAGCTGTGCACGCCCACGTCGCACACTTACTTCGAGACACTTGGTGCGCTTCGTAGAAAGCGTAGAGGTGGGAGCCCACGGTCAGGAGCCCGTAGAGGCACAGTTCCCAGGCCGGCAGCAGCATCGGCACAGGAGCTGCTCCCGCCGGCCGCCTCCCTGCAGGGAAAGAGAGGACGGCAGCGGTTTCTGGGCGGAGGGCAGGCAGGCACCGAGCAGCGGGACACCCGGCACGGGCACCGCGGCTCCAGGACCCCGTGTCTCCGCGTTCGGGCTCAGAGGCAGCCCCGCTCCGCCCGCAGCTACCGGGAGGGCGGGCGAGCCGTGCCCGGCCGCAGAGGCCCCGGGTCCAAGGGCTCAGCACGGCCCACGGCTGCCGGGACCCTCAGGACAGAACCGGGGTCGGATCCCGGCTGCCGTCGCCGAGCCGGGACGGACGGGAGGGGAGGGGAGACGCCGCTGCCCTCTTACCTCAAGAGGGCTGCGCCGCCGGGAGAGGAAGGAGCGGCAGCCGCGGCCTCAGGCGGGCCAACCGGAGGCTCCACACCCGCAGACGAATGGGCGGCCCCGCGCCCGGCCGCTCCCGCCGCTCCGCCACACGGGCGACCCCGCGCCCCGTCCCGCCCGGCCCCTTACGGGCGGCGGCCGCCCCTGGAGGGAGGGCGAGGGCGGGAGCGGGGCGGAGCGGCCGGCCCTGCGCGCCCGGGGCCCAACGCTGGGCGGCGCTGCAGCCCGCTCGCCTACGGGTGTGCATAGACAGCTACAGGGCGGGCGTGCATGTGCAGGGTGTGCTACACCTACAGGGCGGGCGTGCATCTACAGGGTGTGCTACACCTACTGGGTGTGCGTGCATGTGCCGGGTGTGCTGCACCTACTGGGTGTGCATACACAGCTACTGGGTGTGCGTGCATGTGCAGGGTGTGCTACACCTACTGGGAGTGCATACACAGCTACAGGGTGTGCGTGCATGTGCAGGGTGTGCGTACATCTACAGGGTGTGCATAGACAGCTACAGGGTGTGCGTGCATGTGCAGGGTGTGTGTACTCCTACAGGGTGTGCATAGACAGCTACAGGGTGTGCGTGCATGTGCAGGGTGTGCATACACAGCTACAGGGTGTACATACACAGCTACAGGGTGTGCGTGCATGTGCAGGGTGTGCATACAGCTGCAGGGTGTGCATACAGCTACAGGGTGTGCATAGACAGCTACAGGGTATGCATGCATGTGCAAGGTGTGCGTACTCCTACAGGGTGTGCATACATTTACAGGTTGTGCATACCTCTACAGGGTGTTCATACACACCTACAGGTTGTGCATACACACACGGGGTGCACGTGCACTTACAGGGTGCACATACACATGCAGGATGTGCATACACAGCTACAGGGTGTGTATACACCTACATAGTGCACACACACAGGGTTTACACACACCTACAGGCTAAACACACACCTACAGCCTGCACACACCACTGCACGGTCCACAACAGCCTTTCACAGCCTTCCTGCCCAATCCCACCAGAGTAGAAGGCACACTTACACTGGGACACTGTTTTTACTATTATCAGGGCACAATCTGATAAATTAGCAGGCCTGAACAGCACCACCAAAGCAGGAGCATGAGACTGGAAGTGCTGGTGGTGATAACTCCCTCCTGGATCAACCTGCATTTTAGCAAGGGCTTCCTCCTCCTGGCACTGCAGTCATGACTAATAAACCTCAGAATCCCTAGAGTTAAAGCACACTGACTTTCCAGTACCAAAGGTGTGAGCAAGCTGTGCCCATCTGATCTTGCACTATGTGGCTTTTGACCCTATCTGTTGCTGAGATTGGTGATGTCCTATTTTAATGGAGAAAATATTTCATATCCTATTGGACATTTTCTTGCTAGATGTTTAAGTTCCTCTTATAAAATAATTATTTTTTCCCCCCAACCACCTGGCTGAATCCTCAAATTCCTGTTTCTGGATTTTTGAAAGCCAGGCTTCTATCTGATACTCCAGGTGAAGGCATAGAATCAAAGAATCACAGAATCATTAAGGTTGGAAAAAACCTCCAAGATCATCGAGTCCAGCCTTTGACTAACCCATAGTGCTAAGTGCCACATCCAGTCGTTTCTTCAACATATCCAGTTCTAATGCTTACCCACCCTTCTAATGAAGAAATTCTTCCCAATATCTAACCTGAACCTCCCCCGGTGGAGCCTGAGGCTATGTCCTCTTGTCCTGTCAAGAGTTGCCTGAGAGAAGAGACTGACCTATGCCTGACTACATCCTCCTTCCAGGCAGTTGATAAGGGTGATATGGTCACCCTTGAGCATCACCTTTCCAGGATATACACTCCCAGTTCCCTCTGCTGCTCCTCAACAGGACCCATTCTCCAGAATTTTCACAAGCTCCATTGTCCTTCTCTGAACATGCTCCAGTACCTCAACATCTTATTTGTAGTGAGGGGCTAAGAACTGGACACAGCACCAAGGTGGGGCCTCACCATTGCCCAGTACAGGACAGTCACTGGTCCTGCTGGCCACACTATTGCTGGTACAAGCCAGGATGTCATTGGCCCACTTGACCATCTGGCCACACGATGGCTTGTGTTCAGCTGGCTGTCAACCAGCAACCCTCGATCCTTTTCCACTGAGCCATTTTCCAGCCACTCTGCTCCAGTCAATTATCAGTCTCATCAATACAAGGAGTTGACTTCCCTATCTGAACCAGACATGCACCTCCTCATATCTCTGATAATTGTATTTGTCCACCAGAGTCTATGATAGTCTTGAATGATTTTTGCCTTTTCCTCCAATTTTTCTTTCTGTCTCCCTTCACCAGAGAATGACTCACCTTCAGTTTACGGTGTCAATTGTGATAGCCCCTAGGTGTATGAATTGCATTTGCTCTGTGGAACTGCTGTAAAATCTCCGGGTTAGGGACATGTTCCTCTATGATGCCTAGATGCTATTCTCTGCTGACAAGTGTTCCCCCAATTTTCGCCCTCATCAGGTTAGTTAGTACCTTCCACCCCCTGCCCCGGCCAAAAACAATTGACAACGGACTGCATAACAGCACCAAAACAGCAGTCCTGAACTTGTAAAAACAAAACACTGCACCTGAGTTATAGCCGCTAAGCGTCAGCATAGTTTGTTCTCCTGCAGTTTTGTGGTTTACAGTCAACCTGTTTGAAGCTGGCACAGACACCAAGCCCTCTAGATGGCTGCATAAGACTAGTAATATGCCAGCTGCAAGAAGGAAATACGTACAACAAGGTACAGATTTTACATCAGGTTACTCTGAAAAGGACATCCTTATCACTAGTTACATGGCGACATTCAAAAAGCCCTGTATGGACCATGTGATCAGTTACCCTTCCACAAGGGTCACTAACAAGCCCAGTGAACAGGAACAGTGAAAAACTTCGTAACAGCCCCAGCTGGAAGATCTCACTGTCTGGAATTCTACATTAGATGACTATTATTTTTTCCCACTCTTATTCAAGCTATTTTATATAATACAACATGACTGACAGGCAGCAGCGGAATCTGGGAGTAAAAACTCTTGAAAAATGGCAGCAGAGAGTCCTACTTGTCATTTGATCAGCAAGGAGGTAACAGGCATTATGTCTTTTGCCCTGTGTCTCAGCAGCTACACAGGTCTGGCAGCCTCTTCAAAGCATATGCCCTTTGAGAAGAAAGCGGTGTTACTCTGTGTACACGTGGCAGGTTTCTCTGAGGCCAAAATTAACAATCAGTCTTGGGCAGAATGATTACTTGTGATGGTAGAGAGGTTTTCTTGGTACAAATTAAGAGCATCGCTTCTGTTTGAAGGTTTGCACTGTGCAAACCTTCTCATTTCCAGAATGGCTGCAGCATCCTCGCCAGCTGCCCCCGTGAACAGGGGATCAGACATCTTGCAGATTGGGTCAGGCATCACTACCAGAGAGTCTGTCCCTAGTAGATGTCCATGTCCCCTTTCTTAACTTTTATCATTTCTGAAGCTGGCATAGCACCTGAGTTGAAAGTGTTGTATTTTGACTGTAAAGTTCAAATGCCATTTGGTGAAAGTCTCCATTTCTTATGTAGTAAGCTGAGATGTGGTTACCAGGAACTTAAGCAAAAAAATCCAGAATGAAAGAGGCAGAGGTAACAGGAGGCCTTTTAAGGAGGCCCTTCCTATTGCCTTTCTATGCAAGGTGAGTTTTTACAAAACTCTTTATGACGTAATCACAAAATGGGTAAGGTTGGAAGGCACCACAGAGGGTCATCTGGTCCAACCTCCCTGCTCAAGCAGGGTCATCCCAGAGCACAATACGCAGAACTGCATGCAGACAGTTCTTGAATATCTCCAGAGAGGGAGACTCCACAGCCTCTCTGGGCAATCTGTTCCAATGCTTTGTCACCCATACAGTAAAGAAATTCTTCCTCATATTCAAGTGGAACTTCCTGTGCATCACCTTTTGCATATTGTCCTTGTCCTATTGCCCAGCACCACTGAACAGAGCCTGGTCCACCTTCTTGACACACAAACATAGACAAGATCCTCTCTCAGTCATGTCTTCTCAAGTCTAACAGGCCCAGTTCCCTCAGCCTTTCTTCATAAGCGATGTTCCTGGTCCCTTAATCATCTTTGTTGCCGTCCTCTAGGCCCACTCCAGTAGCTCCATGTCTTCCTTGAACTGAAGCATCAAGAACTGGACACAGCACTCCAGAAGAGGCTTCACCAGGGCTGAGTAGAACCTAGTTATTTCTAGGGCCTCATCATGGCCATTGGGAAAAGCCAAGGTGGGGGTTGTAAAAGGCAATGAAGTGGGAAAATGAGGCATTTTGCAGCTGGGAAAATAAAGCAAAGGTCATGTTTTTAAGGAAACTTTTTTGCAATTGTCATTGGTTTCACATCAGGTTAAGAAATCAAAATGAGTATGTATTAACCCATCACTGGATTTCTAAAGCAGGCTAAAGCATAAGGCTTCTCACTGGCTTTATTTTTTAATATAAAGTACCCATGGGGATTACATGCCCTAGAGCTTTTCCTCCCAGGCTGAGATCTCACAGCATTGACTCAAGACTCTTGTTTTCATTCACCGTCTGGGAATCACGTAGTAATGCCTCCTGCATGCAACATCTGAATGATGGGACACAATCAGCAACCACTGAGAGTTTGCAGGTGAGAAGTTCAGCAGCGGATAGGAGGCTAAGCTATGTATATTTCAGAGAAATCACCAATATGACAAGGAATCTCCACGTAGCAAACCGGCAGTATTAAAATGGGAAGACTTAAATATATGAAAGGCGTGGTATGTACAAAGAGAGTGAAGTGTGACTTCCAATAGCCAAGTTAAAAATGACACAACTGAGGTTAACGTGAATCCTCTGTCTGAAGATCTCAAGCATGGAGTTATGGACTCTAGGGAGACAACATACCTTTTCGTCTTGTTTGGCTTGGCTCAATGAAACGTGGACATTACTAGTAAGTTGCCAGCATCACAGAGTCCCACCTTTACAGGCTCCTTGCTCCTCTGACTCCCAGCCCTGAAATGGGCTTGTTGTGAAGTGCCAAACGTTTCTTTTCCTTATCACCTTTAGCCATATTTATGTAGCTATTTGTAGCAATGGAGAACAAAGCCACATAGACCTCCTTATGCATCCAAAGGAGATCCTTTACTGTTGAAATCTCACCATTTAAATACCTTTCCTCTCTAGTTGACATAACTGAAACTGAACAGACCTAACAGAATTCAACAGAAGCAAGGCACCCATTGGCTAGCACAGCTGCAGTGCTGCTGTCCATGTGTTCCACCATCCAATCACCTTTCCACTCATACTCTGTCCACACATCCCTCCATCCAATCACCTTTCTGCTCATACTCTGTCCACACATCCCTCCATCCAATCACCTTTCTGCTCATACTCTGTCCACGTGTCCCTCCATCCAATCACCTTTCCACTCATACTCTGTCCACACATCCCTCCATCCAATCACCTTTCTGCTCATACTCTGTCCACGTGTCTCTCCACCCTCACTTCCAAGGGACTCTCTCCTCACTCCTGACTGCCTCTCATCCTTCCGACAACTTCCAGCTGTCCAGCCTGTATCTGTGCCTTTCCCATAAGGCCTTCTGGTGAGAACAAACATTAAACACTTTTACAATTATAAAGCAAACCCTACATCTCCCCCCTCTTTTTTAATTAAGCACAGAAACCTACTAGGAAAAACCCAAACAGTTTCTAAGACATTAATAACAGTGGTAACAATAATAACTATCAACAAAAAACCTACTAGGAAAACCGCAAACAATTCTTAAGATATTGGTAACCGCGTTAACAATAACAACTGTAGCAACCTTTCAAAAACATAGGCATATAACATTGTATCTATACATACACAGAATCAGGACAGTGTGACAAAAGGCTGCACACACCTTGAGGGAGTCCATTTAACTTGGTGGCCTGTAGGGACACAAGCATAACCTCTACCCCATGTCAACAAATCCAGTGGTCCTTTCCATTCTTCACTTAGTAAGCCTTTTATCATCAAAGTTCTTGGATGAGTCTTTGTGTCAAAGGAATACTGCCTCTCGCATGTCGTTTGTCCTGTATCATCATGATTTAAAAAACTGAGAACGTATAAGGCCTTGGCTAGTTTATTGTGAGGGCACTCCAACTTCCCCTCTTTTTGTTTTTAAATACAAAAGCAGTGCCTATCATCCCTTCTGCAGGGCCCTTTGCAGAAAGGATGACAAACATGGCAAAATGTGTAAATAATTATTATGATGACACAAATCACTTCTTGCCTTGTGGGAGACTGAGGAATGCTAGTATTGTACTTCACTGCTGCAAGAACTTACAAACTTGGAAGGCTCAGAGTGTCAAAACAGGTAAGCCAATGCCGGATAACATGGGCTTTTTCTTCGGTGTGAGCAGTTGCCAATATATTGGAAAAACATTTGCATAAAAAGAAGTCCTTAACCCTTTAAACATAACCGCTTTTGTCAGAAAGCAGCTAAAGTTTAACTTGGCCTGTGAAAAATATTTGGTAGGAAATTACAGAATTGTATGAAACATTTAAGGAACCGTGTGTCCCAACTTCTTGAAACAGCAAAACAAATGGTCATTTAGAACACTAAGTAACTTGAACACAACTTTTGTTGCATAGTTGTTATTTTTTGTAATAGGGCTAAGTAAACCTGTGTGGAAGTCTTAACTCTGTAAAAAAATGGTTATAACACAAAAGACAGATGGTTAAACAAAACCCTTTAGTCACTAAAGCTTTGAGAGAAACCATTTTAACACATCTACTGAAACAAAACAACAAAAGGTTGAAATCTGCTGGACAAGGAGAGATTACCCCTCTCCATCCCTTCGTTGAGGGCATTCCCTTTTAAAATGATCAATGGAATCACAGTTAGAGCAACTTTCCATCTTTGTGTCTGAAAACCGGAGGTGTGCAGCTAAAGCTGCTGCCAGAGAGCTGGCTGCAGTACCCACATATAAACAGCAGTACCCCCATTCTGGCATGCTCTAACTATGTCTGTTATAAAACAAGTATGTGGGTTACAAACAGTGAGCAGTGCCCTTTTGCAATCCTTGTTCACATTTGTGAAAGCAAGCTGCCGCATCAGGATAGCTCCAGCCTCATCATTATCAACTTGTCAAGAGAGCACAGCTTGCAGCCTGTCAAGGAATTGTACAAACAATTCTGCTGGACCCTGCAAAATCTTAGCAGAAGACATGTTAGAGGCAGTACCTGTTCTGGGAGTCACCTGCGGGGTCATCAGGGCCTGCAGGGCTAAGCGAGCGATGGCATGGTACACATCACGTGGACAGCCTGTCTGTGCTGTAGGGACGGTGAAAGCACCCTCTCCGGTCAGCTGCGCAACGGTGATTGGTGGAGTTCTGTCCTGCAGTGCTTCCACCTAAGTTGTACACAGTTCTTGGTAGTCAGTTAGCCAGACTGCAAACTGGGTTGCTGTTAAAATAATTTTCGTTATACTTTTCCAGTCTTGGGGCGTGAGGACATACATCGTGCTGATGGATTCTAGGTAGCTTAGGGCATGATGGGAGGATACGCCGCTCTCTTTTACTAGTGCTCTCAGTTCTCTAATTACTTTATAGTCCAGCTCTCGGTACACTGGTCCTTGGTTTGGCACATGTATTATTGGACAGGCCGTAACAACCACCAGGTCACCCTCCCCCATGGCAGCCTCCCTTTTTTGCCATCGCTGGACTACTGCACTATCATCTTGGGCAGGGAGAGGAACCGCTGCCTGTTCATGATATGGGAACTCCGCACTGAGGGGGCTGACCGCACAAGGATTTTTATCTGGGTAACGGAGCTCCATGGGGCTTGGATTAATCTCAAGGTTAGGCAACTCCACGGGGAATTCCTTGAAATATGGGTTCATTTTGGGGTCATATAAGGGCTCTGGTGGCGATGAAGGTTCAGGAGAGTCAGCTTCCAAAGCTGCACAGTGGTCGATATTCATGCAATTTCTTTTAATTGCTGCCATAACTGTCCCCCATGTAGAGAGGTGGCTGCAAGCTTCGGCATTGCCATCCCTGGCAATATTAAAAAGTCTCTGGGCCACTGCTTGCCAAGCTTCTAATTGTAGGGGCCCATTAAGGGGAAAATCTTTAACATTATTAGACACCCAGTCCAGCAAGGTGTTTAACTCTACATCAGCCATATTAATAGATTGCTGATGTAGGAGCTGCCGTACCTAGCCCAGGCTCCTCCTTTGTTCCAGGGATATTCCTCCTCCCATCTTTGCTCTCACTGGTCTACTCACCCTCCAGGCGAGGTGTGTGCACTTTCAATTCCTTGAGTTCCTTTCCCAAACTCCTCCCAGATCCTCTCCCTGGATCCTGTCCCCAGACTCATCCCAGCCAGTTCCCTGACACAGTGAGAGTTGTCACCAGAGCAGTCCGCACACCTTGCGCTGCCTCAAAGGTCCTGATTTGGGCCAGTCACTCATAGCAATGGGGAACCAAGCCACACGGACCCCCTTATGCATCTGAAGGAGATCCTTTATTGTAGAAATACAGCCACAGGAATGTGGCTGAAATGGGGTTATGAAGAGATCCATGGCGATATGTGTGGAAGGAAGTTAGACACTCTGAAACTTGCCAAAATTATACTCAATGAAACTAAAGCCGGGGAACAAAATCCATTGACAAGAAAGGAAAAGAAACAGTGGAAGTGAAATGCATTAAAAAAAAATCTGCACTGACGTGAAAACAATGAAAAGGCAATGGAGAGCACATGAACCACAGGGAAGTGGACTAAACCTTGCCCAATTGATCTTCATTGAATTCGCAAGACTTCATTTCCTTTCATGAAAGGAAAGTCTTCCTTTCATGAAAGGAAATTAAATCATGGAATCAGAAAAGAAAGCGAAACAAACATGCTTGGAAGGAGATATGATCAAATTAGATGCAATTGAAAAACAAAAGCAAATTTGCAAATGGAGGGACTAAAACCACAGGAATTGGGAAGACATGAGGTACAGTGAAAAAGGTCAAAACTTTCCAAAGTTATACTCAATGAAACCTTGAACCCAGGGAACAAAGTCCATCAAAGACACAGGAAAAGAAATAGCTGAAGTGAAATGCTTAAAAAAAATACCTACACTGAAGTGAAAACAATAAAAAGGCAGTGGGATAACATGAAGCGCAGGACAACTGACACAACCTTGCCCAATTGATCCTCCTGGAATTCACAAGATTTCCTTTCCTTTCATGAAATGAAGAGTTTCCTTTCATGAAAGGAAATGAAATCTTGAGATTAGAAACGAAAGTGAAACAAACATGCTTGGAAGGAGATCTGATCAAATAAAATGCGATTGAAGGAAAAAAAGCAATTTGGTAAATGGAGGGACTACAACCACAGGGATATGTGGAGAAGGAGATTAAGTTAAAGACCCTAAAGCTTGCCAAAATTATACTCATTGAAAACTTGAAATCAGGGAACAAATCCATCAAAATCACAGGAGAGGACATTAAATAATGGAAATGGTTAAAAAAAAAATTTAAAATCTTCACCTAAGTGAAAACTGTGAAAAGGCAATGGGATGAAGTGCAGGGAAAATGACAAAACTTTGCCCAACTGATTTTTATTTCCATTCCTGTCTTTTCTTTTCCCTTTCATTCCATGATTTCTCATTTCATTTCCTTTCATGAATTGAAATCTCAACATCTCATGAAACAAAATGAAATCTTCAGATTACGGTATCATTTCATTAAATTTTAGTTTATTTTAGTGCTCTTTACTTCATTATGTTCCATTTGTTCTCACTTTTCAGAATTTTTTGTTTTTTCACCCTAACTGGTAAACAAGCTTGGGCCTGCGGCTTATGTGCCCATCCGCTTGCATGGGCTTAATCTTAAGGGTCTGCAATGGGCAGCAATGTTGTGACCCTTCCATGATTCTGCTGGCATGTGTTTTCCAGCCCCAGTTTCCCTGGAGCTCCCTTTTCCTCTCTCAATCCTCTCTCTCAGCCTAATGGCATGTTGTCGCTGGGACTGTGGTCCACATCACCATGGGTGGTTCAGATTAGAATGATGTAGGAGCAGCAAAGCTGGGGCCCTGCCTTGACATGCCATTTCCAGCCACAGTGTGCCTGGAGCTTTAGGCTCTTTTACTTTCTCAATCCTAACCCCAGCAACAGCTTGGCACTGTGGCAGAGGTCCTCATCTCCACAGATGGCCCCGATTAAAAAGTGAGGAGACAGCAATGTTGGCACCCTGCCGTGATGCCCTTGCAAAGCTGTTTCTCACCTCAGTGTTCCAAGAGGTGTAGATTCTTTTCCTCTCTAAATCCTAACTTCAGCCCTTACCTTATTGGCAGTTTGTCAGAGGTATTCATTGCCATGAGTGGCCCAGATTAAAAAGTGAGGAGACAGCAATGTTGGCACCCTGCCGTGATGCCCTTCCTTGCAATGCATTTTGCGAGGGACAGTGTCCCTGGAGCTGTAAGCTCTGCAGCCCTCTGACCCCTAACTGTAATGGCAGCTTGTCTCTGCTGTCAAGATCCCCATCACCAGGGCTGGACTGGATTGGAAATTGTAGAGTGAGCAACCCCTGCTATGATGCCCTTGCAATTTCTTTTCTAGCCTTAGTGGTGTTTTCCCAACACCAGATCAGAACATTACATGGAAAGTAAGTCAGCCTGAAAATGGATGTAGATGAAAAAGAAAAGCGATGGTTCCTGTTTTGAGGGATAAGACTGACTGTAATACAGAATTTACAGAGGACACAGCAACAGTCTGTGGATGCAGACGTGGTACCCACAGAGACTAACTGCAAGGCTGGGAGTAGAATGAGCTACAGAGCAATGCTACAGCTAAGGGAGAGCACATAGCAGGAGCTGTAGCACAGGGTGGGGAAGCTTATTTAGAACACGGACATGTTGTTCAGAGGACTTCAGTCAAACTGGTACAATCACCTTTTAGTCTTACAGCTGTCCTCATATAACTATTGTAAGTCTATAACCACAGTACCACCAAAATTGGACATGAATCTCTCTGGAACATTTTCTGCCCCTCAGTAACACTTCAGCAGGCAAGCAAGCCTGGAGAAGAGCATAACTATCTCCTACTTCATACCACACTTCTCCAGATTAACTATTTCCCAGCTAAGACAAGTTTTTTCTAGTTATGATAAGGAATTTTTTTCCATGTGTTTAGGTTGGAACATCATACAGCTCTAAATTACAGTGTTTCATACATACCAATAAATCTGCTATTTATGGATACGTATCCAAAAGTATGGATTAGCTTTTCTTCATCTGGACAGATAGTTCCTAACTAAGGAGAAGTTATTTCTTCACCTGACAACCAAGAGGTAAATTCCATCAGGAACACTTATATGATGGGGTTGCAGGAATGATGAAATTACTCTTGGAGAGGAAAAGTCCAGGTTCATAATGGTCCACATGATTCTCTTTTGGCCATGTCTACCTTCTAAGGGAGTTCATGTTTGAATTGGCATGGTATCAGGGCAATTTGATTTTGAAGGTGTTAGACTTTGCTCTGTCTGGTATAATAGGTAACTCTCATATATCCCAGCAGTCTGTTCTCCCATGGATATCAACACACTGCTCTCACAAGGAAACCAGAATTGTGTGTACACAGCTACTAAGGGGAGGATTTCCATCCACTTTCACCCTGACACATAAGCACTGTGCCCAAAACATCTGGTCCTACTGAAAAAAAAATTAGAGCAAAAGTATGCATAGCTACTAAGGATCCTTTAGTCTCTAGGCTAGAAAATAATTGGCATTAATGGAACTTGAGAGCATGCTCAAGTTTTTTCTTATTTCATTGCTGTATAGAACTGATTTGCTCAATTGAGACTTCTGTCTTTGAGGAAAGAGTCAATGCTTCCAGCCCAGCTCTCCCAGGCAGCCTCACAATAACAAATCACAGAGTGTGTTCATTAAGTAAGAACATGAAAATACCACCAGGCGAGCAAGCAGGTTGCAGTTTCAATAGTGTTTTCATCACAAACATTGTGATTTTTTATTTTTTTTAGTTATTAAGAAAAGCTCTTTGACAGTGTATTTTAAGTAAATCATTCTGTACAAAGCTTTTTATTTATTCTTTAAGATTTCCATCATTGGATATTAGCCTCTTCAAAGGAAGAGGAGCTTGTCAGAAAAAATGCCTGTTTCAGAATTTAATGAGAACACTTCTTTCTTTTCTCTTAAGAGGATTATAATGTGATGGGTGAAATATAAAGATTAATTAGACCCATTGGAGGAGTAAATTCCAAACAATATTTTCTTTTTACACAATCTGAACTGGATGAGCAGGATTTGGTTTTAATTCATCAACCAAGGAAATTATTAATTAACTCTACTAGCAAAATCTTTATCACAGTAGATGTCCCAACCTTAAAACACCCAGCCTGGCTTTCAGAGCCTCCAATCTGCTTCTAAAAAACACGTTATAAAATATCATTGTTATTTTATAGCCAAAATATTCAGAGCTCAAAACGGCTATACAGCTGGAGTTGCAGATTGCTCCTTGCAATGTGAACTGTCACTTGGTTACACTGTAAAAGAGTTTTTAGCACAATCAAATTCAGATGCTCTCAGGTGTAAATCTGCAAAGCACTGCAGACATGAACTAGCTAAGATTTTTGTCCTTTTAATCTCAGAGTCCCTAAATTAGGTATAACACATCCAAGGGATCACACTAGACCAAGGATGAATAAAGATGAAGCTCAATAATTAAATGAGCAGAAGAGAGGCTTTGCAAACTGCTTCTTTGTCTTAGGTTACAATGTAAGATGTAACCAAAAGTGTATGTTCTATCACCATTTTCATAAGCTGTTAAGAAGAGGTGGGGTAGTGTTCTTTATCTCTTCCATGACTCATCCCTGGTAATTCCCTCAGGGAGGGCTGTCTTCTGCTAATGGGCCATCGAGTCCCACTGCATGACTCATAAAATTACATCATCCCATTGTGAAATGGGCTGCCCAGCGGGAGTAACCAAGCATTCCTACCTGGATATAATCTGAGGCTTGGAACACTGCAAGCAGCCTTTCCTACTGGGTTCCCAGAGGACAAGAGCTACATAACCACCACTGGACCTTCAGAGGAAGACAGATCCTTCTACAGGATCACTGCTTCAACAGAACCACATCTGTAATTTCAACAGGACTGCAGCCACAGGGTGTCAGGTTGTATCCTGACGATCAGTTTCAGCTAATGTTTTTGTATTATTGCCTTTATCTTAATCTTCCTATTAAATTGTAGTTCTAACTTGGGATCTCCCACTGGTTTGCTTTAAAACTAGTACATTGTTTTAGTATGTTTTCATTTTTCACTAAGAACAATTCCTTTAAAGTGCTGGGGGGATTTTTTTTTCTTGGCACAGTTTGTGGAAATGGATGGAGCTGTTTAAAAGGGATAGAGAAAAGACCAAGGCTAAGGTGGTCAAGCACCACTGGCACCACAAGCATGAGAAAAAGATTGGGTTGGTGTTAGCAAAAGATTAACTGGTTAGGTGAGAGGGACGAATCTGATTTTTATTTATGCTTCAACATATGTTACACATGAGGTAAAGGATTCCTGTAAGAGCTATATATGTGCTGCCAGCCCTGCCCCCAGGGAAACCTCACCTGGCAGCCAGTCAAGGCAGAGAAAGCTTCTGTGAATGGGCAGTGAGCAAAATCCCCCTCCACCACTTGCTGGTGGAGCAAATGCCAGGATGCCTGGGAAGAATGCCACTGAAGTCAGGCTGTGGAAGGAACCTTAGCAAGCAAGCAAGCAAGCAAGCAAGCAAGCAAGCAAATAAATAAATAAATAAATAGGCAGCTAACTGTGACACAACTGGAACCGTTTTTGCTTTTAGTTTCTTGTTCTTGGAGCAATCAGAGGCTTGCTCAGAGGATCATCTTGGCCTTCTCCCCACCATCTCTCCTTTTCCCCCCTTGTGGTTCTGCTCCCCTACCCGTACCTGCTTTGCCCTGCTTCACCTTTTCTGCAAACCAGCTCACCACCAGGACAACCTTGTTCTCTGCTGCTTCCCCAACAGAGTGGGTGCAGCCACAGCCAGCTGCCCCCACCGTGTCACCCGGCTGCAGCCGCAACCTGCAGTCGCAGCCGTCGCCACATTGTGCAGCCACGCCAGAGGCACGCTGCCACCGCTGCTTGAAGACTGCACCCAACCACTCACAAAAGCTGGAGGGGTTCACTGCGGCTTGCAACTCGCATGTTTCACCCGCGGAGCTGAGGCTGACAGAATGCTGGGGTTCTTGTGGCGGCACTGCCCCGTCTTCTGTTTCTTTCTCCATCTTTCTTCTTCCCTCTCTGCTCTCTTTTCTATCACCCTTTAGTAGGAACACTTACCCTCTATCAATAAACAGTTCTCAGATATAATATTGCTGCGTTTGCTCTCTATTTTTGTCTGAGAAATCCACCAAAAGGAATCCTTCCTGGCTCCCCTTTAGCAGGAAGAGGCATGAGGGCTGGAAAACCAGCTGACCAGTTGGACAAGGGAACTGATCTTCATGTCAGAGCTCTCAGGTTTTCTCAGCCTACAGCTACATTTGACTGGAGTTTATGCTGGTCTGGGAAGCCATGTAACATAACCAAGTGGGATTTCAGGTACGCTCTCCCACTGTGGCACATAAATAAAAAGACTAACATGACAGGAGTAGCACACAGTGACAGATACCTGTAATACCATCCAGAACCCTTCCACACAGGTCTTTGGGAGAGAGCTAGGGAAACTACACAAGAATTTGAGTCATCTTGTCCTGACTCACAATCCAGGACATGATGCCAGACTTCCAGGCTTGACTAGCTCTTAGAGAAGTCTCAGTCATTCTTTGTGTATGTTGAAGCCATCTATAAGGAAATGCAGTAAAATGAAGTAATCAATTTTTTTCAGAATGGGTATTAATGTGGAAAAATTTCTGTATAGGGTATTATCATTATATAATGTCATTATTCCCTGTGAAAACACATTCTGGACATTATATTCCTGAGATGCTCCCATTTCATTAGCAGATTAAGCCCTTTGCCTTAAGCCCGTGGAAGCTGGTTACAACATGAGAAAAGATGACACGCGTCCCCACCACCAGCCCAAAAATCAGACAACAAACAATTTTCTACACCGAGTTCTAAATGACAGGGGACTGGAAAACAGAGGGAGTTCCAAGATAGCTGCTCGTTTCCCTCTGTGACTGGAAACTAATTGCTGCAACCACAGAATACAAAATTAAAGGGAAGCAAGACATAAAAATGCAGGCAGTAGCAGTCTTGTAACAGCAAAATTAACAGAATTATATTATCTGTCTGCAAGACCATGCTGAAAACTTGCAGTATTCCAAATCATACTCCTTTTTTTGATGGGCTGAGGCAGCATCTTGCTTTAGTTTTTTATTGCAAACATAAAAAAAAAAAAAAAAATTATTTCAACCAGACGTATTACATATGGGCACATTTTAGGGCGGCTCCGACTTAGCAGATGCCTTGTATTAATAATATACAGTTGTGACAGGAAATGTGGTTTAGGTTCCTGGAAAAACATAAAAGCTAATTCCATTACTCCATTTCATGGTGCTTTTCCTCAAATGCTAAACTGGTTTTGATTATACTGAAACCTTATAGTGAGAAAACTTTGTCAAAAGTATTATCACTGCTTATCCTCTTTCTTACACATCTTCCCCTGCTGACCTACATTCTGGGCTACCTGTGAACAAGCCTAAAACACACAGACAAAATTGTTCTACAAGACCTGGCAATGTTGCAGAGTCCATTTACCATTTCAATTAAACTTTTTCCTTGGAGGTTCTGTGGTCTGCTTCCCATTCTCTTTTTATTCTGCCTGAATAAAAGCATCCAAGACTCTTTCACTTAAACAAAACATTTCAACAACCCCCCAAAATCTCTTATCCATAGTAACTAGACAAATCACAGTAATTGATCTCTAGAGGGAGTTTATTAAAAGCCTAAGCACAAACATTTTCCAGAACACTGCTGTAATAAGCATGAATTCAAACAAATGCTCAGTTTACTATCTGCAGTTTGTCACTACAAACATTTCAAGCAATTGACTTGAGAAGGGAGGCATGTTCTGGTGGATTAAGAAATATACTGAAATGAATTTGTTTCATCTAACTTTGTCTTCAGTGCCAGATTTATACAGCTTTGTATGTAAACAAAAGTTACAGTAAGAACACATTACTTCCAATATACCTAAATACATGTATACTAGCAAACCTCAATTAAATCCTGAATTCAAGAACATTAGTGTGATTATTAGCAAGCCATTTTATAGCCAAAGAAGAATGAAATATTTAATTGATACCTGACAGTAGAAAAGAATAACCAAATAACAACAAACAATGAAACAAACCACACCACAAACACAGACAAACATCTACAACTAATATTGTGTTTGGAACAAAAGAAAATGTCTGAAGGTGAATTACAAAATTAGAGAAAGCTGAGTTTAATAAGAGCTTAACTGAGCTGCCCACAATGGAAAGAAAGTGCTTTGAGGTTTCACAGAGCTCAATCCCTCTCCTGCAGAAAGCTCTCCATCAGGGTATCAAGTGACAGTACACTTAACCAATGAAAAAAACCAAATCATTGAGTTTTCACTTTTCCATCATAATACAGCAACACAACACTGAACGCTGGTGTGTAACTCCCACCCCCGCCAGAGGTATCACATCCATGTCTGGATTTGTCCTTACCCCTCCCCAGCACAACAGTATTTTTCACAGCACAGCTGATTCCTGTCAGTCTAAGCGTTTGTTTTGGTTTGTGGGATTTTGAAAGGCTCCAATAATGCAGCCTTGGGTTTGACCCACACTATAGATTACACGTTAGGTGAACCAAAGTATGAGATGATACCCTCAACAATATTGCCACAGTAGTCCTCAAAATCGTAATGTTTGGCAATATCATTGGAATCACACCAGAAATTATGTTTACACACATCTTGGTCCAGGCAGATGAGGAAAGGCCATAAATAGATCCCCATTTTGACTGGATTGAGAAAACATGGAATGAAAAAATCTGATTTTAATTCTGGAATGCTTTCTGTCTTGTTACTTTTACTAATCTATAACAATCAATGATTGGCTTCAGATTAGCTCAGTTGCTTGGAGCAGGGTGCGAACAATGCCAAGGTCATGAGTTTTATCCTGTATAGACCATTCACTTAAGAGCTGAAGTCGATCCTTCTGGGTCCCTTCCAACTCAGACTATTCTGCAATTCTGTAATTGTTTTCAGAAGATTTTTCTCTGCCAGTAGCACCTCTTATCTATCTGACAGCACCTGAAGGGGCAGTAAGTGATTTCATAAGGAAACAAGAATCATGCTCTCTGCTATGAAGAGATTTTTAAAAAGGAGATTTAAATAGGTGAGGAGAACAATTTCATCTTGCTCAATGGGAGGAGTAGAAATAAACTAAACTGATGATCTTTTCCCAAAGAATTTACCCTAAAGTCCTCTCTGAGGCCACAGCTATTTAAAATACATATGTATTTAAATACTTTTTCAAGAATTCCGCTTTACTGCTTCTTAACACAGCAGTAGACAAAACCAATGTTCTTTAAGTAACCTTCTGCAGACCTTTATCAACAAAAATCATAACAGAGTTCTGGATCTTGTACCCACCTTAAAGTCACACAGAAAATAAAGGAGATTTCTATAAATAGGAATTGATGGAATCAAATGTACTAAACAATGTTTTAAGTTGGATTGTAAACGTTGCAAAGGAAGATTTTATCAGCTACTAGAGAAACCAATGCATAAAAGTTGAAAAACTCTGGTCACAAACTTCAGATTAGCAGCTGTCAGGATAATTCTCTGCTGGGTCAACCACTGACAGTTCTTAAAGACTGAATTTCTTATTACAGTGCACACAGCCAGTTGACTACAAGACGGCCTTCAGCAGGAAATCCTGGTAAAATTCTGTAGTCTGTGTCATGCAGATGATTAGACTAAATTTTTACTCTCGTCAAACTGCATGAAATACCAAAATTTATTGCATATATACATGAAGGGCAAAGAGTATTTTGCATAGAAAAATAGAAAACACCAGTGGAAAGAAAGGCAGTATTTCATCAGAGCCAAGACTTGGCCAAGCCTTGAAAAGTTTCAAGTGAGCAGATTTCAGCACCTCTCTGGGTAACTTATTTCAGAAATACAATATCCTCCTAATGGAGTTTTGTCTAATATCCCTTCTGAAAAATGATACTCCAAATACCAACAGATTTAATTAATTCACTAATCAAAGCCTCCAAGAAAGAAGCTAGGAAAATCTGAATTAGTGTTTCATAGTGTTTGAAGAGAATCCAGGGAGGCTGAAAGGCTCACAGGGATCTACACTGTGTATACAACATTCACACAGCTGACTTGCCACAAATTGTGGTGAGAAACTTCTGAGGGTTTTTGAACTTACATCCTGGAACTTTTAAGAGTATAGTCTTCTGGGGAACAAGATGTCAAATTGACTTATTTGTTACCATTCTCAGCCCTATATACATCAGTAAGTACCTTTGTATTCATTTATACAGCCTCTCCAACATGGACACATGAAGACTTTCAATAGCAAGAAAATGTCTGTCAAAGCACTGGAGTTGTGTGCTTTGAACAGATGAAAGAAATAGTTGAACAAAAGCATTTTATTTGAAGTAATTTATCACCTTTGATAGCCCCTAACACATTATGTGCTTTTATCTTGAGAATTAAATAAACCACTGTGGAAATATTAATTTGTAGGTATTAGGGTGCATGGGTATATGACTCCAGCCAGTATTTTTAAGTATGGAAAGATATTTTTATGGCTTCAGACAATGTTCCTAAGGGGAAAAAAAAAAAAATCCTGAAAAAGTACCATAAGCAATTTCATAGATAAGTGCTCATAAAAAATATGACAATACAACTAAGGGTTTGAATACCTCAGTTTGGTGTAACATCGGATATTTTTCCATGATTACAACTCCATACTCCCTTTTACATGGAAAGATAAAAGTCCACCATAAGACTGAAGCTACCAAGACTTCCTAAATATTGTAGTCATATTTCCATAGCTGCACTGCTCAAATAATATAGCTGGAGAAAACTACAGCTGCTTGTGGCATGACACTGAAAGCATGGAAGCAAGCAGAAAAATATACAGGGAAAACTCATGTTTCCTTTGCTGCTCCTTCAGTAGGCTGATTGAACAAGCATGTAAACAAAGGACCAAGCACCACCAAGCACCAGCATTGCACATCTCCACTGCAGCTGTAGGGCAAGGTAGAGATGGCTCAGATGACTGAGCTGGCTTTACACGAGCTTGCTCAGATGCTGGGCAGGGTCAAGCTGCAGAACAGCCTGCCAAGAAGGCTGGGTAAGCCCTCTGCTCATCTCCAGACCACTACACTCAAACTGATCCCAGTGTCTGAATGGGCTCATTTCCACTGCACGCTGCAGACAGGAGTGCAAACGTGTCCTTTACAGTGAACAACCAGCCAGGTCTAAAAGGAGCTGTGAATCTCCTCCACACAAACATGGAAAAGAGCTGACAGTTGTACCAATGAATGTCTAATTACATCTTGCACTTTGGAAAGGTCAATAAACGCTGTTGCTGTTGGTGAATTTCCATCCATGATTACTGAGATATATTAAGAAGCTTACTTTTTCCAAGAAAGGATTACCAAAGAGAGAATACTGCAAATTTTTTTGTGATTTACTAAAATAGTGAGTCTAAATCATTAGATCAGATCATAGCGCTACATTTCTTCCAAAAATTCTGCTTTTCTACAAAGGACCAAATCATATTTCAAACCTGAACAGAACTTATGGTAACACAGAGGCTGAGGATTTTTACTGAACTCTAATCATGCACTCTGTTTTGGAAAGAAATCTTTGGGAACTGGGCAAGGGTAGAAGCACAATGTGCTTATGTGCCATAGTCTCCTTAGAGTCACCTGAAGAGTCAACTGGAAAAGGCCAATATGGGGGTGGGGATGGGGGATGGGCAGGGGGAGAGGAAAGGTCTTGGGAGCATGTGTAGAATTATCTGATTTTTTTTCTTTCCAGGTACACACATAATTACGTATAACATGCAGCCAAAATGAAAGTTTGTATAATTAAGGAATATAAAATGTTGCTGCTCCTTGCATTTGGCTTGATGGAATTGAGAATTCCACCAAAATTGGTTAGTGTCTCTCCCTTTAGGAAGGGTAAATGAACTAAGAAAATTTGCTTCTGGTAATAAGTCTTAGATATCCAGTACTCTGGTTACTCACATAAAGAGTTGTTTCCTTTGCAGATTTTTGCTTCCATTGAATCCTTGGTTAGGAGAAGAGCCTGAAGTACCAGAAGCTGCCATTTAGGTAGTGATGCAAAGTGCACGTCATTCTCATTTCATATCAATTACAGACTTCAATGGCAATCTTCAGGAGCTTTTAATTTTAAACTAGTTTCTGAGTAAAAATTTATTGTTAACAGGTGGAGGTTAATAGCTTCTAACTATAAAACCACATAGGCTAAATCTAAAGGTTTTGCTGTGTGTGCAGGCATTGCCTGTTAAACAATATACTAAAAACGCCCAGCTTTCTTAAATCTGTAGGAAAAATGAGTAACATGGAAGAATGAGAGTCATGAGTAACACCAAAAAAAGTTAAATTCATTTCCACAACACAGAATTGGTAAGGACCAGCTCATGGTGAACTTGGTGATTTTGTATTTTTACAGCCTTTCTGTGTCCCATCCTCAAGAGCAAAGACAGCTCTTTGAATGAAGTGACTTTGGGCCCTGAAAAACTCCATTAAAAATATTCAGCATGGAGATGAGGACACAAAGTCTGGCTGAAAAAACCCAGCTGCATACTGCCAGAAACTGGAAGGGTATACTAAGAGAAGTAAGATTGTATGCTTCTCAAGTTATTCGCCCATACCACGAATGAGACGCTCTGAGTCCCTAAGCCATTCTGAGGTTCAAAGGGGAGAGAATGTGGCCTGTCTTTTACTCAATCAGATTTGCAGCATGAGTAAATATGCAAAATGAGTTGCCTTTTCATTCTGGTTTCATTCACCAATTCATTCACCCTTCACTCTTCTGCCTGTGTGAAGCCTAATTAATTCTCTTAGAGAGGCGAAGCGAATGTGACATCAATGCCATTGACCTCTAGCTCCTTGCTCCCCTGGACACATACCCACTACTTAGCCTCCTAAATCTAAGTTGTTGAACAAAAGTGTGGTCACAATCTGCCACAGCATGCAACTCTGAAATTAAAGGCACAGCTTAGCAGTAACGTCATTTTGTCTTTTGATTTTGTATTGTCCATTTAATTTAACTTTCCAGAGTTAAGCAGTGGGATATAAAGGACTATTCTCTCCTGGGAACCAAAGAACAGAAGAGTGCAGGGAGCTCCTTGTGCGGACTTGATGATGAAGATCTCACCATAAATTCTAGTCAGAATGGGTGCTCTCAAGCCCCATTTACCTTATGGATGATGGTGGATGACTACCTCAGCACTGTGCCACACCGTTATAAACAGCCAGAGCTTTAATGTGAAGCCTCATGGTGTAGGTACGTCCCCAAACACAACAGTATGAAGCTAAGAGCAGGATCCTGCCTACATGTGCTGTGCCTCTCTCAACAGAGCCCCTCCTTACTCCACAGTACAAAAAGAGTGTGCATATGGCCCCCTTCCTTTAGCCCTCAGCCTTGGGGTCACTGTCACTTTGCAAGCTTTGGGCAGCAAAGTCCTACACCAACTTCCAACCTCTCATTTGAAACAGCACACACAAACATCACCCAACCAGCAGAAAACAGGGAGAAAAAGCTTTGATCCACCTACTTAGTAAAACTCAATGTCCTGGTTGTAAATCCACTGTAATCCCATGTTACCAGAAGGAATTCCCCCTTGTTTGAGAATGACGAAGCTTTCCACTCTACTCTTATCCTCCTTAACACACACACTTCCCCTGCTACTTTGCTTTCCTTGTACAGTACTGCAGCACAGGGAAAACTGTGAAACTGAATTGCTGATAACATCACACCTTTAACAAACTTGCTGACTGGTGGATTCCTACCAGAGTCTGTGCTCACTGACCAAGCTTTAAATTTAGAAAGGCAAACATGTAACTTGACTGAAGAGAATGTCATCCAATAACTGATTATATTATTAGATAAGCGCCTGAAAGGACCAACAGAGGTAAAGAATAAAATCACCATCTTTACTAACAGAGTGCTGCTCTAAGAAGGAAAGGAGAAAAAAAATAAAAAAAGGGGGTTTTACGATTACAGTCTACTACCAGAACATGCTATCATACCACATCATCAGGATGTTCATGAAGAGAAAGGAAAAGCATATGCATGGCAATGTCAACTTGATATAGGAAAAAAATATTTCTAGGATTTCAAACATCCATTAAGTACCATCTGATATTTGAATAAAACTCTGCTGGAGTGAAACTGTACAACTGCCATAGATCACAAACCCTAAATGGAGCACAAAACAATGGAAACTGTAACCCCACTATGAAAAAACAAATTAGACAAACACTCACTACCATCAGTGTTTTTAGTGGTTTTTCTCCCTGCAAATACTGTACAGTCTCCTGATCCCCAGAAAAATGGAAATGGCTCTTTATTTACTCAAAGCTCTTTAGTGGTTGGTCTGCAGAGAAAACAGATCAGATCCCTGAGGAGGATCAAAGATTGCCAGACAAGCTTCTGGTTTGGATTTAGTCTCTTTCATCACATCCTTGTCCCAGCTGCTTGCTCAGTAAAAGTGACTCCCTCCTCTCTCATTACACTACCCATTTTCACAGGAGACAGTCCCTCTGACTAGATTCTCTTCACTTTGTACCAAATGTCTCTTTTTTCCAAGCAGTCCAGTGTGCCCCCTCACGCTCTGCCACAGCCTGGAAGTGCTGTAAGTGTGGGAAATGCAGACACACATCTCTGTGAGCCACCCCTTGCATCAAGCTGCAATAGCTGTGATCAAAAGGCCACCTCAAAGCCCCACCTTTGTGGCTTTGTCACAGGGGGTGACTCTGCTGTGTGCCCTCACCCTGGGCCATAGAGGCTGGGGGGGTGAAGGGAGGCCATGTACTGCCCACCAACTGCACTGCTCTCTCTCTCTCCTGTGGCTTTCAGTTTGTCTGGAACATGACTGGAAATGTATTTGCACCGAGGGAAATTCCTGCTTTGATAAATAGCCCACAGTTTTATCGTGCTTATTCTAAGAGGAATTAACACCAAATTCCCAAGCCCATAGTATTTCATATTGCCTGTGGAGAGAATCCCCAAGCAACCTTATTGGAAGCACTTGTTTAACTGCCACTGACAGCGAGAACTCTCCAGAGAAAATGGTATTTTGCAGGAACTCGAATTTTACTTCAGCCAGTTGTGACAATATCTAAGTGAATTTTAGCCTATTGAGAGTTTTGGGTCTCCCTTCCATATTTAAAAAAAAAAAAAAAAAAAAAAAAAAAAAAAAAAAAAAAAAAAAAAAAAAAAGTAAGCTTACCAAAATAAAATTATTGTAAAGCATGGTCACATAACAATTCATGGATAAAGACTATATGAAAAATCCCAGACATCCTTTAGTTGTGGCGGCTTAATTTTTGGAAAAGTTTTGGGTTGTTCTTTCAGGGTGGGTTTTTTTTTGGTGGGTTTTGGTTTTTTTTTTTTTTCGTTTCCAGTTTCAAGCCAAAAATCCACATTTCCACACTCAGGGCACAACAAAGGCCTCTGAAACTGAAACAGAGGGACAAAAGTGACTTTCTTTTTAAAGACCTGGTAGTTGACAGGGAACTACTATGGGAAACAGATGAGAAATGCAGGCTCCAACCAAGCTGTGTGAAACAGACAGTCTCTGTTTGCTGCCAGAGAAAATGGCAGGCACATAGAAGGGCTTCTCTTTATTTCTGTTATGCTCTATTTTACGTTTCTGTTAAGAATTGTAAGGATTTGGTGTTGTTTGTTTTTTTTCTTTTTTTTTTTTTTTTTTTGTTGTTGTTGTTTTTTTTTTTTTTTTTTGCCTAGGAGGGTTATCCTTTCCATACCTATCCAAGGTTTGCAGACCCTTAGGAGAGCACAGCTGGCCCCACAGCTGGGCAGAGTTCATGGGCTCTGAGTCCAGGCACAAGAGAGTGGCAAGCAGTTTGGCTGCAACCTGTGTGCAAGGTAGCACAAGCGCACAAGGGGGATAGCTGCAGGGATGTGGGGGAAAAAAAAATAAAGCTGGCCCATGGATAACTTAACCGTCATTGACAACCAGCTGGGTTGCAAGCTGGGTGGGACCAGTTCCTAAACAAGTTTTTTTAAACAGGAAAGCAAAGCTAATACCTATTTTTGCCAAACAGTTTAATCGAAAAAGGAAGAAACATCAGTTTCACAGATTGTTCATCCAAGTATGTTCTTCCCTGAAAAGCACGTCTTATCTGCATGCCTAAAGATGAGTCACCAGTGTCCTGTTATGTCTGCAGAGCAAACACATTGAAGAGCCAAATCTGTTTCAGGGCATCAGGGAGCAGGCAGTTGCTAAAGGGGTAGTTTAGCACCGACACAGGTTACCAAAGGAGTCTGTGCAATTCTGATCCTTATAGGCTTTTACGCAGGCAAACAGCTGCTAGAAAGTGTAGGCAGGTGTAAATCAGGAAGGTCCATATCTCACTATCTCTTATGGCTCTCTACAGCTATGAAAAAACCTTTCAGGAAGATATCTTACATTTCATTATCAGCCAGGAGTGAAAGGGGAAGAAAAAACAAAAACCCTTCACTTTTTATTAATTTACTATCACTCAGAGCACACAGCAATAACTCTGACATTGAGTAATTATTTTTGCTGCTACCCAGAAGTTAGGTTCATGGAACAAGTGTTCAACCAGGATTTGCCTATATTAGACTGTGTTGCTACCTGCCTGTGTAGTAACTTATTATGGTGGAGGAACACAACATATGACCTCAATCCATTCTTGAGTTGAGCATTTGAGGACTGAGAAGCTTCAGCAATTCAAACTAAAAAAAAAAAAAAAAAAAAATTAAAATTTATCCTTTAGGACCTAATTGACAAGGAAGATTTATTAGCAGGTATCACTATACATGAAGATTTACCTTCTGTACAGAAAAATGCCATTGGTTTTGTTAATTGAATTATGATGCAGCAAAGCCATTGGACCTTGATGTATTTACGTAGTAGCTGGACAAAACAACATCAAGGATTTTGATTAAATATCTGCAGGATCACTTGACCCTACAGATGCTGGCAATATTCAGGATCTGCTAACTGAAATGGAATCACACTGCCCCCAGTGCATGCAGAATATATGGCCATATATGATTCACAATAACTACAGAGTAGCTTGAGTTATAAGCATCTTGTTTAAGGAATCATTCTTTGGAACTTTAACCTCTTTTTTTTTTTTGCATTTCTTGGTCACCTGATTCTGCCAGCATAAGGATACTATGGGGAAAAACAGTCATCAGCTGCTAAAAAAGTGTTGCTTTGCATAAAGATTTTAGCAATAAAAGACTATTGATATTGCACCCTGACTTCTGTAGAAATGAACCTGTGAGGTTTTTCATCATGACTTCTGCAATGACTTAAATGTGAGTAGCAAGAGATGAAACTAGCAAAAAATCACATGTATTATTTGGGTTTTATCTGGCCTAATCTCAGAGTCTTCACGCTGGACAGAGGCCAACACTGTCATGAAAGAGTCATAAACTCAAGTGATATTCTGTTATAACTCAGAATTGGGTGGCAGATATGCCTGGAAAGCATAGTCGGAGAAGCCTTCATATGAGCTTGGCTTGTTCTATTGCCCTATTTAGCAGCTTACTGTGGACATCTCCAGAATTTGTACAATGCTTCCCTCATAAATGCACATTTGGCAATACAGGCCAAGCCCACATGGTGGGATATAGTGTATAGGAGGTAACTGGTGAAATTCAGGAAGTCTACAGGAAGACCTGCAATCCACATGGGAAGAAACAGAGACATTCATGAATACAGTCAGATTGTTGTGGTAGCTTAGTGGCACAAGAAGCAACCTTAGTTCATTTCTTCCCTCATCTCCCTGAGACTTCACATCTGCTTGGCTCTCAGAAATCCTCATTCCCAGTTTTTGAACCTGTTCAAAGTATGTGGCACAAGTTTTGGGGTTTTTTTAATGCAGAGGTAAATAATCTGTTATGTAATGCTGTAAGTTCCTTGTCACAGGAGGAGTAGCAAGCTAGCTAATGCAGGGGACCCCACTTCCCCAGCGTAAAGAAAAAAAATCCAAAAGAGCTCATGCACCCTGCAGCTCCTGCCCTAGGAAATATCCTTTTAAGGGAGAGTTGTGGAGCTGAAATTGTCCAACTACACAAGAAATGGTATCGTGAGTAAAAGCTGAAAGAGTGGGTGTGTTTGCCAGCCATTGCTGAACTAAAGATAGAAAGCTTTGCTTACGCGTTGACCCAGAAGATCTGAATACATGAAAAGAAGGCATTTTCCACTGCCTGCAAAAGGAGAAATTCTGGAAGAAGGGCTTGATGCCAAATATTTTTCTAAGCTTGGTGTGTCAGAAGGGCTCTGGCAAGTGCCTTTAGAAAAACAGCTCATGTTTGCACATATTCACCAACCTTTTTGGGAGACAGTTTCTTCAGACTGCCAGTTGGGTTGTGCTTGGCACCTGAGACATTTTACTGGAAAATACAACATGTTTTTGTTGCTGTAGAAGGTGGTAAGGTTTACAAAGCTTATTTTTTGGTCTGAGGAAAAACAGTGGAAGTGCACGACTGGGGACTTCAAGCAGAAAGAGCTGACACTTCTGGCTAAAGCTAAATAAGTATAAACTCTCTCAAATGAAAATAACATTCTTGTGAGAAAAATGAACACGTGAGGAATACGAGCAGATTATACTACAGCTGAGGGCATCGCAAACTTGCCTGGTTCAACTAACAAGGAAATGGAGTAAAGTTTTAACGGCACCATAATGGCACTATATAAGGACATCTGTGCATAATTTAGCTTAAAAATAATGTTTCTGATTCACTTGGGAGTGTATCTCTTGCAGCTTGATATCAGGAGTTCAGGTAGTTACTCAAGACTGGGCCACAGCCTATCACAAACACAGCATTTTTTGAAACGATAAGGATGTTTGCCTATGCCTACGTGAATATTTCCATACCAGGCTGCAGCTTTGCACTAGGAAAAATGGGCTTTTTTTAAAAAAAAGGAGAAGCTGCAAAGCAATACAAGCACAAATCTGCCTTCACTGGAAGTAATGGTCTCAAGCATATCTTTCAGTAGTATGACAGCCTGAAGGTCCTCACACAACTTCCTTCCTAACACTACCAGAGTGCCCAGTCACCTCTCATATCTGCAGTGGAATATGCCCTTGAGCTGTGACTTTCTGTCAGCTGTGCCAGCAGACAAGTTCCAAGGGTTTACCTGTTGCTGTAATTTTTATGGTGGGCTACTTTAAAGGTAACACTAGCCTTGTTATGAATACTGCACCTTGTATGAATTGAGGTCTCAGATCGGCTTGGGTTTGGATAGTAAGAAGGCTCAAGGCTATCACAGTATAACGACCAGGAGAAGTAGGAAAAGGCAAGAGAAGGGAAAGTTCTCTTCTATTAAGATCACTACGTGGACCTACTGTCATGTGAAACTCAAGCTGCAGATTTTTATGCATAATGCAGCATCTGTCTTCACTGATCTCCTCATTTCCAATTTCACTTAAAAACACATGTCTAATCTGTTTGAATTCTCAGTTACACAATCACGGGGATCCGTCTGGCAGACTGCTTCTCAGAAAGCCAAACCCCCAAGTATCGCCTGTACGGCGCCTGCGTGTTCCTCACACGGTGCCCAAGGGCAGTGCCACGGATAACGCCAAAGCAAATAGCTGTGGAAGGGCTTCAACAGCCTCTGTATAGATCAGCAACACATCTTTCGGTGTAATTTGCTGCGGTCACAACTGCAACGTTCTCTCTTTATGCAATTGTAACACAGCTGATCTTTTGAATTTGTGGCTGCTGAGGAGGGATCCCCTCCGAAGTAATGGGGAAGAGAGCTGTGCAAACACTGAGTTGCAAAGGAACGAGTCAGGGGTAATTTTTCCTGTACACAAAGTAATAGTGAAAACTTGAACTGGACATATCTTGATATCTATGTTTTCTAAAATGAGTTCCTTCCCCTAAGGGGGGTAAAAACCCTAAATGGGAGGAGCAGCTCTTTCACAGACACATGCTTAACAGCAGGAACATGATTTACTTACATAAGTACATACATTATGCATCAATGATGCTTATAGCCTAATTCTCCAAGTTGAGCATACAAAACAATACTGGTCATCAGATATCTCAAGACCTGAGATCCTATCCCCAAGGCTAGATTACAAGTGTGTGCTGTTAAATACAAGTTAAATACAAGATCTTTTCATGTCCCATTGACAAAAAGTTCTTATCAATGAAAAATGGCCATACATAGGAGTAAGACTATGAAATGGGATGGGAACTGGCATAGGCTGGGGATTCAGGTCCAGCAGCAGAAGGCTACAGTTGCCTTCTCAAAGACTTAAGTCTCCAGCAGTACTCGCTCATCTGCAATGACTGAGAAGCACCAGAGCTTTTCAGACTTGCTCCAGAATGTGATTTTCCTACATCGTAAGTCAATCACAGATACTGCATTAACATCAAGTTCTTAACGAGGAAATCAGATAGCTTAGAGCAACCAAACCCTAAGGGCTTTGCACCCCCTTAACCCTCCACCTGAGCTGTGAAAAGTCTCAGTTTCACTTTCCAGCCTGCCTGAGCACCGCCCTCCCCAGTAGACATGAGCAATTTGACAACAGGTACATGAACATGTCCTCACGATGCAACTGACTGCAAAAAAACCTCACCACCAAAGGTAGGATTTCTGGCCTGCAGCTCACATCTGAGAATAAAACTCTACTAACAGGATTCTCCTCAAGTCTTCCTTGCCAAAGCTGAGGTCAGCCCACAGGACCTGCCCTGACACCTGCTCCAACAAGCGCACCTGTGAGACTAGCTAGAACCACAAAAATTGCCTCTTCAGTGGGAGGAACGCCTGTTTGCCCAACACATGGCAAATACTCCCAGAGCTTTCCTCCAAGCCTTCAAATGTAACACACCACTCATACTGAAGTGCTGTATTTTCTATTTCCTTGCATTTGGTGACCCTCATATATCTTTTTTTCAAACATGGCCTTTGTTTGCTGTACCTAAATATTGAAAATTTTGGAAGCGTTGCTAAAACATAACAGCATCCCCAAAATTGGTACATTTCTTCTTGTTTTTGCATTTTTCCTGTGTCCTGTAAACTTAGTCCTAATCACATTTTTTCTTCTTTTTTCCACAATATGTGGACAGCAATAGATACTGCATATTTTACCCATAAGTATTTTTGTAAGGGGGTTTAAAGATCTTGGGACAAACTATTTTTAGTTAGCAGATGTTATTATGGCATATTCTTTCATAACAGGTACATTTCCACTGCCATGTCTTAGGAGGTTGTCAGACTCTGTTTAAGGAATTATTGTGAAAAAAAGGGTATATGTAGCACAGTCCTGCTAAAAGTGGTAGGTAAATTTTATCAACAGAGATAGTAAATGGATAGTTTACTTTTTCATAATATTTTCTCTTATAAGAGCAAAAACTTTTCATCATTTAAGTCAGCATCTCCCATAGGGCCAAAACACAATCCTGAAAATTCTGTGAATTGCTGAGGATATTAAACAGTCAAGATAAGATTACAGAGAAACAATGCAGCCATTTTGAGCTGAGCTTTCCCACAGTGAAAGGTTCACTGAGGCCCAGCTGGTTGTTTTGACTTCAGACACTGACTCAGGGATTGGAAAGTTGGACACCAAGGGCGGAACAGAGAAATTATTTGGCAGGCAAAAGGGAAAAATTAACCTTTTTTAGTCCACATGCTGTGTACCGCAACTACCAGTCACTGCAGGGTTTAAAACCAGTTAGCTTCTGTATAAATCTGGATTTAATAGGATGCAAGGGATTATAATTCTGCATTTTTTTCTCATCCTTTGTTTGTGTTCTGTCAAACTGGAGGTCTGGAAGCCGGTTATGTACAGTGTGTACTTTAGGGGGCCCAATCCCGTGGAAATGTCTCAGTATATGGGTAGAAGAACTGCAGTTTTGTTTTCTTCCTTACAGGGCAGAGGATTTGCTCCCTTCGGCTGCTTCCCGCACAAAACGCGCTGGATAACGCAGAGACGCGCTGGGAGCGCAGACACACCGCCTGCAGGCAGTTTGACTGCCGCTCCCGGCTGGCGCTGGAGCGGGAGATGCGGGCACGAGGGGAAGTGCCGCCGCTGGGAGGGCTGCCGTGGCAGGGCTGCCGAGCAGCCGGGAGCCCTGGCAGCCCTGGGGAGAGCGGGGCAGCTGCCGGAGCCAGGGGGAGGCCAGCCCGCCCTGCCCTCTCGCTGCCCGGAGAGCATCTGCGCGCCCCAGCTGCGAGCGGGGCTGCCGCTGTATCCCCGGCGCACGGCAGCGAGCAGGAGGCCAGCAGACACCTTGTCGCTGATTTATAGGCACCGCTTTGTTGCGCATTCCGGGTGCCTGCGGGACTCTGCTGACTTTACGCTCGCTTAACTCCCGCTAAAAATCAGAGGCAACTTTGCCTTCATTGAGATCGTAATCCCAGAGCCTCCAAGAGGGAATATCAACAGACAGTGCCAAACCACTTGGTATTCTGTGTTTAGAAGGCTGCGAGGCTGGTGTATACAGCAGAGGGGAGTAATTCAGGGTGTATTTATTGCTGTAGCGTGACTCTCGCAGGGCCATCTGACCTCCTAGAGGGTTGGCTCGCCCAGCTGGGGAACACAGGCTACGATGGGGGTGAATTCCCATTTGGAAAGCGTGTTGAGATACTTCAGAGAGGCAAACAAATGTTTCTACAGAGTAATTGTTCTCTGAAGACAATTATTACTTTTACAACTGAGAACTATCAGCTTTAAACAGAGATTTCTGTCTTGGCCTCTCCTTGCAAGCGAACTATTTTTTTCTCTTTAATACTAAGGAAGCCTCAAAGGCATTATTAGTAACATGTTTTCTTTTCTCTTTCTAAAATCCTGCTTTTCAGTTTTCTTTCACTATCCCATGTCAGGTTAGTGACTACTGACAAATACTATCAACACATCTTGACAAAGAATAAAGTTCTGTCTAGAGCTATTTCACTCCCTCCAACATGTTGAACTAAGAAAGCTAAAGGAGAAGCAGGGGTGGGGGAAGAAAGAGAGAAATGAGAAACATTTCCAAACATAACATAAAAGGTCTTGCCTTAAGACCATGGATTTCCTTTTTGGTACTTTCAAAGAATGTGTCTTTAGTTCTCTTTGGCTGTGTGACCAACAGTTGTGGGGTGTGTCTGTGGTTTTCTTCTCTTCACAGTAACTCTATTGTTCAGAAACTTCAGCCAATTTATGGAAAGAGGTGGAATGTTTATGTAACTTACTTTGCTTTAGACGAGAAATTAAAAAAAAAAAATTTAAAAAAAAAAAAAAAAACTGGTGGAGGAAGGCCAGTCAAAACAGGATTTTTCTTCCTTTCTGGACACAGATGTTGGGAGGAAAAAAAAGCTAGCTCTGTCTTCACATTAAGCTAAACAGCATTTCCATTTTTAGATGCTTTTTTTAAATTAAGTAGGTCAGAAAAACAAAATTAAGTATTAGATTAGTGCTATAATTTACTTGTTTCAGAATGTGCCACGCTTGAGAGTTACGCTGTTGACATGCTTACAACACTGTAAACTGAGAAATAGATATATTAGGGTCAGATGATACCACTGTTGCCTAGACTGCTGTGTCCTAAACATACAGTTGGCAAGTACTGCTAGACTGCAGATGGCAAGTGTCTCTTTGTAAGCAGACTGGAGTTTTCTGCCATTTCCAAATTAGCTGAGCTACAAATACAATTTGCAAATTGCAAACCAAAACAAAGTAGCCAAAAGAACAGATCTTCTTATTTATGTGTGCCCACTGCCTGTATTGCAAAAGTGGACAAGTTAGCATCACTGTGTTTCTGCCTTATCTATCCAGAACCCTAATGCCTTGCTTGAACTCTTCTTTAACTGCAGTGCCTATCTAAAAACTTTAGGTCAAATTAATCTTACCTAAATGGACAAAACTTTGATTTACTGAAAAGTTTTTGATTAAATATGGAGGAGCTCTAAAGCTCAGGGTATCCTCAGGATATTCAGGTGAATTTGTTAGGTTGGGCCTCACCTGAACCAGGCAGGTGTGACTCACCTGAAGCAAGCAAATTTACATCAAAAGTACCTCAAAATGGGGTTTTGATTGTAAGAAACTATTTCCAGCCATCACTCAGCATCATCACAAAACACATCTTCCTCAAATCTTAGTGCCACCAGCATGAAACCAAGTGGGCATGAAGCCAGGCTGTGCAGACACCAGTACTGCCAAGACTGGGTTGTAGAGTCTAAAATCAAATTTTGGTCTTCATTTCAGACATACACACAGAAGCATCACCAAAAAAAACCCAAAAAAACACTACAACATGGAAAATATTATAAATAGAAAAGAGAATGGAATTAGGTGGCTCAAAAGCCTGAGTGAATGCAGTGTTCTCTTAAGCCACAAAAAAACAGAGTTTGAGAGACACCGAGGAAGCTGCCCCTGCCAAAATATTTCAGTTTTGACAGGGAGAACAGCTTCTGGAGGAAGACTTTGTTTCTATAATTATCTGGTTCTTTGCCTCACTAAGACCAGTTTATTGCACTGGGCCAATAAAGGCTTCTCCTGTGCCAGGAACATCCAAGAGTTTCCACCCTCATCCAGCACTCAGGTGGCAGAAAACCCTCAACCTATTCCCAATCCCATAAGCCTTTCAAATTGCTCTGGAAGGCAGGGCTGCACCATCACGAGCGAGGGATGGAAATTATTCCAGCAGCATTATTCAACTTGAAACCCCCACTCAAGTATGCAGAGAGTTTATTTGACCCAACGGGCCAGATTGAGCTGTGATTGCGTTACCTCCTCGCCAACTGCAACAGAATTGCACAAGCATGAGCAGAGTCTGGTCCAATAACAAGTAATTTGCCATATGGAAGCTACTGAGCAGACATCTGCAGGACACTGGAAGTGCTTTTCTATATACAGTGCTGAGTGCTACAGTTGTGCATTCCACAGAGACTCAGTTTGCAGAGGGATAGAAATGAAACATTATTTAGGGTTCTGGTTTCTTGGCCTTGAAAACTGAAATCTGAAAACAATTAAAGCCCAGTGCCATACCAAATCAGTTATGCAGTCATTCCTGGATTTTCCCATGGAATTTTTACATAAGAATTAGAGTGTATTTGCTGCAAACTTACAGAGACACACAAAGAATTGTGCTGGTCAGAGGCAGACCAGCTTATAGATGAGTTTCGGGAGTTTTTGCAAATGCATGTAAAAAGCAAAGGCATACGGAAACACACCACTGAAGATTACCAGACATTTGATGACAGCTCACTCATTAAAAGCTCTATCATGCCTCACAGCTTGTCCCTGAGAGATGGTTTTCCACACCCTCCCATTCAGGCATTGCTTATCTTCTGTGTCATTGCAAACTTCCCTTTCCAGCCCACCTTGAAAACACTTTTCAGCCCACAAACTGGGGCTCTGGAAATACTCTTTCCAGCTCTCTTGGAACACCTTTCAGTCGTGGCATTGCCGGGGGATGGAGCAAGCCCTGCGCTTTTTCAAGGAATGAGCAACCTTTGATGGTAGGTTGGCTGCTGTCCAGGAACACACAACGAAGAGGCTCCCTGCAGCTTTCTCAGCTCTTTGTGCCCGTGTAGCAGCTGGGCAAAATCTGGTCTCACAATGGTGTGTCTGTATTGACACCACCAAATCCAGTCCTAGCGGGACTGGGGAAACACCATCCAACTGAAGGTCAAGCTCTGAATTATAATGGTGCCCCCTCCAGCCTCTAGATATCTGAATCAGCTGCTTCCCCCTTCACTCAGAGCACTGTAGCTAATGTTTCTTTATCCCATTTAAAGTCTAATTGCCTTTAGAGAAGGGATCTCATGTGATTCTTTCAGAAAAGTGAAACTTTTGCCTATGCAAGAATGAAAAAGCATATCCACCAGGCAAAAAATCAGGCAATCAAATCTCTTCAGTTTGCCTTCACTGCAGGAGACCTGATGAAAACTTCTTGTGAACGCAGCTGTGCAAGTGAAGGTCTCTGACTATTTCCTGGTGCCCTGCTAGTGCATTTGATTCTCTTCTCTAGCCCATTCATTAGTACCAAATCCACAGCGATACTCCCCAGATTTAATGACAGATGTTACAACTGACCTGTAGAAGAGTGTTGTAGCCTTACCCAGACCTGAGATGTGGACACAAAGGTGGGAAGCAGAGAGTCACCATGGTGGTCTTGGCGGGGGGGGGGGGGGGGGGGGGTGTGAGGAAAAAAGCCTTTTCCATTTTGAGCTTTTTATGGTTAACGCAAAGCCTTTCTTTCATTGAACCAAGTGTTGTCATAATTTTCATTGCATTTAATCTCTAGAGTTCAAATCCCTTTTTTAACATGACACTTTGGATGTGACATGACAAGTGTTAATATTCATTATTCTACAAAGCTATAAATATCCTGAGGTATAGCAACTCACTGCAAAGGACAAGACCAAAATTATTTCCTCAGCCCTGTGCCTACATTAAGATCTGCATCACAGACACTGTTTTTCACATACTAAAATGCTCCTCTTGCACTTATTTTGGCACTAAAATTCACTCACGTACTTTTATTTTAATGGATACTTGTAAAGTTAAATTAAAATACTCAGTCAAACTTTCCAGTTCACAGTAGGCAACTTGCACACACACATTGACATCCAGCCTATACATCATTATCCCATTGCAGCGCGTGAAGAAAAGCAGTCATTTCAGAAGCTGCTGGAGTTTCCCTACTGAATTTTTCCTACAGATGTTTTTTTCCAGCAAGATCTTACTTGCAAAGTGTTTTCCCATCAGAGGCTTGCCAGGTTTTTGGGGCAATGCTGAACAAAGGTCTTACCACCTTTGTAACACTAAACAGTATTTAGTCTCTTTAGTCTCTTTCATAAACTTGATAGCCTGTAAATCTGATGGTCCACACCCTCTGCATTCCTATGTCACATACTAACAGCCTCTTCTTTAATTACAAGGTGTGGCATTTCTGGACAAGAGACAGCTAATCCTCCAGACGCGTGTTATTTACATTTATCCTAGAATTTCTCCTTTATGCAAAGCTTTGGCTCTGAAACTGCCGAGGTTAAACCACTCCGACAAAACCTCTAGCTCATGGCCACACTTTGATGCCATTTTTAATATTCTAGTTCACTAGTTATTAAGTAGAAGCGTTCTGAACATACAGGATGCAGATCTAAAACCTGGGAGGTATTTGGATGCAAGTTTGGTTCGTGTCGGTATCTGTTGCAAAACGCAACCATCTGCAAAACTTCAACAGCAGCGCAAGTTACTTTAAACCGTGCCCAGCTGCAGCTGTCTTGATGAATCGCTAATTAGCAAGGAAAAACACTAAAGCCCTGCGTTCCTTACCTAGAACCCAGTCGGAAGCCGGGCTGGTGAGCGGGTATTTGTGCTTTCAGTGGCTGCGGGTGGGACAGCGGCACTGCCCGGGTGTGGGCACGGGCCCTGGCCCGAGCCTGGGAGCCCCCCGGGCCCTGCCGTGCGGGAATGGCGCGGGAATGGCGGGCCCGGCCCCGCCAAGCCAGCAGGCTCCCTGCCAGCCTCGCCGTCTCCCTGCCAGCCTCGCCGTCTCTGGGAGCTGCGGCACACCTTGCCCGCGGCCGCTGAGGGCCCCATCCCTCCCTTCCCTTCCCACAGCGGGGCCGGCTCCCCTCCCGGGCCGGTGCCTTCCCCGTGCTGCGCCGTTTCCTCATCACCGTCCAAGTCTGTCACCCGCAGTGCTTCCCACATCCCACAGCTCCAGGAAATCCAAAATGCCTCGGTCCCTCCTCCGGCCGCACTTGCCTCCTCCCTGCCTTCCCCTGAAATACTTCTCCTGTTCAGTGGCAGCTCTTGCTGCCTTTTTTTTTTTTTTTTCACCTCGGGCAAAAAAACCCCAAACCCATCCTCCCTTTCTTGCTCCCAGCTCTGAGAAATTCCCACTGATTGTTGGGGTACAACAGCACTGCCAACAACTGTAGGGAGAAGCCAGACAGGGAACTGGCTTCACCTCAAGTTGTGACCTCTGAAGGACAAAGATTCCTGACCCTGGCCGTGCACGCAGTTGACGAAGGTCCCCCTCAAACATCCCTCTTCCCCAGTGCACCCATCCCAGGGTACGGCTGAACTCCACAGAGAAGATGGTGGCACCTCAGGGAAACTGTGTGAGGAAAATTATACGGTGCCCTGCAGACACCCAGGTGGGAGGAGGAGGCGGCACAGACGCTAAAGCAGAGATTCCTTTGTGGAGACACCCACGCAGCACTGCAGGTCATGGAGAGGACCCACACCAGAGCAAGGAAACAGCATGAGGAAGATTGTGTGTCTGAGAGGAACTGTTCCAGACTGGCCACAACTCTCATTTCCCATCCCTTGCACCATCTTATGAGGAAAGAGGCAGAGAAGTTGGGAGTGAAGTTGTGCCTGTGAAAAATGAGTGGGAGAAGGTGCTGACTTGTCTTATTTTTTTCCCCTCACTATTCAATCTATTTTAATAGATTATCAATTAATTGTCCCCATGTCAAGTCTGCTATGCCTATAACAGTAACTGGTAAGCGGTACTCATGTTTTTATCTTGACCCATGAGCTTTTCCGAATCTTATTTCCTCCCAGTGACCTGTTGAGGAAGAGAGCAAGGGGATGGCTGGATGGGCAGCTGGCCATGGTCAACCCACTGCAATCATACACTGGACCAACAGCAGGAGAGAGTAAGGACGAGAAGAGAACAGAGTTACCCTGACACTGCAGCCTGGACCTGGTGCTCTTGCTGCTTCCTGATGAATTGGGCCATTATCAGTGGATTGCCCTGGACACAGAGCCCCACTTCACCATGCACTCATCATGAGGTTGATTTGTGGGTTTGGAAGTTAGTTGGCAAGGGGAAGGCTTTCCCTACCTCCTACCCAGAGAAAACCTTCTTAAACAAGACAGGATGTTTCCTGAAGCATTCCAGGAAGCATCCACTGAAGAGAAGGACTGTGAAAGAAATCAGGAATGGTACAGACCAGTAAGACACAGTATAACTGGAAAGATTATATAAAAGCATCCCTTCTTGGGCCCAAAATAGTACAAAATATTGTGATGGGGTTTAGCTCACAACTTTTTCTAACCAGTGTATCTGTTGGCAGACTCAGCACTACTGCACTCCTCTGCCCTTTCTACCTAGAACTCCTTTAGCCTGATTTCCAGTTCCACTGCTTAAGAATGCCAGGCAAGCACACAAACTGCCTCTGCTCCTTGGCTGAATGCAGCAGAAAATGTATTAATGGAAAAAGAAGAAACACCACAGGAAGATCATCTCTGGACATAGCCCATGCAAAATGTAACTTGACATAACATAGCCCCAAAGGCACTACTGGCAAAATACCCTGGCATGTTACAGCAGCCTCCCAACTTGTATGGAAGCTGTTTTATTGCTGATCTCAGTTTACTCTATTCCCAGGCATAACTGAATTGTGGGGTTTTTTATGGGTCATCTGACCTCTCCACTAAGTGTTCTGAGCTATGATTAAGGCTTGGTAAGGCAAAGTTCTTCCTTTTTTTTTTTTTTTTTTTTTGGCTTTTTTCTATTTTTGCAGAGTTGCTTAGAAAACCTTTTATCAGATGATCTGCAGAAGCTGCAGAACGATATGCAATACATCTCCCGAAGCAGTCCATGGATAACTGCTTATTCTTCCTCCTGGAGCCACCAACAATGAGTCAGGGGTTGGGGAACATGGACAGTATTACCAGCATTGCACTGTCTCTCAAAACACAGCTGCCTCAGCTCCCCCTGGCATCCTCTTTGCACCCAAAAAACTATATTAGCAAGAAAATGAACCCACGTTCAAAACCCACTTGAAAACTTCAGGTCATTAAGTTTCTGGGTGAAAACAAATCCATCTGAACTCAAAATTACAGTCTTTACCAGCAAAACTGCTTCCGTCCTGTTCCTCCAGCTTCTCCTGCTTCCCGTGCTTGACGCAGTGAAAAACCCAATGAGAAGCTCATCTGTTCATACCCAGGAACTGCTCATGTTACTAATGTGCATAATGTGGATGCAAAAAATCATCAAGACATTAGTACATTGTTAAGCCATATCCTGTCATATCCACTGTGGGGAGCACAAAGTATCAACTTTTATGGAAAAACCTGGCTTTTTTTATCTGTCCTGCATGGAGTGAGCATGGAATGCTAAGGTTGCAAGGGAAGTCAGAGTTACCCAATTTGTTTGTCAGCACCCTCTGGTAATGTTTCACGGACAAGGGAATTATTAATAAAAATGTTCAGAAAGTTTTGGTTAAGAGGAGGGCAGGCCTCTTTGCTACTGCAGCTGCATAAGGACTAGTCCATGCATATGGAAAAGCACTATCAAGGGGGAGATCAGGTTAAAGAAAACCAAAGGAAGCATGATGTGAAGCTGGTGGTAAAATAAAGGAAGGAAATGGAAACACTAATGAGAAGTTACTTGTCCATGACTGAAGTCAGAGAAGGAAGGCAGCAAATTTCAGAGAAATATATTTCAATTCATGACCCAGTTCCATGATGCAGTACATTTCTCTTCCCCTTCAGACCACTGTTGGCAGCCCTTTTGCCATCACAACATTCTCCAATTTGCAGGCAACATCCAGCGACGAGCCTTTGATAAGGAGGAACGCCAGTGCTACTTGCTTTCCTTTGCACCTGCTCCACAGCTGAGGAAGAGCAACAGGGCACAGCTCATCTGACACTTCATTGCTTGGGAACCCATCAGCCCAAAACTCGCTCTTATTTCTGGGATATTCTAAAAGTTTACAACCAGCAGGGTGATGTAGAAGTAATTCCAGAAGTAACTGCTGTGCATGCCTACATAGTACCATGGGGTTGCTTACAGATCCATAATCATCTTTTAGAGTGCAAAACCAAATTCCTGGATCACAGCTGCCCCTGCCTCCTCAATGCTTTGCAGGTTGCAAATCAGAGGTAGCATTTCCTGTAGCTCCAAATGGTCTGAACTCTCTTCTGGCCACCTCTGCCTTCATTGCATCCAAGGCCCAACCTCTACATTTGAAATGGTGAGGAGATGTAAGGGAAAAGCAGGAAAAAAACAGCCTCTGTTCACACCCTTACATTCAAAAGTCCAGAGCTCTTTGCAACTGCTGGTCGCTGTCACTGCTCTGGGAAAAGCATCCATCTCTGACTCACTATCTATATTTCTTGGCAGCAGCTACTACAGTGGCACAAGACAGAAACAAAGAAGCTGTGTGTCAGATCTGCCCATTGTAGAGACACAAAATTGGGACCTAGATCCAAACTTCTGCCTGCAAAATTATGGCTCCAAGCCCACTGTCTTGTGTAATTTTGGATGAAAACTCCTGTATTTGTCCTCTCCTAGAGAGTATAAAATTTTCACTAGTTACATAGAGGCTTAGCAAATGGTTTGAGCAGGGATTTCACAATGAATATGTGATGATTAACTGTAGGATCACAGAGATTAAAGGTGGAAAAGAACTATTAGATCATTGCAGCCCTATGGCAGTTGCAGAATTGTTTGCTGTAGTGCCTCTCTTCCAGCACCTTGTTCAGGCTAGTTGAGTGGCTCAAGTAAAGGCTCTCCCAGATTTTTTTCTGGAGACTGTTCCATGCATTAGCAGATCTTGTTGATACTTACTTAATTTCATCTTGCTCCATTCTATAGCCAAGGGCCATCTTAAATAGTCCTCTTTCCCACTGTGTTTTTGTGTTGCTGTTTTCCACCCTTATGTCACTTCATAAATTCACATCTGTTTTTCTGTTTCCATTTCCCAAGATCAAGATCAGCAGAGACTAAATAACACACTTCCTTGTATGCTATGCCCTCTCCAACCTTTGTTAAACCAATCTAGTCTTTCTTTGAGAGATGACATTGAATTTCTGCTGTTTGACTCATCATGTGGTTTCCTGCTCCAGAGGTGCCAGCATGACAGAGAGCAGGACCCACCAGTTAATGAGATATAAAGATACAAGAAAGACTTTCTTGACATAACTGTCTTTGACAGCTTAGTACAGCAGGAGATAGATGCAGACTCGACCTGAGTCTGCATGATGACTTCAGGTCAGTTCCTGCTCTGACTTGGATCCCTGAGTATTTTACTCTGCATCCTGGGCTTAGGCGTGAAGCACCACAGCTGGTGCCAATGAAAGGAGACTTGATTCGGTCGTAATGTAGAACCACCATTAACGCCAACAGACCGAGGCCGGGAAAAATACGTTCCTCTCTTGAAGTCACGTTAATGGAAGATTTTCTGCTGGATCGGGATCAAACACTACAAGGTAGACATTGTCTAATACAGAGAAGGATGTGGCTGAACAAATGCCAGAGTGAACAGTCCTAATGACCCTTGCATTAAGGAGCCCAGAGACAAGACAGAACAAGGCCAGGGCTCCAGGAAACAGTCCAGCACAGAATGTGTACACACATGTGCATGTCCTCCAACAAGCTACACCCAGCCTCCCTCCGGCACATCAAACAGAGCCTCCCGCTGCCTGCGGGCAGGCGGCTCCGCAGAGGTTTCAGGTTCCCACTCAGAGCAAATGACAGTGTAGCAGCCACACATACAGCTTTAACTCCAAAAACCATCACAGATGTGAGTGCCTGGTGTTGATCCCAGCACTTCTAAATTTTCTGAATTCCCTGCTTACTGAAGGGTGAAATTAGACTCACGCTCACAACTTCCAGCTTGCGGAAAGCGGCTCGGAGCAGGTAGAGGAGGGTATGGAGAGCAGAGAATAAAAGACAATGGTTGTGGGTGCAGAGAAATATATTCCAGCAACACAGACTTTGTTGTAGTAAAGTTCAGACTGGGAATTTGCATATGGAAATTCTTTATGAAGGTACTCTCATTAACAACCTCAATTGCACTCTTAAGAGATTACAGCAGTTAGGGAGAGGTAAATGATCTCTGTCAAAACAGGAACAGCTCTAAGTGATTCCCCCAAAGCAGGATCAGGGCATGCACCGTGGCAAATTTCCTCCATATTCTGGCACTGGCTAAGCTAATTATGGAGGTGTTTCTCTTCTGCTTCAAAGCAGAAAATCTGGCAGCAGTTCTCGTCCAACGATGTGGAGTCAAAGCAGTGTTGATGCAAACAAAGGGAAAAAAAAAAAAAAGTTGTTCAGGCCTTAGTTCAGTCACCACAAATCATCTCTGTTCTCTAGGTCCCAAGGCACAGGAGATGCCCCTTAACAGCCTCTGAGCATCTAAATCCAGAGAGAATTTAGGATGAGCAGAGCCAGGGGCAGGAGGGCTGATGCATGGGGTCACCTGCAGCAGAGGGCTGTGCCAAAGATGCATCTTCCTGTCAGAGCAGTCAGCTATGGACGCTGTGTAGCTGCACTTCTGGGAGCCTTAGCAAGCCTGCAGCTCTTCTCCAGACAATGATATGAGAGCTATAAGGCAGCTTTTTCTTCCCTAATAGGTCTCATTCAAACATGAGCAGATCTTTCAAGCAGAATCTTCATGTCTCAGGCAAGTCAGATCCCCGGACAAATGGACAGTCAGAGAAGACCGCTTAGCCACACATGGGGTCAAACACAGAGGTCCTTCATAATGCCCAGGCTTGGCAATCACCAAAGAGTTCCAAATATTTGCCAAGCCTTGGAGGTGCAAGAAGAGGCATGCAGATATACCGCCCAAAGTGTCCACACACAAAACTCTGTTTTTTCTAATCTCCCATTTCTTAAGGAAGGTTTTTCATGCCTTATAGACCTCTGCAGTACTGGCCTGAAGGAAGTACAGTGGGTCTGGCAAACATCAAGGGTTTATAGCACTGCAGCCAACTGCTCTCACTGACCTCAAAAACTTTTCAATCCTGCTCAATTTCTGTTTTTTCAGTTAGTCTCTGTGAGGAGGAGGAAATAACTACATGGGTGTCCCGGAATGGTATGTGTCCCAGCAGATATCTTCTGACAAGCCTTGCCCAAAGGGTCTGCCCCTGCGCCAGGTTACTGATATCACTGAGGTGTACATGCATTCTTCTGCTCAGTCTGACATGCTTTGCTTAAATTGACCACACTTCTTATAAAGGAGTGAAGTTAAGTTGGGATAAGAGAAGTCGTAGAGCCTGTTTTTCCATCTAAGTAGTGTGAGCTGTAGGAAATGGGCACTGTAGATGGATGTGGCTGATGCAGCTACATGATTGTTGTAGAAAGGAACAACAGAGTTTCTGAAGTGTTCACAACAGGCCGAGAGATAACAGACCTGGTGGGGCCTCTACAAGACTCAGAGTAACTATCATTGCAGAGCCCAGGAAAGACAATTTTCACATGTGGGACACTCTGTATTTATCATGGAGAAAGAAGACTGTTCCAGGGTCTGTGGCTGTATACTGTAAGGACAGGACTAAAGCCCTGTGGGCTCCCACATCAGCCAGGAGCTTAGCTGAGATCTTTGCTTTTTTAACTCTTGCTTTTTAAAATTTCATCAGTGCTTATGGGGTGGTGTTTTGTGCTCTCAGGCTACAAAGAACCAGTCTCTGCTTAAAAAAAAAAAAATTAAAAAAAAAAAAAAAAACCCAACAAAAAACCACCCAACAAAACAACAATACCAAAGACCTCACAACCCCGCCCCCAAAACCCAAACCCAATGGTATGCTGAATGTTTTTCCCCTGAAATGGATGAATGCAAAGTATCACCCAATGACACTCCCTACCACTGAATCCATCAGCACCCTTTGTGTTCCCATGGACATATTTACCTTATAAGAACCAGTTCTGTCTTCTCTGCTGCTATGTAAAGGCTCAAACAAATGTCAGAAAACTGACTGACGGACTGTAGAGGCAATGTGGAGAACCTGACTGTGTTCAGGGCTGTCAAGTGCACAAAGTAAACAAAAGAATACATCTGTGTAATTTTTTCTCACTAATCTCTTTCAACTACAGCTCTTATTTTAGACATTACTCATGAGGGAAAGCACAACACAATGTCAGTGTGTTTTAAATTTAAAAAGTCTCGTTAGTTTTGACAAATTTGTTTCTCTGATAAATTTTATTATCGCTATCAGAAACAAAGCCTGAACAACATTGTGTCCTTTGTAACTGTTTGAAAGCTTTTGCTTCCTAGACTACCACAACCATTTAAGAACCATCAATAGCACTATTGCAATGCTCCAATCTTATCCTTCCTTAAAGCCTGCCTCTGGCTCTTCCCTCAAGTTACCTCCATTAGAGGCACAGCAGCTTCTCTATCTCATGCACAGCCAAGACAGAACACTAGGATCTTCCAGGGTCGTTGCTGAATTTGCATCTCCTTGCTTGATGAGTCATTTCAAATACATATATCTGGGTTAAGTACAGAAACAAATATCTGTACTTTAAAGTACGTTCAGGTTTTACAGAAGTCACTACCACTATGGATGGAGCGTTCAGCATCTCACTGCAATACTGGCTGCCTGCAGGGCTGACAGAGCTGCCATCCTAAACTGGGATTCACCCTCCTGCCCTGCCAGGGATTCTCAATCCGAGGGAGCAAGAGAAAGAGTTGCATGTGTGGGTTAGATTTTAAATCCCTCTTTCTGACAGCATGATGCAGCTGTGCGCTGCTAGCACGTCTGACAGAGATTGGACCCAGGGGAGGATCAGCTCTGAAAAACCTTCCCTGGGAAATTTTTGCTCCTTTTACTCCACTCTCTGCATTTCTTATAACTCCCAGGATGGGTAATTTCCCTCAGCAAAAAAACAGTCCAAATGGGGGTCGGGGGGGAAAGGAAGGAGAAGAATACGCTGCAGTGAGTGGGCAGGCACGGCATGTGTAAGTTTATTTCACAATGAGCCAGGGAAGGAGCCACGGGTTTTGCAAATGCCACAGCCCATAGTAGGCTCCATCCAACCTCTGCCGTGGGGCAGTGATAGTCACCTGGGACAGATTTGCTGTGACCAAGACAGGAGGAGAGGACACAACACCTGGGAGCTCCCAAGGGAGGCTCCTGGACGGGTGAAGGAGCTTTCTACAGGGTTTGTAACCTCTCGTGCAACTAAATCCCCACATACCGCCAACACTCCCGCAGCGCGGCTGTTCGCCAACAATGAGAACGGAGCAACACGCGAAGTACTTGCACCCCCAGCCTTGCCCCTGATAACCCCGCCACCTCTGGGCTGGGAGGGACAGAAAGCAGCTGCTGGGCTGCCTGGGTCACGGCCACCTCAGTCCATCAGCTCCTGTATGCCAGGAAGAACCCTCCCTGCATCCCCCCCAGAGCCTTCCTCCCGCCCCGGCCGGGGAGAGCGGCTCTCCCTGGCCGCGCGTTCCCAGCGGCCCCGCGGACCGACACCGGCACCTGCCAGCGCGGCTGTGCCCGCAACACTGAGCCTTCTGCATCTGCAGGGAGAGCATTCGAAGTATCTTCACTTTGAAGGCTGAGTTCCTTTTCAGTCTGCGCTTTGCCATTTCTACCCGGAATTCAGATTTACGTGGCACGCAACCGAACGTGTGAAGGTATGCGAAGGCTTGCGAATGCACAATGCAATACTATAATATAGCTCTTTGTTATGCTAATTGTTTCTTCCCAGCTGCTCCTGCAACGAGAGCCAGCCCGAGCTATCAAAGGGGAACAAAACCTCCAGGCAAGCTTTCAGTCGCAAGGTCCCCTTACCTCTGTGCTCGAGGGGCTGCAGCTATTCTGGCACCAGTGAACCAAGCCGAGGGGCAAAACAAAACAGCCTAATACTGCAGCTCCGCTGCTGCGGCTGGGAACATGAGCTGGGAAATAAAAAGTGATACCCTCTTGACAGTCAGGTTGCTATGATTTACATTTTTCTCTCGGGTACCATCCCCCTCCACGTGCATCTTCTCAGCACTCCAGTGCAAAGGGGAAAAATGAGGCAGTGTGGGAAAACATCCAGTCAAAGCTCAGAGGCTCTGCCGAGGTTCTGATTTTGGCACCCACCAGGGCAGGGCTGTGTGATCAAGAAGGATTTTTAGTGTATGCGTGTCAGATTCATGACGGCCAGAAAATTCTGGGGTTGCATTATATAAATAAAAAATAAGTCCCCAAATAATAGTATTTTTTTTAAAAAAAAAAAAAAAGGGCTTCCTATATTCGCAATTAAAAGAATAAAATTATCAGCCTGGCTGCCTTTCCATTATTTATGATGATATTCAGTTCAAAGACAGTTTGTCATGTCCCTGTGTTTCTAGGGCCTAGAAATATATCTTGCTGATAGCATATGGAAATATTCAAGGGGGAAAAGGAGCTTTGGCAGCTGGAAGGGTACTACTGGGGTCCATCAGCAGCTTGAGAGGCTCAGAGGATCACTGGGAATGGAGGGCAAGCTTGTTAGCTGAATGCCTTATTTATAATGGTCACCAGTGAAATACCTCAAAAGCTGACATTACACTGTCATCTTTAAGCCTCAGTATTAGGAAACAGCCACTTCCAATGGGTGGATAAATTCATACAATGAAAATCCTTGTCTCAGCCTGCATGCAGAGTGAGGAAAGTGATCTGACAGTAGCTTATGGCCTACTTGTATTTTAAGATTTTATTCATGCCTGTGATGCCTGTACAGGTTATTTTAAAGTTTCAGTATTGGAGCAATCTTTCAATGGAGATACAGGATTGCATTAACACTATGTGCTTTACTACTTACAGCAAAGACAAAATGAGATTTGTCGTCGTGCCAGCTAGTCTGCTGGTAAATCAGAAACCAATCTGTTACACAGAGGAAGGGGTCAAAGAAGATCTAATACATATTCAGCCTCCACAGGTAAAATGTAGGCTGCTCAAGATTGAACAATTAGTCAAATTTTATTTCCAGGGTAATGCTAATTACAGTATTAACAGAAATTGGGAAATGCAGGTGGCTTTAGCCATACTTGCTGAGACTCACAGAAGTTTGAAGAAAACAATGCTGAAAGTACATTATACTTAGAAGGGAGCAACATTTAGATGTATGTCTGAGGGTCTGTAAGAAAGATAAAGGACAACTGCATTTTGAGCCAAACTCACACTAACGTATTCAAAGAAGTAAATGGCCCCATGACAGCCATATCACTAAGAGGATGATGAGTCTGGTTAGTGGGACCTACTCACAGACCAAAGTACAGAGGATTTTGCCCTGAAAAAGCAATGAACGGAATGGGAAAAAATAATTACAAGGGCTTTTAGCATTTATTAAGAAATAAAGCACAGATTTTACACATACACTGAGAGACACAAACCATTTTTGAGTTTGAGAATAAAGCTGGATTTGAAAACAATCTGCTGCACAACTTCAACTCCCACCGGCAGACGTTTCTCCTGACAGAGGTAAATACAGACTAGCCAGTCCCACAAAATGGGGGGTGGAAGAGAGGGATTGTCTTTCAAAACTTATTCTAAACTAAAAGAAAATGAGGAAAGGGGGAAGACAAAACCAACAATAACCAAAGGTGTGGGTGGTCAGCTTATAGGACCAGGCACAACTTCTCAAAAAATCAATAGCACAGCATCATCTCACGCCAGCTAAGGGTCTCATTACCCATTACCAGCTTCAGAAATCTCTGAAATACCAGCCAGCAAACTGCTAGAGACCATCGACACCAGTCATAGCTCCTGAGGGAAAATACTGCGTTAGAAATATAAAGCAGTGAGGGGATGGTAGAAGGATGTTGTGGGGTCCCTCTGAGCTTGCTGAGCACAACTGTGGCAGCTATGGGCCAGTATCATGGAGGAGACAATACCACAGCTACAGACAGTCCATCACCCTCCTCTGCAAGGACCTGAGCCTCTAGTTGTTTCAGGAGGCAGACACAGACCACAGAAGGATGAGCCTAGTGGGGTGTTCCACAGGAAAAGCACCACTGCAGGAGGTAGCTCTAAATGGACTGACCTTGAGCAGCCAGACCATTTGTTGTCCTGCTGCAATCCCAGTATGACAGAATAAATGCTCTCCACGGTAAATTTGAGAATTATGCTGGATTAATTGAGAAGAATTACTAACCATAGAAGATGAGTTACTTTTCAAAGTCAGTATCTCTTCGCTTTGGGGTTTTTGTTGGCGTTTGGGGTTCTCTGCTCACTCTGAGTATACGCAGCCCACCCCGTGTGTGGCTCCTCCTCACACTCCCTGCATTCCTCAGCAAGGGGAACTTAAGCAATAAAAGAAGTTAAAACATTTACCTACTTGGCCTTTCAGCTGGAGCTGGTGAAAAACGCTTTGCATACTCTGCACCACTTTTGCAAAGCCAAGGAGCTGAAATTCCACTTTCCCCAAGGTATAGTCCCTTCCTGCTAATGATTTAAAGACTAAGGAGAGCAGCAATAGGCCAGCTACAGCCCCAAAGGCAACTGCTTTCACATGATTACTGCCCTGAAGTTTTATCTAACCTTCCACACCTGATCCAAGGCCCCTTGGAAGCCTCTGACCCGGCATACTAAATCTGGTCTGGTCTTAGAGCCACAGCTGTTTTGCTTCATGCCTGTTTAAAGCCCAGAGAGTGAAGGTCTCCCCCTAACACCCCTCAGCCCCAGGGCTGGTTCATGTTCAGCCCCAGAGTGGACCGGCTGGCTGAGTACTCCACGTCTTAGCAGCCTTGAGCTGAGCAGGATTAGCTGCTGCAAAGGCACTCGGCACCCAGCCACGGCTGTGTTTACATTAGAGAAAATGGACCTCACAGAGACAGTTTGCAAACACCGCAAGACGAACTTTTGTAAACTCCCTTGGTTTAGTCATCTTTCCCCATCTGTCAGAGAAGTTTAAGTGAGATTGAAAAAACACAGGAAATTACTGTGTATTCCAAGTAGTCGTGACTGAGCGGCTTGGCTGTTATATGGGATGCCTTGTGGAAGATTCGCATCTCCTAACATTTCCAGCAGGATCCTTTGAAACACTTCCCTGGCTACGGTATTTTAGCAAGCTCTGCACACCCTGCCAGGAAAAGCCTCTGGGGTTCTTCGTGCAGCTGTGGAAAAGCTCATACCAGTTCTGAGGAGCCCAAATGGTGACCTCCAGAAAGCAAGGGCAGCCCCTGTCTTAGAGGTTGCAAAGCAAGGGATGGACAATGTAAAAGGTCAGGTCCCTTTGGGAGGCCTCCACGTGAGAGTTACATTCACTGAATACAACACCAGATGAAATCCTCTACCTAACAGCAGTTTAAACCTTTGCCTGATGTGACCGACTGGTTTGGTTTTAGGGTTTTTTTTTTTGTGATAAAACTTAAGAAATTTCTTTTGCCAAGGTTCCTGGCATGAGTGAGCAGCCATTGCTTTCGCTACGCCTTTAGCTCAAGGAGGCAATGAAAGGACACAAGTCAAATGCAGGCTAGAAATCACCTTCACCTCTTTGCTTCAGCCATAACTCTCTAATCACCGGATCACTCCGCAGTGGCAATCTGAGCTACAGGCAGCTGGGAAAGTCATTTACGTGTCACAGCTGGCACCAGGCTCCAGAGGCACCGCAGAGCAGCCACCAGGTTACTTTGTTTAAATGCCGTGTTAGCTCATGCTGTGGCTCTGAACCAGCTCCCTGCTTCCCCTGCACAAATCCGAAGGGTGGTGGCACACGCCGTAGCGCCCTGGCGGCATGTCATGGTCATCGTGATGGTAGGACACAAAAGGACAGATGGTGGATGAGGGGTGTAAATGGAGGATGGAGGGCATGCAGGAAGATGAAAAGTGAAAAATGCCACAGCTTTGCTTAGGGGCGTAACACCTTCAGGACTGAAAGAAGCATTTCATTTCTGTGGCTCAGGCTGTGTCTGTTTTCCCTGCGGAACCAGCTGCTCTGCTGGCACTGCACATCACTGCCAGCTGAGGCTGTCTGAGCGCTGAGGATGCTTGAGTACCCATGTTAAGCTGTTTCAACAGATTAGCTAACACAGTAAAAATAGTAAAATTTTACCAAAAGTAGAGTGAGTATAAATCGAGCACAATGATATTATGCCACGTGTTTTAAAAAAGAAATATGATTTTAAAACTGAAATGAACTATGCATTTCCAAGGGAAATGTATTACCTGGATCCTGAAGATAAAATGACACTTCTGTTCCTAGCGACAGGAAAATTGATGTGACAACAGAAACATCTTTTTCTGTTGCTGTTTGGCATGTGCTGAAAGGCACAGTACTTTACAGTCTTACACTCTAGGAGCAAAGGGTCTTAGGATAGAGAGAAAAACAATCTTCCTAGAGAGAAGCGCTTCTGTCCAGTTCTTCTGGCAGGTAGGCCAGGATCAAGTTCAGGAGCATTCATTCAGCAGTTGTGTAGGGGACATATGGATGAAAGGCATTCATATAATCTTGTAAAAGAACTATTTTTTGAAAAGTTTTGATACTAGCAAAATGTCCTCAGCAGTGGAGTGTGCAGTGGGGGAAAGGCCTATCAGGCTTGCAGTCTCCACATGCCGTAAATCAAATTGAATTTAAACTAGGAAATCCATTCAGTCTAGCCCAGGCTGGAAATCCTATCAAGGTCTATTGCATTTCTGGGAATGGGACAAAGGTGTTTCCCCCTCTTTTCTAATGCAGAATACCTCTGTCTCTTGTGAGGCCAGTAGGATAACTCAGTGGACTCCTGAGCCAAATACGTCTACTTTCACTATTTGCTATTATTTTGTGTGGCAAGAAAGGCATAAAACCCCACTTACCAACTTTTGTTAGATGGCATTTCCTCCCTTACAGACCCTGATGATGGTAAGATTGTCCAGAGCTGTAATGGGTTAATTTCCAGATGTCTCTGGAACTAAAGAAACCATTAGAGAGGCCAGAATAGACAAAGATCTGCTGATCCATCACTTCAGCTTGTGCAAATTCAACTGAGAAGCCTCTGCAATAGGTTATGTGTGCAGGCTTGTTCTGGAAGACCAAGGAGCCCTTTAGGGTCAAAAAGCTTTCAGCCCCCCCAAAAGTGTTAGCTGATTTGTGGTTTGGGCAGGTGTTTTCCTTGGCTGTATGTGCAAGTCTACAGAGAATCTGTTGCTTCTCAGTGCACCTTCAGACTGTCCTAAATGCTCCTGAAACCCTGGCAAGGCTGAGCTCTCTCGCAGACCCAGCCTGAAGTGCAGTCAGCTGCTGTGTAATCTCTTGAGCAGGGAGCAGTTTGATTAAACGGCATTTTCTTCGGTGAGGCGGGGGGAAACATGGGGGAAAGGACCCAGTAGCCATTGGAGATGTAAAATTAAAATGAATTTTGGCCATTTTAATAAATATATATCAAGGAAATTTCACTTTACTACAACAACACATTAGTATACAAGCATCTAATATTTAAGCTTAAAACATCAAGCGTTTATCAAATATTGGAAAAGAGCAGACATTACTAGACTATCTGGATATAACACAAGAAAAATCAGGTTTTTTTAAAAAAATTGGTCCTTGTGGACAAATGTCTAAATGATGATCCTACTCATACACTGTATGAATGAGATCTATATTTAATATTATTATTATTTTTAATAAAAAAGCTTCTGTCTTGGAGAAATCAGGTGGGACTTGTACTGTCATTATTTGTCACTTTTCACAATGATAACCCTTACAAATTTACCAGTTTAAACTCACCTGACTTCATAAAGGTTATCATTGATTTATATCCTGCTGTGTTTGTGGTCACCTTGGCTGGGAGGGAGCGTTTTCCTGTGACTGCTGGGCTTTCTGAGAAAGACCATACAGTTTGCAAATGTCTTTTGCTACCCAAAATCACTATGGCCCAGGACTCCTCCAGCTGAACCCGTGAAACCCAAAGCAGGAGGTCTCAGACCCGGAGACCTGTCTGACTCCAGTGCCAAGCCTGGGGCTGTGTTCTCCTGGGGACACTCATGCCCTGCACTGAGCTGGCTGCTCCCCCAGCACAGAGGTGATTTTCACCCTTTGGGCAAGAAGCAAGTGGAGAAGTCACTTGAGTGCAAGATGCTGTGGGAACAGGCAGCTATTTATGAGTCAGCTGTGGCCTGGATGTGGCTATTGCGCTGAGCACAATCCTGCCAGTTGTTATGGGGACTGTGGGAACTAATTAATTTGGTGGATCTAAGACTCACTCTTGGTGCAACCCCAACTAACGTCTTCTGGGCTTTTTACACAGCACACTTTTGCAATCCATCAATCTACCTAGGGATGACTAAATGTTGTCCTCAGCCACTGAAATCTCCAAAATGTTCTTTTTTAACACTAAACCCCTTACATTCATTCAGATAAAACTGTGTTTATCACCACATTATTAATTAACATTGTGCTTTTTGCCTTCTTGTCTTTTTTTAAATCAACGGCAAAAGCCGTAGAAAACTCCCGCATGCTTTTGCAATCTAAAAGAGAGAAATTATGTGAAACAGAATAAAGTATAAAACATGCCACTGGGTCATGAACTTCATTATACGAAGAAGAAAAAAAATAGAGCCCCAGCAACAGACAGTTGCCATAGAAACACTCAAGCATCGAATGCTTGTTTACAAGAGACATCTCTCTATTGTTTCTTAAATCCCTTCCTAAGGATGGCAAATCAAAAAGCAATTGAGCATCAAAAAGGAAGAACAGAGATGTTTGAATAGGAAGTTGAACTCAGTACTTCAAAGGTTAAAGGTTTCTAATAATATTGATCCACCCCATGGGTTTCTTTTTTAATCTCTGTTTAGGTTAAATCCCTGCTGTATCAGATTCATACTTAATTTTCACACTGGCAAAAATTAAGACAAAAAGTAAGGCACCAAAAAAAAAACCTGCCCTGTGTAACAACAAACCTCATTAGTTATTACAGCCGAGGTGAAAACATGCAAGTACTTGAGCTGCATGTTTGATTCTGATTAAGATTCCATAAACAGGTTATTTCTTTATGCTATGTCCTATTTTGTCAGTTGAACAAGACGCTGAATACAGGAATTCAAGAGTACCACTACAAAACGTAAGGATGGTTTATTCCCAATCCATGAAGATGGTCCTTTGTCAGAACGAATACTGAGTTACAAGGAGCATATCATCCTTGCTGGTAGCATCAATTTGTTTACCAGACTTCTAATTCCTTGGTAAACATAATGGAGGTTCTTCTTAATTAATGGCAGACTTCTTGGGGGCGGGGATATGTAAAACGATATGTTTTCCCCATCTGGCTGATTGGCATTTTCAGCAATGAAAGCTCCACCATAGCTGCACAGACTACGGTGCTCAGCAGTAATGCAATGTGTTCTTTCTGAAGTCTCCTCATTTATAAATAGCCGCCGATGGCAGAGACACTTTACGCAATCTGCTCTCCGCTCTACACGTCATGTTTGTGGCATGATTGTACCATTCGTAGAAAACTATAAAAAATCCGTTCAAAATAAAAATCTGATAGAGAAGGAACATGCTGTGCATGCTTCAATAGAGCAAGAAAGATGCCTCATATTTTACTTCCTTTGTTGCAGCAGATTTTATTACTTGGTAAAGATTCCTTTTTCCTTAAGGATTTTTTCCAGGATTCACTTACGTTGCTCTTGTCATTACATCCAGTCTCAAAATAGTCATAAAATTTGCCTTTACATTCAAGAGCATGGGTGCCTCTTACAGGTTCACAGTTTAGGGTGATGCTCTCTCTCTCAGGTTCATTACCTCCTTTCTCATCATTAAATTTTGCCTTTTCCTGATTACTGTGAGACCTGCCATTAGTGACGAATATTTCATTAGCAGGTATCTGGTCATCGCTTCTGTAGGAAGGTGCACTGCCAACTTCATAATCCACCTGCTGGGAACAGCTTGGCAAAGAAATGGGAGGGGAGGAGGAAGAAGAGGAGGAGGAGGAGGAAGAGGAATTACTTTCTGTACTAGCATTAACAGAGTAGGGTAGATTTAAATAGTGACTGCCACATTCTTGATAGAAGCAGCACATGTGGAGCCTCTCATACTCCTCCTTTGCCATCCGAAGGCGTTTTCTGTATGGACAGTCCTGGGGCACAAACCACTCTTGTGAAGAGGCGCCACCGAATGAGCAGGTGGAGAAGCACCAGTTGTTCTGCATGAGGATCTCTCCGTGGATCCTCTTCATGAGATTGTTGATGAGGACGGATCTCCGCAGGTAGACTTCAGGATCATCAATGAATTTCAGCTTTTCCAAAGACATGTAAAGAATGTGGGCCCGCTCCTCAAACACGGAGATTGTCTGAAAATGCAAAAAACACAAGAGATGGAGCTGAAGGCAACCAGTTTTGTTCCAGACAAGGAGAAAAGAAATAAAGCATATTATTCCCTCTCTGTCACTACTTTTCTGTTCTTTTTCAGAGGCATCTAAAACTGACTTTTTTTTTTTTTTTTTTTTTCCATTTTGCGCGTCCATGTAGCTGGGGACCTGCTTTTTCTCGGCCACGGCATTCCCCCATGTTTAGGGGGTAAGCAGCTGAGCATTACACCACAGAGGCAATTGCAGGGCATAAATCCAAGGTGGGAGAGTCAAATCCAGATGCACACATCTGGCTCTTTAATTACATTTGGGATTAGAACATGAAATTGTTGTTTTGCTCCACTGATGGCTAGAGGGGGCCTTTTGTTGCAAAAGGACCCAATTCCATCATCCCCTGTGGGGCTTCTGCAAAGCTCTGAAGCCAAGCAAGGGTCCTTCCTGCAGCGCCAAGGTTTGCAAGAGGCAGCCAGCAGCCATCGCCTCACACAGCAAGTGTTGGAGCGTTTCATCTGCTGCCAGTGGAAGAGGCCCTGCAGCGAGGAGGTCTCCCTGTGCCAGGCTCTTACACTGCTCTGGTGCACAGAAATACATGCAGGGAGAAACCCATCTCAAAGCATCCCAGCATCTGGAGAGCAGCTGTTGGCCTGTGTACTATGCTCTGTGCTCTACAGGACCGGTGGGAACACAGATAGGCAGGGATAAGGTCAGGAAACGAAGAGAGGATAGGGATTTGCAGAAATCCTGGCTCTACGCCCACAAATTTGTTCTCCCTTCCATGGTCCTTCCAGGGCTCCCTTTCTCAGCACTAGCAGCGTGAGCAGGTTACTGCCCCTGGGAGCCCCCAGATTCTGCACTGTAATCGCTACCCTGGGAATCAAAATAGGAGAGGGGGCAATGCCTGCTACTACTGTAAGCGCTATTAACTAATTTTCATTTTTAGTAAGAATTCGGTTTGCGTAGGAGGAGAGCAGCACAGCACAAAGAGAGACTGCTCTAAATCCCCCCATCCGTGGCTTGATCATTCTTCCCTTTCCCACATGGTTACAGCATTTTTGCAGAGTGGAAGTCGTAGCTATGAGGACAGAAAGGGCTTAAAGCACAGCTGCTTTTCACATCCATTCAAGCTCTCCTCAGCCCTCTAGCTCTTTCCACAGCCTGGTCATGTCTGCAAGGCTTAGAAGCAGCACAGTGCCTCATAAAAACAAAAATTGGCCATGATTTCATAGGAGTTCACAGCTGAAGCTCTTTGCTAGAGAGAGTAATTTTCTATAATAAATGACTCATTTTAAATTATATTAAGCCTATAGGTTCATTTGCGTCCTTTGTACCTGCTGCAGCAACAGTCAGTGAAGCCATAAAAGCCTGGAGCAAACCAGTAAGCCTTGAACTGGGATCCTCCTGGAGATATGCACCGGAGGGACACCAGTAGGAACAAGTTGTCAAAGGCTTTCTTCTACACATTTGCCAGCAGCTGTCTGGAGAGAGGCTCCAGGCCCTACCATCATACACTCTATGGGACAAGTATTCTCAGAACATAACTCCTTGCTGGGTGGTATAAACATGTAAGAAATTCAAGGAAACCTGGTGGGCATCCTCCCTCTGCCAGAGCTCAATGCTGCGAAGTAGAAAATGTACTTGGGCTCAACAGAAGAAACTGGTAAGCCAGGGTTTCTGACAGGTTACACCTCTACAAACAGCACAAAACAATGGCTGGGTCTAGCTTACCAATACCTCTACAACTGCTTTTGGTTGCTGTTAGAAAAGACTAAATTACTCTTCCTTCTCCCCCTCTTTGTAAGGAAATTAATCACCGATACAAAAATCCAACAATCTAGTTTAAAAAAAAAAAAAAAAAAAGGCTGAAAACTGGGAGAGTGATGTGACATGTGTAAAACACTCACTAACCAGAGCACATTTTTCAACACCCTTGGTGCTGTTTATTCACTGCTCTGGCGGCAGACCAAACATCTTCTGAAATTAACAGCGGGACAATGTTTCACCTTCCCGGTCCAGGTACTTATTTCCAGACAACTCTAAAATCCTTGGGAACTGAGCTTGGCATTAATGCTTGCTTCTCCTCCACAGAAATCCCTCCCCCATTGCCAAGAGAACACGGGTAGCATTGGACCTCCATGGTAGGATTCAACAAGGTAAAGACACTGTCTCAAGGCATGAGCTATCCTTGTGCACTTCACCCCAGGCATTCGGTTCCATACAGAACCGAGCCCTTAATGAAGAAGAGCATAAAATCTTGCAAAAAAAGTCCAATTTTAATTATGTATCCACTGGCCTGGGTAACGTTCGCTCTAATCTCTCCCTTGACAACTTTCACTAAAAAAATATTCTTGCATTTACTGATCTGTTCTTTGGGAGTTATCAGCTTTTTAATAAACACGATTAAATACTGAAGGGACTTGTACTTGCTTTCCAAGTCATTCCGGTTTTTTAGAGGATCTGTAACCAGCGTGGGGTATATGGAACCTCTTACTATTTCCCCCCCTCGTAAAAAAAGTTTTATATGAGAGGGAAATCTTTTACTTATGTTCTTCCTTCCTGTTGTTCAAGTGCTGTTACGGAGCTGTTTCTGTAAGCGTGGCATGAACTAGCTAAGGAACAAAATAATCTGAAAAAAACCGAGTTATTCTCAGCGTTTCCATTTGCAGTTGTTATAAATGCAGAAACGCCTTTGCTACTTTTGCAATTGATGACAATACAACAATAAATGCGAAGAAGTGACAACTGTTTGTTTCTGAGCAAACAGCTGGATCATTCTCCTAATTTCAGCAGAGTATTTCAGCCTTCTGGAAATGGGTCAATCGAGTGTTACTAAGCATCTGAAACTCAGAGGAAAAATAATGACTATTAGAAAACATACTTTATGCGTACAGCTGCCGAGCGGCGGATGAAAATCCTCTTCTTCCACATATTTCCTTTTAAAGTATGTGATCTTGGATGTCGTTACAGGATTTGAAATTCCCCTGTAATGTGATCCTGTGGGTAATAAATCAGATATGACAAATGACATGCGGTTTGCCGGAGGTTCTCCAAACAAAATACTTTTCATTTCCCTTCGCGCTACAGGAGAACGCCGCCGCATATTTTCGCATCTATTCGCGGCGATCAGAAATAAACCCTCTCCTGCCTGGCGCACGACCCGGGGGCCGGAGCGAGCGGCGGCGCGGGGAGCCGGGCCCGCCGCGGGGCTCTCGGCCGCCGGACAACTTCGCCGCTCCGCCGCCGCCGAGCGCGACGGCGCCGGGCGGGCCCCGCGCACACTGCGGCCCCGCTGCCCGCGGGAGACGCCCGCCCTCCGCCCTCCGCCCGCCTCGCTCCGCGGACGGCCGCTGCTCCCCGCGGAGGCCGCCCGGTCCCCCCGCGGCGGAGCGGAGCGGTGGCCTACCTGCGGCGGGGGGCCCGGGGGCCGGCGGGGTCGGGGCCGGGGCCGGCGGGGCGGCGGGGCCGGGGCGGCCGCAGCAGGGCGGCTCCCAGAGGGCGCGGTAGGCGGCGAGGTCGGCGGCTCCCTCGGCGGCGATGGGGCGGCCCAGCCGCTGCATGGGCAGCACCAGGGTCATCGCGGGCGCCGGCACCTGGAAGCGAAGCAGCGCGGTGAGCGCCCGCCGCCCTCACCTGCCCCCGCCCCGCCGCGTTCCGCCCCCCGCGGCCCCCGGCAGCCAGACCTCTGCGCGCACGTATATTAAAAACATACGCGTATCGATCTCGCACAGACGCACGTTTGGGGTCGTCCCCCCTCCCTCCTTCTTATGGTAGGAGAAAGAGCGGAGCCCTCTCCCACAAAGGGCGCGGGGTCCCCGGCACCGGGAGTTGGTGCGCGCTCCCCCCGGGCCGCCCCCGGCCCCGCTCCCGGCCGCGCTCCCGCTTCCCCCGCCGCCCCTTCCCGGCCCCGGCGGCGCTCACACACCGGCACGGATCCGCTCGCTCACTGGCTTCCCATTTCCTCCCGGCGGCGGTGGCACGGCGCGCTCGGCACCGGCGGGGTGCGAGTCTGCCTGTCTGGGTGCGTGTGTCTGCGGTGCGTGTCAGTGTGTGTGTGTGTGTGTGTGAGAGAGAGAGAGAGAGCGCGCCCAGCAGTCCGGGATCGCGTTCCTTTCTTCTTTCTTCCCTCCCAAACGACACAGACAGGCGAAGACTTAGGTAGTTGTTTCCACTAGCCCCGATCGGACTGAACTGGATCTGCCTCCAGTCAAAACACTGCGAGACTAAGACAGAAAATTGGCTCCGGTTTCACGCCGTGAGTTGCGGTCCCACCGGAGCCAAGCACAACATCGGCGGAGCGGGCGGAATATTAAGCAGGAGCGGGGACTCCGGGGCCAGCGCCGGGCTGCGAGCTGCCTCCTGCCGCGCCAGCGGGCGGGAGGGGAGGGGAGCAGGGGGGGGAGGCGGCAAACTTTCTGCGAGGGGCGAGGGATGAGTTCATAGTCACCTACTTCTTGGCAGAGGAGCGCGGAACAATGCGCCCAGACGCGGCCCGGCCCCTCCCTCTCCTTCCTCCTCCTCTCTCTAAGAAAGCGGGATGTAGTTTCCCCTCGGCGCAGCCCTCCCGGAGGAAGACGGCGGCCCGAGCAGGCGGAGGGAAGGAGGGGCTGCAGGTGGGCAGGTGGAATTTCAGCAATTGTTTGTGTTAGCAGCTGAGGGCTCTCGAACAAGAGGAAAAAATAAACCGCAGCAGAAGAGGGAGGAAAAATAAATCGTTCACATCTGCCAGTTGTTTTCTTAAATCCTAGCACAAGGCTGCTACTTTATTAAGAAACGGCTTCCAGCGTGCGCTGTTTGTGTCTTGGATGCCTGCGTGCGCGGATCTGCCTTGCCTGCTCACCGGGGCAAAAACGGGAGCTGAAGGCACAGGCAGCTGAGGCCCCCAAGCAGTTTGCTTCAGGAAAGGCCACCAGCCTCACTGCAGTCGGGCTGACAGGTGCCTAAACCCCTTCCTCAGAGCCAATTTACTGCTAATGCACTGCAGATAGCCCTCAGTCATTTTTTCTTGCCATCTTACTTTTTTCTTGGACCAAGGAACAACACAGGGAATGGCAAGCCGCCGGACTGGTCCGTTGAAAGTTTTCCCTGACACGGAGATTATATGTTATTTATTCCTCACACCTTTTCTTACCAGCTGAGTACCAACACGTGGAAGGAGTGGTCAAAACGAGGCAGTCTGCTGACCTAGCAGCAGGGCCAAGAAGTGACCCGAGAACCGGCTAAAAAGTCAATATATTTTATGTCTGAAAAGATTACACCGTCATTAGAAAGCAGCATTGGACTATTCTCATTAATCCAGACGGAGGAATCATTCACAGGGGCACATCAATCTTCTCACGTTGGCAAGATGTCAACACTCAGTGTTTGTCCTGAGAGAATAAAGGTTGGAAGAAACTCGCTGCTGCTTCTGGAAGTCAGGATTCCTCTGCTCATGATGAATTCAGCATCTCTTTGTGAATTTATTATTTTTTTAATGAGAATCGGAGATTTCAAGTCTGCATCTTTTTCTTACCATATTTAATCACAAATAGGTCTTTCTAAGCTTAAGCAGAAATGTGCAGGAAGGAAGGAAGCATTGGGATGCCTTCTGCACAGCGCTGCTAATTTATCTTGAAAAACTGAGTTCTCTGGACAGCCACGAAAGTAAATGAACTGCTTCTGCTATTTACAACATGCAAAATTAATAGAGGCAGGCCAGTTCACTTCCATAAACAGCTACTGCCCGTGCACATCCTCTGGGTTTCCAAACTGTATAAAAACAAGGCATAAATAGTATAGCTTCTCCGGGAGAGAAAAACCCCAACCACCAGAAAACCAAAGCCCCAAACAAAGCTTGTAGGTCTCAGCATGCATTACAGAGATTTAGAGGTGGCTCTCGGCTACAGAATCAGCCCTGTTTTGCAGCAGAGGAATTGCTCCAGCATACAGAAGCTGAGCACCAGGCTTTTAAAAGGGCTCGTGACTCTGGGCGCGCTATTCGTTCCCCTTGGATGTTCCGAAGCACCGATTTCCAGCTGCTGCAGATGAGGGGGAAGAGAGCTGCAAGCATGGGAAAAGTCGGCCTCCTTGAAGGTAGAGCTGGACACAGCAGAACTGTAAGCCAGTGTTTACTGAGGAAGCGCTACCGGACCCAGCTCTGCAAGCAGGACCTCTGGCACTGCTCCCGAAGAGCCAGCCTACTGTTTTTCCCCATTAAGGGTGGCAAAATCCACGCCTGAGTATCTTGCCAGAAGTCGCACAGCAAGTCAGTGTCAGCGCCAGAAATAGAACCAGATCTCATCGTCCTCCAGCCGTAAGCCCAACCCATTCATACTGCATTATCTTATGCAATGGAGGGATTTCATCCAAAATCCCGTTGGTTTCAATGAGACTTTGCAGAACAGCACACGCATTGTTACATTTCCATTAGCGCCTCTGGAAATAAAGGATGAAAGATGTACATTTGAACGTACAATATATTTACTATACAAAATTACAGCAAAAGGTTGACACTTAGGGCTGGATTCAATTTTGAAAAATCCATTTGGGAGCCTTGTGTGGGCTTCAGTGGCATGGAAGCCAGGCAGAGTTTTTTATTGAACCCAGCCCTCCATCCTTAGGCTACCACAATTTTTCCATTTTGTCAGCCAAATGCATTCAGTGTGAGGACACCCCGAGGCATCTACGGCAGCCTGAAGGTTAAAATGTCAAACTTTTTCCGTGTTCGGTTTCACACAGTAAGACTACTATACATTGCCACGCTACTCCATTTGCTGGGGTTTTCACTCCCTATTCCTCCAGAGCCATTATGATGTTAATGAGAGAACTGTAATGATGCCATTCACATTACAAAAAGCCTGATGCGATGTCAGAGAAAGGGGCTTTTTACACAGTTCCAGAATGCCTCCAAAAACCCAAACTTAAATATAAAATGCCCGTGACTATAAAGCTGCAAGTCTCACCGAGACCAATAAAAACAAGGGAATAGACTTAAGATGGCTATTCCTTGTTTAGCCCTGGGTTTGTACCCAAGTACTGCAGCAGGTTCAGTCTTTATCACATAGCGCAGAGCACTTCCATTGCATAACAACGCTGCTTGAGGAGAGAATAGCGTTTCTTAGCTGTTAACATCTGGATTGCAGCGCTTAGAAAACAAAATTGCCATGGTTTTGGTAGCTGTTACCTTCCTGGCGTTTCAGAAAATTTACAATGCAGAAGCAATAAGGAATCCCTCTGCACACAGGCAGTGCAGAGCCACTGTCTAAGGAAGCAATGACAGCTGGCGAGAGGAAGGGGAAAGGCACAAACACCTACCCAGACTGCTGTACCCCCCTTAAAAGCAAAACAAAAACCCGACTGTGTCACCTGTAAACTAGTCCAGGCTAACCTCATTGTAAGCTATCTGCTCTTTATGGTTGATGCAACAAAGTTTGGTGTCGCAAACTTAGCTGGGGAGGCAGGGCATCCTGTGGACAAGAGCGTCATGGAAAAGGGCATAAAGGCTCCCCCGGGAGCAGCAGATAAAGGCATGAGGACGCCAGCATCACGGGCAAAGAGAGCAGAGCCATGCTGTAGAGACAATGGTGGAGTGATGACAGCTATGGCAGAACTGTGACAACCTCGCACGGGAAAATAAAAGACTAGATGGAGGCAAATAAGGAGGACAGGCAGGAGGTGGCTTGGCTCTGACCACAGCAGCGGACAGGGAAGAGGATGTTGGGAGCTTGTGTTTAAATTGATCAAACTGGCTGATATGTCACAGGTTCAAGGGGGAGGAAGTTACAAACAGAGAAGGGAGATAATGAGTGCCTTGATTAAAATGTTTATCGTTTGGATAGATATGCATGGACTTGTAGTAACGTTGTGAATAAAGCAGTGGAAGCACAGGGGACACCTAATTGCAGCACACTGGGGCAGCCCAGTCGCAGGAAATGAAAGCAAAGGATCAAAGACACTCCCTGCACTCAGGGCTTTGGAGGCAAGCTGAGCAGCAAGGCTGCAAGAAGTGGAAAAGCCGCTAGAATTGGCCATGATGGGCTTATATTGAAAACTGGACTCCCAAGAGACAGCCCATGGAGCAGACATTGCAGACTTCTTCCTTCTCTTTCTGATAAAAGATAGCTGAGGAGAACTGTGTCATGCCAATGCAGAGCAGTCTCTGGTCTATGGTGAGGGAGAATCAGCGAGCCAGAGTCATCAGAGAGGCAGCAGGGGGAAGAAGGGAGTGAGGACAGGTGAAGCGAGATGGTCTGGGCCTGAGGCAATGATGATTTTCTGTTTCTTCAGCTGTACCTCTACCAGAAATGTACAGAACACCGTCTCACAGAAGCAGGATCCAAGGGTGAAATGAAAGGGTTAAGGCTGGCTGAAATAACTAGGCTGGTAGAACAACAGGTCTGTGTGCCAACGGGGTCAATTCAGCTTTTCATCCTTCGGAGGTATAGATAAACTATAGACCTGCCAAGTCTAGTGTTTTTTCCTTGTATTTTTTGGCCCTTACTTCAGGGAATTTCAGGGAATCCACTGGGGTTTTTTCTTTTGCTTTCTCCCCCCTCTCTTCTTTTTCTAGAGCTGGACTTACTGTTTGGTGGAAAAGGAATTAGCTTGGAATCAGAACTTGATTTTGGTGTCAAAATACAGCCATTTCATGGAAGTTTTTCAAAGGTATCTTCACTTAACTTCTACCCTAATTTAGATTATACAACTCCAGATACTTGAGCGTCTCTTTCTCCAGACAGCATTCAAAGCAAATATTTCTCTAACTTTTCTAATTCCCACGTGCTATTTTTTTTTTTTCTTTACATACTTTTAAGTTGAATTGAAAGACTTTCAACTTATGAAAGTCCAGAAAGACTTTATGGAGTTGCTCTGGACCGGTATGCCAGAGTCCCCTGGGTTTCAAAAGAAAAAAAAAAAAAAAAAAGCCCTTTTGGATTCTTAACACTTGTGCTTTCTCCTGCTTTTGTTTTCTATGAGGCACAATAAGAGAAAGTTTCTGTTCTGACAAAAAAGATGCTTCCTTTCTTATTTCTTTGTAGGTACATGTCACCTATCAGAACTCTTGGCAGCCAATACGCAATGAATCCTGAATGCTGGTTCTAACAGTTAAAGTTTTCCCCAGAATTTATGCAAATATATGAAAATGCAAGCGAAATTGCAATTTCTTTTGCCACAGGGCTCCGACAGATCTGAGAAGAGGTGCCATCACATTTACTGCAGCCATCTCCCTAAGGCTGCTTAGCCTGCCCGGCCTGGGAGAACAATAAAGCCCCACGGTATTCATTTCAGCAAGCATAAATATTTTTTCCAGTGTTCTTAGCCAATATGTCTCATATGCTCTCTGCCTCCACCCCGCTGGTGGCTGCGTGGCCTCGCTCGACATAAAACACTGTCCAGGATCCATTTAGCTCAGCGGGGGTTTCGTTTTCAACACGCTTCAGTATCCTGAGGCCAAAAGGTGCTCCTCTTGCTGCACACTGTAACCGAGAGCATTTCTGATTAGTTAACCTTTGCGAGGGGTTTTAACACTGAGTAGGTGCTCCCGGTGTTATTATTGGGGCTGAGGTCAGAGGGAAAAAGGAGTCCCGGTAGTCAGGCGGGGCTGAGAAAAAGCAAAGCCCTGCTGTTACATAAGGAGATTTCCCAAATCACCAGGCAGTTCTCATCGCTTCTTCTGCAGGAGAGGTACCAATTAAAACCGCTTCCCCGCTTAACTTTCACTCCGGTGCACAGCACACGCGTGTCACTGGCACCGTAAATGAGATGGTTTATGGAGTTAATTATATTGCATTCGTCACTTTCTGTCTGCTGAAGAAAGTAAACAAAACAAACACAAAAAGTGTTTTGGAACAAAGAGCGAGTTGTCTCCCACTTTGCTGTGTGCTACTTTCCACGAAGAATGAGAGCTATTGTTATCCTTTTACAAGTTTCCTTCTAAGGGAAATAAACACCAAAGGTAGGATTCCAAGGAAATGACTCACAAATATTGGCAACAGGCTCTGAAAATTGGATCCAGTCTTCCCAAAAGCCTTTAGCAGAATACTAAAACCTCTTATTGCAAAATAAACTTTTCCCAGATGAGCTCCACATCAGCTCTGCGAGTGTGTGAGTGTGTGTGTGTGAGTGTGTGTATGTGTGTGTGTGTGTTAGCACTCGGAGACAGGAACAGAACCCATTCCTCTCGTCTCCCCTTCTTCCCTCGGGGGCACCGCTGCCGATGCCATTTTTAGCTGGAAATCTTTAATAACCGACTGAGTCATCCTCGGCAGAGGGATGTGCCTCACCTTGCCGAGCAGCGAGCTGCCCGCCGGCCGTCCGCACCCAGAGCCCCCCGGCAGAGAGGCCGGGCAGACGTCTCCTACAAGCCCATCTACAGGAGCTGGCAGGAGCATTTATCCTACAGCTGTAAAAATGAAGGGCAGGGCAGAGAAGGGATTTTTTTTTTTAATTTCTTTTTTCCCAATCCCCTGACGTCGAATCGAATTCAGCAGGGCAAAATCAGCCTCTAATAATTTGTTTTCAGTCACTGAGTTAGCCTTTCAGATGTGCAGAAGGTAACCATGCACCGTGACTCATATTTTATTTCTTAATCAGGAATCCCAGGAACCAGGGATGCAGACACTGAAAAATCAGACAGCTGAGCAAAATCAGTGCGGCAGGATTACCATCTGCAAACAGAACAATCTACTTTGCATATTTATTTCTCAGCTGTTTAAAATTTTGAATCATAAATGCATGTTCTGTATCACTTGTAATGCATGCAGTCTAAATCACTTGCACTCACTCATCTTGGTTTGGGGGGTTTGTTTGTTTGTTTTGTTTCTGACGATTTAAATCTGGTTAGACAAGAGCAACAGAAATTGCAAACCTTACACAGAATTCCTTTGTTGCTGGGTTCTACTTAGACAAGCCTATTAAATGAAAGAAGCTGGTCTCCTCATTCATTTCTTTTGCAAATTCCTATTTAACCACTCCAAATCGAGATGAAACAAACTGCGATGCTGGTCCAGAGTCAGATTTCTCTTTTTCCTTTTTTTTTTTTTTTTTTCAGAAAGTCCCTTTACAGCGTGCCTGAAAGCAACTGGCAGCCAAGTACCTACTTAAGACTCGAAAGGTTGTGTTAGTGGAAGTTTTGCATCTGGTTCAAGGCACTGCCAGGTAGTTTCTAAAGCCTGTAATTCACTAAGTGTCCAACAGAAAGAGCTTCCAACAGGACCTCTAAGTAAGGAACGATGTTTATATAGACTGTCTGAGAAATCTGAATTGTGCTGAACTCCAGCCATCGCTCAACCAGTTATAACCAGCTGTCAGGGTTGGGAAAGAAACCAGGATAAACCAGTGTGGTGTTGCCTTCCCGAATCTGCTGGCAGGGTGGCACAGCAGGCTGGGAGGTAGGAGCTGCTTGGACCCCACCCCACTGCAGTGTTAGTGGGTGAATTTTAATATTCATCATTGCGAGACTGCTCCTTTTAGTGACAGAAAGGAGGGATCAGCTGGGAAGTGGCGGCTGCTGCAGGGAAGGCAACGCAGAGGGAGAAAGCCAAGCACATGATAGAAAACATTTAGAGATCCACAAGCCAAAAATCACTGTAATCACTTTGGCTACCCCCTTTCTCAGCCTTTTGTTGTGCTCAGCTTTTTCCACTTTCCAGAATCCTCCTGAAGCAGCCAGAGCAGTCACAGCCACAAGAAGCTGGCCAGCATCCAATCCTGCTCAGGCACCGCTGCTTCTACCCCTCTGTGTTCTGTTTCTGTCTGGACAAGGGAAAATAGCCCTGGTATCTGCCTGTGTTGGGGCATCTGCAGGGAGCACCTTCCAGGAATGAGTCTCACATTTTGTAAAGATTAGGCACAGTGAGTTTAGTTACAGGATAAAAATCTCCCATCCCCGACAATGTGGCACAACCGCAGCGAGGAGCTGGAAAGGAGAGCGAATGGAGAGAGCCCACCTTGCTGTGGGACATGGGGGGTTGATTTAAAAACGTATTTTAAAATGCTATCATTCCAGAGTAAATACTTGCAATGCCCATAAAGCACCTTAGAAAAAGAGAAATGTCTAGGTAATGAAAAGATTATAAAATTATGATACCGGTGCAGTTGAGTATCCATTTTTTTTATGCACAGTGTGGCTCATGAGGCTACCAGGCAGCACACATGACCCGTAATCAGCAGGAGATGCTTTTGGCAGGGATAGATTAGTCATTCATCCCTGTGCTCTGGTGACAGCTCCTCAGAGAAAGGTTTTCTGGGGTAGCCTCACAAGCCACAGTGCTAAGAGAACATATAAAATTTTGACGCAGAACTTCATATTTGACTGAATATTTTTTTTTGTTTTCAGAGTTTCAGCATTCAGATTGATTCTTACTTACATGACTTTGCCTATTCATGTCTCAATCTCCTTGCCAGTGTCCCTGTTTTCAGACTTCAACTTTTATGGCCTATAAGAGCAAGCCAAAAAAAATCAATTAAAACAAAATATAAGAGGCTTTTTTAATGTTTCAATTTACACCGCAGACCCCAAAATACTAAGTTTTTTAAAAAACTAAGCATTTTAAATTCAGTTTTGATTTTAAGTCCAATCTATTGATTTAATTGCTATGGGAAAAGTAATCTCTAAATATTTCTATAATATGAAATAATTATGCAATCACTGTCCTTGGACAGATAACATTCTGCTAAGATCTGCCTTCAATTATTTATCTGCAGCTACAGAAAGTGATTATTCCTTTTACTTGAGCAGTAGCTTGAAAAAACTTGAAGTTCTTCTGAGAATTAATTTTCAATCAGAAAACTGTTTTGAGGCGTGTGTCCTCATGGAGGCTGGGAATCACAGCTCTGATCCACACCAGTGGTTCTTCCTCCGGCACTCACAGTTGGTTTTTGTTGCCACTTCATTTTTTAGGAGTACTTTTACTGCCGCGAGCAGAGTCTGTTTCTAAGAACAGCGCAGTCCAATGGATGGAGTGGATGATGCTCCCAGGGACCAGGGAGGACCAGGTGTCCTGGCAGAGCGTCCAGTGCGTGCTCTGGGCAGGAAGTGCAGATCCAGGTGTGTGTGGAGAAGGGGAGCACATGGGGGTGCTCCAGCTGGAGCAACCCAGCTCCCTGCAGGACATTCCCCCTGCTCTACACGGGTGAAAGGGGCACAGGAAACCAAGTGCTGGGCCCCACACTGATGATGAGAATTTACTTTCTCCTGTCCCAGACCTGGGTAGTCTCCAGTGTCCAGAAAGAAGACAGCATTATGTGTGGGAGGGACAGCATTTTCAGAGCAGGATCTGGTGCCATGGCAATTACCCAAAACTGTTCCTGCTTGCCTGCTCCAAAATCTCCTGCACAGCTGTGTCAACCCTCTTGTATATCCACATGGTGTGTCCTGGACTATTTCTAAACTCCAGGGACTGGGAGATGCCTGAGCTAAGCCCTGTGAAGTTTTCTCACTGCTATGAGTAATGGCTAGGGACAGACAATTACTTTGGTTTAAACAAACTTGTGAGACAGTACTAATGCTTTCAATGAAATGCACTACTCTCCAGATTTAACAACAAACAAACAAACAAACAATAAGAAAAAAGGAGTTATGGAGAAGCAGTTGTGTATTCCTTTATATTTTCAAGGTTTGTACAATATATTGATACTCACTCCAGTGTCCACATTCACCTACATCTGCAGCAGCAGCAGCACAGACACTGTATGTCCAGTCCTCCTCATGTATGCACTCTGGAGCAGAACAGTGACTCTTTTTTTTTTCTTTTTTTTTTGCTAAAAGGAGAGAGAATTTTAAACTTCAATATCAGTTCATCCGTCAAACCACCAAGAAAAACTGAATAACGATCAGCTTCAGTTCAATTATTCAGCTGAATCATTTTTGTCATTGCAGCGAAATTGCAGTATGAACTCTAAAACAAAATTTAGATCTCATGTTAAATCTCTCAAGTATTTTTTTGGCTCCAGCTTAGCTGCTCTTCCATGATAATGAATCAAAGATTCATTTCGTTCCCATGTCTACTTCTTCTTGACACATTCCTGCTCACCAGCCCTCTCTGTTACACATGCTCCCTGCTTTTCACAAAAGGAGGAAAAGACTTTCCTCTCTCTGCTTCCCAGGGCCAGACTGTGCCAGCCCAGCTCCCATTGAGCGGTTCCTCAAGCTCACCTCGCTCCATGAATAGTTTCACTGAGCGCAGCGGGACCCGAATAAAGCTGGCACAACCTGGCCTCCAGAAGAAAGATCCCATCAGTCCAAAGACAAAAACAAGCTCACAGCAACGGCGCAGGGCACAGCGCCGAGAGGCACCAGCCCAGCTTGGGGACGGCCAGAAGGAAGTGCCAAGTTTCTGTTACATCCCAGAAGAAGCTTGCACAAAGTTACTGGAGGATTACTCTAAGGGAGGATTACGCAAAACACTAAGGGAGATTCTCTGGCAATTCTGTGCTCGGGCGACTTAATATTATGAGCTTGGGAAATGCATCCTAGTTGTCTTTAATAGGAATGCATCACGACCTCTGAAGAATTTATAATCTTAAAAGAGAAATCCCAACAGCTAAAAATATGGATGCTGAGAAATGCGCCACTCAATTACAAAGCAAATTATATGGGCCTCCTGTGTGTGGTTCTGTTCTCAAAAAGCACAAGCAGCTTCCTACTACTTTACAGCCATGAGAGTAATTCCTTTACTTAGAGAAACACACAGTAAATCAGAAATAAAAGGTCCTCATGAAAAATATCTCAGCAGCAATTCCAGATCTGAGGGGCACAAAAGGAGTTAAAAACCATCAGAGCATAGTCAACAGTTGAGAAATAAGTTAGTAGAAGTTATTCTGGGAGCCAGTGGATTGCAGTAAGTTAAACTGTGCACCGTATTTGTTGTCTGAAATTATTCCAAAAGCAAAATCATTCCAGGAGAGAAGGATAAATATCCTGGGATAATCCAAACCAAAAATCAAATACAAGAGGAAGAATAATATCTCATTGCATTCCAAGTCCATGTCGTCTTGAAGGAATTATCCACTTGCCCAGGTTTTGCTGTCTATTTGTTTCTAAAGACTGAGACTGGAGAGGAAAGCATTAGGGGAATGCAGGGAATCTCAGACAGGGCACTAAAATTGAGTTACTTTCTCAGTTTACATACTGTGCATGTTTTTAAATAAAGTTGATTTTACTTTCCAAAATCTAATCCCAGTAATACAGAATGCATACTGTGTTTCAAAGTATGCTTGTACAAAGGAAGTACTCTCTTTAATAGAAACCCCAAATTAAATATGTGTATTTTTTTAATGCAGATTTTGGAATTGAGGTTCACCCTCAGGCCCCCTACACTCTTTGCAGGTTGGCCTAAGTGTGATTCACCCAGTAGCACTTGAGCCATTACACACACAGAGGTGTAAATGTTACAGCTTGTAATGATCCCAGAGTTCCTGGAGACACTTGGTACATCAGGTCCTTCTCTGTCAGTGTGCTGGGAACTACACACCCACTATGAGCTTTAAATTAAAAGTCAATGCACACTTAAAGAAGGTGCAAATAAACAATTACCTCTGCTAATTTAGCAAGAATTTAGCTTTGAGAGGTAGCATTACAAAATCACTGCTGCTCCAGGGGGCTGTCCTGATGCAAGGCAGAATAATGCATCCAGCATTTCAATTTCAATATTGAAAATTTTTAGCACCCATACAAAGTTTGGCTCACGTATTTTTTTAATCTCTGAAGTAAAACCTTCATAGGCATTTTAAAGGCTGTTGCTTTTAAAGGGACTTCTCTGATTCAGCTGATAAAGTATCCCACACTAAATGTGGTTTAAAATAACAAAATGCAACCCCCTCTGTGCACACAGTCACTTACATTTGGGCTTCAGCTGGCTGACACAATTCTCTTCTCCCAGAGATCTTCAAAGGCAAACAGTTCTAGTGTCTGTAAGGCATCAATTTTCCCTCATGTTTAGGCTGCCAAGGACTTTTCCAGTCATGCCCCTTTTTCCGACCATTAGCTATATTTAGAAATAAATATGTGTAAGAAATCCAGAAGAACGTATGGATTTGGATATACCTAGCTATAGAAAACAGCAAGTCTGGAGATCTTCTTCTCGTCCAGCCTAACTGAAGGGCTTAATAAATTTGTTTGAAATTATTCTGCAAACCAGCAGATTTTTTGAGACTGAAAAACAGGGAAGAAACCCCCAGCTTAGTTGAATCTAATGTAAATCAATTCAAGTTAGTTAAGGATTCCTTTACTTGCTTAGTGGTTACTTCCCAGGACTGATGTGAGGGTTATTATTAAAATACATGGGCCAGCTACTCCTCCTACAGGTCACCACACTGAGTTCTTCATCGGTAAGAAAATGGTTCTGGTGTTTCAGAAGACAGGATACTTTTTTTTCTATGCCTCAGCCTAATTACAGGCACCAAATTATTTCTGGAAGCAAACCAGCATTTTCTGCTGCCCCTTGCAGAAGAGAAGAAACCGTAATCTCGATTGTTTGCATTCATTAAAGATCCTCTAGGATCTTTATCCCCAAGGCTTTGGCCAAATTCCAACTCAATTACTGTCTACCTGAAAATTCTCCCAGTAAATTAGGATTGATGGATTTGTCTCCTCCCTCAAACTGGTGAGCAGCCATAGCTTGAACTGCATAGGCTTCATCTTCAAACTGGCTGATTTCAGGGTCAGGTTAGGAACATCAATACACTCACCTGAGCCAGGACTATATACCATAATTAGTACTTGTAAATGTTTCAAAATGACATTATTAATTAATTAATTAATGTGAAAAGCACAACTCCACACTGTATCAAGAAAACAAACCAGAAAAGATCACATGCAATAAACTCGCTGAGAAATCCACTGGCGAATAGAGTTAGTGGATGCAAGTGAAGACTGAAAATCTAACGGCAGGATCACCAGGATGTCTTAACATCGTTTCAGATCCACCCCAGCATAAACAGCAACATTCCCAGTTTTGCTACAAGGCAGAAAGTTCTTTGATGGGGATGCTTAATTTGGTTCGTCCAGAATGAACAGTTGAAGTACATTCTGTATTTCTGGCTCTTGATGCAGCCCATCACTCACACCCTGAGTGTCTGCCTACTGAGAAAGCTTTCAGTGAAATGTTCTGCATAATTAGAGAGGGTGGGATATGCACTCAGAGAACAATTCCTTGAAGTATTTCTGGCAATGAAAGGTTTGCCTAAGGGTGGATCACCCCATTCCATGGAAAACCAAGAAAGGAGCAGAGCAGCAAATCTGTGAGATGTGCAGTGGTTTGGGTACCAGCATCCTTGGATCTTTACAGTTGTCTGGAAACACCTGCTTCTGATTTACCTTCAGTAATTGCTCTCTCTCAGCTTCCTAGTGGTGCTGATGCTCCCATGTGGTCACACACAAGGACCCTTCCTCCCAAAAGGCTCCCAGGTGGTGCCTAGAGAGGCTGCCTGGAGCAGAGGCTAGACAGTGTTTAAGGAATAAAGTAGGTATTTCTCAAAAGGCCTTCAGAGGATTCTCTTGGGCAGTACAAGAGCCCGGCCGAGGCTGCACCCAAGATGGAACCAAGACGGATGACGGGTCACACATTTTCACACTTGTGTAAGTCTTGGTCCATTTACACATTGGGGTTAACTGTCCAATTATAGCTTCAGGTTATGAAGTCCCATCCTTCCAGAGTGCTCTCCTCAATTCACTGTTGTTTATACTATTTTGGGCCTGAAGTTGCAGTGGTGTCCTTGGCTCTCAGGCTGGAAAAGGGTTGCTTTGTCCAACTAAACTGTGAAGAGAACTTGCTAACACTTTATATGGAGTTCAGAGTCACACATTAAGGGAGTACAGAATCTGGAAAACATGAATGCTAAAACTTAAGGCATCACCAGGGTCCAAGCACCAGCAGCAGCAATCTGTCTACTGCTCTTGTGTCAGATGGCAAGGGCAAACTATGACCTTGAAGGGGGTCCTGCTGTGGGACAAGTATTCTGGGGGTGGAAGATAAGAGAAAAAAAAAAAAAAAAAAAAAGAGGGAATGTTGCTGGAGGTTCAGGAGAACCCCGAAAATAACATCAACTGTATTAAAAGGACAGAATTTTAAAATGTGGCATTGATGTATATTTTCTAATTGATTTTTTTAAGGGATGAATTATTATACTGGAAACAAGTAGCAGTTTCTGTCCCATCAAGATGACTCTCTGGTCTTCCAAAATTATTTAGATCCTTTTCTGCCTGCACCAATGGATTTAACTTTTTAACAACTTTTACAAGATTTTTTTCAAAATAAGATGAGAAGTGTTTGGTTATATTCCAACAGGCAATAGTCAGCAGTGTAAAATGCCTCCATGCTCAGAACAGCTTCCTCAGGTAGTGATTTCCATGTCGTATTTAGCTGAGATAAGCACGGATCGCCGGGGAAGGACAGCTCAGCTCCAGCTGTGCACTTCCACCCCCCTCCCTGTGCTGGCACTCATTTAGGTTCCAATTCAGTCACATTGGGGAACTGATCTCACTGAAAACTAAAAAAAGGCTTTTTAGGTTTTATCCTGATCCCTCAGTGGCTCTTGCTGAGAGTAAGCGTAACCGAAAGACTGCACAACTAAGGTATTCAGCAAACGAATTTGGCATGTTTAAGCATAAGCAGAAAAGCGTTCTTCTGAAAATAATACCTGTAATTTCTATATATTAACGCTTTACAAAGTACTTCATACTGTATTTCAAAGATGTGCATCAGTTTCACTGATTAATTTAACGGCATGACAGGTCATTTACTGCCTGGATATATCAATTACATGGAAGAAAACAGGAATTTTAGCAATGAGAATAAGAGTGCTGTGGGTGACAGTACTTTGTATTCGCTGGCAAGACCCATGTGAAGAAGTTCAGTTAAAAACCCAGACGAGGAGACCCAGAACGACTCCATCAGGAGCCTCTGCCTGGCTGCACGGTGACAGATGGCGAAGGCTGAATGGTTAATGTCATTTCTCAGCCTACTGGCCTGGCTTGTGCTCCCAAGTGTTTTATACGGTCTCAGGAAACTGTAGCAAGCATGTGTGATGATCTGCCACTGAGGCTTACTAAGATCTAGCTACATATTCATGACCTTTAGCCTAGCTGACTGATTTGGAGCTTTATCAAACAGCTGATTACGTGGCTTTTCCTTTTCCTGCCTATATTTTTTTTTTTTAAATATAAATATAAATGAATTCTGCAATCTGTATCTCCCTGATTTCCTAAGAATGCCAGACATTCATTCCCAGTGAAGGCATTAATTAGCAAAGGCTTGTGTGACTGACGTTTTAGTCTATTGGTACTGTAGGTCTCTGCAGATGAAAATGCTGTGGTACCGTGAGAAATGTGTGCTTAACTCTAACAGCAAATGGAGTACAACTCTGGTCTCCTTCGGCATGTTTAAGCCCGTTCCTTTTCTGAACTGTTGAACCACTGCAACAAGAACTGATATCACAGGATATAACTTTAGATTTGATTACTATTATCTCTTATACCCACATTCATTACATTTGTAAAGCTCGGTTGGCCTGGTATTCTGAATTTCTGTTTGCAGTTAACCTTAACCAGGACTTTCTCAGAGAGATGGAAGATGAAGTTTTCTTACTTCACACTAGCAAAATTAAAAGAAGAATATAAAATAAAAGCAGCTTTTTTTTTTTTTTTTTTTTTTTTGCATAATGCAATGAAACAATATGAAAAGCGATGAGGGGAAATTTCATTCTGCCTCTAAAATATACATATTAGTTCAACATGATCTTATACAATTTGACAAGAGGATTTTCATTATTAATAAGATGAAATGTAAGGCTTTTAATTAAGCGGAAAACAAACCAGTATAAACTACACTCAGAGCACACAAATCTGTTAGGTTTTAAATTTAATAATAAATCATTTATCTAAAGCCCAGCTGATTTGTTGCATGATGTTACTTGATGAAGGTTTATTTAATTTCTGCAATTTTTCTTCCTTTTATCCTTACTATTCTTAGGCCAAAACAACAGTAAGTTTGGGTTTTGAATCCCTGTGCTGAAATGCAGCTACCCAATATGATTATCAGGTAACAAAATGCCTTAGAAAGAGTCTCATTCATTTGGGAGGGTTAATTTACAAGTAAAACGAAATGTCGAATATGAATAAACACTAAATTAGAACTGCACTGTTGGACTACTAAAACAAAAATACTAGAGAAAAACAATTACAAATTTCATCTGGAAAAGTGCTAAATAGCCCTTGCCCACAGGAACCTTCAGAACCAAGTAAGTAGTGACTTCCAAAGGATTTTAAATACTATCTAACGTGGGATTTGCCACATGAAGACAATTACTCAGAGAAAACCTTTGACAGGTAAAGTAGTATATGCCTAAAAGTGATGTAACTTGTCTCTACACGTCTGAAGCAATTGGTGTTTCATAACAAGCTAATTACCAACTATGACTATTACACATAATTCTGCTCAGTTACTTGTATGAAACATGGGTGACTGCAAGGTACCACACATGCAGCTGAAGCTGCGTAGTAACTCTTTTTTTCTGTGATCTTTCAGTAGAAAATGGCTGCTCATAATTGGTGACTATCAGTCAACAGATTGTATTTCACTTATTCTGCCATGTTTTCATAGCTTCACAAATCCTTATTTTAAAGTGAATATTTTTCATATTATCACCTGTTAACAGGTCTTATATGATCTAGTGGAAGGTACTCCTCGGTTGGCATTTTTTTCTGACAGACAAGGATACCAAAGGTCTTGTGACATCTTCTAGAGAATATGGTCACAAGGGCACCGTTCAAAGTTTCTCAAACACCAAATACGCAGCCGTCTGCATATGGAATGCCGCGTCATTTTTAGCTGTACAGCCTTTGGAAAATGTAGCCTTAACAGCTACGAGTACCATTTTATCTTATTTGCAGGAGTTCTAGGTTCTTATTTGCATGGATGGTGATGGTCCAGAGAGTCAGGATCATATGGCAAAGAAATGCACCCTCTCTCCATTTTCATCTGGTAAAAGTCACTAGGCTATGCTTCTTTCATCTGCAGAAATGGGAAAAACAATAAAAGCTTTTTATACTAAATGTTCCCATGTATAGGATAGGAAAAAATGCTTTAATTGTTCTAAAAATTATTTTTTCACGCATGCCAGTAGGTATTAAATACATATCTTACATACATATATTCAGACACCTCCTAAAGCTGAGCTGCCATGAAAGCCCAGAAAGCTTTTTTTTCTAATAGGTATCACAAAAATCATCAGAGTACAGAAGAATAGCACAGAAGATCTAAGCTGGGTCACAGTAAAGTTATCATTGTTACTTGTGGCAAGTGCTCTTTCATGTTTAAAACAAACCTCAATTATTTCATCCTACTTATTCTTTAGAAAGCAGAAGCTAAGCATAAATACGTTAGATGAGATCTTTTCTGAGAAATGCACATGGGACAAAGAAGCAAAGAACCACAGATGACCCCAGAAGGAAACTGTATAGAGTCAAACAGAATGATCACCTGAGTGTGTCTTTATTTGCCAGGATACACATCATAGTTGTTAGAACATTGTCACACTGATTAATTTAGAGTTCTCTAAGCAGAAGGTTCATGACATCAACAAAGACTGTGGGAAACAGAAAGGGAAGCAGGGAAACTTAGGAAATTTGTAAACAGAGACAAAATGAGAGTAAGGGCTAGGATTACCTTGCCAAAATTAAAACATATTTTTTCTTCAACACAGACAGCAGTCCCAATGGTTGACCAAGCGTTACTATCTTCTGAACAGTGAAGTCTGGTTTTGTTTACAAGGTAATGAATTCCAAAGGAAAGTGACAACAACAGGTTTTAAAAGTGATTTTTCCTTTTTTTTTTTTAATACTTTCCAGCAATTAAATTCACATGCAAAAAGCTGATTTCACATACAGAAAATACTTTGAAATATCCAAAGTCCTCAAACTGACAAAAATACATTTCACAGAGTAAACAAAATACAAATCCACAGCTGCAAAGTTTCAGATATGGAAAATTACTATTTTAATGTTGTGACAGATATAAGGTTCGAAAATATACTACAGCATGTTTCAATCAAACTGACATGGTATTTGAGTTACCTGTGCTGTACAGGTAAATATACCTAAAACCAGCTGGTGGCATTCTGGCTCTCCCCAGAACAGGAATGGGATGTGTATGCTGAAAGGCCAGGGGTTTTCACAGAAAGAGAACTGACAACATCAAGCTCATCTTGCACACTGGAAACCCTCAGGATTAATATACAGTAGCACGAAAATGATAAAAGTAGTTTTTTGCTAGGTAATAAGAAAGAAAACAAAACAAGTATCTGACAACACACAACTGAAGACACTGTAGGTACAATGTGACACGTAATTATAAATCCCTCTGGGGATTCAGAGTCTGACACACCATGTGCAGATCTGCACATTCATCGCCAGAGCTCCTGCTTTCACCTGATGTGGACTGAAATGCCATGAAATGTATGTCTTCATCTGGGTTATAATGACGGTTTCAAACAAAGTTCTCAGGCTTTAATAAGCTGCATAAACAGCTGCAAACAGTCATTTGCTCTAATTATGTTACTGTCAAAATGTAAAAAAAAAAAAAAAAAAAAAAAAAAAATTAATGGGAATTTTAATTACTGCTTATTCAATTAAAAAAAAAAAAAGGAAGGAAAAAGAATAGCAGCTCAAGGAATACTGAAAATCTGTGTGAATTCACTCACAGGTATAAGTTAAGGGCACCAAGGTTCTGTACAGAAGTGAAAATATGAAAACAAAAACAAATTCATGAGAGGAAATGAGCACTGATTCTTCACCTCTAAAACATTTAGCAAAAATGCCTCTTTTTTCTTAGTGCATATAATTAGGAGCATGGTTGATAACAGAGCTGCAATGTACTCATTTTCTACAGTCTTTTACTGACATATAAAAATAATTCTATGACTTCTGAGACAAACAGGACTTGCAAATATAACCTATTCCCATTAAAACTGTGCTTGGTGTCTTAGATGTTTAAGGCTATACATGCATTGAAATTTAAGGAATTTCAGGTTGAAACAGTAGTTGAAAACTGTGTTATATTACAGAAGTTGTACAATGAAGGGACACTGGTAGGAAACATACATATGATGCAGCATCAGTCTGTTCCTGGTGAGACCAGCATACACCAGATAATTATTGTACAACATCAGGACTTCGGACACAGGAAAGCCAAAATCTGTTCTCAAAGTAGCACACTTCAGATATAGGTATAACATGGTAAACCAAGCTAATCTGACAGCACTTACTGACTGATATTTCTGTTTGTGATAGGATTTTCAGTAAAATGCACCAAGAAACACAACCCAAACACTTTGCTACTGATACAACAATGCACATCCAGTCAGAAAAGAGGTATTTGGAATTCTCAGCTGGGAGTCGTATTTACAGAAGCCTATTTAATATTTGTTAACAGAGATCCATCGTATCACTTTTGTCTTTAAGTAATTGCAAGTCCAAACATTATTTTTCCAAATAATTGGAAACAGGCTTGGTTCTTTGGTTAACACCATGTGACTCACATCAGACACAGGAATCAATTAAGAACAAACAGCCATACGGGGAAGTTTTTCAGATGGGGGGTGGGGTGGGGGCAAGGAAGGAAAGGGGAAAACTTCAAATCCAAAGAAATGCATCGTGTTAAATTGAGCTGCCCTTTCAAACCTCCTGCACTAGGAATAATCAGTTTAAGACATCTCTTCAGTTGCAGTGACATTGTTTACACACCATAACTTCAGTTTCTCTACATATTAAGTTTTATACAAAAGAAGGAAGGCACCGAGTGCATCGGTGGCGTACAGGCAGTACAAAAGTATGCAAGAAAATGCTACATACTGTATATTTCATACCTTTTAGAAATGTGGTGAATGTGTGCTATCTCTATGCAGTATAATGCTTCACAAATCCAACTCCTTATACCCCAATGAAAGAATGAATTAAAATGTGAAACACATTTTAATAATCTTGCTGGTAACAGCGCAATTCAATATCTGTATTCAGTAGGATCAGTTATTAGCTTATAGTCACCAGAAAAAACAAGTTCAAAATCACTGAAGATCAAGGGAACTATAATCTAAAACTATACTTTGGGACACAGCCAGCAGCCTTTACTCATGACAGATGTCCCACTAAGAATGGAGAGGAGGCTCAGTTTTACCACTGTTATTCATGTTAATAGTGCCTTTCTCTGAGACATCCCCAGGAATAGATGGAAGTGCTTACAGGGAAAGGTCCTACACAGCATGAAAGACATCTGGTTAAACCAGGACCTGAGTAAAAGGCAGAAGGTTCAGGCCCTTAGTCATTATATTAGCACTTTTGATTGCGTTAACAGTGATATAGCTTGCTCATAGAGCATTTAATTTTACATTGTTAAATCATCTTATATAAAAATAGGTAAGAAAGCTCTGTAAGAAAGTATATATACTATATAAGGAGAAATCTCTCCTTAAAAAAAGCAAATAAAGGGAAAAATTGAATAAAAGGTTTCACTAATTACACTTTGTCATGAAAATCACATTAAAAACATTTATCGTAAACAAAACAGTACTGAGCACTAATGAACCTTGTGGTTTACTGGAAAGGACAGCAAACTAGCTGTATAGTAAAAAAAGATCATTGCTCTACCTCCTTTTTTTGTAAATATTCCCTAATACATTCAACTGCTTAGAAATTTTCTTAATATGTCATAATAAGCCATTTGCAAAATTGACAATCAAAACTGGTTCAAAGCCCTGCTCCTTGCTTCTACTATGGCCTAGAGATTACATCTCAAAGCTATGGTAATTCTTCTAGTCAATTCTGCAAATTCATCCAAATTCACACACTGGAAATGAACCAAAAGTTAAAAAGCAATCCACTTTAGACCCTCAGCATGCAGTCAGTGTCCATGGGATTTGCAAAACACAGAAAAAAATTATATTGATACAATGGGCAAGACTCTCGTTCTCAGATAAAAGAGAGAAAAGGATGACATTAATTACATCCCTGAATGTCCATGAGGTATTCCTTTAGTGGTATGGTATTACTGCTTCTGCTCTCCTGAGTAGGGCCTTTATGCCAGCTCAACCAGTAAATGTTTCCAAGGAAATGAATTAATCCTTCCTGCTATAACACAGCTTTGCCCTTTTTCTGGGCAGAGCTGTCTCCTGATCTTCATTCCTAGAAGGAGCAGTACCACCCACTTTCCTGACTCCTGGCACACTCCTCTGCATAAGGACCATGTTTCTATATCGATCCAGCATAAGCCTGAACAGAAAAACCTGATCCAGCATGTACCAGGCCCATTACTTCGGTCACACCACTTTCCAGCACTAATAATTGTGCCATATTCAGGTAGACATGATATAAGCAGATACTGGTGCATAAGATTTCTGCATAGCCTGCAGAAAGGAAGAAACCCTGCTTGAATATAAGGAGGGGCAGTGATAAGTTCTTAAGGCTAAACTAATCCATGTCACTGTAGGCCAGTTGGCACTTGCCCTACTCACCCAAGGAAATAAAAAACCATCTACCCGCTGTAAAATGCACTGGTTTAGAAGCCACACGATGTCCACAGAGACCAGCACTGTTCTGAATGCATAAACTCCACAACTCACACGTCACGCTTGGTCTGAGCAGGGCCCTCCGAGGGCCACAAGGTTCCAAGAGAGGAATACGAGTCACTGTTGCTGCTACTGTAAGAAGCCATCTCTTATTTTAATGCTCTTGCTCTCAGATGACATCTCTTCAATGGGTGTTGGTGATTCACTGACAAGGAAATGCTCCGGTGACTTTTCTCTCAAGAACTACCATCAAAACAAAGTAGCCTGAAATCCAGCTGTGATGTACTACAAAAACTAGCAGTTGAGTTAGAGACCAAAAAACCAGAACACCCTTGATGGTCCCTTCTAACAATAAACATTGCTGAATGTTCCAGTTAAAACGATCAAGATGTTTAGGGACTGCTTTAACATTTTTAATAATAAGTCTTAAAAATATTTCAAAAGCTGAGGAAAGGAAGAAAAAAAAGTAAGCGATAATGATTAAATAACAAGTTTGTGACAGTATCTGGATGTTTGGTTTTTTTGCCTCCGTTGATAATTGAAACCATATTTGACTATTGCAGGTGCCAGGCTGTACCACCCCTCCAACCTGCCAATGTTACTGCTCCTCACACCTTCAGGGTGAGGTCTGCTCTCCTCCTGAAGCCCGTGGCCTCCTCTCACTAACATTAATGGCAGGCAGGAATGCACATCAGTGGGGAAATGGAAAGGATGTTTAACTGTTATTGAGAATTCCTCTTCAGAAGGAAGACAGTCTGCCTTACAAACAATTGACAAGCCAGGATTTTAAAGACTGCTATAAAGAGGACAGCTTTTTTTCCTCCAGAAAATTGTCATAACTAGAGGCCTCAACACAACTCTGAGTTCAATGAAAGGGCATTCTGTTGTTAATTCAGGCTGAAACAGGCCAAAAGGCCTCCTCTCAAACCTCATTCCCTGATCTTACCCCAGACTTTTTGTCAGAATTGGGATGTGTAAGAGTGATCTGTACTCAATTCCTACATGAAAACGTCTCCCTCAAAGAAGTTTTCTTCTTCTCGTTCGCTATATTAAAGCTGACGGTTTGCATTTCAGAAATCTTTGGGAGTTGGAGAGGTCACGGAAACTTTGCACCCATACCTTAAAGTACAGAGTGTCCCTGACCTCTAAGGTCCAGTGACTCCCACAGGCAGCTTTTCAGGGCCATGGGGAGTTTGCAGGAGGGAGCCATTGGGAGAATAGAGAATAAATCAAGAACACAAACACAAATTTTAGACAACAAAAGAATTGCTCCAAAGGTGTGAAAATGGGAAGGTACTGATGCTGACACTGCATCTGCCATCGAAAGCCATTACAAAAATTTTCAGGTAGAAGTATTTCCAACAGTAAGTGCCATAAAATCTTGTTTTCAGCTCAGGTATTTTCTAAATCGGTAACAATGTTTAGCTCCCACAAAAGCACATACGTTCATTCGAAGGGCTCCCCAAATTTCCAAATCTAATTATTAATTAGTTCAGTGAACTTTCATTTCATTTAGAAATTGTGTCACATTCTCCCACAGCAGAGCTTACACCTTGCCTTGCTTCTGCCTTTGCAGTCAGACCTCAGAGTGTAGCTACAACGTGGACGTCTCCCATCCTGAGCAAGAGGCAGCAGCACGGGGAGCAAGCTTTGCATCTTTCCAGTGCGCCCCCATTCCCTGTGCCCTGGCTGAATGGGAGCAGCAGGAGGGCTCTGCTGCCTTCCTGCCTCCACGGATGTGGGAGACAGCCGTGTCCTGCAGGCGCTGCAGGACCCCTCCTCCTTTGGCGCAGTGATTTCATGCTTGGCTGTCCTGCCCTTCCCAACCTTGCCCTTAACAGAAAGGAACTGACCAACTTTTTCACATTTATAATGCTTTAGGACGACCTATGTGGAATGTTCTAAGTGCTAAACCACACAGATCATATACAGAAAGGAGGCAATACTTCCAAGAACAGAATCTGTAGAAACGTCACTGTTCTACAATTATTTAAGGCTACACTGACAGGAAACAGATTCAATTCAAGATCTGCAATTTCTTCATCGTTTGCTGGCACACAAAAAAGTAATTGATACATTTTTTCAAGTACTTACTGTACTTTTGAACAAAGGCAAACAATAAAAACCTATGAAAAAACCACAGCAAACTATGGGGAAAATACAAGTGCCTCTAATTTGCTACTGTACTTTGTTCTTCAGCAATTCTGTTCCATGCCTAAGACTTAACTCAATGCACAAAACCACATTGTGTGTACAAGCCCTTATGTAGGGTTTAAGAAACCCACAACAGCTGAAGGTAGATTTCAAATACAAAGGTGTAGGTTTGCATAAGCAATGAAAAACAAAATTACAAACAAATCAAATAATAAGAATAGGTTCTAGGAAGAAAAACCAACATGACAGCTATTGGTACTACAATTAATTCACAAAAATCCCAAGGTGAATCCAATTATTGGTGTGACTGGTTTTGCACAGCAAATCTATATTCTACTGCATCAAAATTAAACATTCATTTCCATTCTTTATACATTCAGTTCCTAGCCTTTGTACAGTATAAATCCAAGTAAACCAATCCCTCTTATGTGAAGCACAGACTGGTCCCAGATACTTTAGGAAAAGTCCTAGAGAGAGATTCCTCTTCCCAAATGAGCCCAACACAGAGTACCATAAATCTCTCTTGTGTCTAAATTAAGATTTCAGTGCCTTAGAAATCTAAATGCTGAAATGCAAAGCTGAAGTAATGCAACCTACAAAGAGAAACCCAAATCATGACACAGTTTAGTTTAGTTTAGTTCTGTAGGAGGTTATTTGCTGCACCTTCCAAACTGACTTCTTCATTTGTTCAGTGATGACGTTAAGTATGTTCTCCACTGGAATTACCTGACCCAGTTCTTGCTGTTCAATATTGTACATTATTTTAAATAGCAAAAGAGACAACCATCACAAGACGATTTTCAGTTTCAGGAAAGAGCATCTAAATATCCACAAACAGAATAGATAAAACCATTTCCACACCCAATGAAAAACTGCTTTACAACAGCTTTGACATCATTGCTTCTATTACATTGAAAGCTGAGAAGATTTTGAAAATCTGAGCATTTTCCTTATGCATATAAAATTAATGTTGATTTTGTATTAAGTTCTACACTCAACATTACATTTCTCAAACTAGACTAACAAAAATGACTGAGAGACACAACCTGCATTGTATTACTGCAAGACCATTCCTGTTCAAAGAAAGTTTTTGCATTATTTGTATTTAGTAAATAAAGCTTCTGTAAATGAAGCAGCAGCACAACATCAGGAGGAAAAAAAAACAACCCAAAGTCCTGTAATAATGTCTAAATCTTTAAATCAGCAACAACTGAAAGCCTGGCTCTGCAAATAAATCCCTCAAAAGACACCAAATAAACCAAGATGTGGAATTACAAAATCCTTTAAAAAGGACTTAATGGAATTGTTAAATAGTGTGAGAATTGGAGAACCATGTGAAATATCTTTATTACAGCATGCGCACCATCACCAGCCTCGCTGTACTTGACTGTGTGTATACCTCAAAGCCAGGATTGTCAAAGGCATTATAAAGGAATTCAAGAGGAACACATCCGTCCTAATGAGAACACTTTAGACTAACACAAATTGACTCAGCAAAATCCCACACTTTACTCTTCTACCCACCAAGTGCTACAACAGTCAGTGAGGTTTCTTACTAGTAGGACATCACCATAATTTATAAGAAAAAAGAAATTGCTTGCTTTCTTTACAGGAACAATTAAAAAATAAACAAAACTTGCAATTACAGACAAAAAAGAGTATTTAAATTGGGAAGCTTTTTAAAAATATGTTTACTCAGTAACACATAATTTTAGTGATATGAATTAGATTCAGCAGTCACTAAATCAGTGTGAGTCCAGCTAAAGGCTTTGGGACAAATTGAAACCTCAGAAGCACTGATATTTCCCCAGTTTTGGTGGATGCCACGAGTGTTTCTCTGATGATACTGCAGCTTCTCAACTGCATCATTAGAAAGCCATGTTTCTCAACCTGAACAAAAGCAAAGCAAACTTCTGTTTTGTGTGTGAATATTCATTCAATTGCTGGCAAATCACTAGAAAAATAACTTACTGATGTTCTCTTCTTCAAGAAGAAAGGTAAAAACTTCTGGTCTGCTCTCTACTTCCAACAAACAGCATATGGTAATTCCTAAAACAGCTCACAAAAGACCCCAATGGACACCTGTTTCAAGCAAAGCCATAGTATTTTGCATTCATTCAGACTAGTCCAACTGCTGCCACTTCCTTCACAGTCTTTCAAACTAACTTCCGACTGCTGACATTTTAAAGAAACCTGTATCAATTTGGTTAATGAAAATATATTTTAGTAAAGTCATACTCTACAAGCTTCCTACATTGGAATACATGAATACAGGAAGTGCTTTCAACAGAAAGTTACATAATTTTACAGTACAACCTGTCTAAGGAGTTTTGGAAGGGACCAAACTAATGATCTGGTCTCTTTGGATTAGGCAGAAGTACAGGCAAGAGGGAAACCCCCAATTTTTGCCATATATAGAGCTCGTTCCTGTCACAGATTGAAGAAACATTAGTTTGATGTCAAAGTTCACCTGATGCCCAAATGCTAGTATTTTTCAAACCAACTGCATATCAAAAAATGAGAACTTACTTTACTAAGCTCCTGGAAAGAAACTCAGTGCAAAGCAACAGTATATTTCTATTTGCTATATTATTAAGTGTTCTTTCACCAGTGGTTTTTCTTTTTTTTTGCTTTTGCTTTACAGACCATTAACTTTTTCTCAAAGTGCAAACTATTGACCTTTAATCTGAATGCAGGCAGGTCAGAAGCTACAGTATTAAAGCAATAAAAAAGGTACACAAGGAGGAGCTTACATTAATTTGGAGAACCTCGCACAAAATGTTTCTGAATTGAAAACCACGAAACAAACCGAAACAAATACAGCATCAGGTGGATGGGGAAGGGCCCGCTATCCTATCTGTGCACAGCAATGCTTCACTGACACCAAGGAAGTTCGTGACACCCAGTGAAGGTTCCATATTAAATCCCACCATTTTGCAGGTTGTGCATCCTTTATGATGGAATGTTGACCGCAATTTCCGTTTTTTACTCCCACAACAAATCTGCTGATTGCGACCAGCGATGATCATCTTCCCGGGAGAACAAGCTCCCTTAGAACCACGGCTGCACTTTCTACCATCCGTTACGATTCCAGTAAAGTGTGCCATCTACAGACTTGCTGTCCTTTAGATTCCTTCATTTCAGTCCAGTGATTGAGTTCGTCTTCTCCTGAGCTGTTGAGACCTAAGGAAATCCAGCCTATCATCTCTTTCCGCTTCATGCTGCGCTTATTATACACGGACAGTATGAGCGTCACGTCCGAGAGCTGGAACAGAGCCACCTGGAAAACGAAGGTTTCCTTGTACACGGGGTTCGGCTGCCCCCGGCGGATTGAAGTTTTGCATTTGGACATCTCCTGCCCCATCGAGTTCAGCAGTGTTAGCTTCACATATGTATCTACAAAAGAAGTCACATTGCGGAATGTCAGGTATCTTGGAAAGGAAGATTTGGAGAATGAGGTATTTACAAAGAACAAGGATATGGTGTATACCAGGATGGCTGAACACAGCTTAGTTTAGACACATGGAGAGATGACACGTGAACAAAATATTACAAACACGCTACCAAATGAACTAGCTCCAGTACCACGTAGGTGGGTTAAGTTAAAGGTATACCTCATAATCCTCTTCCCATTGACCCCCTTGTTTAGTCTGGAAAAACTTCAATTGCATTAACACTTAGCAAGCTCCAACTAGCCACAACACTGTAAAGCATACCACTGAAATTTCAAATAATATGGATAAATGAAGTGGAATAAAGGCAATTAATGAAGATATTAAAAAAAAAAAAAAGAAAAAAAAAGATGTCAATATGCAGCAATGATATTGAAACAGCCAGGATAAAATGCTTAAGAATAATCTCTGCATGGATGTGGTTCTCATTTTGGGCTTTTCAGTTTTATTTATTTTGAAAACCAAAATGTTGCAAAGTGCATTCAAAGATGACAGTTTACACAATAAAAAACCCCCTATTATTTCCTAGATTCATGAAGGAATACATTTAGTTCATGCTTAAAGAAAAGCAACTTTTTGCATAATTCAAGATGATTGTTCAAAGAGCAGCTTGCATGCTGCTTTTAAGCATACACTTAAGAAGCTGATGCAAGTAATGTAGTTAGCACACATTATGTGTTAGCATTTGGGCATAAACCCTTATTTTTAAATGTCTTTTTCCATTGGACCAAAAGCACCAAACCATGCTCCTGCAGAAGGATGCACATTTCATGAAGTTAACTAACTATAGGAAATATAAAATTTCATAAAACATAATATTTAATTTTTATTCCTGTCTTTTCATGTTAATGGGTAATATCAAATAAAGGATGGAGTTTATGTTAAAAAAACCTACATTGAGTATTTTCACTTTGCAGGTACACTGAAACCCCAACATCCATAATCAGAGATAAATGCAACTTTTACATCAAAGAGTGCCACAAAAATTAAACATATACTTTTATAAACTGGTATGGTAGGCAGCTGTGGATATTTTACTGCTGGCAGGTTTCTTTTGCATGAAAAAGACAACATCCAATTAGTTTCTACAGGAACTCACCTCGGATTATATAAACCTGTCCACCTATCAAGTGTTTTAGACAACAGAACAGTCCGTCTGACAACAGGGGGTGGAAAGCAGTAAAAGAAATAATGACCAGATGTCAATAGTTGGGTGAGAGAGGATCAAAGGTTAAAGTTTAAGAGGAAACACTGTTCACAGGAGTGGAAGAACATGAAACCTTGGCAGCACAAATCAGAAAAAGGACTGAACAAAAGGATTGTTAGGTAAAATTTAATGAAATGAAAATTTTGTGCAGTTTTTGTATAATCTTCAACAAAAATTACATTGCTTACATAATGGGTTATCTTAGAACTAACAGACATTGGGTTCTAAGTCACACTTACCATAGCGAGAATCATGCGAATGATTAAGTTATATATAATTGGGTAAAAATCACTATATCCTTATAAAACCTTATGCTTTTTCATGCAAACTCCAGCATATTTAGAAAAACTGCACATTAAAGTAATTAAATTTCATATATTAAAAGCAGTAAAATGAAAAATCATTGAACTGAAAACCAAGCTGATTTTGCCCTTAGCTTTTCTAGTTATTGATATTTGATTGTAATACTTCAGTACTTGAGTAGTGATGAACTCGGACACAAGAATGACTCTGATGTAATCTCTAAAAAGAGCTGAGGGACACTTATATCTTAAATTCAGCAATGGGTTTCTATTTAGGATGTAAAGATATTGCTTATTAAAACCCACATATTTATGGATTTAATGTGTGTGTGCATGCATACTCACACATTGATTTAATATGCAAAAGCTCATACCCTGTTTCAACTAAGCTTTAAGGAAAACAGATAAGCATCCTTTTCTCAGACAAAATATTAACTGTCACACAGAGAAACAAAGAAGATGCATCCACTGCTACTGCCTGCAGGATTTGGCGTATTTGCTGGCACTCAATTGTTAAAATGAGTCACTAAGTAACATATAAACATGCAGCAGAGGAGCACGTACTAGCAAGAAGTAGAAATTAGTGTTCACAAAAATTCATAAGTTTACAAGCCCTAGACTATGGAAATGTGGGGTGCAGTAATTGCTTCCATTGCTATCACAGTTCCTCAATACATGAATGAAAACTGAACTGCTCATACACTTTGCAGCACTTCTCACGATTTTGGACCACTGATAACACAAACAACAAATGTTACCAGGACATTTCTTCTTCATCACCATCATCATCATCATCATCCCTTTGGGCCTTAGTTTTCATTTTGTGGAAATGATGGCACAGATTGAGGCTGGCAGATGTCCATGATGCATTCAACAGGGAGTTAGGGGATGGCAGTGGCATGGACCTGGGTCCAGGAGCTTAAAAGGTGCCACCACTGCTGGGGGGAGGGGAGGGGGATGGCACAAAGCAGCCCAAAGGGGAAATCTGGATTTCACAATATTCTGGGCATGTTTTTACCAAAACCAATATGTTCATTCATTTCCGTTTCTCTAGAAACGACAGAACTCCAAACTCACATCTGTCTAAGTAGAACCGGACTATTGTTATTATGAATATCAAATCTTCCCCCAATCCTTCACAGGGACCAAAGGCAGCACGGAAGCTCTTCCCTCCAAAAAGGTTAGACAGAACGTGGTTTTGCAGGGCTATGTGCCATGTCGAATGCTCCTTTCTTACAATCTGAAACAGATTTTTGACCCCAGTGACATGCACAACTGGTAGCTGTACAGCATGTGCCCACTGAGCACATTTTGGGAATTAACATACTAGGGACTCAACATCTCCGTTTTCAAAACAAGTACTGAACTCCTCCTAACTTGCATATTCTAAATATTAAATAAAAAGTGGCCATCTCTGAGATTCCAGAAAGATAAGCATCTGGTTTTGTTTTAAGGGAACACATGGTCTCTTCTCTCCCTTTCCTTTCTTCCCCCACCCCAGTGTCCTTGGACCTCTTTGGCTTTCCCCATCTCTTTCCATACTTTGTCTCCAAATAGGTGACTCTGGGGCAGCTACCCAATGATATCAAAATATTAGAGAGTCATCTATCGCCTTCCTTCTCTGGCCATGTTAACAAAGTCTGGCTAGGCCAGTGTGAAAAGTACAGAGAAAGCAAAGAGCCAATTATGAAGAGAATATATTATGAGCCAATTATGAAGAGAATAAACATGAGTCAAGAAAACGAGAAAGAGGAGAGAGCATCAGTATCAAGTCTGGCTTACTTCCTAAACTCTGAAGGCAAAGTGAGATGTGCAAACCACTTACAACATGTTGGCAGCCTAATACATAATCCAGTAGCAGATAATCTGCTAGTGCCATACTAATCTGGGGCTTAAAAACCAGAAAGAGTAGCTAAAACCTAAACCTCCAGACAAAATCAAAAGGAACAGGTAGGTATTTCTTATTAACACTTACGTAAATCAGACACACCATCTTAAAAAACAATAAATATCTTTTAAGAAGTTTGTTACTGAACTTTCTCAAGCTATGTCAAAGAGCTAGAGACAGTAATAACATTCGCTCCCTGTGACATTCCATCTGGCTCCACTTAAGAAGTATAGAAAGTTCACAGATATTTCAGACATGTATTTTTGAACAAATGCTTGAAGACACAATTCAAGTCCTTTCCGATGGTGAACATTCCTCCTGTACAATAAATATGCCAAAGCACTCAAGTGGTTGCTCCTTGTCTTTACTGACATTCCCAAATTACATATATTACCACATATATACAGGCACATAAGCAATTAAAGACTGCAGTATCAACCCCTCTAGGAACAGTAATAACTATTCAGAATGTTTATATTAATATTAACTGGCATGTGCTTTCTCTTTAAACACTGCCTTTTTTATTTTTGGCCTGTGATGTGAGGCATTAGTAATTTAGCAATTAATCATTATGATAAAGGTAATTTATTAGTCAGTCATCATGAAAAATTAAAACAGGCTTGTCAACTTACAATTAATATTTTGAATTTTAGATTTTTGCTATTTCCCAACTGACTAGAAATATAAAACATGAAACAGATTAGTTGATGATTGCTCTATTTCATTTTGATTGGGTAAGACTAAGTGATAGGATTGAAGTCCTTGCTACTGAGAGCCCCACCAGTACAGAAGTATTAGGATGAAAAAAGATTTTCACTCACTGGGTGGTCTGTTCGCTGCCAAGTTTTTGAAGTGGCTGCCTTTTATCACTTCTGCTGATAATCTTCCAGTTGTAGCGTTATAAAGGAGGCCAATGAGGATTTCTGGAGCTGAGCCATGTACCAGAGACTGACAAGAGGAGGTACTTTCACTGCAGGACACTTCTGACATGCTCATTTGAGAGTCACAACCCTATAAAACACGTAAAAAGTTCTGTGTGTCTTATGGAACAATGTTACTGGGAAGTAGATTTTTAGAATAATGCACAGAAAATTCTGAAAGCAACTTAGTGACAATAACAAGTTCCATTCAATCACCCAATAAGCAATGAGCATTCTTAACATACACTTAATGTGCACATGTTAGAGGTAACAATAAAGTGGTCTGAAATTAAAACAATTCTTAGGTGCTTCCACTGCTTCACGATTAAGGAGAAATAACAGCAGTAGATGAAGAACAGCCTTTATAGTCCCTATTTACTTCAATTTCTAAGGTAAGACCTGTGACATAATTTGTCAGCATCCCGGAAAACGTTAAATCTTGGATCTTTTACTTTCCGGGAAATGTAAAACACTAGTGGAACCTTGAAGATAATAAAATGCAGAAAATTCTTATTCATCCTTTATAAAGGGTAGTCTCTAGACTAAGAATTTATGAACAGCAAAATAACAGAACACATGCAGTTAGAAAAATGCTCTCTGTCTAGTATAAATTAGCTTACAAGGAATTTAACTGATCCAGGGACACAGAACTGCAATAGTCCCTTTGCCTTGGGTGGGAAAGGAAGAATGCCATCCAAAGCTCAGGAAGCAATGCTTTAATTTCCACCCTGAATGCTTCCAAAAAATTTATATCTTTCATACATTCCCACTACATCACATCTTTAATGGGAGTTCCTGATACTAATTTTTATCATTTTAACTCCACATTATTTGCCTTAAAAAAAAAGGAAAAAAATACACTTTCTTCATGCTGCTATGCTAATCATACCACATTTGTTCCTATTTTCATTTGCACTGGCACACAAGAGTGGAACCAGAGAAAACAAAAAACTGGATAGCAAGTAGCCTAATTGAATGGCAATGTACTTGGTAGCTGAGGAGAGACTTTTGAATTATCAGTGCATCCCTTTATGATTCTCTCAGAAAAAAATATAAATTGGGTCCCCAGATTTTTCAAATATGGCTTGACTCATTTGGGAACCTGGCATCACTTTTCCAAGGAGTCATGATGATATTGTGAAGCTGATTCTTACAGATTCCAAATGTCTCTATCATTTCCAGCAACAGCTGACATGGGCACAAGATCAGACCTAAAACCTAAATAGCACAAATCCTCATCAAGATAAATGTTAACTTTATAAGCAAGTAACTTCTTGCCGACATATAAAGCCCACATGCATTATAGAATCTCAAATTATAGAAGACATGATACCTACAATAATATCCCTTTTATTGACATTTTAACTAATCCTTTTCAACAGAACATTTCCCAAAAACAGAAGTTTCAAGTAGGAATCCAGTTCCTCATTAATAAACATTCACTGTTGTTAGCAAATGTATTCTTACTACTGAAGAAGGACCTCAACAAATTTCTCTGACTTCCCTCTCCCAAACTGCAAATTCAGAATTTTAAATCTTCAGTTACTTCTCCAAAAGCTCTTTATTCAATGCCAAGAATAAATTTCAAACTGCTTGCAAATTGTTAATTGCTGAAAATTAATTACAAGTATACATTCATTCTCTGATTCTTGTCATTCATAGAACAGGAAACTTTTGATTCCTAACTTCAACAGAAGGAACAAAATGGAAAGTTTAAAATAAAGATGACTTGATTCAGCAGTTGTGGTACACACTGCACACTTGAAAACCTCAGCCTGACACAACTGCAGCTATTACTTAAGCTTTCTGGTCTTTTAAAATTGTAACACATTATCCCCATGGTGCTTATTCACCTTATTGTTTTCTTGAGCCAGGAATCTTTAGCACAGTCCACCTGATACTGTTCAAAGCTTAGGTCTCAAATTTGATTGAGATCATGCTTCAAGCCCACAAAAAACCAATGTAACACAAAGCAGGCAGCTTTGTAACACTGTCCCCAAATCCTCAAAGGGCTTTGACATGATGAGAAAAGGCGATGATAGTATCTTTTCCTAATTGGGATTTATTAGTACAGTTTACTAAGGGGAACTGAGAAACCAGTTTATGACAGAGTCAGACTCACTGCAATGGATGTCAGAGTAAGGTTCAGCCTGCTAAAAATAGTGAATAGCAAATGAGTGACTACTGAGTGTAAATTACTCCTGAAGTACCAGGAAAGAGAAGTAGCTTCTGTGTGGTATAACAGAAAATGAGGAAAACAACCAAAAAATTCAATGTGTGGTACTACAACGTTACAAAAGCATGGGCTAGAAATACCATTCCTTTACAGCAGAATCCCAAGTGGATAGGAGAAGGACAAGACTGCCTTTCTCAAGGCCAGGCAAAAGGATTTCACCAGACTAATGGTGGGTTGAGAAGACCAAGGTGATGCTTTAGAACTCTAAGTGGATGGAAATGCAACTAAATGACTGTACCTTAGGAGAGTCGCACAGAAAGAACTGGGAGATGTAAGCTAGATGAAAATGTGGAGAGAGAATCTATTTTTGCAGATTGAGAAAAACAAATCGATGTTGTCTAATCCTTATTTCATAATAAACTTATGGATCTCCTTCCTACAAAACTGTGGGGACATCTATAGACAAGACGTTAAAATAAAGCAATCAAATTCACTGAAGAAAAAATAAAAATAGTACTTTGTTTTCCCTTTCACTCTAAAAGAACCTCAACTTCAATTAATTTTGTTTCATTCTGATCCAAATGAATTAAAAAAAAATACTCTGCTTTTTAGTTATGAACTGGAAAATCCTAATATAAGAGAAAGCAAAATGTTAAGAAGGAAAATTAAGCAGATTAGAAGACAGAATGGTGTTACTGGCTAACAAAAGATTAAACCACATAAATGGAAGTGTACTTTCTGTGGCTATAACAAGGAAGAAAACAGAGGATTTAGGGACAAGTATGTAAAAGACCTGAGGAAAGGGGGAGAGCAAGGTTGCATTTTGTCTGTTTTCTTTTACAAGAAAACAAAAATTTTATGAGGAAGAAACCAGAATCAGGGATTGTAAGAGACAGCTGAGATCATCTGGGCTCAGATCAACAACTAAAGAAAGACCTTCCATTGCAGGGCAAAGTTAGAAGCAGAGATATTGAGTATTATTAGATGTCTTCTCAGAATTGTTTTCTCCAGCACTGAATTTATTGTTCACATTGTGGAAATCCATTCATTGTTTTAAGGAACATATTCCATGATACCAAAATCTGTGGATAAGTAACCTGACTTTGTGCTAAGTGATATGCTGCACTAGAACTGGAAATAACAGCTGTATTAAAGTTTCTGTTTAGAAGGTTTTTCTCTGTTTACACAAGTCAGAATTCTAGAAGAGCACTAACAAACTCATCAAGAAAAAAGCCAGAAAAGAAGTTACGCTTTTACCTGCTTAAAATATAACCGTCAAAATCAAGTGCCAAAGTGTAAAATATTAACACTGAAGTTACTCATTGGTACAATGTGAATATAGATGGAGCTCCAATGACATTATGGTGCAACCAGATGCTCTTCATCTCCATGCAGGTCTGCATTCAATCTGTCTGTAAAGCTATCCCTAGCCCACTTTGATATTGTTGCTTCCCTGTGGGAAACTTAAGATTCAGACCAAAAGTTACTATTTGTTTGAAATAATGTCTATGCAAGTTTATTTTCATAACCCTTCCCTCTCATCCTCTATAAACACAGTGTAATTAAACAAGCAAGGAAAAGGACTAAGGCTCTTCAAGGTCACTGAAGCACCAGAAGAGAAGCTAGAGGCCTGGTGAGAGCTGTCACAAAACCTTGTATGTGGATTTTTAAGAACTTAGATGAACTGTCAAAGTGTTACTGGTCTGCCCACAGTGCAAGAAACTGTCTCTTGAGGTAGGCTAGGATATTAATATTAAATCCTGAATCTTTTTTGTCAATTAAGCCATAAATACATTATTAACAATAAACACTGGGGGGGGGGGGGGAAGTAAAAAAAAAAGAAAAAAAAAAGTGAAGTCTATTCCAAATATTTGGTTCATATATCTGACTTACTGCAGTAAATAAAAAATGTTCAACTTTTGACTTGTCCAACATAAAGCTCTGTGCAAAGGACCTATATACCTTCCCATATACACCACAGGATAGTACTTTGTAATAAAGTTAGTCTGATTTTATTTGATCAACACTTACAAGAATTGCTGCTTTCCACTGGATTGTAAAAGTAGTCTGTGTCATATCCTACAAAAACTTAATTACTAATTCTCCAAACTATTGTCCTTGATGACTTCTGTGCATACATTATCTGGGGAAGAGACATTACTTCTTAATAAAGATATAATAAAAACATTCCCATTAAGCAGGCTTTGTATTTTGTATGTTCCCTCTGTACCAAAGCTGGCAATCAAAAAGAGAACACTCTTTTTTCCCCTCCTACCAATGGACACGAACGCATAGAATGCATGACATCAGACTTCAACCCCTGAGAAGCGTTTTCAATAATGTTTTTCTCTTCCCTCTTACCACATACAGAATCGTCTATTTGCATCCATGGTAATATATGTAAAATGTGTTTATTTGTCTTCCTTCCCCACAATTCCATGGAAACACAGTATTTGTTACTTACATATTCATCTCCTACTGTTATTTTTCTATATCCTGAAGTTCTGCTTATAAATTCTGCTCTTAAGCCAACTAGAGTTAATGACAGGGAATAATGTGGCCATGCTCTGAAGGCAGTTAAAAGTTAATTTTCCTCAATGCACAGGTTAAAATCAGGTCTCTGTAGGCTTACGAAACCAGAGCATCTGAATCTTTTGGCTTTTCAAAATATACACAGAAAAGATGAAACCTTGCTGACAATCCTTCAGCAACAAAAATCTGATTCACAGCATGTTACTTGTCAAAATGTCTCTCTCCAATTTTAAATGTTAATGTTATACCACTAATCTCTTAAAGAACTTTTTTTGCACATTACTTTTTCTGCTTCTAGATCAATACAGCGGAGAGGTTAGGGAAGGAAACGTGAATCCTACCAGGCAAAGGAGAACCCTCAATCAAGCATTCATCTCTCTCAGTCACCACCCCAGGGCTGAACCCTGAAGCTCCCATTCCCTTCTGAGCTTGCTGAGGTCAGGAGAGCACCCAAGCCCCACACGGGCTCTGGAACAGCTCTCAAGAAGAGAAAACCAAATCTAGGGACTCTCCATCCTTCATTAGTGCCTTCAGCACCAGATACTTTATCGAAGCACGTCTCAAAACTAAAATGTTGTTGAAAAAATATCGAGATCATGCCTGGGAAAGAGAACTTAAACCACCAGATGAACTCAGCCCTGAAAACAGAGGGATGTAAAATAATTAGGAATGTCAACGTTTAAAGCCAGCTGTCCTATACTGCAAAATTAGGAGAACACATAGTTATCAGTATTTTGCTTTAAATTTATAACCTGAACTTGCAAACATTGAAACATATAGCTTTAAGCAACTCACAAAGATTCAAGTTTAGGAAAGTATCATTATCTATGACAGGTAATTATTTGGGGGTTTTTGCTTAATAGCTTCCTTGAAGCATGTTCCAATTAAGTATAAAGTGCATTTTTATTCATGTACTTAACACTTTACAGCACTACTAAGTCAACTTAAATCACAAACATGAAGCTAAATAGTCTAATAATCTTTCCATTATGCAACTTGATCTTAGGGGAAAAAAACATTTATTTTGGGTAAAATGGCATGCTTTAAATATTACCAGGACTTCCTAGGCAAAAATTCCAATTTTAACAAATAAATCCACTCAACATCAATCGTATTCACATCAAATATGGATTGTTTTGATTATTAAATAATATTAATGTAGTTGAAAATCAGATTATCTGAAATTATAATATTCCCATTTCTCATCAAAAGCTTCTGCTCTACCCTATTTTTATTCTCAAGAGAGAAAAAATTCTGGATGCAGGTTCCTAAAAAACACATTGTTTTCATGCAGATGGAACACTGAAAAAATTGAAATCAAATTAAAATTCTCTGATTCCCTGGATTCAAAGGATTTAAACCTTAAAAATTCCATACAGTGCTTTAATTTTCCATAGACACTACAACAAACTTCCTAAGATACATTATGATAATACACAAATTTCCATTTCAAAATAATTTAGAATAATTAGTTTAAAGAAATTTAAATCTTTGTGAGATTTCTAATAAGAATATACTCTATTGATAAAATAAATGCTTGGTTTCAAATTTAAGATACTATAATTTAGCATATTAAAATAACAAAATAAAATTTACATATTATTAATAATGGCAGATCACCACTCAACTTTTCTGAAAGATTTTATATTTATGACAAAAGGTCACCTGGTTGCTCCACAGACATAACAGGCTTGAAATTTTCAGAGCACACCCAAGCAGCAGTTGGAGGAGGCAACTGGAAATGAACCTACTATTGAATTTACAGCATTTGCAAAAGTACTGGTTTTTACACTGCAGAAGTCTAGCAGCTTTTTATACTGCCACGGGCCAGGGGAGGAAAAGAGGCAAAAGGGCTTTTATTATCAATTTCTGTTTTCTGTGATAAGACAGGTACATAAAGAAACATTCAAGCACTAAAAGCTGTTAGATATTTGTGTTAGCAATTTAGGTAAGAACATCTGACACAAAATGCAGACATTTTACCTGCTTTGCCAATGAAGCTGTGCTAACAGCTCCCACCCAGACCCACTCACACCTCCCCCTCTCTTTACTCCCTGTCAAATATGTAAGAGCATGGAGATGTTACTGTGGGACAGCTTCCAAGACCACAGACTTCTTTAAATGACAATGTTCTGTCCAGCTGGATTGAGTCTATGCTCATTGGGGAGATCAATGGCAAATAATTTCATTTTTCTCTTGATTACACCCTTTCAGTCTGGGAAAAGAGAGCGATTCAGCAATCAAACAGTAAGGACAATTTATGAGTAGTCAATCTATGGATTAGTATTTCATTTCATAAACATACATGCAATTATTTTTCGCAATGAACAAACCCGTATCATTAACTGTACATTTAGAATGTATTTGTCAGGTAAACTCTTTGTGATTAACAATTGCTAGTGGCGCCCTTTTGATTTGCTCAGGTCATGTTTAATCTCATGATCAGAGGACCACCAGCTGTTTCCAGTCGGAAGGGATCTGCTTCAGTTCTTAGAGCTATCCTACACACAAAAAAGAAAGGGAAAAGATAAACTGGATTCTCCAGAGGCCAGCTGACATCTGATTAAGCCCAACAGAAAGACAGGAGGTGTGAAAGATACAGCTCAAGGTCAAATGATAAAAAGGGCAAACCTGACAAGAGGCTGACACACTGTGACTAAAAGGATGCCTTGCTAAAGGCACCCTATGAACAGAAATGCTTATCTGATACCAAATACAGGCTGCTTGTGTATACAAAAGAAGTGATTACCTGAAGATCCTCAAGTCTGAAATGAAGAATGCTAATGAAGAAGATTTGTGTTATACTGCAAAGCCCACCAGAGTAATACAAAGAATCATCCAGTAAATAAATAAAAAACTAATTCAAAAGTTCCACAACCACATATGTTATGAATTTGCAGCCTAGGTGACTCCATCTGTTTGTGCAAAATCTCTGATTAGGACTTCCCTCAGTGGAAATAAATCGAAGGAAAATGGTGCACATGATTTTGCTGAAGAGTGCTCAAAACTGCAAATAGAACTAATTCTGTGGTTTGACCTTTCCTAATTTTCTTGGAAGACAGTAACAAATTCGTGTGTACATATATATGCAAACAAGATGAGTCAAAATTATAAGAAAACAAAATATTTGGGAAATTCAGCATCTCTAAGGGAACCAGAAATTTCACTTAGATTGGTAAGTTAAAGAATGTACCTCCACTGAAAGAGTTCCTTGAGGAAGGTTTAAGCAGCAGCTCATGGTTTTCAAAAGTGGAAATTTCATATGAGGGACAACCTTGATAATTTTAACTTTTAACTTCTAAAAAGTCACTTCAGGGAAATTTACAGTATGATGATTTTCCTTACTGCTCTTAGAAATCACAATCCAGGTTGGGAGACCATATTAGACTACAGAGAGTGATAGAATCTCACAGTTACCTCTCTTTTTTAGCTTTAGGTATTGATAAGGTTTCTCTATTTTATTTTTTTAAAGATGATCAAAACACGAGACATACAGTCCTAGACAATACCTTTGCCACTGATGGACAGACTGGTTTTTCTAAGAGTATTGCTCAAGAGGATTAGTTTTAGTTAATCTAGAACAGTCATTCACAGCTTGCCATTTGACTGGAGGCACTTTAGAGACTGAAAAGCATCATCGTACACTCAAAATAGTAACACCATGTCTGAAACATATCTTCCATTATTTGCAAATATCCAAAATTGTAGGGACCAAGTTGAGTAAGTAACTTATATGAAACAACTCATTAATTGAAGGCAAAGCATGCCTGTTGTTAAATTGTTATTTTACTCTGTGTGACCAAGTGATGATTTGGACTACTAGATGAAATTCTTTACCTTGCTGACTTCAAAAAATTCTCTCAAGTATCCTACATTCAGGGTTATGGTAATAGATCTGGCTACTCATGTAGGAACTTGCTTTCCATCAGTGTATTGGCAAGGGAGTTGAAAGTCCATTTTTTTGCCCCCAAACACAACACCAAGAAGACGATGGCTGCTGGTTGACGATACTGCCATGAAATGTTACATGAACAGCCAAACACAGGGAGAATGCTTTGTTTGCCAAGAACTGTCAAGTACTCCTGCAGCCTCACAAGCATTACCACCATCTTCCAATCAATTAATAACGTTCTTCAAAGAGATTGGCAGGAATCTTCTTTTTTACTGTATCAAAGGATCAATTCTGATTTTCCATGTATTGCTACCACTAACTGAGATCAATTGAGTAAGTTATTCCTGAGATAAAATGTGCTCAGGGTTTAAACATAATTGCCCCTTACTTTGATGGACACAATTTATACAAGCTAACCAAGAGCATTTATATATCATCACATAGGAAGTCTTTGTTTTAGGTAGAATTCCAGTTAAAATACTAAAAACAAAGTATTTTGTCTTTCTGTTTCTTCCCTAGACAAGTCTTAGTCATTTTTTCTTATTAGTAGCTTAAAGTATCATACTGGTATTTTATAAAGCTTTGTTTATACGTATGAATTTTAGTATTTAGCCTTCCAAATACAATCCTGGATAGATCATGCCACAAGAACACAGAATTAAAGTCACTAGTGGTGACTCTTCTGCTTTGTTTACACAAAACCTGACAGCTTGACACTATAATGGACAAGAATTTCCAAAAAATAAATGCTGCTCTGAAAACCTTTATTCCTGCAAAGTTTATGAGCTGATAAACTTTACAAGGAATACTGAAGACATAAAGGGCAAGATGAAATAAAGGCTTTAAGTACAGTGCATAAACCAGTGTACACTAAGTGATTAACCATTGTCCTTATAGTGGAGAGAGCGCCTATGTGTGTGTGTGCAAAAGCGAGCATCTTTATACACTGCATGCATAAATGCCTTAACTCAAAAAAACTAATTAACATAATTATCCAGACACTCTGGATCTTTACCATAAAGATGTAGAAAAGAATCTTTTCAACACCTATGACTGCCTTCACCATCAATTCTTTGTTACGGGGATCACACTGGGAGTTCAAGATGTTAGAAATGGAGAATGCTACAGCAAAAAAGAAAAATAAATTGAATTCTTCCCAGTAAACACCTTGTAATTTGATGATACATAACGAACAATTACTAGATTTGCTTAGCAGCAAGAGGTATGTTTTGGTCATCCAAACAGTACTTCCCAAATCAATCACAAAATAAAACCTATGGTTGATTGTTGTTATTCTACACCAAAAAGCAACCTGTGGGATGGTGAAGGGGACTACGCATGTTTCTCCGATCTTTTCCAAACAGATTTCGCTCAAGAAACTGCTTATATGTTTTTATAATCACACCATACTAGAGGCTGTTTTTCACTGTCAGGAAAATTTCTCTGGGTGAGAATGAAGAGTAACTAAAAACAGGTCCACAGGGATTTCCTGGGGAGGAATAAACAGCTTTTCTAAACTTCAAGATGGGTGAAGAAAAATTTGTCTTCCGCTGTACTAAATGAAAATTTCTCTGAAAGCATCAACAAATACCTTCCTACACAAACTATACTCGACAAAACCACAATGTATACCCCTGCTAATAAACATTTGATGCAACGGACAATTTCTATTAAATCTGAAAGGGACAGATAACAGTGACAACTGCATTCTACCCAACTCGTATTGGTTTCACCGCTTCCTCCTCATTCAAACATGCGCTGAACTTGGGAGAAAACGTGTGATAAATAAGGGGGCTGAGGAGGAGTTCCCTGCTACGTGGGAAAACTGCAGCAACACAGGGCTGTTAAAGACAAATGACAAGGGCACTAGGGATAATAGCTGCTAGTGCAAGACATCATACACAATGTGGGAAGGAGAGAAACAGGGTGAAATCTTGGGTGAAAATGATATTTTGTGAATATATTTGTAAATTTGAAACCACATGTAGCTTTGAAACCTATTTAAGGAACATACTAGTATCATGTCCTCACCACAGCATGCACTTGTTCACTTTTTAACAATAACCAGAGACTTGCAGGCCCCACTCATGTCAGCATGTCACTGTGTTTGAAAGGCACTGGACTTGTAGATCTACCTTTAGCCAGATTCCCTTGTGTACAGGTTTAAGGTATCACTGAAAAAATACCGAACTTCACAGGATGCAAACTGTTCTTACACAATCAGAAGGCATACGATTGGCTAATAAGATACATTAATATAATAGCAGGCACAGACAGAAGGAAATAAAATACATTTCTGCAGAAGAGATTAGCACAGATATTTCAATGGATTAGGAAGTTTCAGTTACAGAAGGTATATTTAATATAAAAAACCCATATAATGAGATGCAGTTGAAAAAATAGGACAACTGTCATGTGTCCAAGAAATCTCTTGATAAAAAAGCAGTCACATATAAACACTTCTCAGCAACAAAACTCTCTGCAACTGAACAAGGCAAATTTAATTCTGAATGTACAATGTGCCTCATCATGGATCTTATAATTACTAATATTCTTGAGCAACTGGATATCTCCAAATTCAAACAGCACTTACCTTTTCCTGTCAAATAACTCCTGGCTGACATTTATTAGTTGTACATAAAGACTGTTGGTTTGTTCTAGCAAAAGGACAGTTGAAAAGGAATACAATCAATGTGTATAAATACACCCAGAGGGAAACACCTGAGAAGGGTAGGAACTAATTAAGCTCAAGGCTAACGTTTTGGCAGAGGAGCAAGTGGTAATAACTTGCCCATGAAGAAATTCAGGTTGCAAACAAAACAACCTGATGTTTTCAGATGAAAATTCACAATTTTGGATCAAGATGTCCTGGCTATTTTGAGTAACCAGGGCTTGACCTCAAGAGCCCAAGGATGCCCCTCACTTCCAGTCATACACAAACACAATGAATTTTAACACTCTTGCAAAACCAGTAGATGTTAAATCCTGCAATAAATCTGCTCACTGAAAAAAATATTATATTGGCTATAAATGATAAGATAAAAATACCTATAAACTCAGAAGTGAATGAATCCCCAAAGGTTTCAAAACTGATTTGCGTAGTTCCAAAAGACCATGGATTCTCATTCACGCTATCACAACCTTGAAGGATCCTTCCCAGCAACAGGCAGAGCTGCTTAAATCCTCTTACAACAACAAACTCTGGAAGATCCCTTTGCTTTCTACCAATATTCCTTATTCTTGTTCCAACCCACAAAAACTGAGGAGGGAAAAATGCTGACACACCATGCCATACCATAAGAGAAAATAAGGAACAACCTTATCATCTTTCATGCCTCATGGTACTTGTTTTTATTCTGCCTATCACAAAACCTCAAGAAAGTAATACTAAAGAATAATCAGTGCACGTATGTGACACACCAATCAACCACAAACCTGGCCCATTCACTGCCCTTTATCACTTTAGTAAATTTTATACACAAATCTATTAAAAACACAAAAATAAAGCAAGTTCCTTTAGAATATTCTGTGTTTTGGGTCATGTGGTGCTTTTTTTCCAAGTTATAAAACTAGGAAACTTTTCACTAAGAAAGTTTGCTCTAGAGAGGTGAACCATTTCATCTTTAGACCAGACTGATTTGTGCTCCTTAAGGAAACATGAGAAATCTGCTCTATTGTCAGTTGATCCTCCACCAGATGCATGATTTAACCTCAGCTTTCACTAATAAATATATATATATATTCAGTCATTAAATACAACAGCCCTTTATTTTGAGTCTTTGGCAATACTCATGCTCACCAGAAATGCCATTTCGATCGATCCAAACTTTTTTTTTTCAAAGTGCAGAAAAAATTAATTGCTTTGCTTCACCTAAAAAATAATTTTCCTTTCTTTCCCTTTTTCTCCTCTTTTTCTTTTATTCATTGTTAAAAACAAAACAAAAACAAAAACAAAAAAAACCAAACCAACAAACAAAAAAACCCCCACCAACAAAAAAACCCCCACAAACAAAATAGCTACAGTGACCAAATATGGATGTCCTTGATAATTTTTTTTTTCCTCCCAAAATATATCTGTAATACAGCACATGTGCAACTCTTAAGCAAGGAACACTCAAGCACTCTTAGTCTAGGATGCCCAGATCACAACATGACAATCATTCTCTTTCTGGACAAAAACATATTTAAATTTGTACAAAACCAAAAATGAAGAGGGTGATCACCGCCAATTTAGTGATCTTCTGTGTTTATTGATAATGATACCTATGTTTACCCTTAATTACTGTTGCTTTGCTTTATTAGAAATATTATTTGTGGCACAAATAATTTTGTTCATCAGATAAGTAGTTGTTTTTTCAGAAAAAATTCTTTTCAGTTTCAACTACTTTTCACTTCAGGCTGAACCAGAAATCAATTATTTCCAAGGTTCTAATGTGAAGTTATTAAAAATGGCTTTATACTCTCAAAATTCCTCTTTCCTATCTTTCTTTTTTTCTTTCTTTCAAGGAAAATACCTACTTGCAACCATGACTTAATTGCAACAGATGGAGGATATTTGCTAGTATAGCTTCTTTTTTCTTCTACTCTGGTGTGTTTTTCTCTTTAAACTGAAGTACTGCAGGTGGTAAAGACAATACTATTACATACATATACATATCTATGTGCATGGATACATACATTCACCACTATATCCCTATTTATGCACTGGAAATTTCTAAGTAATTAAAAGAAAAAACCTGGACATCTTTTGCAGGTGGAAAGTGAACGTACTTACAGAAGCTCTAAGGAAATTTTCATTGTGCTAATGCAGTGCTATGACTGTTCAAAAAACTGAGTGGATGTGATGACTCTATAAATATACATACTATTCTTATTCAGAATTCAGGACACTGTATCTCACTGCATTCTTATTCTGCCTCATTTAATACTCACAGGCAGACTGTAAGAAGGTTCCAGTATCACTGGCACTGACATCTTCCCTTGAAGATTCAATTTTGTCAAGTAAAAAATCTTTTCTCCCACAATCCTCTCTTTTTTCATGCGCCGTACGCTGTACAGTCGAAAGCGAACTGCATAATTCCCAATCATCTCAGACTCGACGTGATTAAATTTGAATGTCTCTGTGAAGACAGGACACGGTCCCCGCTGGATGCTGGTTTTTGCTCTCTGCTTCTTTATAGGGAGAAGAACTAGGTGTACTTGCCACGAGCTTCCACCTGTCCTGCTGTATGTTGGAATGTCTGTGACAGCTGTCACTGTCACCAAAAGCTTCTGTTCCTGTGAGTCATAGTCAAAAGTCACATCCAGGGTGCCATATTTAGCTACTGGCTCAGGATCAAAAGGTTTAGGAAGCTGTGAAGATGATCCTCGAGCTGACATATCCTGAAGAAGAAGAGAAGAAAAGCCTATTTATTTATTTATTTGTTTTTTTGTTGTATTCTGTTATGAAACCTAGCATGGAAATATATGGCTTACTCTAGACAATATGAAGGCAATATGATCTTTTTGTTCATTTCATAATCCAGGCTATTAATCACTGAAAGCCCCAAAGAGACGGCTGACTGGCAGTCAAGATGAAATCAAGGCTTTACCTGGCCAATACCACCAAAAGCCAGGAGCCAATCAGTCTGAACTCAGATTGAATTAAGCTGTAATGATCTCTTCTTGTGTGCCCCACATGTTAAAAAGTATATATACATTTGTCACAAGATAAAACCACCTTATTTCACATATTTTACACAGGTATTTTAAATTTCACCTTTTACATTGCTTGAAACGACAGCTAATGATTGAGAGCACAGTGAGATGCCAGCAAAGAATACAGGAATTACAAACCTACTTGCACACACAGTTCCTGTACATGAATATGCCAAAAATTATCGTAGAAACATAGAATCACAGAAGATTTTGGGTTGGAAAGGACCTTAAGGATCTTTTAGTCCCAATCCCTCCTCTATGGCCAAGGGTGTCACTATCGTGACTTTATTTGTGTAATTTTACTGGAACTGTAGAAGCTGTATCTGTTTTGAACTCATCTTCTGAACTCTCTGTTAACCACATCAGTCCTAAAATTGTATTTTAAACTCAAAATTCAGATGGTTTATTGTCACTTCAAATTTTGAATAACATACTGATCCTCTATAAAGTTACAACAGCCAGTTTGATAAGGATACTGAAACAGAAAATATTTACAAGTACAGATCAACCTACTGCTCATACAATAAATTATTCCAAGTATGTAAAACAAAGATATTTCAAGCGTTTCTTCATATTATCAAAGATAAGCTTCTTCACATGAACAAATAGAGGCAAAAACAAAGACTTCTGGGCTAAGAAATGTTCTTATTTTAACCAGGCTGCCACATAGCTGTGGGAATGCATTCCTCTAAAGGCTTCACTCCTGAAGCTTTGAGTGGCTATAAAAAAAGTTGGCAGCATTCTCAGTTCTTACTGAATATGCTTACATTAATGACTGGAGTGACACTAAATGGGAAGACCTTGAAGCTTGGCTTTCCAAGACCCTGCACCAACACCCCAGATACACAATATCAACTTACCAACAGGGGTACATGGACAGAAACATCAGGACTGAGCTCTAACATGCTCTTCAAAACTTCCGGTAGCAACAAAAGACAAATTTGTGCCAAAAGCGCTTTTTCTGCACATGGCATCATTAATTAGACTTACCCATAGATGTCAGTGCAGTAACTGGTTGTTAAAGGCATTTCAGTGAAATATGTGTCAGAAAAGATGATTCCTCCACAGAAAATAATACATATATACCATTACAATTTCTAGCAGAAAAATAGGAATATTAAGTGGCCCAAATCACTATACCACATCAACAATTGACAAAAAACCTTCTTTTTTTTTTCACCCTCCCCATAAAACTTGTTTTACATTATGGGGTGTTCAGTTTGAAAAAACATTAACAGAACCTTTATTTGGGTTGTCTGAAAAGTCATGTGGAAGAATTTTGACAACAGTTCTTACAGTGTGATTTTTGGACTGGTTTAAAATGGTTTAAAAAATAATTCACTCTTTCTGGGAGCTGGTTTGAAAGTTAACTTATCTTTTGCCATAAAGGTAACTACAGCAATCTGAACAATCTGAAATCCTATTGTCATATTTTCTGACAAACTATTTTTTTCTTAATTGAAATGAGCTGCAGTATTACTGCTCGTATAACTGTGCATTGATCTTTAGATTAAAAAAGTGCTTCACCACACTCAGCTATTTTCATTTACCTCTGGACTAAGAACCGCTGTGCTATCACTTGGAACATCCTCTTCATATCCTTTGTTATGAAAGCTTTCTATTTCATGTCCTGTGCTTCCCTCACTTGGGCACTTATATGAACATCTTGGGCTGTTGCTACACTGGGAATATTCACATTTGCTGTCTCCGACTTCAGAAGGCGTACAGGAAAGATGAGGAGATCCACTGTCATCCTGGTATGGAGGCGGCTGCAGTTCATCCAGTGGAGGTGTTCTTCTCATCCTCTGAATGCAGTTTGCTGAGAATAAGTGAAAATGTTTTACTTACTTTCTGATTATTTACTGTTAAAACATTTCTGTAGAAAACGTGAATCGAAATGCCTGGACAGAGAATTAAAAAAATCTATGTATGCCCTTCTTTCATTTTATTTATTTATTTATTTTTAACTTTACACTTCAAATCAGATGAAAAATACTACTGAAAAAAAAATTGTCAAAAATGGAAATGAGTGATCTCTCAGATGAAAGAAATTTAGATAAAAGCGAAGTTTAAAGTGTATAGTTAGAATGGATTGTGCAAACCACACATAAATAAATATAGCACGGATATGACATGACAAAAATTCTAGGCTTGAATTTCAGGGATGCTTACCTTGCAAAAACCTTTGGATATCTTAAGTCAGATTCTGTGTAGATGGAATGTAGGCCAATTATGGAAACAAAATGCACTCCCTAAAGCCATGATATCAGGCTGATTACCTCCCATGCAGTTGCCCACCAGGGAGACACTAAATTAAACTCTGAAGACAAGTAAGGTACTAATAAAGGCAACTTTTACACAAGTGAACTCTGCTCACCAGTGAATTTAAAAAGTGAAGCAGTGTCTCAGATTCTTTATTACTTGTTAAGGACAGCTAAAGGGTACGTATCCAGTGTCTGGAAGTTACACACTACCTCTAGTCACTAAAGACAGTGGAAAAAGGATCATGAGCAATCTTGTGCTTGGGATGAATACTTGATGCTGACCATCTTTGCTTTTCACACTAGATAGATAGATAGATAGATACAAATGTGGTTATACATCTCCTCAGAAATTAAACCTGATACATGGCTACAGACACAGAAAGTTAATTCAAAATAATTACAATTCAATTTTTAATCTCATATTTTACTATGAAGCATTACACAGTTGAATAGAATTGGGGAAAGACAGCAAGGTATTCCGCAGCTGAAATGAAAGGAATATCAAGGACAGGTAAAGAACTGTCTCATACTTTGTTTACATTTTCTGTAGAGGTTTTAATGAAGATTTTAATGCCCCTGACATAAAGAATTACCTTATACATAAAAATTTCAAAGCAAAAATGTTCTCTGGTGTCAAACATACCATTTCACTCACAGAAAAATCTACCAAACAAGTAAGTTAAAGAAAGCAGGGCTCTTCTCTATTTCAACAGCTCCTAAAATAATCATGGCAAACAAGTAATTAAAACACTCCTACAAGGTGAAACCACTGTCAGGAACCCTCTCATCTCTGATAAACCCATCAGAGCCAGCGTGCCATTCAGAGTGATTCCAAAATACTGTTCCAGCACTCCTGCAAAAGGTCTTCTGCTGTTAGAGAGTCAGTGCTACTAACTCTTGAAAACCCAGTCCCACAGGGCTGGAAAACAAAACAGACAGCAGGGAATCATATTCTTGAATTGTAGTCATCTGTCTAGCAGATAAACATAAAACCTTACCTATGAATATTAGGCAGCTTGCACCCATGAAACTAGATAGACATGATTTTAGAATCTAAACTGATATTTTAATAATAATAAAATAATAACAAGCATCATTTGACTCTCTATACCATAAAAACTGGACCTCTCTGTCATAATCTATATAATTAAATATTCTAGAAAATTCAGAAATACAGCATTTCTGCTCATTGTTGCCAAAAGGCAACAAACAGCATTAAAAGAGACAGTAACCACCTGGCAGCCCTGAGTTTCTTTCTGTTCACTTGTCATCAAGTCTGCTAAGAATTTTTAATGCCCAGCTTTTCCATAGTCTAATGAAATGAAAGTATGTCCAGGTAACTATCAACACCATTATTGTCTTACCTGACTAAATAAATGCCCTGTGTGACTCACTTTTTTCACTTTGATGAACTCCATTATATGTCCCTATGGGAAAACTGTACAGGCTGTGTGACAGAAAAGGTGCTTTGAATGTCGGCGTGGAAGAAGTCAAGACAAAATTCTTATTAACCAGCTGTGATTCAAAAATCTCAGAAAAAGCTAAAGCACCGGGGCAGGTTTCAACTACATATTTTTGAAATTGCAGTTTAACAAACTGAAATAGCATGTAAATTCTAAAAACAAACATCTGGAATTAAAAATCTAGGGATACCTCTGTCTAGAGAGGTATAAACTGGTTTTGAACAGTTTTCTCTACATAAAAAGATATCTAAGTTTTCAAATTAATTCTCAAGGTGAAAAAGTCTCATTTTAACTTTCCCCTCCCCACAGCAAATGATGCAAAAAATGATTTTGTGTGTGTGTGTGTGTGTTACGGCTCTTTGAAAACCATAAATATTTGAATTCCATTGAGACATTCTAATGACTGATGATATCAAAGCCAAATAGTATCACAGACAGTAGTGAATACAGCAATACTAAATATCTGATCCTGCATATATTTCTTAAAAATTATTCAGAAGTAGCGACTAACTTTGACAGTCTAAAAAAAACTTCGCATATGTATCTAAGTTTAAAATACAAACCCACTGCTAGTGCTTGCTGGCTTATCACTAATTGTATTGGAGAAAAACATTTGGATCTGAAAGGCAAGATGATCTGAAGTGTGTGCATATTTACACGTGGAACCCATCTGTTATATACCTTGAACCTTTTATTTAAGGTGTAAACTTCAGACACAGCTATGTACACTTCTGTACTGTGACAAAGCCACAGAATACCTCCTAAAGACCACTGAACATGGCTAATCACATGCAAGTTTCAAATCACATGGAAAATACTTTTTGTAAATTCATTTGTAAATGAAATTGATCATAATGAATGATCACGTCACCTTGGACTAGATAGACAGGGTATAAAACAAGTCAACATATGTCCCAAAAGTGGAAGTAAGATACAGTCACAGAGATATCAAATCAGGTTTAGTCTGAGGCTCCTACCAGCCAGAAAATGGCATAACAGAGAAAAGAGAAATAGAAAGACCTCACATTCAGTTCTCCACCCAAAATATGTGAAAATACTTGGCATTCTCATGATATGAGTGAAGCTAAATCTGTTTAGTAACAAGTATTTGGTAAATTCTAAACTGAGAATACAGTGTATTGGTGTCAATAGGAAGATCTGAATAAATGCTTTTTAAAGGGGTAACTGCTTTAGTAAAAGTTTTCATCCTCCCTTAGTCAGCTGGGAAAACACTCACTTAGTGGTGATAGTAACCACCTTGCTTAATAGCTGAAGAAACCAGAACCATAAATAAAATACCTGACAAACCTCAGCAGATTAGCATTTTGCTGGTAGACTCAGGAGCTGCAGCATGTAAACTGTCATTAGCACATTTAAGTCAGAAGTAAATAAATATCTTCTTTTTAGTACTGTTAAACTAAGAAGGTTCGTCTGTTTTCATAAGCCCCCCCGTAGGACAGATTGCAAATCAAAGGGGGATGATCCATACCTTGCCATCAACCTCAAGAGACTCACAAATTAAATCTGACACAGGAACCTAGGCCAAACTCAGCATTCCTGGAACGTTGAGCAATTGATAACTATGAGAAAATCCAGAAAACTTTCAGTCATTTTGCTGGGGGGGAATCAAAGTTTAAAGATGCAGAAGTTTATAACAAGAAATGCTTTAGGTTTTCAGTTACACTACTTGAAATTGTTTTTTCCAATGCTGCTCATTTCTCCTTTCTGTTCTGGTCTCTCATGGAGCATGCTAGGCTGCACATTTCACCATGCAGCTGGAGATGTCCTTTTCCCATGTTTACACCGTTTAGACTTTCCTATAGTAATTATTTTCCCCAGAGGTGTACAGCAGCAGCACCAACCCAGCCTCCCTTAGCCCATATTTCCTGAGCAATTCCAAGAACATCCATCTCTTAACATGGAAAAAGGAGCTACCCTTGTGCCTTTAATTCCCCTGTCTCATAAGCCATTGTTAACCACACTTCTGCAGTTCAAGTTTCTCATGCACAGTACTTCTTTAAAAATTCACACTGTTGTGGGAGGCAACAGTACCACAACAACCCTATTGGAATCTGGCTCCCAGTTCCTTTAAAATAAATAATCACTTCATAAATCAGTAATTTTTGCAAGTCATATTTTGTAATTGTCAGAATATCTTCATACTCAAATGATACCTTTCCTTTCTCTAATAAATCTCTGCTCATGCTCTGCTACATAATTATTTATTTTTTTAATCAAACGTTAAGTTTCAAGTTTTCAAGCCTTCAAGGGGTTCTATGTAAATGTTAAGACAATTTAAATAAAACATAAAATGAAATACATGTTTAAAAATTAAAGAAACCTTTCTTATTCAGAACGATTAAATACCCTTAGAGATTTCTGATAGGCAGCACAGACAGTCCAAATGGAATTTTCATGTTTGAACTTTTCTACCATGCAAAAATATTATGTTGACTGAATTACCCCACATTACAGGGAGTATAAAATATAAACATTAAATATTGAATGAAACCTCAGGCCTCTCCTACCTTTAACATTAAAAGCTTACATGCATTTTTGTGAGGACAAAACCCAAATTATTTCACAGAACAACTTATCTTGGCATAATTCTATTTCTTTTCCAAAAGAATTATGGCATGAGTCATGCTTAATGAAAAAAAAAGGAGAATATAGGAGTGGTATGGGGTCATTACGGATCACAGAAAAAAAATTTCTTTCTTCTTGTATTTGCTTCCTTCTTGCATTTGCCACATTTTAGACTTCTATTCACAGGTGATCTATTCTCCATTAGGCAATTCACTGTAAACAAGAAAAAGTATAATATCTGTTTGACTGGAGGTTGTTTTCCAATAATAGATAACTGTGTTTCCTAATATTTAGAAAATTCCATACACTATGAGCTTAATTGCAGACCTGTGGAAATCAGAACAGCATTGCTGTCATTTACACCTGATGTCATGTGATGCTTTTAGCACTGCATTTTCCTTACCCTCTCAAGCTAATTCCACTGGTCATTCATGTAATAAAAAGGTCCTCTTTTGCTTTTTTAAATAAAAGTAATTCAAAATGATAGAATTATCTTTATGTCCAGTCCTTAAAACTTCATTTTTTTTCCACAGGAAAGGTCTAAGACCAACTGAAACAGCTGAAACACACATAGTATTTTTTTTACTGTGTCTGTTTACATCTCAAGCCTGTAGAAGTACAGCTAGGTTTTGTTTCCCTAAAAAAGAAATTTGCTCTTTGCTCTCTGTACTTAGTAGAGAACATCTTATTTGTAAGAATTTATGGTCTCTTTTACAGAGCAATGCTGAAAAGCCCAGCACCAGTGAAAAAAAAAAAAAATCTCTTCCCCAAATTAGCCCCATTTATAACATTTTAAGTACAAATACATTATTAAAAGTATTATCATGAACTAGCTGTCAAAGACATTCTTTTGTTTCCTTCCCAAATATTTGGGTCGTCTTTCAATGAAAATTATACATTACCATCTATTGAATTAATTTGTTTTCAATCTAAGTATCATTCTCTGATTCCTTATACAGCATTGATATTAATTGGAAGAGGAAAGCGTTCTGCTACCTGGTTCTGTATTTCTATTTTTCAGTAGTTCATAATACATCTAAATAGTGCTTAAATCTAATAGTTCAGTATTTTTAATCATTTATTGATGTAAATATCAATATATCAAGCTCCAGAACACTTTTTCTTCTTTTTAAACTTTAAAAACCTCTTGTTTTCTGAGACCCCATCCAGCTCTAAAGCTTTTTGAAAGCTGTGATCTTTAAGAAGTGAAATGGTTTGCTTTTCCTTCTGTAATAGTATTTCCTTAGGTAAAGCATATGTACCAAGTATGCCCATTCAGGTAGAAAAATGTATTTTCTGTTCCATTTAGATGCTGATTACACATTTAGTATTTTTATAAGCAGCCAACTTTCCTTTACTTTTCAGATCACTATGTTGGCTAGCTTTATAAATGAACAGGTATTCCTAGGCACCTCTGCTCACTGTTAGTTTTTTCCAAGTTATCAAAATTGTTAGAAAAATATCACTTCCAAAAAGGTAATAAGTTAAATTAATTCATAGCATCTTCCTTTTATTTATCCTTCCCTCTTTTAAGATATGCTAGAAGTCCTGCTTGCTGAGGGTGATTGACAACCAGCTTTGAAATCTTAGGAGTATCTTGGTGACAAGGAAATGCTTTTTATCGTCTCTGCGAAAATTCTCCCAAATTCAGCTCTCTCACCAGCATTTATGGAGGTTTAAGGGAAATTCAGAGCTTAAGAGCTAAAAGCTTTGAAAGCTCCCCCCACTGTAAAGCATCCCAGGCCCCTGAGAACCCCAATTTCTCACCAGTGTGTGCACAGCAGCATCTTCCTCATACCTGTAAACAGTAGCAGCAGGATGCGGGCTTAGGAAATATTCTCCTGTCATTGCTATGCTTCTTTTGAGTACTGTTATCACCTTAAATTAAAGCTCAAATTCCAGTCCAGTTTAATTCTACTACAGCTGTGGTATTTAGCACAGGAATTGAGCAGCAATGAAGTGCTGAAAAGGTGAAAAAGATCCCACACAGGCCTAAAATCAATTCCCAGTGAAGGATTGTAACACACAGCTAATATTGCTGTAATGTTCCTGCTCTAACTCTGTTCGGTCTCAAATGAGGAAACAAAGCATGATTAGAAAGCAAGATTAATGTGTGGATAATTTTCTTGAGCATTTTAATGATTTTGCAGCTCATTTCAGGCATATTTGGTTTTATATTTGACAAAAATAATAATAAAAAAAGTTTTCTAAGCAATGCAAAGGTCCTCTTTCAAGATCTTGATTCATTTACTGATATAAACAAGATCCATTCAGAAGTATATACAATACTTACAGTACTTTAATATCAGAATTCCATCATTCTTTTCTCCATACTTTTATTTTAAGTAACATAAAACTACTCTCTTATTGAGAACTCCTACTGAAACTTAAAATGCAATAACTTCACGTTTTCTTAAAAATACCTTTACCCTGGTAGTTGCATTTTGCAATTTAAAAAAAAAAAAAAAACAAACAAAGGGATAAAGTTCCCTACTATTTAAGCTTTCTATTTATTATTTAACCCTAGCAGGTGAAAATGAACCATAAAAGACACTTTCCATCAAGAATTGCTTATGGAATAGGAACACAAAGCTTGATTCCTTTGCCTCATTTTCACAGCAATTTTGACTGCAAAGGATGCTCTGTTGGAGGGAGTCCCTAACAAAGCAGCACTACAAGGATTATGCATGAACCATTTCAGTAGGGCATGAGTTAAGTTTTCTGCCCATCTACTTCAACTAGCTATATGATCACAATTTGGCTACCTCGCAGCTGTTAATATGCATATAAGTGAAATATATATTATGGTGGCTAATGGTAGTATTATAATAGAAGTTAACGTGTTTGGTATTTTATGGATGGAGAACCGAAGTACAGGGTGAAAACGAGATAATAAAAATGGCTGTGAATCTAGCTCAGAAGTGCTCTTCATCAAAGAAAGCTTTCAGAGAACTGTGGAACAGAAACACAGAAACCAAGTATATTACAACTAGCACTCTAGCCATTTCTTCTATTGGTTTTTGATGGTTTGGTTTTGTTTGTTTGTTTTTATTTTTTTATTTATACTTCAGGCTTTTCAATTATTGTTAATCTAAAATTCACTTGAAATGAATATCACCACCAGCATGAAAAACGCCCATAAATATAACACCATCAAAATGAAAAACTCCCATATATATACCCTCACAGAATTTTCCAATATCATCAGCTTTGCAGTGGAAGAGAATGAACAGAAAATAAAAAATAAAACATGCGGGTGGAAAAAACAAAAAAGTACGGGGAACGAGGAAAAAAAGGCAAAAGGAGAAAGCAGTGCAATGATTCAGGGAAAAAAAAAAAAGTGGTTTGTTGTCAAATGAACAAAGAAAAAAAATAAAAGGAGAGAAATTTAGTAGAACTGTATGGAAAATGAGAAAAAGTGCAAAGAGAAATAAAGAACAGACAAGACGCAAGCAGGAATGAAAAATTACAAACAGGTAAAATAACAAAGCAAAAATGACAGAGGAAGAAAGGTGGAGGAATGAGAAAAAGAAACAACACATGACATACAAAAAACTAGTTCAGTTCTGAGAAAAAAGCAATGTCAACAGAGCAAAGAGATAAAAGAGAAATCAGTGATGTCTGATGGGTGGAAATATCCATATTTGTAGGTAAAAATCTGCACAACCTAGAGAACACAGCTAGTTACATTCCAGGAGAGGCAAGACACTTCCCATGATAAACATTTATTTTTGCATTCACATTTTAGATTTATTGTTATTTTTCTTTTAGGTGGGAAGACAACAGTAATTATTTATTCAGATCCTACAATTCCAAAGGGCCTTGATTTCTCTGATCTATTCAGGCATTTTCTCTCCTTCTCTCCTTGACACACTCTCTCAGTGACTTGCTCTAGTAAAATGGACTGCCTTCCCTGCAGTATATTAACGTATTTCTGGAAGAAGCGTTCTAGAAAAATCAGATTTTTTTTGCTTTGTTTTGAAACAGCTCTCATAACTTTACCAAATAAAAAGCAGCTAGAACACAGAAAAAAAATCTACTATGATCTGAGTTTGCAAGAGCAGCTAACAGGTCAACAATAGAAGAAAATCGTCTATGTAGGGTCAAGATATTAGTGTCTGTAGAAGGCAATATTTTAGATATTAGTGTCTGTAGAAAGTACGCTTAGGGATGGTTCTGGTATCATTTACAGAGCCAACTCTCTAGAAAAAGAAAGGCAAAATAGACACAGTGAAATCACAGGAAATGGATTTGCTTCGAAACCAAGGTCTCTTTCCTTCACACACCCAGTAAGAGGGCTAAGAATTCACAGAAAAGGCACAGATTAAGCAGCAGGGAGCATGTCAGTCTGTTCTGCTCACTCCAGCAAGGCCTCAAACAAGTTTCTCCTGCCATAAAGAAGCACACTTATTCAAAACTAAATTTCTTGCACTTACTTGCGGCCCTTCTGAGACCTCCCACGGTCACAGATGAGCTGCTTTACTAGGCTTACATGTAATGTATGATGAAGGTATTGCTATGTCTCCATAGCTGTCATACAATTCACAAAAAAGATATTTTCTGCATTTTGACAAGACTGCATGAATATGAGTCTGGCTGGTAAAGATCTTTTCATTCAGCCACAGTGCCAGCTGTAAGAGCTGAGCAAGAGCTTACGAGGATGAGAAAACTGGCCAAGCTGCATAAGGGCTCCTAAGACCTAGAGCATGATGCTTCAGCCCACAGCAAACAGCAGGACAGGATCTGCTCTTCCATTTCATCCACCCAAACAAACAACAGCACTAAACAATCAAGGAACAGTCATTCTCAACGCACTGAACCTCCCAAAACACTGTCTGGAAAATCGTGTTGTCATGGTCTTGTACTCACAAAAATAAACCATTGGCAAAGAGTGAAAATATACCTATCCATCAAAGTCCCTTCTGATAGACCTTTCTTATACCAGAAAAAATTTATATATCTAATTTGAAATTACTGTTTGATGCTGCTTGCTGAATAAGAGACTTAAAGGTGGTGCACAGCAGTTAATTAGTAATCAAAGTCTGACAGATACAGCTGCAAAATGTTTGTATGATAATTTCAAAATTGAAAATTATTTATTTCACTCTACATGAAATTAGCGTACACTCATTAGAAAGTCAGTGATTATCCTGAAAAGGACTACAGGAACATTTCGATAGCTGTGCTACAGCAGCAGAAAGTATACAAGACATCTCCAGGCCAATTACCATCACACCCTTCCTCAAAAATTGGTGTCAGTGAAGTTTTTAGATCTTAGCCTCACAGCTGAAAACATATTCAGCAGAATTATGTTTAACATGGTTCACAATGAGAATGTTGCTGCATCCTGCATTAATACATATGACCCACCAGTGTAGCACTTCTATTGCTAGAAACAGACAGACAAAACCACCAACCAGCCAAAAAAAAAACCCCACAAAAAAACCCCCAAACCACACCACTACCAACACTGAAAAAACAACCCCAAACCCAATCACAAAGAAACAAGTAATACAAGGAGCAAAAGAGATCCAGAATACTTTGCTAACTGCTGGCATTCTACCGTAGTATCATTGAAAATTTTATTTCAACAAAATGAAAACATCAAGACATACTTTTAGGCTAAAAGGATCCTAAAAGTAGCTTACACACACATACATGTAAACACACATATATACATAGACACACACGCACGCCCCCATGGCCACGTACCAGTAACAGGATCCATTTAAGGCTTATGAAATATTAAATATAATTAAGATCACAGTTGAGGAAGTAATGTGCATTACAAAATGCTGATGCTAGACAGCAAATATTGACCTTTAAAATTTAACAAGTGAAAAGAGCCTTAATTTGCTTGTTATTCAAACTTTAACAATAAGTATGATCGTTTAGATAGCAGAAAGAAAAAAAACCCAAACCACAACCCCACAGCATTTGCCATCACTTTGCATTAACATTTTGACCAGTCAACAATTCAGTAGTGATGAAATGTGCAGTTTGATTCAAAGTAAGACAAGGCTATTTAAATAACTCAAAATAAGAAATGGTTATTGAAACATTAGAATTTTGATAAGCGATCACAGCTGCACTAGAATTAGTTTCTATAGCAACAGAGGAAATAATGTGGAGAATTGCACTGCAATACAAGATGGATTCCTTACAAACACTGATGTTCAAATAGAAAACTTCAAAATTATTCACTGTACTAAAATATTTTTATTGAAATGTTTATTCAAATATCCTACATCTTGTACTTCACATATTGCACTATTTTTGTTCTCTGGTATTCAATTTAGTCCATCCATTCAAGTTTTCACACCTTCCCCCATTGCTTACCTTCCTACTTTAAAATTAATTAAAGTGACTTAGTCTGAAAAATACTGGATCTTTAACCTCAAATTAATCTTCATTTTCAAGGACTTGTTTGCTATCCTTACATAGAAGCACACAATACATTTATTTTTCCAGCAGTGCCCTTTTGAGACAGGAGAGAACGCTTTGCACATAATATTCATAAGAAGATGCATCACAGCCATGAGAATTAACATCACTATGGAACTTGTGAAACTTACAGTCATACGAGACTTGCAGGAGCTTTTATCAGTGTGCGCTCTCATGTCCTAAGCATGATTAAGAAACCTTTGCAAACCCATTAGTATGCATGGACTGAATACCCATAAGATGGTAAGATAAAGCCTTTCATCTGAGTATATCTTTTAGATTTCAAGTGGTGCTCATTTCTAACACCAAGAATTATTGTTTCGTTGCATCATCCATGATTCCAGCTATTTTTGGCAACTAATTAAAAGCATATGCCTGAACCTTTTATGTATTTTGCCCTTATAATGAGACCTATTACTCTGGCTTATTCCATCCTTTTGAGTTCCAAAGTATCTTTCGAGTTACCATGGATACAAGTGATATGCTTTCTCCCACAACTGCTTTGTGTGCCTTATCGAACACCAGAAAACTGGCACAGTAGGAATCTAAGCCATCTATACAGGATGAATATCTAACCTCTTCAAGTATGTCTCCCTCTTCCCCCCATCAAAAAAGAATAAACAAAATTCAAGTACGCCATAGACTACCATTTGTAACAAAATAAACAAGCAGGCTCTTTTCTGTTTGAAATCCATTACTTTTGCTCAAGGAAAACAAAAGGAAAAAAAGCTACAGACATAAATTAATTTAATCTGACCAACACTGAAACAGTGCTGAAATGAAAGTGGGAGTACACAATCATTCTGACTTTGCTGCTTATTTTGAATTGACAGAGTTTAAGTGTTTCTACATCAATATATCCACAGAAGATGTAAAACACAGCAAATCTCAATGAGCATTTCTGAAAGGAGTCACAGAAACATTGCATGCAATTCTGAGATTATGCATAAACTTGAGTAAATAGAACTCCCCTAAACTCCCTCTTTATACCAATTTCTTATGGACATTTTTAAATGCAGATTGCTTTCCAACAAGCTGGGAATAATTTGTAGTTATTCAGTGTAGAAGAGGGCAGTTAAACAGATTTTTCCCATTATGCTTTTTGTATTCTGACCTCTTCTTAAAAATAAAAGACTCTCACTGAGACAGCAAAATTTACACAGTATTCAAAAACCAAGTGCTGATAGCACAATCTGAAATTCATGTGTGAAGAGTAAAGGGGAATAACCAGAAGGAAAAACAAATTATTGTAATATGAACTTGATAGAGATTCAGAACTGTCTCCCAACTTTCAATGCATTAAATCATTGGAAAGACATCAACTGCATAAATGAGTGCCATAATGGCAACTAAGAGCAAGAAAGACAGTGAAGATTGAGTAGACAAATGCCGCTCTTGCCTCTTTTCCTCCATTATCTAAACTTCTCCAAGTATTACAACAAAACACTCAACAACAACAAAGAAACCATACTTGGCTACTTCACATCCACAGGCTCAGCCCTGCTTTAAAATAGAGAGAATTTGAAGTATAATATCTGAGCCAGAGACGCTGATGCATAAACCCCAGAACCTTACCTTTGCTTGTATTATGAAGTAACTGCAGCATTCTGCAAGTTTTCCACAAGTTTTCCATAAAGTTCTTAACTTTATGAAGTAAAGATATATTACACAGTTTCATTTTTTTAACAGCATCAATGTCGATGACTAGATGACTTATATTTACCTGGATTTCATTTAACCTTTAAATTTGGTTTCTAAAACTGTCTAAAACTTCCTTTTGGGGACAAAAAAAAAAAAAAAAAAAAAAAAAAAAAAAAAAAAAAAAAAATCCGCATAATGTTTTTACTGTGAACTTTCAGCTAGAATTAAATATCACTTCTTTTTTAGTCCCCTTAAAATTTCTTTTAGAAGTAACTGAAAGCTAGAGAGCAAGGAAAAGGAACTCAAAATTGACTGCTACATTGTGATATTTATGCTAGGTCGTCTGTGCTACCAAAATATTGCAGTTGTGCAGTTTTATGTCAGAACCATTTACAAAAAAAGAGAGCATCTACCTGGAACAGTGGCGATATTTACAGAATGGCTCAGTACTCAGGCCATTACATTCACCGTTACACACGCTATTATTTGTCCTCTGTATAGTATTCTCCTGGATTATCTTCACTGAGCACAAAAACATACAAGAGATTCCCCCAGTCCTCTCTGAGAAGAGTTAAAGCACGAAGTAGTCTTTTTTAAAGAAATAACTACCACTGTTACGGTCACTCTAAAGTTCTTCCTTTTCAAAATATTGAAGTTCTCTGGAAATTACCACTGCAGTTCCCTAGACTTCTGTGGCCAACAGATTGCCTTTAGCACATATTAGAACTACTGTTGTTATTTCAAAAGATTTTCTTCTTCTAAAGTGCCTTCTCTTAAATGGAAAGAAATGGCACCAGGACAAGCAGATGATCGAGAGCAGCGCTTCCTATTGCCAGCGAAAGGAATTTTGCTCTGAAAATAGTCAAGATAACAGCTATTATCGACTAGCAGGATGATGAGTTTCTCTGAAGGAGAGCATTAGATGCTCGTCTCTCAACAGATTAACTGTTCCTCAGTTAAGAGGGAAAATGACCATCAACACAAAGCACCTTTTCCAACTTCACCAGTACTACTCAAGAACTGTCTGCTGGCCAAATTTTTGTGTGGCTACACAATTCATGAACCAAGAATTGAGAGGAAAAGAGAAAAAATATATCAGAGCAGTATAATCAACTTCACCATGAAGAAGAGCTTTTAAGTCATACATGTACTTGCAAATTTTCATGGGATTGTTGCTATATTAAGATGTAAGTAAAGGAAAATTGTAAAGTCCAAGGAAAAGACATCATCATTCTCTCTCATTCTTATAATCTAAAAATAGTTCCATTCTGGCATTATGTATAGCATTAAACAAAGCCAAATACTAAGGATTCCAAGCAAAATAGTTTCGAGAAGGTGGGTAAAAATTAATGCAAAATTAGACTCATTTTCTGGTTTGTATCCATCAGGTGTGGAAAATAAGTGCAATAGTAATAATAATAATAATTATTATTATTATTATTATTATTATTATTATCATTTTCATTTAACTCATCAAATTGCCACAAAGCTACAGATGCAACATAAACCCTTGGAAATATAACAAATCTTTATAAAATATAACATAGATGACATTGTACTTTTCATGCCAGAGTAGTGAGGTTTTTTCTATTAAAATTCACAGGAGCTTGGGCAAAATTCTAAAAATACACTGTTTTTAAATCTTACCAGCACAGTGCTGAGGATTTAAAAACAAAGTTTCAGAAGTCATTATTTCTTCTACCAAACTACTGACTGAGCAAAACACAGGGATAACCAAACAACTGATCAGATATAGCCATGAACAGAAAACCACAGAAAGTTTAAGCAAAGTCAAAGACCAATACAAATCGTATCTTCCTTGAAGATATGAAGAAATTAGCTGATCCCTAGAGTAAATCTTGATCAATTTAAACCACAACAGATACAACTGATCTTTTTTTGCCGAAAGTCGCAGAGCTGGCCCTGGCCTTTCGGTTGCGAGTGTGTTTTCTGGTACAGATGTCGATGCTTTGCAGCAGCCAACAGCAACCGCGTCACCTGTTCAAATCACACACATCAGCCGTATTTGTTCGGGCTTGAGCAGTTTCAAAGGAAGGAAATTCACACCTGAAGTCAGCCTCATGAAGACAGGAACCTTTTGTAGTTTCATTCTCCAAGATTTGGATTTTTCAGATACACATGCTCTTATCAGCTCTATTTTTAACCTGCCGCTCATATAGGATACTTAAAATTCTGAACATGTTTACATTATCCATCCAGCAGGCTAATGGAACTGCATACCAGACAGTCATGCATAATTCAAATCAATATCCTCAGGCTTGCAACTCTAAGTCAAAGCTGCCTTTAAATAAGCTGGGTGTGACTTTACCATGAATAAAATGTATCTAATTTTTAACCTTTATCTGACAAATTTATATATTTGCAAAGGAATGTAATAAAACTTCTTTAAAAATTAAAACAATTAGGAAATCACGATAATTGAAAATCTTTTACAAAATACTTTTAAAGACAAAATTTAGAATGGTTCAACAAGACTGAACCCAAATGTCAAAATGGAGAGCTGGGTCATTAGTTTATATATTTATTTTTTTTTCCAAGCAAATTGTATAGATATATACATAAAAACACATGCTGCTGAACTACTAAGCGGTGAGAGAAGGTGAATGCAGCAAGATTTCCTATTTACAAATTTAAACATCAAGCTTTAATTGAACTGGGCATAGGTGAACACACAGAAAATCTTATACCCAGTTAAGCATGTCTGCTAGCTTCTCACAAAGCACCAGTATCAGAATTTCCATAATAAAATAGTTTTCCCTTTAAGTTTCCCTATGTGCTTTCATGAGACCATGATTCCGTCTTAGCAGATAATCTTCAGCTGTGCCGAAATGACCAGAAGCATGGCAATGACATTAGCTAAGGATCTATTTCCAGATTGTAAATACAGTGGAGGAAAGGCAATTGCAAGAAACCAACCCCACCCCCCAAAAAAACAAAACCAAAAGCTTGCCCCAAACTAAAAGGACACAAACAAAAAAAATTGCTTCAAGTTGTATAACGTATCATGCTTACTCCTTTTCCCAAGGAAAATATTCCAATAATTCCTAAAACTCAGGATAACTTTATAAGATAAAGTGTTCCAAATAGCAAATAAGAACTCATTTTGGAAGAAAACAGATTACAGGTCTTTGCCTCCACAGAAGCTACAGACACAATTTTATATTGTTTACTCAGATACAATATAGTCTCCAATAATATATGCAAAGTAGCTATGAAAAAGTTATCCTAACAATAAAATACATGTTATCAGATTTAAATGGTAACATTGTTCAGCTTGTGTAAGGACAAAATATTCATTAAACCATTCCAAGAGAATACTTACAAGATAGTTATAGCATGTCTATGAAACTGATACATATGCATAAGGAAAAGAATCTACATTAGGTAACGAAACAGAAAAAGAGTTCAGTTTCAAAAAATATTCTTCTCTTACCTAATGTTCCTCTTTTACCAAAGAGAAGGTTAAAATGTCATACGCTCAGAATATAAACAAACAGCCCTAATGGGAACCTGTCCTTAACCTACAGGGAAAAGGCACAACAGGGAGGCAAACTTTAGTTTCAAACTAGAGTTAAAATCCTTTGGGTTTAACCTTTAAAGCTAAGAAAAATGCTCCATTTACCCACAGCTGCTATAGAGGAAGAACTGGTAAGCCATTCTTTTGTAATATTCTTATGTAAAGTTCAAGATGAATTTGATGGGGCCTTGGGCAACCTGATCCAATGGGTGGAATTCCTGCCCATGGCAGGGATTTGGGGGTTGGAACTAGATAATCTTTAAGGTTGCTTCCAACCCAAAACATTCTATGATTCCATTCTATGAAAGCTGTTTGAGTTTTTAGTTCTCATATTTACCTAAACTGCTCCATTGTGCTAATCAAGCAGCATGACTATTCTCAGGAGGTAAGCAGAGTACTGGGTAAAATTCCTTTTTCCAATGTACCTAACCATGTTTACAAAGAGATTTCCAGTCTACTGCTCAATCTTGTTTCTTAGTCAGTCCTTCCACGACAGACCATGAACCCTCGGAATCAGCAAAAGCACTTGGTTCATGCAGGAAATTATCTTTATTGCTGATATAGTACTACCTCTTGTGTTTATATCACAAAACAGTTCTACATTTTATGAATGGAGAGCATCTATTTTAAATAAGAGCTATTTCAGTCACTATTTCAGTCTGTGAACTTTTCCAAGTTAATGATCTTCACATAAATTCCAGACTTAAATAGACAAGAGAGCTATTAAAAGAGTAAGTTTACAATAAAATGGAAACTTTCCCGTTATCATTAATGTATGATTAATGTACATCACTTCAGAGATATCACATTGCTAAGGGTGACTTTCTTCAAAGCCTTCACACCAATGCAAGGGGTATTTCTTGAAAGACTTCAAAATTGCTAGCAGGAGGAACCTAATCTGAGAGATTGCTTTGCTCACTTGTGCACATCATGAAAAAAAGCCCTTTCCCACTGGAAGACAGTTTTTCCTCCATTTTGGAGTTGGTTGAGCTGGAAAAGGAATTTTTCTGTGGAAAATCTTGTCATCATCCCTAACTCTGAGTTTTGTTACTAGGTTTCTTCTCTCAGCAGTAGCTGATACACATACCTTTTTTCCCCAGCATCTCTGCTGCTCATCACAGGGTAAGCCCATGATTTCAGAATTACCCAAATTCATTCTATCAAGCACTTTCATGGGCTTCCTTTGATTGAAAAGACTGTGCACAACTTTGATACCATCTATCCGGCTTTTAAACTCACAAGTCCTCCATGTAAATCCATTCTGTTCCAAACTATTTCAACTCAAAACATGGATCTCCTTTGCATTTAAATACCCTGTTTATGTCTTGCCTCCTCCATAATATTCCTCAAGAAAATTACATGACTAATACTGAATTGCACATGTATTTTTTACCCTCATCTGTGAATTCAGCCTATTCCATTACTCAAGAATTTGTAAACATTATGCACGTCTCCTATTCATACACATAAAGAAGCTAACCTCAACATGATCATAGCCTAATTACTTATAAGAAGAGTTCCTTTCTATCAGGAACTTCTCACAAGACAAGGGGAGAAAGGAAAATACTTTCTTGGGAAGGAAAAAAAGATATTAATTCTGTAAAACTGAATAAAAGAGCAAGAGTTAATATTTAAATCACCTCAGTCTCTGCAACGCTCAGTTGAGTGTATTTTGTGGAAACACGCATCATAATTTCAAGCACTTAAGAGAACTGTCTTCCACTATTACAGAAGAACAATAGAGGTCTGTCATAATGCACTAGGAAGATACTTTGGAACTCAAAAAAATCCCACTAAACCCCAAGCAAAACCTGACTAAAGAAAAAACCACAAGAAAACCCAAACCCACAGCATCACAGACACTAAGTAGAAATCATTGCAAATCAGGTTAATTCTAGACACTATTCTGCAGGTCCTTGAATTACAAAACTATTTTTTTTACAAAACTATCCTTAAATATTCCCTTGAAATAGCAGTGGATCCAACAGACATACTCTCCAGAAGCTTCAAAATCACAAGGTACCGTCATTCTCCGATTTTTAAGGGCTTGGAGCCAATGAAGACTCATTTCAATTAACCAGAGGAGGCAGACACACATGATCAGGAATCAGAACTTTGTATCATTAGTATTGCATCACTGCACTCTCCTGTACTACAGGAAGATTTTTAATTACTCCTAGAATAAAAAATGTCAGGGGCAGATGCCCACATAACAGAAAAACAAGAATAACGAAGCAGGACCAATTAAAGAAATACTGTAACTAAAAAAATCCCCCCAAATCTCCAAAATCATCAAAAACATCAATTGATGGTACACAAGTACTATCAGATAAGATACACAAGCATGAATATCTGGAGTATTCACAACTGCAACATGACTCAGCCTTCAAAATACACTCTGAAGCATTTAGAAATAGGGCTCTGAAGGAGTCTTAAGACTTGTCTTAAATCTCTTCACTAAAGATCCTTTCAAAGTACCTGGCATGTAGTATTTGAAGCCCTAAGCCTATCCAAAGTTGCAGGACAAAAGGAGTATTTACTTCCAATAGGTGTCACACCTGAGAAATCTCACAGGTAATCTGATAAAGACACATCAGAAAAAAGTGGGTGGCCACCTTCTTCCTAAATACTCTTTTCATTGAATTTATTTCTTTAAGGTCATTAGAGGAAAAAGAGGAGAAATAACTATTTATGGCTGAGTATTCAACTCAGAGCTTTCAGTCCTCCAGTGTGAATACCAGTACACAGTTCTTTTCCACGTCAGGCATCTTTTTTGTCTGTAATTCTTAGTCTCTGAAATTTAGAGACCAATTTTGAGAGAACTTAGTGGCCTTATTTTGCTGAACACAATAGAGCCACACAGAGGCCCTCACTCTATAATTTCAAAACATTAAGTTTTCATTCACACTTGGCTTGAAAATAGATCTACTTACATGCAAGGAATAATGATAGAAACTAAATTGCAAAACATATGGTTATCATGGAATTCACTGAGTGATCCATTGTTCCTCTCTCAGCCTGTCCAAAGGCTTTCACCTCAGCTTGGTAAGTCTGAAGAAGTAGGATCCTGCTTCACAGAATGTATTTACTAATGAAAATTCACCAGGTTGCTTAAACAGACTGGGGAGATTCACCTCTATAACCAGTTCTGAGAGGCTTGTGAAAGAGCTTTTTGAGTTTACCTTGGAAAGATACTGAGAGGAAAGCTCTATATATACTTTAAGTAATTCAGTGAGGAGGCTTTTCCTGAGACATGAAAACTAACAAGAGAGAAAGAAAAGGCAAAAATCTGCATAAAGAATTAGATCCAAGAGATTCCAGAAGAACAGTTGCCTTCACGTGCAAAGACTGACACGGAGGAACAAGGCAAACATATGTCCACAGACACATCAACATAAAGTGCCGAAAGCCTAGAGAAGAATAGAAGGAGAGAAGACAAACTACAAAAATAACCATATTCTACCTTCACAATATGGAAAAGATGGATAAAATCCAGTAGCATATGCCTGCTAGAGCAGCAGATTCTCATTTAAGAGAACTTATGTTTTCTCACTGCAGTCTTTTAGTGCTTCCATATGTTTCAAAAAAACCTTGTGAAATGTAAGGCACTTGGGCCAATCTCAGAAATAACATGTCTTCAGCCAGGGGGCTTTACCAATTGAGAAGTTAGAAAAAGACCTTAAAACGGGCTGGAAACGGAATCTGTGGTTGTACTGAACTGGTAAACAATAGCTAAATAAAATACATCTAAGTATGCTAAATAAGCAAGTGAGCTTACTCCTTTTTCTTTCATGATGCGACTTCTTTTGCCTCCAAATGGGATCAATTCTCCTTGCTTGCTCCTAATCAGGAATTCTGCACAGATGTTAAAGAGGTAATGCTTTAAGCATATCACAAATTAACTATGAAAAAACCCAAACTGTTTTCTTCTCCTCTTCTACCTTTCTCATCTCAGGGGATTCAGAGAATCTTGACTTCAGAAGAAAAAACCATCCACAGAGCTTTTGACATCTGCCTGCAAAACTGTAATTCCAATATACTTAACCCTAACATTTCTAAGTTAAAAAACCTCAATTTTTAGGAATTTAGGGGACTGTTCCATTAGAGAAAATACATTGCCTATGAGGCTTATGGAGATACTAAAAACACAACAATTTCTCAGGATAATGCTTGATTTTTCAAAGGTGAGGAAGCAGCCACTATTGGGACAGAGGCCAATTCAATGTTTTTTTGAAATTTAAGTTATTAGGAAGGCAAGGTCCATTTAAGATCCAAATATAGATACTAAAAAATATTTCAATTATGAAATACAATGATTGCTAATTTTAATTTTAATGACAATTTTAAACATAAAATTTTTACACTTCCTTATCTAGATTCCTATTTCAATTCATAAACTCTTTGTTAGCAGAAATATCTTATGGCACCAATTTTGCTTGCTTTTTTCCTCCCCCTTATTTTTTATTCTTTATTTTCTGAAATAAATGTGTAATATTACAGTCTATATTAATCCCCTCTTCCAAAATATTACAAATGGTTGGAGCACATAAAGACAATACTACATATTAAATACTAAAATGGTAGGCTACACATTATAAAAACCTAAAAGGAAGTTTTGTCAGGAAAACAGGAAAAAAGACCACTTCAGTAAGTATCCAGACTTGGGTGGATAATATTAGAAAGTACAAAAATAATATTATTGGCAAAATTAAGACTTCAAATTTCAGGCTGACCCTGGAACTCTGGACCTAAGCACAGAGATTGAGCCACACATCCTGTACTTATACAGGTTTTGCTTTTCTTAGATTAAAAACTTCTGGTCTTTTGTGCAAGAGTTGAAAATTTCCAGTGTAAACCTCTGTGCCATTTTACTTTTAATGTTGACATTTGTCATCAACTTGATTTTCTATTGAGTTAGGTTTTCCTTTATTGAAATTTATTTCCTTTATTGTAATTAAGCCTGTCCATGAGGAGTTCACTGCAAAAGTTTTATATTTACAATGGCATACAGTCTGTAGAAATACTTGCATCCAGGCACAGCAGTAATTCATTTTTCATTTTGTGTATATGTAAAACATGTAAAAATCTAAATGCATCGAATGTGCAATACAAATATATAAAGTAGGTCCGACACTGGCCATAAGCAGGTATTTGCGAATAAAAATTTAAACCCCTGAAATTGCACAGAATTACCAAAAGTGTTACTAGAACATTCCATCATGAAATACACCAACAAAGCCTGCAGAGCATATAGCTTTTTTCATTTCAGCATTAAAAACATTGTACAAAATGCCATGTGAGTTCTATACAAATATGCTGAAAAGAAAGATTAATATGGCCATCTAGAGGAGAAAAGAATGCTATGAAAACATACGACATAATTTTTCAGGCTTCAGAGTATGATGCTTTTAGAGGCATGCTGCCAAAAATTGATGTAATAAACTAATTACGGAACTGGTAATAAGTAAACCTTAAAAATAATACATTCAGACATTTTGGTGGTGTGAATGATGCAAACATATTAATATTATACACATTTTTAGCAAGGCAAGCAAACCATACAGGATGTATTAATAAAGAAAAGATTATATTTTGTCTCTTTGTTAGATTTTGTGTATGCAGAGTTAAGTACACGCGCATCTAACCAAACGAATTTAAAAAGACAGAAGTTCAGAGTAAACAGTTATCTGTAAAACTGTTTATTGACTCCTTTGAAAACACACAGCTCGCCACTGCAAAACAGAACATGCGAGAGAAATTAGCAGAGAGATTAGACTAGTGAAGTGAAAATTCAACACAAAAATCCAAAATTTTCTGAAAATCAAATATTTTCATTATTCGTACTACTCTATCTTTGATGGAATTCATAGAGTCATGGAATCATGGAGGGGTCTGTGTTGGAAGGGGCCATACAGACCTCATTCCAACCTCTCTGCCCTGGACATGGGACACCTTCCACTGGACCAGGTTGCTCAGAAATCCACCCAGCCTGGCCTGGAACCCTGCTAGAGATGCCACATCCACAGCTTCTCTGGGCAATCTTTTTCATTGCCTTGAAACCCTCACAGAAAAGAGTTTTTTTTCCTAATATCTAATCTAAACCTACTCTCTTTTAGTAGATCTTCCAGATCTCCTCAAAACCACTCCCCCCTGTCTTTATTCTTAATGATCAGAGGCTGCTTTCCTGGCAATGAGCAGGAGGGAAAGAGTGGTGAGACAAAAATTAATTCTGTCCTCTCATCACTTCACTTTAACACTATCAAGTGTTATATGCTCAACATATGGACTGATCAGTGCCTTACAACAGAAGCACAGCTGAAACATTAAAGACTTAGAAGAAGAATTTATAAAGCACATATGAGAAAACAGAAGCACACAAAGTCAAATGCACTGACAATTTTTTCTCATGTTAAACAAAGTACATACGAACACACTGCTTGTTCGACAAAAGAGTCAAGAAATGGTTCTATCGTCTGTCTTTACACTTTTTATAAACGTAATTCAATACCCATAAAAGCCAAATATTTAAAAAAACAATTCAGCATTCCTATGGCATCAAGTCTTCTACAGATTTTTTTTTCAAGTTTAAGGAATAGTAAAGCTTTGCATTTTTAAAATCACACTGAAACATCTGGAATGCTGATGTTTCCCCTTTGGAATCAGAGATTTTTAACATCATCTGTTAAGTGTACTGCTTCTGTGAACACATATGGACAGCTTGGTAGTAATAATCTCTCCTTTATTTCTGATTGCAGGCCTTCTTCATGGGGTTGTCACCTCTTCTCATCAAAGCTCTATGTTGGGCAGCTTTACCTCTGTAACGATCATCACATAAGGCATACACTGTCTCTTCCTCTATTCTAAAACATTTTTATCATTGTGCAAAGATTCTTTGAAGTAATTTAAGAAGAACATAAAAAGTACTAAGACTAGTTATTCCGGTATGCCACCTTCAGGTCACTGAGAAGTGAAAAATGTTAGGTTGTTAATCTGCTACTATGTCCAAAACTTTCTTTAATAGTACTGAACATAGTTTTGTTGAAAATAATGGATTAATAAAACAACACAAACTCCTCATTCTAATTTGCAAGCATTTTGCCGAACATACGGTGTAGAATGATTGCAGGCTGTCAAAAAAATAACACTTTTTATCCTGCATTCCTTGTAAAATGTGGAAAGAGAATGCTCTCATAAGCAGCTGCTAAAGCAGAATATTGACATTATTAAAGTTTTTGTGCAAGTAGAAGTATGTGGTTAAAAAATTAGGTTTTTAATTTAGAATGTTTTGATAGGTTTTGTTTTAGAAGCTTTTTGCTTCAAAACCCTGAATGTTCTTTCATTACAATAAATTTTAAAATGGCATTTATATCCAGCCTGCTTCCAGAATGGAGAGAGCATTGAAAAGGAATAGCACCCAGTGACAGATACATTTAGCACTAGAAGAACAAAAAATGAGGAGGGGGTAACAACTGTAACTTTCCAGATGCAATATTTGGACTTGCCAAAAAGATTCTTTTGTCTTAGATTGTAATCCTGATGCGGATTTCCAGACTGGAGACTATCACTCCCCAGAATAAAAATCAGTAACTATAAACTCTGATGAATTAGAAGGATGATAAGGAACACAATCATAAAAATAAAAATAAAAATTTAAAAACTGATACAGGCTAGCACAATGCCTTTGAAGCTTAAATCCGATAGGGCCAAAGTAAAAAGCTCAGATGAACTCAGGACTTTTCACTGAGAATATGGACTAGATTGGATAAAAAAATCTGAGCAGTTACAAAACAAAAAGAAGAATGTCATATAACTATGGCTATTTAACTAGCCTCAGTAGTCTGCAGGGAGAGAAATATCTTATTCTAGATATCTGAAAGGAGTCTTCCTGTGTGTGTGTGTGTGTATATATATATATATATATTTATATATATATTTCTTGTATCATTCATATCTCATATTATTTGCTAATAACTTTTCCAATTCCTGTTAATACACATCATCATTCTTTCCCAACAGTGACAGAAGCCATTAAAAAACCTGAGTATCATATCTTTCATATTCCCCCCACCAACACTGTTGAGAGATCTCAGCAGGTATCAAAACCAAACATACTTTTACTACCCCTATTCCTTCTCCATCACAATGTTCAAGGACCAGTTTTTACCACCTGACCTTAACTCTGCACCTCCTTCATTATTTGCTGGAACTCACACTACTTGCCTTCCTAAAACTTAACAGCAGAGGAAAGAAATTAATTTTCTGATGATCAAAAGAGAATCCTTTTACTCTGCAACTTACTTGAACTATGACTTTCATGTCCTTCAAGTCTTAGCTTGGAATGACCATGTACTAATTTCAAGTTTTAACAGCAAACGGACATTTATATAATTTAATTATATCTAACTGTAGAAATTATATTTTTTTTCAAGTCCCTTTTGGACTGTATAGAACATTTAAAGTGAAATATCTTTTAATTACATGTATCCACTTTTTATTAGAAAACATCAAACACTAAAAAACTTTTGCATTTTAACATACTAAAGGAAGACCAAAAATACCTTACTATAACACAGCACCTGTATCAGAATCTGACTTTTACCTAACTTCCAGAAAAGTTCACTTTTCCTGCCTGAAACTGGCTATAGACACAGTTCTCACACAACTACTTTCAAATACGAAAAGCATATAAACAAAATATTGACAGGAGAATTCTCAGCTCTACATCAAGCTGTCACCCCAACTTAAAATCAAGGAATATATAGCATATAAGAAAACATCCACTGTTTAAATCCTTTGAGCACTATGGAAAAACATTAATCTAATCTTTGTAGTAATTTCTTTGTGTCATTTCAAGAGAAGAAAAGATACAGAACATTCCAGCAATGCACACTGCAATGACCATATGCAATGTAGCCAATAACCAATTCCATTTAGTTTGCTGTTAGAACAGCTTATCAAAACAGGAATAAGACGTCTTCTTTGTATTTGTAATACCACAAATTCAACAAGAGTTGCCATGTTTCCTTCCTAAACCGAAACAGCTTAAATTGCCTCAAAAATGAAATGAATAATGACAAAATTAAATGAAACTTAATGTAACAAGATATTGTATCATTTGTAGTATTTCTGGAAGAATGGATAGAAGTGTGTGCTTTTCTTTTCTTTCTTTTTTTTTTTGAGCATGCACTAATATAAGAGGTGTCTGGATATTTCTTGCAGACATTGACTATTTGCTAGCCAAGCTGCTCTTGTCTAGGACTTACTTATCCAGAACACAATTCTGAAATTTGGAATAAAAGGAAGGCTTTTAAATCACTCTTACCTTCATCTATTGAGGCTTCACTACTGTATCCATCATATTCTGCAGACAGGGGACTATATTTTTGTCTGGTTTCCCATATACAGTTTTTTTGCTGTCTGCCATCCACCACTGGCAACCTGGAACTCTGGGTTCTAGACAAGGCCTCATGATATTTACCCAGTGCTTCATCTTCACTCTCAGATGATGAACCATGCTGGTCTTTACTCATATAAGAATTGTCTGTTTGAATAAAATAAAGCAAATCGACTACAGCTCAAAATAGAATACAAGAAAATAACCATAAGAGGTTATCAATGAAGATATTCAAGCCATTTCAATTAAAATTTCTGTAATATTTTAAAAATATCTTCTTGTAATTACAAGCATTGTGATTTTGTAATTGCTGAGAGGTGTTCTCATTTTCTAGAAGACCTGAAAGATCATTAAGCCCCTCAAAAACCATACTAACATTTATTCAACAGAAAACAGATCAATTCATGTAAGGCGGCACATAGACATTCTTGAAACCGTTCTTAAGTAGGAAAATGCTTAAAATAATTTATGTAAAGTAAATCCAACACTGCTGCAATATTACATTTGGATACCTAACATATCAAGCAAGCAGATCCTGATCTTACATTCCCAGCTGATTTTTGCTCTGAGCATGTGGCATAGCATAGAAATGAAACTGATTTACAAAGAGAAGCCTACAACAAAATCATCTTTAGGATAGTTCTGTCAGTAGTGCTTAAACTCACAACAACAAATGGGAAAATGCTAGTGAAAGACGTTCGCATGCACAATTTTATTTAACTTGCAATAAACAGCTCTTTGTTCAATAACTGAAATTAATGCAGAATTTTTACTGCAGACATCTGGCAACAGCGAAAATTACACAGGAAAAAAATCTACCTAGTTAGTTCTTTTACAGCAGTTCCGTAGTGCCCACTCCTGTGGCCAACATTTTCCAACTACATCTCAAGCATGACTTCCTCCCACAAATCAAAGATTAGCTGTATTTTTATTCCTGTAAAGGGAAAATTTCCTCCTCCCTCCTTCCAAAGTTCAAATGGATTTTGCCCAAAGTTAACATTCCTTGCAGAGGTTCTGTAGATCTCAGAATCTAAAAGGCATTAAGAGTTCATGTAAACTCACAAGTCAGCATTACCTCTACTCTGAGAGCAAACCTATATGGTCTGTGATTTGCCAGTGTATTTCCATTACCAGCAGAGCTTTGAGATGCCCATAATGCTGGTTCTCAGCTCCTGATTCTGAGGGAATGTTGTCTAACATGCTAGCCAACTGCCCCTCCCCTCCCTGCTTTTGCGCCCTCAGCTCCAGATCTGCATTTCTGCTCCCGTTACGCTCCCGTCTTCATGCCCAGTCAGTCTCACTCCTCTGGCTGGGTATTCCTGCTAAAAGAGACATTCAGCTTATTCAAAATTCAGCTAGTTAAAATTTAATTTACTCAATGCATGCCAGCCATCTAGGCCTCTTTTACAGTCAAGTGTTTGCCTCTTAAAGTATTACAGAGGTCCATCCTTCCTACTTTTAGGAATCACTTCCCAAAGACGTCTTTTTCTCCCTGGTACTCATACAGAAAAACCTCCGCTGCAAGTTTAGCTAAGAAATCTTTTGGAAAGTTACATTTACATAAGTAGAATCGTATGCCAAGTTCCTGCCTTCCAGCCCCATACTCCAAGTTCTTACTCCAAAGTGCTGACTTTTGGTTTCTTACGGTGATTTCCTCTATTCCCTTTGGCTATTCAATCCCAAATTCTCTTTACTTGCACCTAACCAACTAGTTATGTAACCCTGGTCTTTCACCTTTAGTCTCTCCACCTTCATAAGAAGTTATCAGGTCTCTCCATAGCTGTCACCCTTCCTAGTTCAAATCCCAATCTACCATGTGCATCAGGTCCTATTTGTTGAGGGAGTTTCTGTCCTCACATCGAATATGTTTATTCTCAATTCTTCTGTTCAAATTCCCAGTGTCCATCAGTAACCATAAGTATCAAAGGCAGGGCAGAGCAGTACCTGCTCCATTCTTCAGTCTCTACAATGAAGCATATGAGTGCAAATGGGATGGTCAGTGAATTTAACAAGCAAAGTATAAGAAGTGTTTACCATGTCTTTTTAAAAAGCAAACTTTCCAAAAATTTACAACTTTGTCAAATTTAGGTGTTTTTTCATAGAAGATCATGGGAGAAGTGCTCTCCCACATTTCAAGCACATATTCCAATACACAAAGGTGCCACAGCATCTTTGTAAAGCTGAGGTGATATCTACTTTTTTTTTTTTTTTTGCACAAATACCCAGCATGTTTTTCCCATAACCTATTTTTTCGAAACAGTTAAAGATTTTAAACTATAACTTAGGAAAAAAAACCCCAAAGAATAGGAGCTCAGACAGAAAGAATTCCCTATTTCCTCACAATTATTTCAAATCTGGCACACAATTTAGGAAACTCATAATAAGGTCTTGAAATAGAAGTTGTCAGAAAACCTTGGATGTGGGGCCACCAGCTCTACACACAATGTGTACATCAACTTAATTTACCATTTATAGGAAAAACAGTGCCCTAAAAGACTTCTAAGGAGCAACTAGATCTTTCAACTGTAGACTATCATTTCAAATCTAGCAGATATGGTTCTTCCCATTTGTGGATGGCTATAAAGCAAGTTCAATTTCAGTGATCATTTACTGAAAACATCACACCAAGCAGGACATATTCTGGCTAACACATTCACTGCAAGAGGCTACCCAGAAAAAGGAATTTTCTTTGCTGTAACACAGAGCAAAATTTTGTATCTCATATGGCTCCAGGGGTTGAAAGCTGCCATACTGAAGCTTCAACAGATTTCCACTGAATTAAAGCAGAGCATACCAGGCCTAAAGTACAGTGCCAGACATCAGTATTAGGTGCACACTTTAACATTACAAGAAATGTATTCACAAACATGAAATCAGGTTCATTAATCAGCCTGCATAAAGAATGGAATAGTACAAAATATGGAAGCAACATGTTTGTAGGAAGAGTTGAAAGCTATATCTCTAATAATACACTGACTTTCATAAGAATCCAGAAGTTCTCAGTGATTGCAGTTTTTTATTTTTTCTCCAGTTCCTATCATAAAAGAATGAGAGTGTATATATATCATTATTATAAGTCATAAAGCAAGACCTCTTCAGAGGACTTAAAAACCTCCTCAAAGTTTAAACACAAGCTATCCATGCAAATATTTTTTTAAAAATCGCAAAGCAGATTGGTTTCAGTTTCTTGGGAAAAAATATCTTCCTGTATATTAAAAAAAAAGAAAAATCTCAGAGTTTTATGCCTTTGCTTGCCACTTCTCATTTGATTTTTATACCTGATTTGGAAACTTGCCTAAGAGAATTTGTGTTCTTAGCAAAACCCTTCTTTATATGGCTGACACAGGTCATAAGCAATTATTAACCTAATGAAAGCTATTAATTTGCTTATTATGGTACCTAAATGCCATTTTTGAGAGATTATATCTTGCAAATATATTATCATGTATAGAAATAGATAAGATCATAGTTTATCATACAAACATGGAAAACACTCCTAATTCAAACTAAAAAAAAAACCCAAACAAACAAAACCAAACCAAAACTCAACAAAGCAGTTAACTGAAATTTTCAGATAAGGAAAACACACACAACTAAAGAAAATAAATGGGTTTCTATTAGGAAATCATTCATTTCTTTACAGAATCAGCCCCTCTGCAAAAGCATATGTTGCTTCCTAAAAATTTACTATGCAGCCTGCAAAACCATGTAAAATCGCAAGGTTTTACTTCTTACTCACAAACTGGTATTGCAATTCCCTTGTTACACTAAGATTGGATGTTGAAGACAGCACACAAAGTATCCATAACAACAACACACAGGTTTTCTTTCCAGACTACAACTTTAAGACAGCCTCATTCACTTTCTATACTTAAATTCACTTAATTGGCATTTCTTATTGAGTTTCTCATTTTGTCTCAAAATCATTATCTTACATATCCCAGAAAAATTCTGAAGATCTACTGTAATGTACATGCAAAGCAAGTTACTCCTTATTATCATCATAGCACATCTTACACAATGTTTTTAAAGAAACAAAATAAAAAATCACTTTCAGAGAACAATTATTAATTTCCAGTAATTATTAATTCACAATTTTCAGCAGAAACCTCACAAGGCAGAGAAGGCAAGAAAAACTGTATAGATAAATAGTAAAGTTAGAACATAGAAAAAGCATTTATTAATCAATTCCTTTAAGTAACACTTCAGAAAGTAATTAATTTCCAAGATATATCAACATAATTAGAAAATGAAGCACTGAAACAAACCCATTTTCACTCACAGAAAACACTATTATTAAATGTGTAAAATAGGGGGAAAAAGTAGGAAAGTTTTGTAAGTTTCAGAAAAGGCTGAAGAATGCAGTTTGCTGATAGACTCCTCACCTTTTCCTGCTGTCTTCTTATTACATAGCTCTCTTTCTAATTTCTTTGAGTTTTTCCTTTTACCCTCACTCACAATTGTAATTGACTCATTGCCTTCATCCTTTGAGATGGGTTTTCTTTTTCTGTCAAAGAAGGCTTCAGATTTCTTTTCTTCTCCTTTATTAAAGCAATTGGGATGGTCATTGTGCATCCTCTTCAAGCTGGAGTCTGATAATTTCTCCTTCTGTACTTCAACAAGTTTTGTTTCTAAATCTTGGGGAACATTCATACTGTGCACTTTATCAGAATCTTCAAAATCAACTCCAGGTGACTGTGGTTTGGGTTTTTTATGCTCGTGATTCTTAGAATTATCTGATACTGCATATAGATAATTATCTTGCTCTTCAATAGACTGCTCCACTGTAAGTTTTTTACTTTTCAGGTTACTATCCTTCAAGAATTTATCATTTACAAAACACTCATTTCCCCCTACGACTTCCCTTTTAAAAGCTCCTCCCACAGTCTTCAAATCCTGAGGAACTGCCGTATCACTGACAGAATTATGATGATCTGTGCTTCTTAACTGGCACTGGTTTTTTATCAATACCTGGTCAGATACTCCAACTTGACTTGCACCTCTTTTTACAAGATCTAACGAATCAGAGTTATGAGTCTCTTTATGTTCTGCAGCACCTCTCTTTATTTTCATATTAATTTCCTGGGACTGATTTAATGATGGTGAGTGTTCCTCTCTGCCTTCCACGGGTTTATCACTCTGCGTTTTGGAGCTCTCATCTTCTGTCCGCAGGCCATTGATCATGCTGGTTACTTGCTCTGTCACTGAGTCAGCTACAGAGTAGCCGACCTCGCCAACAACACTGGCCAGGTCATCCACAGCGCTGCTCAGCGTGTCCACCAGGGAAGACACAGAGGGAAGGCTCAGATTTTGGTGAAGGTTTCTAAAAAACGCCATTTGTCCGGCCTTTTCAGCAACAGCTCTTAATACTGAGAGGTCCTCTGTTTCACAAACTGATCATCTCTGCTTCTCCAGCTTCAATTTCAGAGCTATTTGTCTTTGCTATCTCAAAAATCAATACATTTGCCAGGGGAAGCTGCAGTTTTTCTCTTTTCATTCAATAATCACTGAAAACAGCTAAATAAATATCTTGAAATGAAGCCACAATCAACCAGCAAAACCATAGTCTTTCATCAACTGCAGCATAAACTAACCATAATAAAATTCGTTATTTTCAAAAACAAGACAACTGTGTGAGGTGGATTTTTTTTTTTTTAATTCTAACCTGCGAAGAAGAAGTTATGAGACATTTAAATTTGCATCAATGTCACACTAAAACAAGCTTTTAGCATAACACAACACACATCGTGGACACTTCTTCACCCCAAAATATTTGTTGTCTTTTACATAAGGTAAGATATTTTGGAATATCAAGACTTGTTTTGTAGCAAAAAAAAAAGTTAATATGACAGACAATTTCTGAGGAATTTTTTTTTTTTTTTTTCTTCCTGGAAATTTGAAAAAAAAAAATTAGCTCCATCTTTTAGAGAAGTAGAGGGGAAGAAGGCCTCTTCAATTTCACATTCTGTTCCCTGGTGCTTGACTGTTTCTCTCAAGTCAGCTAACAAAGCCTGTTCAATTTTCACAGTGCAAAAGTAGAAAGAGGTTGTTTTACCAATCCACAATATATTTTTCAAGCTCTAATTTCTTTCATTACACATGATCCCTAAAGACCTTGTTATATTAAAAAATATTCAGTAATGTGTTAGTCAGATATTAGATATCACTAAAATTATTCTTTAAAACTATTTTCCGGGTGAATAAAAGCAAGACCTTCTCCAAAAGTATGGTGAAGGATTTTAACAGGATGTGTGAGAATCCAGTAATCTCATTCACAAATTTACCTGACAAGATTTAATTATGCAAAATTATGGAATGTTTAAAATAAGTTCAAGAGTATTCTCAGAGTGCAAGAGAAGTATCTCCCCATAAGTAAACGCAAACTCTTTGATTATATAGCTGTTGAATTTCTGCGGCTTGTGGATACAAAGGTTTGCTCCTTTCAAGTACTTCAGTCACAGGAAAAGCCAACATTGTTGTGCTGTTACAAATTGTAAATATGTGCATTCTTATAATTAAGTTTAGTACACTGTATGTCAGATACTTACAAAGTTTATCTTGTGAATTCTTTCTTGTAGTGTATCCCGAATCGAGATCTGGGAAACCACTAACATTCTCAATACACATCTTCTTATTAATGTATAGGAAAAGTAGCAACATGAGAATAATGAACACCCCGACTGCAGACAGGAATCCAATTGCTTCAGGAGATACTAAAAGAAACAAGAAAGAAACACACTTTTAAAAGCCTTGTAAAAGTTTGCAAAGTAATCCTGGGTAAGCGGGACACTTAATGTGCAAAAAACAGAATGAGGAGAAACCACGCATACGAACCAAGAAATAGTTAAGTGGAATAGAGACAAAGCCAAAATCCAAAACCAGGCTGCGGGGCAAAATGGCCGAAGGAGACTGACATGTCTTAGAGAATATGAGTATATAAAATACAAAATACATAATTGCTATTAAGCAGATACCTCAGAGGCAGTGTTGGGGATCTTTGGCAAGGGTAGAATCTTTGAAGTCCCTCAGTACCAAACATCAATTATACCACTTAAGATCAAGACATCAAGGAGCAGGTTTTAGAAATAAGAAATCTGCAAATGGATGTGGCAAATTGAAGCAATGGGGAAAGAGTATTTAAAGGGTAGCTTGTTTATTTGAAAGGAGAGTAAGCAGAGAAAGGGATATAAAAGAGCAGCAAGAACAAAAGTCTAGAAATGTGAGAAATAAGTAACAACTTATAAATGCAGTTCAAGACCAAGAGAGGGCAGATCTTTAGAAAGGAGTGCAGATGCCTGCAGACTATAATGAAGCTGAGCTGCTTCATTAATAAAGGCTGCCAGGATGTCAGAGGAAAGGCCCTTAGGAAACCCAAGGGACTCTCCACAAGGTCTATATCCAAAAAACTTGAAGTGAGAAATTAAAATGGTGACAGGATTGCAAATTTATTACGAAGTAGGGTGGGAGGTTAAAGTGAAGGGTTATAAAACTGCAATTCAAGAATATTTGGGTGCAATTTATAGGCAAGAATGTGACAGAACTCCATAACTACGTGCAATTAACAATCGTGTAAAGCATTACAGAACTGTGATTCCTAGTGATATGTACCAGATTAATTAATCTATTACCTGGTTTATTAATAGTGTACTGATAATTAAGAAACATTATAGTTCAGTTATGTCTCAAACCTGCATTCCAAATGGAAGAATAACACCTCAGAGTGGATTTTGTGGCCACAACACACAGACAACACATCTTTTCAGAGGTGAGCACAACTGCATTAATCTGGATGAAAGCTGGAATTTCACATATCCCTTTTGTTCCTCCTGACTTTGCAAGACTCTACACTGAACTCCATAACTCCCGTTCTTGGGGGTTGATTTTTTTCTATTTAATAAAGATTTATGAAGCTTTATCAGATTTACAAATTCTGTCTGCCGAGATCTTGGCACTTCACTTTAGGACTATAATGCTGTGTGGTAACATATTTCACTATTTAAAAAGGAGTGGGATTAAAGAAAAGTTGGCAACAGACTCAGCATTCTCAGAGATGCAAAACAAAAGGACAAGACACTAGAGTCCAAAATAACTACAAGAAAAAGCCCCAATTGGAGATGAGGTGGGAAAAATCCAGAATGAGAGGAGTTTATCACTGGAACAGATTGTCTAGACCAGTTATAGAATCCAACTTCAATGTTATCCCTGCTTTGAGCAGGGGACTGAACTGCAAATTACTTTCCCAGAAGCCTTCCAAATGAAATCATTCTCTGATTCGACATATGCCCTTTGTAAATCTGGGCTCATACATCTATGTAAAAGTACTGACTGAGAAACACATGCAGTTCCACAACCTCCTTTGCAGGATGACAGGGAACATTTGTGTCTGTGGTGCTGTTCTTAGATTATTATACAGGTGTCTTTTAAATCTGACAAAGAAAGATCCAAACAAATGTGCCTTCCACCCTGAAAAACAAATTTGCACTTCTGTTTCGAGCTGGACATCCAGACCTATCTAAACCTGACAATTGTTTTTGCTTCACTTCTTACCTCTGATCAAAAGAGTTCATGTAACATTTTGCCTAAGCCACCCCTTAAAGTTTTCCTGTGAAAAGGAACTTGCCAGCAACTTGGTAACAAGGTGAGAAAAGTGGATTTCTATTCTGGAACAGAGAGGAAAGGCAGGTGGTTTTTGTTTTGTTTTGTGTTTTTTTGTTTGTTTGTTTTTAATTAGTATTTTAATTATCATGAACTTTGGCATGTGTCAGACATTCTTTTATTGTTTGTCAGATGTCTATTTACCATTTTCACAGAATCTCCCCACACACAGGAATACTCTGAAATTTGATAAAAACCTCAGTTCATATAAATTAAATTTTGACCCCAAAGCTTAACAGATGAAATCTCCCAAAGTTCTGCTGGCAGTGGGCACGATCCCACCCCTTCCAACACTGCATATGGCTAACTGAGAATATCTAAGGCTATTGTAACAACACCCAGTTTTCTCTGAATTATTGATCCTGACCCAAATGAGACTAGAGACTGGTCCAGAACAGAAAATTCTCATCTTCAATAGCTGCCAGCCATAAAACCTATCAAACACAGAGGCGGTGGCAGAAAAGGCAGCAAGAGAGAACTGCAATTCACCAGAACACAGAGACCAGCAGAAGTGTAAGAGCAGTAGAAGGTGGCACAGGTTAATGATGTTCAGGGAGGAAATCAGTGTGAGATACAAAGAAGGTGTGACACCAATTTGGGGTATATGGAACAAGTCAGAAAGCGATGAGAAGGCAAAAAAGAAGACAGATCAGAAGGCAGATAAAGATCATGGGACCTTTGAATGAGCTATGAGAATGATAGCACGCTGTCCTAACCAACTTTGCCTGAATTGAGTGACCGCGCTGCTCTGAGGAGGAGATTTAACTGAATTCCAGGCAATTCTCAACAAAGGGCAGAGACAGTCTCCTTTTCATAAGGTATAGTAAATGTGCAACATCTTCAGGGAAAAACACTCTCACATATGCCACATTTGATCTTTTAAAACTGTAGGTTTAAATTGCAATTTTTAAATTTTTATTTATGCTTATATTGTTCAGCAATCAAGCTGCTTTGATCCATCAAAAGATGTGCCTAAGGAAGTTGACTGGGCCCTAAAAGGTACTGAAAGCTGAATACTTTCGGGTGTTTTTTCCAGTACTTCCTGGAAACTAAGTAGTTAAAAAAGGCAGCGTCTGAAAGCCTTATAGTTCTCTATGGAAACACAGTATCTAATGACATTTTTCTGGAATGAAAAAAGAAACATTGGCTGATACCTCACAACAAGAATGAAACTTAAGCTGCCGCATAACTAATTAATTATTTATGTAATTCAGTGCGAACACAGGACTTGAAAATTATATTTCTGTATCCATTTGCAGTCATGTAAAGAGTCTTAGAATACTTGTTCACAGATTAGGTAAATTACCAAGCTGAAACCCTGTAAAGTATTACCATTATAAAGCCAGGGGGAAAAAAAATGTACTTCAATTTTCCACATGAAATGTGTACAGATTCCCATTTATGAATACAGGTTTTATACATCACATTAATCCTTCAGTTAGTTTCTCACAGCTTAAGCATCAAGCAGGTATACTTCGTAGACAGAAAAAATTTAAAAGTTCTTTTTTACATAAAAAATACATTTATGCCGCATTCACCACCAGAATTATTTTGATTCAAAACATATTGTAATAAATTCTGAGTTGTCTGGTAATTAATTGTATCATGAAAAGCATTTTAAAAACTCTCAGAGGTTCCCACTGGTTTCTTCTACTATCAGAAACCAGTAGAAAAGCAGTTTTTTCTCAAAGTCATACTTTAAATTCAAAAGTCCTACTTGTATAAACTTCATCATTATTTTCAGTTCTTAAGAAAAGCAACAATGAAATTCTGAATTTATGTTCTAAATTCATTATAATAGAAGGCAGTTTTAGAAATACTAGAAGAACAGACAGTCTTTCTACAAAGTTACCAAGACCAATTGAATTTCTAGCTGTGGAAGTGTCATAGAAAGTCATAGTCATTACAGAAGTATTACCTTAACATCACTTTAATTCAATTTTGTTGTTATCATCACTAGAATCAGAAGTATTAGAACACAGAAACTTACCATCTCTTCATCTTAAATATCAAATTATCATCCCTTTCTCAAATAATAACTTCCTTGTTATGACATAATTTTTCATTTCCAAAAGATGTTTCAAACTCTTCAGAAAATAATGACACATTCAAATATATACCACCAAAACAACAAAAATCCTCAGACACTTTAAAAAGATGAAACATTTTTAATATGAAATGTAAAAGCATTTAATATTTTAATATGCATCTAGCCCCAAACTTTATTTAATATCCAATCAATTATTTTTGGAGCTTTCACACTCTACATCATACCACTCACTTAGCTAGTAATGTACAAAGCCACACAGTTATCCAGTGATGTTTCAATTATTCATTTACAAATGCAATACTAACTCTTCTGTACACAAATTAAGTAACTAGGGGTTATAATCTGAAAAATGCCAATTACCTTTAAAATACTAACCCCAAAAAACATTTGACATTTAATATGTAAGGCTTTTTATTTATAACTCAGGGTTTTGGGGTTTTTTTTACAACTTGATCTACGATACTTTAACCCTTTAAATTCTCTTAAATATACCAGACTGTTGTTTTGTATTTAGTCCTGAAGAAGAATGATTTATTGTTATTCATTTTTTACACCATTACATCTTGACAGTCCATGAAAAAAATCTGTGCTGTCCAGCTCAAAACATTTTCATCCAAATGCCATTCACTGCTGCTTGTCACTTCTTTCCCACTTTGCCACTTGCACAAGAAATTAAAGAAATCAGCATATTTTTTAGAAAGCTGAGCAGGTTACTCAACAAAACAACAAAAAAACCCCCAAGATCTGTGCCTTGATTGTCTTTCCTCCATGCTTGAATTATTTGTCTCCAAACAGGATGCATTTATTTCTCAGACAACTCATGTCATAACAGAAGAAACCAAACAAATCCCTTTACATCTGAGTCTGCTCACAAGTGAAACACTTTGGTCTGATTACTCAACAGGAGTAGGGACTGTACTTTCACATGCATCAATTTACATGTCAATTTTTTAAATACTTACATAGGATTATCTCTTCTTTAAAAATAAGTAACTGAACTTGGAGGCTACCCAAGACTTCATGCTCTTTCTAAACAGCTTTTCTTTGACAATGAAAACTCAATACACAACGTTTCGCAGCAATTTGTGAACTGGTACATAATTAGTATCTTTCTCTTTGCCGGAGTAGTTGAAGAAGCAACAAGTGAATAGAACCTTTTTTACCTAAACAAAATGCTACACCTGTAGAGACAGTAATAGTTTATCCACTGTTGCCTTAGAATTCCGACTTAAAACATTAAATTCTTGACTATCTGCACTGTTTCAGAAACATGAACTATATATGCCAGCATCACTATTAGAATACTTTCCCATATAAAAAACGAAAGCAACTGTACCGTAAAAATTGACGAGCTGATGTTGCTGCTAAAAAATCAGTGACAATGAACTCTAAACATTTTATTGAACACGTCAAAAGACAAAATTCCAAAACATATATCCTATGATTTCTGTTTTATCCTTTCTTCTATCTCCCATACAAAACCTGGACTATGTAATTCCCTTCTAAAACATTACCTATTTCTTCTACATTTTGCCAAAGCGAACACCAGGAAGTCTTTTAGCTCAGCTTAAAACACACAGTTACATTTCACATATCAATGCTTTTAAATTTTTAGTTACATTTAGGTAACATTAAAACTGAAGCTTTTCTGTATAAAGATGCTGCCCCCTCCAATTCCAACTTGCATTTTGCCTTTCTTTATGCAGCACGGATTTCTTAGCTTCACCTACTACCTACATCTCTCAGCATACTGTGCTAAATATATTTTATTCTGCCAGTCTTACGATGTTCCTTCCTCCAGGTTTGTTGCTCCTGCACCTTGCACTTTGTTATACAGCAAGTTTACACACTACCCAGTACAAATTACAAGCCCCTGCAACATGAGCTACCTGTACTTCAACTCTTTAAGTGTTGTCATCCAGGATACAACCCTGAGAGACAGCAAATTCAACTGGGTATGAACTTGAAATGGCAACTCAATTCAGTTCCAATGCAAAACCGAAAAGAGTGCCGCATTTCCTAAATAAGAAAAATTATAAACAATTGTAGCAACATGAACCTCTCAGAAGTTTTTTAAGACTGACAGAATGAAACAGGGATTAAGTGGTTCTACTTGGAATAACAATGCCCTTTAAATGGACCTTTTAAAAATACTGAGGAATATACAAAAATTACATTATCTGAAGTACTACATGATGCCACTTTTGGGTTAATTTCTTAAAAAAGTCATATCAAGCAAAGAATAAATGGGTCTTTTTACATGAAAAGTCTACTGGAATTAGTGTATCATGAAAGCTACACTGGTCTAACTCCACTATCACTCCTATTCCAGTGGAAATTTATTAGAAATAATAATAATTATTTTAACATTCATTTTATGTCACTTCACCCTGGCTAAGCGATATTATGCACTGCTACAGAGACAAAGCAGAACTTCTTTCTCCCTTTGTTTCCTTAATATCTAATTACAATGACTAATAAGAAAAATACACTTTAACATCTAGATTCCAGGAATTCTTACACATAGGAAGAAATTCTAGAATATATTTTAGTTAACAAATTCCGTTTATTTGATTTTATTATGATCAACTAAATTACTTGACTAAATAATTACATCAAATAGAGTTAATTTACTTCAAAAAATACAAGTATAGAACCATAGTATATCCTGAGCTGGAAGAGACCCACAAGGATCTAAGCCCAATTCTCGCACAGCACCATCCCAAAGAAGCGCATTGTCCAAACCCTCCTTGAGCTCTGCCAGGCTTGGTGCTGTGATCACTGCCCTGGTGAGCCTGTGCCAGTGTCCAGCCATCCTCTGGGTCAAGAGCCTTTTCCTGATATCCAACCTAAACCTGCCCTGACACAACTTCAGGCCATTCCCTCGGGTCCTGTCACTGGGTACCACAGAGAAGAGATCAGCCTGCCCTCCTCTTGCCCTCACAATGAAGTGGTAACTGCAATGAGATCTCCCCTCAGTCTCCTCCAAGCTGAACAGACCAAGTGACCTCAGCCACGCCTAACTCACAGTTTGTGATAAAACCAGCTTGGTTCATTACATTAACTAATCACATCCATAACTGCACAAAAATACTTGTGGCAGCTCTAGTACTGCCTCTACAGATTGTCTTTTCCAGGATTCTTTCCCCTAAAATACCAAGCTGAAACTGTCTTTTGCGGATAGATTTAATTACAGGGTAAAGAGGACCCTTGGCTCCAAAATACCAGTGATCTAAGAAAGAATTTAGGAACACTGAAGCCATACTCTGAGATGGAAATTTAAACTTTTGACAGAAATCTTTTAATTCCTAAATCCTTCTGTGCCGAAAAAGTTGTCAGCCTGCCATCCCTGCTGATTTACCAGTCCCTCAATGCCTTTTCTCTCTTACATTTCTGATTAAATAGTATCTCACAACAGAAATCTCTGAAAAGAAACAGCAAAGAAAGCATCACATTTGCCACTTGGAATAGACGCTGATCATGGAATCATCTTGATTACCTCCAAATCCCAATAATCTGTTGCAATTACATAGCACATTACATGACTATTATCCATGCAGTGGGTAAGAGAACAGCAGTGATTATAATTTTTTAATGGTATTCTCAAATAATCCTCCCAAAGCAAAAGTGTTAAAGGCCCACAGGGGTCTAGAGACTTGCGGTTTAAAAGTTCATACCCATCACAAAGCAGCTCTCCACTGCGGGGAAAGAAAAATAATCTATGTAATAAAAATGTCTTAAAATCTCATTTTCGCCTATCAGACACTACAATTAACAACAAAACACGAGACAATCCATGTAATCCAACAGTAATTAACCAGGATAACAGCAAAGCACTGCATGGTAAAAATGAGTATATGTACATGAAAACTTGAGTGAAGAAATGCCAGGGTTTGGATATAGCAAAGTTCTTACAAACAAAACTTGCCACAGAAGAAAAGATACTGCCATAGCTGGAACTAAGTGACCCCAGTAGCTGCTGTTTTCCAGAAGACTCCAAACACTGGAGAACACACAGAAATAATATTCTCCTTCCTATACGGGCATCAGTAAGCTCAAAGAAAAGTATTTACTTTGCACTGAATTTTCTCTAATCCAAAACATGTACATACAGATTGCTTTTCCAAGAGAGAGCAAATTCAGAATATATATTCTGGTCGTGTTAATTTTAACATTATTACTTTTTAAAAAAAACATTGAGCAATATGTCTAAATATCTCCCAATTCTATGAAGTCTAGTATCCATGGGATAAAAAAATTGTCAAGCCTTGAAAAAAAGCACTAATTATTATTTTCTTCATATATTATACAAGTAGCTTTAGCTGTTTACACTTTCTAAATGAAAAGATTTTATTCCTCTTTGTAAAAAGAGAAAGTGCACTTTACACTGTACTGTCCAAATCTGAACCTCTAAATGAGTATAGAAACAACATATATTTACATTTTACATTAATGTGAGGTTATCTAATTTAAAGAAATTTGCGACTATCTGTGGCATCACCCTTCTCCTGATGAAGAACAAATAGTTCTACCAAGTGGATGATAGCAGGAAGAAAGGGGAAAATTATTTCATTCCTTTTTCAGAATCAGTTACTTAGTGTAGACTAACACAGTGTAAGATAACTTGAGTATCAGATGAAGTTGACTTTCAATATTATAATGTTTCTACTGTAAAATTAAACTAATGAATAAATGTTACTTTTTTTTCCATTTGGATTAAATGTAGTTGGCAGCTTAATATTCAGACACATGCAAATGGATAAGGATAGTTGACCAGAACATTAAAGAGGAATAGTTCTACTTAAAACATACTTCTGACAAAGCAAAAATTCACACCTTCTTATCTTTTCAAAATTATTATTACAAGTGACATTTTTCATTGTCAGACAAAGACATTGTCTTTTTGCAACTTCTCTTTTGCATATTAAAGAGAGCACTTCTGTTCCATTCTTAGTTACAAAGTCAGTTTGCTGAATAATTTCCTTTGTTTGCAAGACTGCCACAACAATAGAAAGGAAAGAACATCTTGCAAAAGAAAAAAAAAGGCTTAAATATAATTTTTAAATCTCTGTGCAACTTAGCCCTTACTTGGATACTCAATCTACATTTCCATTAATTAAATACAAAACACGCTGCTGAGTTAGAAGTATCACTTTGCACTACTTCAAAAATAAACAAGTGAAAAATGTTGAGTGAAAGAAACCAAAAAAATAATATGGCCATGTATTTTCTCCTTTAATGTCACTTCCATGTCACACAGTGAATACATAGCAGAATATATTAAAGAGGAGTTTCTTCAGTTATAGCTCAATATTGTTAACACTCATCACAAATCTGCCTTGTTTGTACAAACAGAACCTGAAACAGCCTTAATTAAAATATTACTTAAATCTAACAACTAATTCCAAGTTAGATTTGCAGCTGCACTGTACAGCTAAAAAAGATATATTTTTCTCAAGTCTAATCTGAAGTTTCCTGAATTCTTTTATGTCCATAACAAATAAGGAACAACTTAACAGATATCCTGACTCTCTCAAAAACAGCTGGATACTAGGAAGATATCCAGCAAAAAGACAAACTACTAACTGAGTAGACTCAGAGAAACTCTGTCGCCTTCTGTTGTCAAAAACTAAGCAGGACTCTTCTTTCCCCAGCCAAGGCTTCAAGTTGTATTGTTAGATACTGAATAAATGAGTGAACACAAACTTGCATTAAATAACAGAATGTAAACAAGAAGCTAATTTATAATAAAAGCAAGAATCTATTTTTCCTTTTTTCCAATTTCCAGATTTCAACAATGTGTAAATAAAAAACCGCACAAAAACTTCAACTACTTAACTATACTAAACATTGGAGACACATATTTCAGTGATTCCCTAATAGCTGATAGTACATCTTAAAGTTCTTTTTGCAAGCTGGGAAGTGACTTGCTCAGTATTTTGTAGCTATTAGATGGTATACAACAGCCACAAAATACTCTAATTTTCAGGACACACACTCCCTATATTTATGCATTTAGAGGAAGTCTCTTTAAAAATACATAAGAGTTAGTTTTCAAGGCTTTCCAGAACAGCCTGTTAGTCTCCTTACTCCTGATCAGCTCTTTGCAGATTCCTCTCAAAAATGTACAAATCTGCTAAAAGGAATCCAAGTAACAAAACCCTATAAAAGTACTGCAATCCTTGTGCAGCCTAGAGGGAGACCCACACCGCGGTCTCTTCAGCAACGACAAAACTATAGCAACATTGTGACACAGGAGGAAGCCTGTGCCAGACAACTGCTTCATCTTTGAGCAGCAAATCTGAGTCCTGTATTGATGCCATATTGGGATCACATTTACACTAGAACAGACATAATGTCAGCTATTCAATGACCATTATAACCAGTACTTGCAAACCTTTGAGTCTATCATTTTAACTAACCTGAGAAATACAAAACCTAAAAAGCAGGAAAAGTGAGGTTTCAAGTTATATTCATTTTTACAGCTGAATAATCTTAGAGCAGACATTTCCTGTTTAAGGCTTAGGTTTTGCTTTTGCAGCTATGCCTTCAACTACAGCTAAGAAGTCTTCATTATGTTATTTGAGCTAAATGGTGTAATCGTGCTTAGCTTTGTGGACCTTTCTGGTCCCTTTCCACATTTCATCATCCAATACTCCAAGGTTCCTATTTTCCTAGTTAAAAAGGAAAGGGCAGGCAAGAAAAATACAATTTAGGGATGTGTAACTTTGCTGACTAGAAAGAAAAATTAGCCACCAGCAACAGGTGTTCTTCAAGTCATATAATCCCCATATAAATTGTAATTACATTCCATCACTTGAAACCGGAAAGTTTTCCCATGCATTATTCATAGAAGACACATGCTTGTTTGCATGCTTACTTTTCCCTTTTCCCTATTCAGCGCAGGAAAAATAAGATGGAACATCACTGTTTATCCTATTAGCTGCTTCTCAACAACCATGTACTTGGAAGGACTGGAAGAAAGACGGACAGACAAGCAAAGCACAAGTGTAGACCGGAAGAACTCCAGTTACTTAATGCAGGCTATTTACTACTAATGTTTCTTTCAGAGGTTCCACACGGGCATTCCAACTCACAGTTACCCTCCATACCCTGGCAGAAAGCATGAGAGGCTTTCAGGCAAATGCAAATGCAGAACCATTTTGTCAAACATCACCAGCTCTCAAAGCCTCACAGACAGTATTCAATGAAAATGAGGGAGTGGATGAATGCCAGGAGTGCTGGAATGTACTCTCCTGGTGCCACAGTCACACAGACATCAGAGAAAAAGGAGAAGGGCACACAGCAACCTTACCCAGTACCAGACAAGACTGCAGAGAATTAGCCATGTGAACACTTAATCTGTCCATTCAACTTCTACTGTGAGCTTGCAGATGAAAAAACAGCTTGGCTTTCAGGGCACAGCCAAGAGATGGGAAACTCCATCCTGCAGAAGCTGGACATGAGCACTCAGTGACATTAAGGACAAAGCTGTACAGTCTGATGAGACCAGCTTGAGACTGCTGGCAGCCAGGAATTCTCAGCTTGGAAATGGCTTCCTATTCGGAGGATGTCAGTAGAGATCTTGAGTCTGCACTCTTATCCTGGCAAGCAAGCAGAGCTGGACAACTGGCAAATAAATTAACCCTGAGGAGCCTGGCCTTGGTCAGACAATAAAAGCATCCTGAATGTGCCTCAGAAGATGTGAAGTCTTAGGTAAAGTAACCAAAGCTTCAGGTGACTGGAAGATTTGCAGTACAATGGCAAGCACCTTCTGCTTTAAAGGTACATGCTGAGTAGGGAGTGAAGAAAGACAAGAATGCACCAAATCCATGCACCACAAGGAGAAATTTGTCAGTAACATAGGGACATAAAAAGGTTAGAATGTACATGGGAACTTGTGTGAGCTAAAAAGGAGCCCAACGTAATGCAAGTATATAAGGCACTAAGAGGATATTTCTCTTTTAATCACACTTACCCCTAGGCTAATTTATAACCACCAATGCTAAAACTCAAGTTCCATGCTATTGTTATTTAATTTACTGTATCAATGGCTAGCAGAGCTTAGAATTCAATGCTCAGATATAACACAGCATCTTAAAAAAAAAAAAAATCTTTTCAATTTAACTTCCCAGCTATTAACATTAAAACCGTACAGCACTGTCCCCAAGAATGCAGAAAAAATGTTTTTCTTAAAATCAGTACAGCATCCTAAAATAAATAAGGATTAGCAAGATTAACAAATCTTGAAAGTTTATCAGAAGGCCTTCTGAAATTCCCATGAGTTTCACAATTCAGAAAGACAAACAGGACCTATTGCAGAAAGAATACAGAGCACTGTGCGTACTAACTTAGCCATCAATGGAAAAAGAGAGACAACAATAAAAAGAAAAAAATCACCTCCCCTCCAAAATGAGAAAGCATTTTTAAAAAGGCAAGACCTAAATGATTCACAGTATAGAAAAGCAGAGAAATGTTCTTAATTACAGTATTATAACAAATTCACACTCAAAAATTCTTTCAGCAGATATTTGGAAAAGATGACTTGTGACCATAAAACTATTTTGACCTTAGCTGTTAGACTTATTTCTGATGTTAAGCATTGTTAAATAAATGTTTCAATAGACCCAAACAATTTTACCAAAATGTCTCAGTGAATGCAATGGAAGCTAAGAGGACAAACAAAGCTTCTTCCTGCAGAGTATGATGCGGTTTGACAATATTATTGAGCCAGTCTAACACTAAGTTGTCAAAAGAGTCCTGCAGCTGTTGTCAAAAGAGTCTTGCAGCTTTACTCCTCTCCCACCACGTTTTCTTCTTCCTTTTCAAAGCAGTGAGCCTCTTCTGACCTAACTGAGACTCAACTCAAGGAAACAATCCTTGAAGAAATTTTTTTTTTTTTTTTTTTTTAATTAGCTTTCAGATAAGAAGACAGAAATTCAACAGCAATGCTGCAGGAAGGAGCATAGGGCTGCCAAAAGGGACAGAAAACAGAACTGTCTGGCCTTTACATCAGCTGAGCTGATCTGCCAAGCTCCAACTTCAGTCACTGTAGCTCAGCTTTAAGCTGCAACAGCCCTCCCTGGAGCACAGCTCTGCTCTGTCATTTGCTGGTCTTGCTATTGTTGCAGCTGTTTTCAAAGAAGTTTGAGTCATTAGGATCTCACCTGAAATCAGAGGCAGAGATTACCAGTTCATTACATCAGTTTTCTAAAGTGTCCTCACAACTTTCTATTACTACTAAAAATCATATCATCCTACAAATATCTGAATAAAGCGAAGATCAAAGTTTTCATGGATACCCACGGCTAAACAACTTTAACATATTACATGTAACTCGGTGAATTTTGGAGGAACACATTTTTTCCTCTTGTGAAAAATCAAATTTTATTTTATAATTTCACTATTTTTTCCTGCTGGCACTGTCAGCATCAAAAGATTCGGCAACACAAAGATGCAACACTTAGATCCACAAAAAGTCAGAGTGTAACAATGGACAGCAGATTTCTCACCAGGAATATTCACAAGCTAAGGAGCTCACTTTCACAAATCATTGCTTACCTTTTCTAATGCAGATCAGTTCATGTACACCACAAGTTCGTTCTCCACCTGTGTGGAAACACACCATTAGAAAACAGTTACAAATAAAATGTATTTCAGTTTTTAACAAGGCTTATAAGCACTGAAAAAGAAAGTTCCAAAACTCCATCAATTAATAAAAATGTGGAAAATTGACTTAACAAATTCTGAAAGTATACATTAAATCCCTTGGAGAAAACAAATGTACCATTGGCTTAATATTGCTAATGGTGGTAAGGTTTGAAGAGCTTTACACTGAATTTATACAGATAAAATCACAAAAGCAACACTAATGTTTCCCAAGTATAAACATCATTTCCTGTTTGGAGAGAACTACCCTACAGAATGGCATCTACAGAAGAATTGCGAAAATATAAGAAAAAACTTCCAGTGTAATAGAAGGCCAAAATAAAGTTATGATTACCTTCCATGGTAAAAAAAAAAAAAAAAAAAAAAAACAAACCAACCCACAAACACCCAAACCAACCCTCCAACCCTATTAGCAAAGACTTGGTTTGCCTAGAATTTGTTCTTTAGATACTTTTTAAATTAAAAAAAACCAGCTGTATAGAACTTGAGATATTTATTTGAGAATAACAAAATTGTTGTTAGAAATACTATACTTTTTTTTTTTTTACATTTTGATAAAAACCATTTTAATTGGAATTGCAGCTTGTAAACAAAGCACCAACACATAATATCTAAACAAAATATTTTAGAGTGATATGCTCCATGATCAAACCTTAAAATTCCAAACTACATCAAGCTATGGCTTCTCTTAAGTACACCCTAACCCACTCAGCTTTTTTCCACTGACAACAAAAGAGTGCATGGATATGAATACAGAACTGAGGGGAACTGCCTGGGTTTTTGTACCCAGCTCTCCACAATCTCATGAAAATACAAAACAGCGTTCCAAAACCTCCCAAAACATCTATTTCATATGCATTAATCACTCCTTGGCTCCAGACACTTCAAAAGGCACTAAAACAAGCTTTAGGTTACAAAATTCTCCCCATCTCAAAAATATGGAAATACATTATATAGCACTTATTACTCTCCTCCATTCCATGATAAATTAATTATGACATATCAATACAGTATGTAATGATATCAACCAATACTTCAAACTCTTAATTGGTAACACTAGCAGATGGTATTGCAAAGCTTTAAGAAAATACCCATATTTCTAATTAAATTTACGCTTTAAAGAAATAACTGTAGGAAATCCATACATTGGAGTGAGAAAGGATAAAAGGGATCAAATCAATGGAATAAAACATAACTCTACTAAAATAAAATTAAATGTCTGTGGAAGTAAAAAGAATCCTCATTTTATGTCAACATACTCAGAAGTATGAAATACAAGCTTTAAATATACTCTTGAATGGGAAATCAAGTATCAGTGAATCTGAGGATCCCAGGAGCTTTGTAGAGTCATCGCCCTTACAAAAGCCAGTTGTGACAGCAATATAATTTCCTCTTCTCAGTGCATTCTAGAAGCTGGGCAACATCATTTTCATTCAGAAAGGATTTTGGAAGGAAAACATAAGAAAAACTTAATTTAAAATATAATCCGCTTTTATAAAAACCAGGCATTAAAGAACAAACAAAACCCAAAACAGGACAGAGGGAGATTACAATCTTCTTTAAAGTCATTGCAATCATCTTCAGGGAACAAAAGATAAACCACAGGAGTGACTAAAAGTCTTCTCCCTAGAATTTTTTCCCTGTTAGCTTCAAATTCAGCAGTGAAGAAAAAATAAAAAATACGGCAAAAAATGCCAGACGGTTAAAAATAAAGATTCACCTAGAACTGACTGAGGGAAGAGAGCAGCAATAGATTTTTAATTATATTCACTGCTCTCAGTGAAATCAACCAGCTTAAAATCCTATCACAAAATACTAATTCTAGATTTGGATTCTGCATTGCTACCTATTGTTTTATAAAGTCAAACATTTAACTTCTAATATAAGATGGCATTCCACCAAATAAAGCCTTTACATTAACCAACATGTTATTTTTTATTGACCACAAGGCTACAAAATACATTTATACCACTGAACAGGCATACAGTCAGCATTTTATTCCTTTTCATTTTCCTTGAAAATGCTAGAATGTTATTTCTTTTTTTAATAGGTGATTCATTTACTACTTTGTTTTTTTTAAACTGCTGATGGATGGAAATAACTGTTAAATAAAAATACATCAAATAATATAAAAGTTAAAGAAAGCATCTTTTGTATTTTAAATTAACCAACGTATTAAAGACGTGAAATTTTATCCTCAATTGACCTGGACAGATTCTTCTTTTCCCCTGTGGTCCTCAAAACTGTGGAATACATTATTCACATCTTCCTTTTATTAATGGATTAACAAATAAACCCAAGTTTTTCCATCTTTACAGCTCCCAATAATTCTCTCAGCTTTTAATAAACTAGTTACTGGAAGAAACCAGACTGAAAGTGTGGAAACATTTTGCATGACATCAAGATGCCAATCATTAATTTAGCATTTCAGTCTGAAAAAAATGGGTTTGTGTTGGTTAGCCCACAAATCCCAAAGGTTCTATGGCATGACACACTTAAATTTTATTCTTTAAATAGTATTTTTAAATAATTTATCATAGTATAGTGTTAGTTCACCATAACATTATGGTTAATTAAAATTTAAGCTTGATTTAGACACAAATCATTATCAGTTCCATTCCATCTTGACTATGAATATGATCTCCTATTTAAGATTTCAATGTTTTAAGTGAGTTTGCATATTAAACTACATAATGCTCTCCAAAACATAATCAGAAACATGAGAACAGAAACAAGCCCACTTGGGCACACAGAGCTTTTCATAATGCCAGACAATGGAAGTAAAATGAAAAATGATAAAAGATCAAATAATTTTAGAACTTCATATTCAAGAAAACATTTTCATTTCCTTGAGCAAGAAGAACCACCTAGTGATCCTAAAAATCTAAATAATTTAAGACATTTAACACAAAAAGAATGGCCAGATGTTTTCCAGAGACAGCTGGAACACCTGATGAAGTTTAATTTTCTCAATTTGAGACAAAGGTTTTGTATACCAAGTCTCTATTTGCCAAGATGACTATGGCGGCAACAAGATTAAAAGATGTACATCAAAGATGAATACTAAATTTTGTATTAACTGAAAATTTTATGTCTTTCTAAACTAGTACAACCCAAAATTTCAAGTCCTACTGTGTTTAGAGCTTAGCTGGAACTTCATAACTAGATGCTGATAATAATTGTCAAGGGAATTTAGCACAGGCATTACCATAGAGTGACTTAGGTTGGGAATGAATGACATCTGGCACTCTCAAAGACTTCAGAGCAGGACCAGGACCAGCACTACAGCAAGTTCCTATGAGCCTCAACCAACCACGTTCTGCAATGACCACAGTTCCAAGACCTCTCTGGTCAGCAGTGGTTCTCAGGGGGAAGGTGTCACCCCTGTCAGTGCCAGCACTTCTCCCTTGCAGCCAGCCAGGACTCCCCTTGACGTAGCTCACAGCCACTGCCCCACAGGCTTTCACTGGGCAGCTTAACAACCCCTCTCCATCACTCAGACCCCCTTGCACAATGAAAGGCTGTAAGGGTGCCCCTCAGATTTCCCCAGACTACACAAATGTATTTCCTAAGCCTCTCCTCATGTCCCAGGTACATGTTCCCTCCCAGCTCAGTGGCACTCTGGATTAACACAGCTGGATACAGGCCACAGCCACGTGGCTGGTCCATGTTCAGCTCGCTGCTCGCCAGGATCCTCAGGGTGTTTTGTTCAGGCAGCCTGCCTGCCTGCAGCTGGTAGCGTGGGCCTTGGACTTCACCTGTCCTTGTGGAAGTTTCTGAGGATCCTTCAGCCCACTCTGAGCTTGCCAGGTAGCAGCCCTGCCCTCCAGCTAATTAAGTACTCCTTCCCTGGCATCATCCGTAAACTCAGCCAGGGTGCATTCCATGCCACCAACAAGCACAGTGCACAATCCCAGTCCCAGCACCAAAACTGTGATGCAACTTAGGCTGCCACTTATAAAATTCATTATTCTTCATTTTGGCAAAAAAAAAAATCCATGTTGGTAGCTCCAGCAGAACATTACACTGTATCACAAAAGCCTTTTGTCAGCAGGTGTAATTTTTCAGATGCACTTTTTACATGATAAATTACTTTCCTGCTGAGAATTGTTTTTTAATTAGCATTTTCATAAGTTTGGATCACATTCAACAAACGTTTACTTAACATTTTAGTCAACAATAGACAACTATTTTTTCCCTTGGCAAACCCACAAAATTCCAGCACAGAATGACAACACTGAGCAGGCTGAGTAGCAGGAAGAGGGTTCTACAGTGTAGAAACATAAAACAGGATACAAGTGATAAAGCCTAACACAATGTTAATGTCATCATGTCCAAGCATGTGGAAATGCTAATGCTTCTGCTAGGAATACAAGAGACACAGGAAAACCATTCTTATGTTAAGAGTTTCATACAACATGCTACAAATTTATTTTAAAAGACAGCTATGATGAAAGACTTCTGGGTTCCATGTACCAACAAAACTACTAGAAAAACTGCCTCACGCCATAAACTGAATTTAAGGAAGAATCTGAGCTTGGATGAACAGACAACCAACTATAGAAAATAATGGAAATTGAATGGAAAATAGTAATGGAAAATAAACAAAGACTTTCACACATCAGCAACCCTACAGATGCCATCAGTGTCTTTCCTGAAAAAGTTACATCCTCACTCATGGTGTAAAATCACCTCTGCATTCCTTTAGCATCCTTTTTCATGAGTTTAGTCTACAAGTAATACTGCATACATAAAAATTGAAATGCTTAAAGCTGAATGCTGAGAACTAGTCAAAAGATAAACCATAAAGCAAACAACAGCTGAATTTATAAGGTGTATGTTTACATTTTGTGCAGTTTTGGTCTCCTCTTGGTCCCACAAACTCAAAGAATAAAATAGAACCGCAGAAGACAAAGACCAAAAAAAAGTCAATAAAAATGGTTAAAACACAAATGGTTTCCATATGAGGAGTGACTTAACAGACTAAGACTCTTGGACCAGAAAAGAAACCCACAACAGATGGTAGACATAAACAGGTGAACATAAAATAATTATTCACTGCCTAACCCACTAATAAGAGAACTAGCTATCGGATTAAATTAGCAGTGGACGTGTTCAAGACTAGAAAAGAAAAAGTCATAAATCTATGTTCTGATTTTGATACAAACTACTGTAAAGACTGTCTTCTTTCTTGCACTATTTAAAAAGATCCCTATTGAGTAATTTCTTAGCCTAAGGATAGATTATCTACCTGTTCTAAGAATATATTGGGCATTGTTATCCAACTATAAAACTAATGACGAAAATAAAAAACCTTTTTTCATGGGAAATACTTTGTTCTAAATTATATTTGTAATCAACATGACATTGATCAATGAATTAGCAATCAGTGACAACTGATGAAGAACAGCATAACCATTTCTGTTTCTCAAACAAATTTTGCATCCAATCCTACCCACACTGAAATAAATGGAAGCATCTATATGGACTGAAAGCAGCTAAAAAGAGATGGATTTGCTAAGCTAATTCATAAAGTAGAGAGGTTATTTGGGATCTTCTCCCCTCATCATGAAAATAGTATTCTCTCTGCTTCCTTTCTCTCCAGAATGACCACAAACTTGTCTTTCCCTACACTTTTGACATCTGAAATATAATTAGCACTAAAAAAATATTAGTAAGTTCTTTATTTCACCTTGTTCTCAGTCACGTACTTCTTCAGATAAGTCTTACTGGTGGAAATATAGTAAATATAACAAGCAATAGAAACATCCAGTATAAATGGTTCAAATTGGACCTAAAACCTATATTTTTTAAAATTACTAAAAATAGAAAGAAAACCAGAAAACTTATCACAGAAAATTACAAAAAGATTAAGCATACATTGCCAAGCAATGTACAATGCTATCAAATGTTCAGAAAATAAAGATGTCAAAACCAAAAACTGACAACAAAAACAAGGATGAAAAATTAGTATGACTTCTAGCAAATTCCTATGGTTTTTAATTAACACCACTAATCCCTACTCTAGAACAAGATTTCACAAGAGAAAGTAAACTGAGAAATATCTCTTCTTTTTAAATTACTTTACGATCTATGGAGAAAAATATACTCATAGAAAGAATTTCAAATGTTTCAGACAATGCAGTATGTTTGTGATACAAAGGGAAATTACTACAAAGAATTTGTTTTGCAAAAGATTCTACTTGGTAGGAAAACTGCTTATTTTAACCTACAGAACAAAAGTACCTGTAAGATGTGTCAGTCATACTGAATTTACCCCTTTTCACATCAAAGATTATTCTCTGCAGAATGGGACCTATTAGCTCACAACACTAATTCGGTGTCTTAGAATTAACTTTCAAAATCCTCCCCAAATTTCCCCTTCTTATTCTACAAACAGATTTACGCAGAAATCAGGAGACATCTCCCATCTCCAAGAGTGAAATGCACAAAGATTAGGAGATCCAGTGATTAATTGCTGCTTGAAATCCACTTCAACTTTTACATGCAACATGGGCCCTTGGCCTTATGCAGTTCAAAACCTGACAATATTCAGGAAAAAGTTTGAGAGTGTCTGCTGTGAATCCCTTGCATGATTCACTACAAAAGCTGGAAGAGGTATAACTGAATTAGGCTGAAGAGAAAATTAGGCCTAATGGTTAAAACAGCTGAAGGTTCTCTGGAAGACAGCAAAACTCTTTCCTTTCCCAGAGGTTCCCTGTATTTGGATGGCAACATAGGCAAACATTTTTAATCAGGTAGTGACTGCGTGTTTACTTTCTGGCATGCCCATCTTGAAAGCCAAGAATTCCAATTTGCAGAAGTGCTAGGCATTAAAAACTAAGAGAATTCAAGAAAAATTTCACTCTGAACACACCAACTCTTCTTATATTAAGTATGATAGCGTCATCTCAGCCCATCTCAGCCCACAGGGAACTTGTCAAAAAGAAGTCTTTAAAGCATTAGAGATTAGGTGGGTTTTTTTAAAAAAAGGTTGCCCCCTTTGTTATCTAAAAGATAAGAGACCTACCAACTTTCTTTATTTCAATAGATTCAATACTACAGCAATGATGGTGTAAGACAATCCAACCAGAAAACTGGTGATTTTGCCTATGGCACAGTGTTTCACTGTCATCAGCAAATAATGCAGGAAATCATCCTTACAATGACAATACCAGGCCACACTCCCTGAACAGTTTCCACCACAGTCACTGAATAAGCATAAGGCAGCATTAAACCAACTCTGTGTGGCCAAATCCAATACGAAACCCTGACATGTGATCCACCACACAGTTGTCAAACGTGTTTAAGAGTGGGCCTAAATATAAAATATGTCTTCATATATTTAGGCTTCATTAAATACTGCCGATACTGCTCAACCCCTGCCCTGGCCACACCAACTTGGATTCAGAAGCACTGTTGTCATGTCAGGTCAGCACTAACCTGAGAATCTCCATGTCACCTTACACCCTCCTAGTGCACCCTGCAGTGACACCTGCATAGCCCAGGTAGTCGGGAAGTCAAGATAAAATTGTTCCCCAGGCCAGATTCAACCTACAAGCTACACATGATACTCCTACTTAAGCTCTGTTAGCAGCTCATTGCTCTGTTGTTTCCTTTTCTAGATTCTGGAAATTTGCAATAAGGCATAGTTTTCATGTGACCTATAAGAAGCAGTGTTCTAAATACTCTCTCTTTTTGTATCCATAAACAAAAAGTAGATTCATTCCATAATTTTTGTCTTTGTTTCCCAAGGAAATGAGGGTTATATAATTAAACAGTTCACTCCTTGCCTCATCCTCCTATTGTTTACAAATTCTCTGGCTAATTTAAGACAAAATTGTCAAAAAGTCTTAAGAACCTAATTTAATGTTTCACAAAAATCAGCGGTCAAATACAACAAAACACAAGCTCCACCGAACACAAGGACAACCCACCAGCTAATAAACTCCTGCACAGCACACACAGGTGCGGCTGCCTGCTCCAAACCAGGCAGCTGGAAGATGGGGAAAAAGAAGGAGACAATCTTCTCAGAAATCTGAGAGAGACTACGACACTTCACAGACACTTAGGAACAAAATGATCAGAAAGGTAGATACTTGTAAAGACCTTGACCTCTGCATCAGGAAGGAGAAGTGTTAAACTGATAGGAGCACAGGGGGAAAATAGGGGAAAGCCCATTAGTCTCATTATTTTTTCAGTAACTTATTAGATGACAACACCAACACCGCACTGTAATTCTTTCTCCTCTAAATTCCTTCTATCTGTACAGCTCATTATTCTCTTTAATACTACTTCTCATTTATTAGCATTAAACTCCTCACAATGGAAACTATATGCAAGAGTTTAAAACCAGTAAAATTTAGCTCAGTCTAAGAAGATTCATCTCCAGGTGTATTCCCCTCCTTGAGAAATGTAAACTTGTGCAGCCTGCGCTAGATTGCAGCACGTCCAAGTGCAGCCCAAAAATCTGGTAAAAGTAGATTCATGATGATACACAAGACATACAATTACATTATAAAACATTCCACCTGTGACCTCTAACATTTCTTTGCTCCCCCCTCCATGCAATGAAATGTGGTTTCCATTGCTGGCTCCTCACCCAGACCTCAATTCAACAGACTTCTCTAAGGCAGGCACCAAAGCTTTGCTATTCCTCAAAAGAGGAGAAGCAGCATAAAGCAATCAAGTTAATGTCGCCGTGAGGAACATCACCACAGTGGTGCAGAAGGATTCTCAAAAGTCACTCCTCAACTTCCTTCACCACTCCCAGCAAACTGCCAGAAGACCCCAGGCTTGGGGAGCAGTAGATTGGAGGGATTTTAATCTCAGACTGCCCACCAGTCTGGTTTTACTACTGCTTTCAGTTTGACCTTACCATCAGTTTGACCTCCCCATTCTGATACTGTCCATATTAATCCTGCCCTATGAAAATGTGGAAATATTAAGCAACAATATAACCCTGCAAAATAACCCTGCGTGATAAAACAGAGCTCCTAGTAAATGCTAATTGTGTTTTGGAAGATAACTATACAGAAAATAAGAACCGCAAATACAATTCTTTAGACGCATTTGAGCCAGAATTTTTCCAACAGAGTTGCTCTCTGTTGTTTCCTCACAACTCTGAGATTGCCTGACCTATGCAAACACTAACTGGATGTCTTTATAAAGATACATAAATGGAACACGTTTTAACACTTTCTAAAGAAAACTTTCTAAAGAAAAAGATGTAACAGTTCCTGCAATCACTAGATTAGGGCTTTGAACTTGGCCATATGAAGAATACTTGTGTTTTAAACGTCTGTCAGTGAGCGTAACAAAGCACTGACGTTGACCAAAAGGGTCGCTGGCCACGGCCAGTGGCACCCTGGTTCTCTGTAACGCTTTACACAAAATGCCTCACTTTTTACAAAAACTTTGGGGTTTAGTGTTAAAACCACTGGAAGCTGGTATGCTGAAAAAGTGACAGTGGAAATGGTACTTCAAATGATTTTAATTGTATTAATTTGAGCTCTTTTAATGTTGTGCACTCTTCTCATCTATGTCCTGCTTTGAAGGAGTTTTGAGCTATTTTATAGTTTTGAGCTATTTTATATTTATTCTTCAAAGAGAAGTTTTCAATCTTCTCTGCCTAAAAAAAAAAAAAAAAAACCCAAAAACAAACAAACAAACAAAAAAAAACCTGGCCAAATGCAGTGCCCTTAAAATTGAGCAAAGTATTTTCTCTGCTTACATAAATACATTTACAGATTTACTCTGACACAATGCAAATTCTGTATTTTGACAATTAAGACTAGAAATCCCATGGTTTGATACTGCCTTCAAGAGCTAATGTTCAACCCAATCAAACTCATATTTTTAACTGATGGCCAGAACACAGTACTGCTAAAAGTACAGTCAAAGCAAGGTACTGTTGCACAAACAGGAGGGAAAGATCATCAAGGAATAAAAATTGCAACACCTACCAACAACTCTAGAGCAGTCAGCCTGTCAGTTTGAAAGCAAAGAGGAGGAGGCATGCCGGCTACATGCAGAAAAATACATTGTATTTGCTGTCTTCAGGAAGAGTCCTAAATGAAAACCTAGCCGACCACTTTCATGAACGGAACATTTCTTAATCCCACCTCACATTTGAATGTAAACTATGCACCCAATTTTATCAAGAGCTTAAGTCCCATTTTGGATATTTCAAATAAGCATCAACAAGACAGTTGAGCAATTTCTAAAGTCTGGCCATAATAAGAAGTGTTGCATTATTTTCAAATGCTAGATTGCTGTATTCATCCATGACTTTAAAGAAATAATACCCTAAATCCTCTGAAAATATAACACATGAATTTCACATATCATGAATATTTTCAGATCTAACACATCCTCACAGATTTCTGGGATAATGCTGCCTAAAATGAAAACAGAGACAGATTTTGAAGGATAATTTTTTTTTTTTTTCTGAGCTCAAGTTATGTAAAATGTCCAGACCCAGCAGAATTTTTTTGCTATCTTCTTGATAATATTAAGAGGACTTTTCAGCAGAAAAGAACCCAGCCAACACAAAGCTGGCCAGCTCAGACTCCTAGTGTGCACAGCTTCCAAGACTGGGTGAACACGCAGCTTTGCTTGATCAGTGCAACTTCTTCTTAGAGGCCTGAATTACTAATCCAGGGAAACTGACAGCAGAGAAGCATCCCACATGCGAAACAAACCAGAACAGTTTGTTTCCCCCACATACACACTGTTTTCCTACATCCTTTGAGTTATAACAACAGATGCCTTCAGGAAAAAAAAAAAACACCTCGGCCGAGGAAGCTGTATACTTCAGGTCCTTGTCTGGCTAGAAATAAAGTTCGTATTGTTTGGGATTTTTTTTTTTAAGGATTTTTAACGAGGTGTAAAATTACTCTCAGAGTCGAGAGGAGAGGTTTCAAAGCAAAGCTCAGAAGCCCTGCCTTTGAAGATGAGCATCTCTAAACAAACCCAACAAGTGTCTAGTACATCTCGCTCCCTTGTTGTTGTTGTTGTTCCTAAGTGATGACTAGAAAGATCTGCGGACAGCAGCTCCTGTGCAGCCTGTTAGCGCCCAGCAACCGGCAGAGAGCAGGGAGCATCCCTCGCCTGGGGACTCAGTTTTCAGAGACTCCGGGGCCAGGAGAGTGACAACGAGTTTCAGAGCAGTTGGCAAAGTCCCTGCGGGAAGGGTGGACAGGGCTGCGCACCTCCGGCACCGACCTTCCCGGCGCGGGGGCCCGGCGGTCCGGGACCCGGCGGCGGGCAGGGGCGGCAGAGCCCGGCCCGGGGGGCTGCGCCGCCCGCCCCCGCCTCCTCGCCGGGGCAAGGGCGGCTGACGGCGCGGGGGAATGGATGGCTCCGTCCTCCCCGGGTCCCCTCCGCGACGCCCACGGGCGCACGCCCGGCATCACCGGGGCAGGCGGCGGCGGAGGAAGAGGAGAAGGAAGGATGCCGGCCACGGTGCCTGGGATTGATTTACCCCGCCCGGCTCCCGGGCACGGAGACGGGCGGAGGGAGCACCGCGCTCACCTCTCCCCCGTCACCAAAGAGCCCTTGACCCGCAGCCCCCGCGGCCGGGCCGAGGGGAACGGGGAGCAGAGGAAGCGTCCCCGCCGCCCTCCTCGGCTGGGGTCCCGCTCGGCTTCGCTGCGCCCCCACCTCCCGCCGCGGTGGGAGCCCTCCCTCCCCCCGGAGCCGCCCCTCTCCCCGTGCCCGGGGGAGGAGAGGGAGAGGAGGGGGCTGGGGGAGGGGAGCGGTTCGGGGCGAGAGAGAGGAGCCCGTTATTGGCCTACTTACCATCAATCGCCATGATCCCCGGCGGGGTGGGCCGTACCAAGCGGAGGGAGCGCACGCAGGAGAGGCGCTGCCGGGCGCCGCGGCTGCCGGGCGGGAGCGGCGCGAGGAGAGGGGCGGGGCGGAGGTGAGCGGGGCGGGGCCCGCGCGCGTCACTCCCCCCGCCGCGCCCGGCCCCGCCCGCCGCGGGCCGCCCTCAGCCCTCAGGGCCCGCGGGGCACGGGCGGCCCGCCCGGGGGGGGTGCTTTCCGCGGTGCTCTTCCCTGGGTTCCCGTCCCAAGGCTGAAATAAAACCCAAAGCTCTGAGGGCGCTAAGTGTCAGCAAAGCCGCGCTTCACAGAATCACTGAATACCCTGAGCTGGAAGCGACCCAAATGGATCATCGAGTCCAAGTCCTGGTTCTGCACAGCACACACCGAGTCACGCCATGCGCCTGAGAGCATTGTCCAAAATCTTTCTGAGTTCTGCCAGGCTTGGTGCTGTGACCACTTCCCTGGGGAAGCTTTGCCAGTGTCCAACCATCCTCTGGGTCAAGAGCCTTTTCCTGATATCCAACCTAAACCCGCCCTGACACAACTTCAGGCCATTCCCTCGGGCACCACAGAGAAGAGATCAGCCTGCCTCCCCTCTTGCCCTCACAATGAAGTGGTAGCTGCAATGAGATCTCCCCTCAGTCTCCTCCAGGCTGAACAGACCAGGTGGCCTCAAATATTCACGGGTTGTGGTAAAACCAGCTTGGCTCATTAAATTAGCTAATCACATCCATAACTGTGCAAAACTGCTTGTAGCAGTACTAGTACTGTTTCTACAGACTGTCTTTTCAGGGATTCTTTTCCCTTTCTTTTAAAATACTATACTGAAACTGTCTTTTGGAGGAAAGTTTAGAGGGAGTGGATTCTCCCCCTCTATTCCACTCTCACAAGAACATACCCAGAATACCACATCCAGCCCTGGGGCCACCACCATAAGAAGACTGTGGACCTGTCAGAGCTGGTCAAGGGGTGTTGGAGCTTCTGTTGCTACTCCTTCCTCTGTCCCACCCACCACAGGTTCTTCCGCTCCCTTCCGTGCCTTTTCCTCAGCTTTCTTGTACCAGCCTCTCTTTCCCTGGAGTTCTGCAGTTGTTGTCACAGTCAGGGCATCCTTCTACACTCTCTTCCCCGCCTCCCAGGAGTGGCAAAAGTATCATCACAGTGAGCAAAGAGGACAGGGTTTTGCAGGGCCTTGCAGCGTTTACCACAAGGATCCAGAAGGACATCTGAGGCAATCCATGCATGGCTCCTGCAACTAAGAGAGAAAACAGCCAAGCAGATAGCTTGTGTTATGAATTTTATATTGTAATCTTTTACAGGATGCAGGATGTACATAAAATTCTGTTACTGTGACAGAAAGTCCTGGTAACATCTGGAGCTATAAAGAAACACCTTTCTACATGCAAACAGGTTTTTCATGAAACATGGGTAGACTGGCCAAACACAGGAAAATTTTCACAAGACGGTAAGGAGGAATACCCTTCGTACCAGTATCATCTTTCTGCCAAATGTTTAGTCACCATTCAAATCCTGGAAACATTAATCCCCTTCAGCCTCAAAGCCTTCAGAAATTTTTTGTCATATAGAAAAATCAATGTGTTTTCTCAAATTTGTTCTTCACCTCAGGACAAAAAAACTTAAAAGTGAGGCATTTAAAAGCACAGCCAGTCTGAGCAAAATGGCTGAAAAATACAAGTCCCAAATGACAGATATATGTCCAGACCAGAACCAACTGCAAAAAAGGTGTTCAAAGAGAAAATGTCAGCAGAGCTTAATGGCAAATATATTTCTCTGTACCAGCACTGACATGTACCTCAAATACCCTAATGATTTGCCGTCCTTCCTCTTCCTTCCGTGCCTTTTCCTCAGCTCTCCTGCTCCTAGAAAGTGTTCCAGCTCCAAAGCTTTCCCTAAAATTTGTGTGGATGGCCATCTTTCTGATGATATTACGGTATTGAGTACATGGATGAAGATTCCTGTGGGATCAAGTACATAGTTAGAGTTATTATTCTTCTCGGCTCAGTTTTTTATTTCTCCCCCTGGTTTTGGCAGCATCCCCAGTACGAAGGAACTACCAGTCAGATGTCATCAAATCTTCCCAGGGCGCAGACATCTACCCATATAGAATCCAGCATATAGTTTTTGAGATGTTTAAAAAGTCATCCAAAATTTTTGGAGAGCCTCACGTGTCATCACGATTCCATGACTCGTGTATGCAATTATCATGATAGGATGTAGAAGTTCATGCCATTGGACAAGCTCTTTTTGAAGATGAGAAATGAACCTATGTTTGTGAATTAGTGACACTAATGATTGGTCCAGCGATTTGGTTTTCAAAACACAGACAAAACTTGTAATTTCCACAAAAGTAATGAAAGCTCAGTTTGGAAAAACAATTTCAGAACAAACATGATTCCACATCAACAAAGAGATGGTGTGAAATGTATGTGTAAGGAACCAAAACACGACTATTTGGAGCTATGCTGAATCAAATCTGTTCTATTTGTGCTTAAGTTTCACAAGTACATGTTTAAAATTTCTAAGCTTTATTCAAGCAGCAGATATTCCTGCCCACCACCATAACAGTCTCATTTTTTTCAATGCTGCCAGGAGAGAAGAATCTTGAACAAACATCTAAAATTCAACTATTTTAGTTTTGTTCCTATGGTGTAATTGAGACTGCGTAAGCCGTAGCTTCAACCATTCCCTTCACAAAAGGAGCACAGCTGGTCAGTTTGGATGTGTCAGAAATTTTCTACTGAATCCAGTGGGCAATTCATTCTGCTGGAAGCATTTGCATGTGATCCCACAAGTATGCCCTTTGCAGAATAGCACTGCTGTGCACAACCATGACTGCAGCTCAACTCCAGACCTTAGGTAAAGGTGATAAATCCTTAATGTACAAACAACTTATGGGTTATCAAGGGTTCCCTCTCAAAGGGAAGAACCAATTTTTACACAGATTTTCTGACAGCAATGCAACTATCTGACAGATACTGGATAAATTTAATCCCATAAGGCCTAAACTTTTCAACAAACTACCTACACAGGAGAAGCTTCTCCCACTGCACTGACGTGAACCCACTGTGGCAATTAAAACCAAAAGCTGTGGGAAATTTTGGCACGAGTGCCCTAGGAGGAGAAATACATTAAAGATCCATTTAAGGCCTGATCCTTGCCAGACCTTTCTGGATTTTCTTTTCTATTTTAGCCGTACTCTTAATGTTAAATCAAATATAATTTAAGAGTCTGTGCTTCATGAAAACTTAGAATATATGTAAACCATGGCATGTGTGAATGAAAAGACTAATGAAGTGTTAGAAAACACAGACTATCAGTAACCAGAAAGGTTGAAGCCCTAGATTAGTAATTTGCTAATTAAGATGCCAGACAGATAAGGTATCTATAATTGCCATGATGCAAACAAAGTGAGTTCACGACTGAACAAACAGTGGAAGAATATTTCTAAGAGCCGGATGTAAATTTTCCAGTGGAATGTTGCCATTTCTTTCAGCTGTAGGTACTCTGCAGAAACACAGTGATTTTACTGAAATGCCATTGTGGAAGGGGGCGAAATATCCAAGATCTTGCATTTCAGACAAAAGCTTTTAATCTCAAGACTTTGTCCTTCATATTATATTTTAACATAATAATGACATTAAAATGAAACATCTTGATCTTATATAGATAAGATCTTTCAGTTAGAAAACTCAGTCTTTTGTTGAAATTTCACTTAATAAGGCATTCCAAAACTGTGTGCATGCAGCTATAGCTCCCTGTGTATTTCTCTCTGGTTGTGTTTCAATCTGGAAAGAAAACAAATTTTTAAAGAAGGGATGAAAACTCCCACAAATGTGAAATTCTGGGGTTTTGACCAGGAGCCTTTAAAAAATCAGAGCAAGAAGCACAAGGATATGTAGCTCCAGGGTGTTGTCTCCTTGAAGATTATTTATAGGAATGCAAAAAACCTGGTGCAGCAATGTTGAGGAGACATATAGACAAAATCTCTAACCCATAATGTAGAAGTTAAAACATGACCTCTGAAACATCTTCAAGAAAGATCTCCAAAGTTGTTATTGCTCCAGCAGATGAAAAGATGGCTAAGAATTGTAATACAGTGCTGTGTCCTAATTGATTTGGAATATCAGTTTACAACTTCCCGTAAGGATTTTTGGCAGCAATTTTGTGAACACTGCCAATCAGATTTGCAATCAGATTATTTTCGCATGCACAGTGTTCTTTATTAGGACATTAAATACCTGACCTTTCAATGTTAAGGTTTGCATTATCAAGGTTTTTGGCACTAAGTAAATAACCTGTGACTCTTATTTAGCTTCTCATAGTTTTTGAAAGGTAGGAAAGACAACCTGAGCCCTCTGGAATTTCAGAGCTACATGTGGTAAGAGTGATACAGCACATACAGTCAAGTCTCCACTTCTTGGAAAAGAAACATAAACCTGACTTTTGGAGCAAATGATTTGGCCAAATAATAATATGTAACTTCATATTCAGGAATAAATGATTGAGAAACTGGAAACTATTGTTTCCAGCAACACTTTCCTTCTGCCAAATTTGGGACTCTACATGGTCAGATTTCCAGCCGGGATACAGTTGGAAAACGTCCTATGAGCTAAATCAAAATGGAAAGATTTTTGTTCTGATTCACGTTGTTAATCCATTGGTAATGTGTTTGCTACAGAAATAAAAACTGAAAACATAAACAAAAAATGTGCTTTTTTTTGTGCCTATTCATTCTAGTGGATGTTCAGTTAGCCATAAGTCATATGCAAACTTCAGACCTGGATGAATAACACAATGACTCTTACTGGTGCGCTCGTAAAAATCTTAACTGGCTCAAGCAACCAAGTTAATATTATTCCACTCTGTTGCCTTGTACTGCTCCAAGACAAAAGCCTCATGAAGTTACAACTAGGACTATTAAATGAATTTCCAAAGAAATATGCCATTCATTGAGCACTTGTGCTTACACAAACTACAGAAAACCTAAACCAAAAGTGTGCAAAAAAAAGTCGTATGCCAAATTCATGCACAAACCATTCAGACCTGCCAGATTTTCCATGAGAAGATGAACTGATCAAGTGTGTGTCCTGCAAATGTAGTTCTGTACCACTTATCTCCATCCCTCCCCAGTGGGAGATCTCTTGGTTATCCCCATGTCATCCACTGCTACGTTCCTAGTGTTAACAGGATACATTGCAATTATTCCAGAGCTTAGCACAGGGTGTTTGAATGGTTCAGAAGCTGTCAAATGAAAGGTACAAATGATGAATTGTCATAACTGCTAAATTCTCCTGACCTTTTCTTCTGTGAGGGTACTAGTTTCATTCTCTTTCCTCTACACAGAAGTTAGTTTTCCTGAAACTGGAAGGAACCTAAATATTTCTGAGATCTTGATGAACTTGACCAAACTGTTCCTAAGCTGAGGCTTCCCTCAGCTTTCCCAGGTAGAAGCATTTGACAAAGAGAACGTATTCACATGAGCCTAATCTGCTTGGGAAATAACATTAGAAATCCAAAACAAATGGCCTTCACAGCTCCAGCAAAATATGAAAAATGAAGAATTTAGCTACACTTAAAAAACAAAGCATATATTTCAATGCAAATTCCCAACAGAAAACTCCTGTGTTCTTGCAAAGACAGGTATGGCATACAAATATCCCGACACACAAATGTATGGGGATTACTGTGCTTTCTTACAGAAGAGATATGTGAACATCTAATTAGTGAAGTCGTAGTATAAAATAGTGATATGAAAACAGGCACATACATAGTATGAACAGCCAGCCATTCAGAAAGCTGCACCTAATTTTTTGATGGAAAAAAATCTTCTTCATCAAAAAGCCATCAAAGGTAATACCATGGAACAAAATCAAATTCAATCTCCTTTATTCATACTTAAAATATTAAAAGGGGATTGAAAGATATGATCCAGTTCTCCTGATGGGCTATTTTTAGAAAGAACAAGGTCCTGGATGCTAACAGCCTATTGGTCTGGTTCGTGCCAGCATAAAATGAACGACCTTGCTGTCACAACCTCACGTGATAGAGAGAAGAGGCTGCAAATGGTGTGAACAGAGACTGTAACAGAGCTGTAACAAGGTATAAAACCACAGCACACACAGCGGCAGAGTTAAAGCTATCACAGGGTTGGTTATTAAAACATTTAAATCTCAGATTGCTTGAACAGTACAGAAGTTTTCCTGTCAGGGTGTTTTTAAAGCTGGTTGCTCCAACTGGCACTGCGAATCCGAGAGTGGGAGAGATTCTCTTCCCTGTGGCCCAGGCAGCTCGGAAAAGTGGTGCATGCATAGGTGGTGGTGTCAGCACAGGGAGTTAATCACACTCCCAAGGAAGGGGAAGTGATAAGAGATTCACAAGGTGGTTTGGAACATTAGGTAGCCACAGCATGGATGCCAGTCCTAGTTTACTGACTGGCCCTGGCCAAACCTACCCACAGTTGCTGTTCTTGGCTAACCTTGACAAAGTCACTCCTGTTGCCATGAAACAGCTTCCTTCGCTCTCACTCACTCTTCATCTTCCTCTAATTGCCTTTAGTGCACTCTCTGCTTTGCTTCTCTGCCCTCCCACCTGTAACCTGGTTCACCCAGGCCGCCGCTCCTGGATTTCGCTGAGTACTTTTGTGTAGCTGCTCTGCATGCAAAGGAGGCGAACCTGATCTCTGTAGAGGAGGGCGACAGTGTCTAGCAACAAAAGAAAGTGCTTGACAAACACTGTCCCCTTAGCAACGATAAGGCTGTAGCTGCAGCCAGACCTCTCAGGGTCTCTCTGGAAGGAAATGGTGTCCTTAACCATTCCTCTGGGAGGCTTGTGCTAAGTATATAATCTGCATTTCATTTCTCTCTAATTGCAGCAACTTGTTTTGTGTATGTTCCTGCACAGCTGAGAGCTCAAGCCTGTGGAGTACCAGTTACTTCCTTTCCCACTGAGCTTAGTCCCCAGGAGCAGTATTGTTAAAATATTTTTTAAAGAAATAAGGGTTCAAAAGGCTGCATCCATCTAATTTCATGTTTCTTTTTACTGATAAAAGCTTTAGTCTGCCTTTTAATTAAAATATTTCAAAGTGATACAGCAACATATGATCTACTCAGATTTTTGGACTTAGCAGAGCTGTTCTTAATGCTGTTTCTGAACATACGTTCTGTTCTTACATTTAAAATAACTACCAGAATATGTCATTCATTCTGATGGCACTACAAATATTCTATTGATGCATTAATGACAATTCTGGATCTAAAGAAAATTTTTTACTAAAAATCTATGAGACCTGCAGAATTGTTAAAGTCACTACTAAATGCAGGAACCTATTTAAATACTTTTTTTTTTTTTTTTACATTACTGTTACCTTATTAAAGGGCTTCCTTCCATGAAAAAAAAATCAAATTATACATAAACTAGAAGTATAGTGCTCATTTTTTAAAAGGTTCCTCTTTTATACAACTACATCAAGATTAAGAATTCTACAGAAGGGCTGTAGAATCACAAGGTTAAAATATTACGTATATGAAGTACTAAGGCTTAATCTACATTTTTAAGGTAATTAATAAAAAGCTACCGAATTAGTTCAATAAAACTATTTTATATTTTCTAGCTTAAGCATACTCTTTTAAAAGTTGCCCAAATTCCAGTCTGGAATTCTGCTGTAATTTAGCAGAAACTTTCACAAACATTTGCGAAATACAAATACGTATAAATGGGGAACTTCAGAGAGACAGAAATGATTTAACAGAAAACTTGGTAACAAACTAAACTGAAATTAATTTGCCACTCAAGTACGTAAAACATGTTGTTTTAAAGCCAATCAACCTGCTTTCTCCTTGTCTAAGACCCAGCTTCTTCAATTAGAAGAAATAAAGTGATATATATTCCAATCTGACCTCCTTAATATATCACCTAGTGATATATATTCCTCTGACCTTTCCCTTAGTTATCCTACTGATACCCCATGGTAATAAAGGATTTGAATACTGAAAACTTACATTCAAATGAAAAAGTGTCCATGGAGAAACATCTTCTATCCTAGAAGAATGGATAAGTAAACATGATTCCTCCAGGGCATGATGGCACTAGAGGAGGATTGGTTTGGTAGGGGAGGGATGACTTGTGTTTGTAGAGTAGGGAGCCATATGAAGGGGCAGCAAAGCATTAGTCATATGGCCTTAAAATCTCTATTTCTATTTGATGTGGGTTTGACTTACTACGACTATCTAAATGTTTTTCCCAAATAGATGTATCTTAACTCTTCTGCTTTTCAAAAAGCTCAATGTAAACATCTTAAAATAAAAGTGTTTCATTTCAGATGTGCTAAATGACCATCTAGCACTTACATCTTTTCTAAGAGAGGCAGATACACAAATACCTTTGGGGAAAAAAATGCAATGGAAAATTCAAAGGCTATGTGAAAATTATTCACAAACCCACCACAAAACTTCAGAAATATTTATCCTAAATTGCAAGTTACTGAGCTGGATCTATTGTTATAATATTTTTAAAACCGTGTGGCAACAGCTGTCTAGAATGATGCTTTCTAACTTTCTGCCTTCTTTGTCCCTTTCCAACATTAAACTTATTTTTCATTCTTTCCAGCTACCGTTACCCACATCTGGAGCCCCTCCATTGCTGATCCCAATCTACACAATTACTCTGCCCTGGCAGTTCTTGTTGGCTCCCAAAAATGTTTTCAGTCCAAGTGAAAGCTGTATTCTCTACCACCATTTTCTTTGCCAATTCTCCCAAAGTCATTGGTCCTTGTTGCTAGTTATCATCTGCGTGCTCTCTTCTCACTCCTCTACATGCATTTTTGCCCTTGGTAGGTCATCCTTTGGCTCTGTGTTTCATTTGAACCTGCTCCCAATATTCTTTCAACTGCAGCCTATGTGATTGTCCAAAAGAGAAAAGTACTCCACTGGAATTATGTCACTATGGTTTAGTACAGGATCCGGCCCTTCTTTAAGTTATTTAATGAGGTTAACCACTCCTTGCATAAGAGAACATTTTAGTCAAAGAGAAGTCAAGTTCCTTTGGTTACATCTTCATTGGATCAATCCACACAATGCTATTGCAAGGTAAGCAAATGAAGTTTCTCCATGGACAACTTTTTCATTATTTTAAAGATAAACTACAATGATATAAAAGCTGTAATAACATTGCTCAATAAAAGAGGACCAGAGACCTTCCCATGTCTCTGGGGTCAGTTGGCACAGCCTGCATGTCTCCACCCAGTGCATGGTCCTGGGTTCTTTTGTCTCATCAACTGCTTCTGTGGTCTTATGACATCATCACTGAGGTTTTTTTCCTACTTAGATGTCTCAAATATTGTAAGAGCTACATACATTCCACTAGAGTGTGTATTCTTGGCGTTTATTGATATACGGGTAGGTGTTGCATGCCATTGGGCAATTTATGATGGTACAAGAGGTAGTTAAGGATGACAAGTCTGCTGGAAATATGTTGGAGCACTATACAGGTTACAAGGACATGGTACAGTTTTTTCTGTACCCCCCAGGAGCAATTTTTGTGCAACAAATGTCTTACAGGCATTTTATGAGGCCAAGGATCAGTATTCTCTGAAGAAGAAGCCTGTGCATTTTGGGTGGGCTAGGTGTACTAAGGTCACCTTGCCCAGCCATGAATATCATATGGAGTAGATTTTTCTTATACTAACTAAATGATGTAAAGTTATGCATTACAGTAAGTTGTATTTCAGGGTATAGATAACACAATGATACTGATACTAGGCAATTCAAAACACGGAAGATGACACCATTGTAAAACAATTTGCTTTAGTTCATTCTCTCTGCAGAAAAGTTACTTCCCTAAGCCATTAGGGTGTTTATTTTCAAACAGATGTCCTATTCAGCAATGTTTTCCTGGTGGCTGACTTCCCTGGGGTTAGTATTTTTTTAATGAAAAGTGTGCTGATATTTCTGTTACATGTCTCTAGCCTAAAGTATGGTTTGAAGCAAGTACTTACTCATTTAGCTGTTTAAGTCGATAAGATTCACAATTCATGAGCTGCGAATTAGTAAACAAACTGAATTAATGAACTTGCACAAATTCATAGACTTATATTAAATGAACTATGATGCAGACTGTAAGAGGTGACTGCATATGAGTCCTGATGTTGCATGGAAACCTTGCGCCACTAAACTCCAACTTAAGGTTGCTATCAGACACTGACAATCAGAAATCCAGCAAATTCAATCTGGACCAGTGCCATCATTTAAACCATCCAAATGGCTACTCCTACTGGACATTTTCCTAGGCACAGAGCACAGTTCTCTTTGGAGACAAACCTGCTCAAGGCTAGACAACCAGCATTTACCTGGAAGTTTTTTGCTGCCATGAGAGAACAGCCAGCAGAGTTTGGAGGTTACGTTCTGACAACGTGGTAAGCTACAAACCACAAAATATTCTTGGCTGATGAAAACAATAGTGTGTAGGTAGAGTACCTGATGGTTATTGAACCATAAAAGCAGTGAGGGATTTTTATCTTCTCATCCTCCCTCACTTATAAAACCTGCCCATTAGGATTATTTCCTCCTATTGTCATCAGCTTTGTAAAATTACCCTGCTTCATTTTGTCAGCATACTAAAACTTCAGCTCACTGGAGGCAATGCTGTTGCACCAAATGAGAATTAGGAAATTAATTGTCTTTTGCAATAGTGACACAATAGAGGACGAATGGCCACAACAAAATCACGACATAGCATCCTGCAAACACATAATTAACTTTTCCTTGGAATGAGAGGAACATGCTGTCCTGTTTCAAAAATAACAGTGTGCTTGGTTGTGAGCCAGAGTCGGTGATAAATACATTTCTGATTACAGTCAGCAACTTAATTTACAAGCATCTGATTAGAAGGAAAAAAAAACCCAAAAAAACAAAAACAAACCAAAACCACCAAAACCCAACCTTTCAGAAAATACAGTGTTATAAACAAGACAACTGTGATCTAGTGCACTGAGAACAAGGTTGGAGTCATAAGACTTGGTGTTCCCACTGCTGCCACTAATCTGCTGTCCAACCACGAGCAAGATAGTGGATGTCTCTATCTCAGTTTCATTGAGCTGGTAATTAGCTATCTGCAGGTACACCTTAGAGATCAGGGCTTTAACTATGATCTATGAATAAAACATCCTGTTAATACAGAAAATGGTTCCAGAATTTCAAGGATAGGTTTCTACTTCCAACAGTTGAAAGCCCTTAACTGCATGATACCATGTCTGCAGGTATTTATACTGAGGAATTTTAGCAGAATTATATGCCCACATGATATGATTAAGGCCACAGGAGTACAGATAAACCAGCTTTATGCAGAATTAAGATCCTAGCTGTACATGTCCCGCTCATGGACTTTGCCACAAACTATCCTGGGCTTCTAAAAGTGTGTATTTGTTCCAAGCCAGCATATTACAGCTGTATCAGATGAGCCAGATCAAAAAAATGGACATAATTTATCTTCCAAGTTAATGATCCGACATTTATATTTAAAGATAATATACTGCTCTCTGTCCCAAATGGGCAGCAATATGTGATTGAGCAGAGAGTATGCAATTACGTGCTGATGTTCAGTCAGCAGAGAACAGTTCTGAGTGACTCCAGTGATAAATGCCTCATCGTATTAAAAAATACACTGAGCTGTAACATCAAAGCTAACTGCTAACCCTCTAAAACTCTGTGCTTCTGGAAAGGAAATAAAAATTTGCCATTGCTGCCTGAGTGACCATACAGCCTTATTAGTAATAACTCGAGTGGGCTGAGCCTTTTGGCATGGCATTATTTCAGTTGCCAAATTTTGTCATCTAGTTTTGAACTGACTATATTTTTACCAAATCTAAAACATTTCCCCAACATTTTCCACTTTTAGCCTCAGCCTGGAAAGTTTAGACAAAACTCTTGCTGTTTGTGAGAGCATGCTTAGGGTAAAAGATTGTTTCAATTAAGTTTACTTAATGCTTCCATTTCTGATGTCTACTGGCTGTATTACTTCCTTGAGTCAGTACTGGGATTTGTAACAAGTCTAAATCCAACTCCCTTTTGTGGTCCCCTGGAAGTCACAGCAAAACACTCTTTTTAGGTATTTCTTATGCAGCTGATAAGGGAAACTTAAAAATAAAATCCATTATTTGTTTTACAATTGTTTGCTGGAACAGTTTTTCTGGGTTATCTTTCCAAATTTTCTTGATTCTAAAACCAATTTTTTAAAACGTTATTGGAAAAGATTTTTTAAAAAAATGTTTTGGGTACTAAAGAGACAAGGAGAGAGAGGGAAAAAAGCCACACTTCACTTTCATATGTGCATAAATTAAGATCATAAAGCAAAAAAATTCAAAGGATCTGACTTTCAAGCTTTCAGATGCATTATCCCATCTGGCTTACATTTTGCCCAGAGAAAGAGATTCTGCTCTCTGGGGACAGGGAAAGAACAGCACTCAGGAAGCATGTTCAGAAGAGTCTAACCAGGCTTTGACCTGTGAAGCTGTGCTTCTACACTGATCCGTGGTGACAGTACAAAAGAGTGTGTAGGAAGCAAGAGGAGGCGTATGGTTTATAAATCCATGCCAATGCCATTCCACTGGCAAAATCCCCTCCTGGGGAAGGGAAGCTGTTGCAGAAGCTCCTGCATGCTGGAGGCTGCAGCTGTGTGCAAGGAGTACTTATGCTAATTTTGCCCAACCTGGGAAAAGATTGGGGGTGGCTTCATCACCGGCACAGAATAACTCTGCTGAACACTCTCATTTGTGCTCGGGGCAGTGATCAGAATTAAGCTCTGAGAACTGAATATATTAATGTGAGTGGAGAAATAATCAGTTTCTTTTCTACCGCACGATTTGGAGATATCTGAGTTTTTCCACTGTGTTTTAGGATCCTGTTGCCATAGTAGGCATCGAAGTTGTGAACAATGAGCTGCTGCTCACGGAAAGGACCGAGGAGTTGCAGAACAGCGGTTCAAAAAAGGACACAAAGGCAATTATGGAAGCTGCAGGGAAATGAAATTATTTTCCTTTTATCGGAATGCTTGCTGTTTCTGTTTTGACACTGGTGGCACAAGAATAAATGCCAAGAAAAGAAATTTAATCTACATTCAAATAAATGATTTTTAAAAAGACAGATCAAACCATGTTCTTGGTACATGGTGACAATGTTCTCAAAATCAAGGACTGCTTAATGTAAAAATAGTCATGGATTAGACCTACCTACCTCCTGAATTTCATCTTAAGATCAATGTTCTTTAGAACTACTACAGCTTACAATATTTTCATCTAAAAAGGAAAAAATATTCTGGTTTTTATTTACCTGATACTTCTTTTGGAGGTAAATAATGCACGTAACGGGATAATGCATCTTTAGATACTGCTTTCTTTTTAATCCTCTGTTACATAGTTTTCTAGAGCTGATTGCTATGCCTGGCAAGCCAAGAGAAATTGCTATTATGGGACCCTTTTACAGCTTGGAAAGACAAAGTTAACAAACTTGTAACTTCCAAGTACTTACACAGGGAGCCCATTTGCCAAAGAATTACATAATGCTCCGTTTGACTGCAGTGGCTCTTAACAACACATATTTTATAGACAGTAGTGCACTTCTAGGGCCCAGGCCAAAAGATCTTGTTCATCCATTGCTCATTAAATTGTTGAATCTTTAATAGAAACAGGATGGGATCATTGCTATAAAACTTTGCAAAAATATACAGAGGTTTGATTCTGGATATATTCCATTTTGCATGACTGAAGGTAAAACTGTTTTGCAAATGCAGGAGGATGAAAATGCCTTTGTATTTCTGCCTACACCCACCTCAGCTTACTGCTGCTGACAGAGAGGCTACTGCAAATGCTGAGGTTTGTCTTATAATAACAAAAACCTCCTGGATATCTGGGGTGGGAACTACAGTAACAATTATCAGCTTCCAATCTGTGCTCTCGTGAATTGATGCAGTGACACATATTTGCATTTCTCTGATAGCAAATGATAGGGCATACTAATAGCTATTTTAATAGCTTAACAATTATTTAAATTAGGGTTAACCCTATTACATTGCCTATTAAATACAGGCAGTGATTTCCCCACCTCCAGTGGAAAGAACTGCATGGTGAGGCTTACATGCAAAGAAGGATCTCTCAAGTTTTCTCATGCCAGTTCCTGGTGGGGAAGACCTGGGGAAGGGAGCTCTGGCTCTCGAGTTCTTGCCTATTTCCCTTGAAAGAAGGAAAGCTGAAGAATCAGAAAGCATCAGGACAGGAACTGTGCTGAAGCAATAATATTTAGCTTTGCTAACCCTTTTTGGCCTGAGAACCCACTGGATGTATCCAGGTGACACATCCGATAAAAACAGCCAGGGCCCAAATTCTGCCATAGAAACTTGATGCAGGCAATTAGCAAGGCTGCAGGAGAGGGCACACCACTATCTCTTTTCTCTGGAAAAAAGCTGAGGGCAACACCACATCCACATGTGCAGAAGACACCTCAAGGAACATAAACTCCTAAATGGTATGAGGAAGCCAACTCACCCAGAGAATCTGTCTTGCCAAGCACAGGTCAGGGGGATTTGCTCTTCAGACTCCCTTGTTTACTTTTGTTCAGCGAAGAAGAAACAAAAGCATATAAGTAACCCCAAGTTCTCCCTTCCTACCCCCAAAAGATTAAGTGATTCCCTCACATTTTCTGGAATGTCAGCCCTTGTTCTTCTTTAGCCTTTAATTATTTTATTGCTATTGGATGGCTATGGAAACACACATAATCTAACTCTACTATGTAAGCGGAGGTTTCATTTCAGAAACCTTGAGACAGTGAAATCAGAAGCACAGCCATTGTTCATTCTCACCGTTGACTGATTCAATTTAGCTTTAAATGTGTAATTAATTTTACTACTATGGGAAATTAATTATGTTTTTGTTATAATGATCAGTATTAACCTAATTAGTGACCATGAAAATTCCAAAGCAAAGCACCTAATTATATTAGAATTAGGAGGGTAAATATTTTCCTAATGGAAAACTTCCAGTAAAACACTAATGTGCTCGAAGGCTACAAGCCCAAGAAACATGAAGCATTTGTAAAATGCCATCCGTAATGAGATTCTGATTGCTAACTCTGCTACACAAGGTAATAGCGTTTGCAATATGATGTTAGAAACCTGCCCATACATCACAAGTAAGCTATGCACCACTTAAATTGATGCTTTTAAGATTCAGTTCACCAGATAGAGCAGAAATCATTTTCAATAACCTCTTTCTCTACCTCCCAGACAGAAATGGTGTCCCTATCCCTATGGCCACTCTTTTGGGGACAGGAAAAAAATATCCTTCCCTCAACTTCTTGTCCTTCATGTGCAATTTTTTTTTTTTTCCCCCTCTGCTTATAACCACTGAGTATCCACTTCCTGCCCCGCTCCTGCTCATTTCTCTGTTTTCCACTCTTCACATTTTCTGTAACCTTTTTATGCACAGCATTTTCATAACTCAAAAAGGAGTTCCTGCACCCTGGAAAACATAGGCAAGAGATGCAGCTTAGGTGGGAAAGAATGCCACCACCAAATCATGAGGCAACTGTTCCTGCAAGGGAAGGACAATCTCTGAAGAAACAGCATTATCTTCTGTCTTCCGGGAGATGTGGCCCACCTAACCTAAAGTCTCTTGTAAAGGATTTGCATGTAAAGGGTTTTGCATGGTGCCTGCAGAGAACATCTCAACTGCATTTTTCTTTATTAAAGCAAAAGTTATGCCAAGCTGTGTTACCCCACAAAGTCCTTCTTGTAATTAAGGGACACCGAGTAACCGAAAGAATCACTTCAGCTCCCCAGGTATCCTATAGTTATTCATAACTCAATCTGACCCTTCTTTCACTAACTTTGTTACAAAAAGCTTTCTTTGGCGGGCAGAACTTGTTGCAAGCACTGTCCCAGATTTAAGCCACTTTGTAACACAGGGACATAATTGTCAATGTGATCCCCACAGGCCACCTAACGTTGCAATTAAAGTATTTGTTTAAGATAAAAGCTTCGTATTGAATTAGAAATCGATCTTCCATTTGACCTGATAGTATTGTTTTATGTATTCATGTACAGGTCTCTTTAGAAACCTCTTCCATTAGTGTGCCGGCCAGAGTGAGTGATGGAATCATTCCCATACAACGCAGAAATAATACTTGGAAATATAATTCCCAGCTTTTGTGGGACTCAGGGTGACTGGGGCAGGCACCAATTCTCTTGTCACCTCCCAGCTCTTGGTTAAACAATTTATCTCACTTACCAACTGTATACAAACAGTGCCAGGAATTTATCAGGTCAGTATTATACCCTATCAATTATGCATGGCTTACAAGCACAATATAGTTCATGAAATCTGAAACACAGACCAGAAAATTAGAGAATGTGTTCCTCCAGAACCGCATCATACCATTTATGCACAAGAGAAAAATATTTTCAGGCAAATTCTTCTCTTTCCTTACAACTTTTCCCCTTTTGATCTTACCCTATAATTTCTAATCCAAATTATGTGCTAAAAGTACAGGAACAATGAAGCCACTAAAGAATCAGTGGAGGTAAGATCCTTCAGAGATGCTGGCTCCAGTAAACTGATGGATTACCCTATAAAAGAACTTCAGAGGGATTTTTGGTTTCCTATTTGTTTACATCTACATTATCTGTGTTACACATGCATTTGTGCCTGAACTCCCACCCCTGGACAGCTGCTTCTCCCAGTGTTATTGATGGTATGTGCACATATGTAAATAATATGTAAATATATGTGTGTGTGTGTGTATTCATTAATGGACTGCTGCTTTCCAGCATAGGTCATGGGCTCTTTGCTGTTTTGTCTTTTGCTCTTCTGGCATCAGTCCATTGTGACAGCATATCATGGATGGAAATATTAATGATAGAACTGTCCCAGTCTTACCATATTTCTAGTAAATGCTTTACAGAGGGAAAGAAATAAACAAGCCTTAAAATAATATTCCAGTATTGATTTTGTATTAAAAATCTGTATTAGTTTTCAATATCCCAATTTATCCTGAAAAAGATGCCTTTTCCTGGAGACTTGTATCACACTAATCTCTACATACATGGAGTTTGTTTCAGTCATCTTTAGGTACTAATGGATGAAATACATGCTCTGGAAATCAATTTGCCCTGACACAGAAAGTCTGCCTTGATTTGTTTCAAACATGCAGAACACAAAAAAAGCTGCAGGCAATTCTCTCATGCAATAAATACGTTTGCTATCCTGGTGGCTTTTTAAAAATCAGCAGATTAGGTCTTTAATAATTTTTAAAACTGATTATGGTGATGAGAAATACAATAAAACCAACTTTTTTGATTGATGGACTTTTATTAATGGAAGGCTTTTATTGTTATATGTTTAATTTTGAAGCTACTGACATGAAATGTTGTAAGTCCTATGTATGACTGAATTAAAATTTCATTTTAGATAGTACCAATCCCCAAAACCTCAGCCTGTCTCCTTCAATCACACTCTACACGTTCAACCATCCGTTTGGCACTGGCAGAGCATTTATATCAAGTCACATACACAGATCTAAAAAAAGTCCTCTAAACTCACATAAGAAAATGGTTTTGTTTGTGGCACAACTTATACAATTGAGACTTCACTGAAGACATTTGCAACAAACTCAATTACACCTTGAAATAATAACTATATAATAACAAATTTGTTATTATTTATCATTATGAAACACTTCTCACTTCATTTTCCACAGCCACGAAAAACCTTAACATCTAGTCTTTAATTATTTTGATTCAACTTATATGTCCAAAAGGAGATGAACACCACAGGAATAATTGAAGCACAACATAAAATGGGAGAGCTAAAGGCAGTACTGAGCAAAACAAACACAAAGCACAGCTATGGTGTGGGACCTGACCTGCCACCTTTCATCGGGAAAGGATTTTTCCAGAAGGAACCGGGGTTTTAATACAACGAATGTAGTATGGCCATGGCCTCAGAAGAGTCCATCCTTCTTTGGACATTGGTGTGTCTACTCTGAAGTACTAAAAGAGACCTCTGCTTGCTACTGAACATGGGTTGAGCATGAATATGCAAAGGGAGGCTTCTATTACCCTGCTAGCAGAGAGGGAATGAATGGAGATGTGTAAAGGACACGGGCAGGGTATTTTTGGGCCCCACCAGATCACTACTTGTTTTCCTTTTCAAGGCCATTTGTAATGAGAGCAACTTAAAACATCTCTAAATTATTCAGAGAGACTAGGCCTTCATGCAGCTGACAAAAAACCAGGGAGCATTAAGTTTACCTTTGGAGGCTTTCCATAGCTCTCCAGTGGGGTGTGTGGCAGGGCTGGATCACCAGGACCTGCTTCTCTTCTCCAGCGGTCCATGGGCCAATTCAGAGACAAAGCTGGATACTTCTTTCCTGCATAGAAAAAGTTTCAAGATTAGTTTTGTACAGCACAAGCCAAACTACATTTCTAACTGTAATAAAAGTGATACTTGCCAATTCCAAAGAAAGGCAACAAGCTGAGGATTGGTTTGAATGTTTTTGTTCTTTCCTCCAGATAGAACGAGCAGCTTTTAAAATCCATTCCAATGTTATTTGGAACGAACCCAAAGAAATATAATGGTACATATATATTCACCTTTGAGTCAGCATCTCGTGTTTCAGCACTTCTAGTCACAGCATTTTCAGAACAGTTCATCATCCATATGTTTCATGCACATCATTTACCTTCTCAGTAAATCAGAAGATGGATGCTAAAATCCACAAAGCAACCTTAAAACCTCCCCTGTTTTTTTAGCAGGTTTTATTAATACTGATGGCTGAGCATATTCTGTAATGGCAGATGGCAAATTCTCCCTTATAATTCAGACAAACAAGCAACTGGAATTAAGAAAGAGGTTATCACACAAGGAACTTTTGCAGCAGTTAACAGTAATATTCCAACTTCATGTTGAAAAAATATATGCAGATAAAATAAAGGAGAAAAAAACCCCCTCATTTTCACTATAATTTGTATGAAGTATGGGAGAGATATAAATAAATTCATCACATGGATCTCAGTCTCACAGGAATCTCAAAACGATGCCTCAGTTTTAAAGAAAACAGGTGGGGTTGGGTAGATTCTTTGTTTGGTTGGGAATTTTTGCCACTAAGAAATAATCTTGGCATCAAGCTTCCAATAAAACAGATTTGCCTAGCTAAAGGAAAACAGCCAGGAATCATTATGAATGTACACAGTAACTGGTGTCTTTGTGAGCTTTTTTATTGACCTCATCCTTTGAACTTTTCTTTAGATAAATTCTTCAGATTAAAGGAGCATAACTGTCATTTTGCTAAATGTCATATGGTGCATGATCATGCTTCTTTATTTCTGTAGGCTCAAACAGTAAATTCTTATGATTTTTAGGCCTGCTGTTTCCATTTTACCTGTGTGGACTATGATCCACACATATCAATAATGTTTAAAACAGTTATTTATTATTATCTTTGGGGTCCTCCAAGAGATGACATTCAGTCCTGAACCACCCTCACATCCCACTAGTATGATGATTCCTCTCTCTTATTATAAGAGCATGGTTAATAGGCAGAGCAAAATTAAGAGAGCACAGAGATACTTACATCTAGAGCTTTAAAAGAATGTTTTGCTATGTAATGCTGTCTGCTTGGTTGGGGTTCTGTTACAAAATTGAGGTGAGCATCACCAGCCAACTTTTAGTGCGCTAACCCTGCCACTGCCCCCTCTGACTTTCAACTAGATTTGCATATCCACTGCCCTCCCAACCCTTCAGAATCACAGCTTTAATACCATAAACATATTTTTCCAAAAATATTCAAAAATCATCCGCTTCATACTCACAGCCTGCCCTTTTCACTATCTGCATCTAAGCACCCTGGTATAAACCTGACCTGCTCATATTTTATGGACAGCAAATTTTCACACCTTCTAGAGGTCAAGAAGGAAAGAGAAATTTGCTGTGTTTCTAAACGATCCCTCTGATGACGGTTGTAAATATTAATAACTAGGTGAAGAGCTATACCTGTTCTTGTTGAGGGCTCTGAATGTAATTGGATTTCTTCCTTCCATTAGGCTAGGGAGAAAATTAACCCCATAATTCATCTGGGGAATAAGAACTTTGGGAACACGGTGAGTTTGTGATTGAGCTAAAGGGATGCCAGCTTTGAAATGTTTGTTCTTGTCCAGTCCAGTCTTCTTTACTTGACTTTGAGCTTCTACATTAAGCAAATATGTTTTTCAAGGTGCATTTTATAAATTAAAAACGTAAATGAATATGAAGTATGTGATTTAAATCAATTTATCTCACATCTCGAAATGTAGCTGTGGGTCTCAATACTTGAGCAAGGCAGTGTCTTCATCATGTCATTCCTTCAGTTTCAAGAGCAAGGAGGGCATAAATGATCAACAATTCCTACCTCCTAGCCTGGTTGTATAAGAAGCTACTTAAAAAATAATAATAGTAGTAATTACTCAAACCCCTAAAATTATGCATTTATTAAGCTATGTAGTATTTTGTAAGATAAACAGGAGTATACTGGGATAATTTATCGCAGCAGTGGAATTTAAACCTTTAGGACGAGAATCAAAGAACATAATTTCCAAGTAAATGTTCACCCAGAAACCTGAGGGGCAGGAGGTGTCCTCAGGAGTAGCACCCAGTCTTTACAACATAGTCCTGAGCAGAAGTGGTTCTGCAGACTTTAGGAAGAGGCCTCAAGCTGAGTTGCAGAGTGGAAGGTGCCATCAAACCCGTTGCATTAAGGGCGGAGGTTTCCTCCTTCCCAATGCATATTTGTAAGAAGAAGGTTTCTCTCTTTTTTTTTTTTTTTACTTTTGGTTGACAATTTGCTTCCACACTATACAAGTATTTTGTGTTTGGTCATAGAAATTACAGCAGTTAACTGTAGCATTTGTATTCAAACATCTTCCAGAGAACTTAATATAAATAGACTGGATTGTTTTATTATCACTTTTGAACATTTGTTCTCCAAAGAAGCTAAAGAACATCAAGAAATTTGATTTCCAAGTGTAATCTCTGAGGGGACCTATTGACATTAACATTTCTTGTATAGTTTGGGTTTGCAGCACTTTGACACAGACATATTAAACTCTTTTCTTCCAATGGAGTGAGGGCGTACATCCTCTCCAGCTACTCCGGGAGCATTATTGCTCTTCCTTCCCAGCGTCAGCCCGCCCAAGCAAAGGCTGTGAACTAGCCAATTTTACCTTGATGGTTCTCAGACATGAAATTTTAATCCTTGCCTTAAAATTGATTTCATGGAACACAAGAAAAGGAGATTTACGCATTCTGTGGGATTCTTCCTGGATGTTTTAAGACACTGGAGCCTGCAGCACTAGGGACATCCAGAAGACTACTCCAGAGACAGAAGTAACACCTAGAAGGTAGCAGATAACTTCTTTCACTTCTTGTCTTTTTATTCCTAGTGGCGGTACCCCACCTTCCAAAGCCTCAGACCCCCAAACCTGTAAGGTACTACAGCAACTTCTCCTCTACACCCTTTCTAGTGGTTACACAGCAGCCAAAGATACTGCTCTCTTTTTAGTCAGCGCTAACATTTTAGAGGACGGTGATTTCTTAGCAGGCCATCTTCTTGCATTTTTATTCACAGAAAATCTTCAAAAACCCAGAATAGATAGCAGGACATAGAGAGGAGGATGAGTAATTCAGTGGGTTGTGTTTAGTAAGTGAATAATGATATCTTTGCTTAGAGAAGCATGTTTCCTATGTTTGTTCCTCATCTGATGGCAAACTGCCTGTAATTATTGTTGTTGTACCACTGGAGAGCAGGGGGACAGGGAGCAGTAGAGTTGATAAGATTAACTAATTAGACTTCTAGTGGACATGCAAACAAACTCTGAAGGCAAAGAGCTGTTCAGGCAGACGCGGTGACAGAAAACCAGGCTTCAGCCCTCCCACTAGCCCTGGCTTCCAAGATCCCATGTGCTGGCCTGAACACTGAGCTGTGCCACATATTAAGCCACAGTGATGCTTGAGTGGATCTCACACTGGGTATGATATGTTGCTGGGCAACAGAAATTCATTTAGCAAAATTTAATTTCCTTTATATTACCTTTACTCTGTAACATACAGGGCTGAGTAACAAATACAAGCACTGTGCTACCAGGAAATGATTTGATTTCTGTTAAGCTTTGCTTTGGAGTAAGCCTAAAAACAACCAGAAGAAATAAAAGAGGGAGGGAAGTGCAACATAGACCAACATTTTGACCTAGCTTTAAGTTACAGTGAAGCAATAGAATGTCACAGTATGCTAATTATTTAATCAACCCACATCTTTCTCTGCTGTTCATGTATTATTCTGACTACCAATCGAACACCATCTGCCCTCACAGAAAAATGTTCCTGCAACATAAAGAATATTTAGCTGGCAAGAAACTATCACCATGTTCACACTAGAAAGTCTTGAACCTGAGAAAGCTTGAGGAACTTTGGGTATTCAAAAAATCTCCTGCTCCCTCTTAGCCTTCCTCTAGAGAAATGGATGATTTCCATTTGAATTTCAAATAATTAAACCGTTTCATTAATGGATAAGAAGCCAAACGTTGGAATCCAGCATTCCTTTTAATGAAAAACTTCTGTCACTTGGAGAAGCGTGGGAAGCAACAGCGAGGAGAGGGAGAGGAAAAGAGGAGGAGGAGAGGCAGCTCTGGCTCCTCTCATCCTCCCCACTCCAGCAGTGTTTCCCTCTGGGCTCTCCTGGGCTGGCCCTATGGACTCAGGCTGGAACCCAGCGCTCTCCTCCCCAGGCCCCATCAGGAGCCCTTCGGGGGCCTGCTTCTTAACTCTGGGAAAAAGAGCCTCTCACTTTATTCTTGCCCTTTACCTGGACAGCAAATCCTATCAGGGTATGCATTTTATGAGGGAAAGAGATAACTCCTGTCCCAAACAGGGAAAAAAGGGGCTTTGGCCATGAGAGCCTGGTAAAATACTACAGGGAAAGGATTTTGGAAAGGTTGTTTAGTGAGTGAGAATTCTAAGGGGATGTTTACCTTGAACAGATAAAATTAAGTGTGAAACATTGCAAAGTGCATTGAATAACATCAAATCTATGCCAAAGGAGGACATTATCACTTACATTTTAATTTTAGTTTTAAACTACTAAAATAGATACACAACCACAACGTTTCATCCTAAATTGTTCCCGTTGGAAGTGCAGCTCAGTTGGCCTTTTCATTCTTTTCCAATCAAGTGCTGCCTATTAAGGAATCCCGAATACAACAGGTACAAGGATTTCACGTGCTGTGACAAATACCGAGCACATAGGCAGCCAAAATGTCTTTGGGCGCTGTTCAGATGCAGCTTTGGAAACAGTCCCACCATCTTTAGTTAATAGATGACTTAGCAGGCTGATGTTGAGTCCCTCCCTCACACCCTTCTGTCTGACAGCCTGGCCTGCAGCACCTAAGCCCACACCTCACCTGCCAGAGCAGCCGACAGCTTTACAGCAATGTTCCCTATACCAGTGAGGAGCCAGTGGAGCCAGGGATGGATCCACCTACCAGAATAAAAAAATGGGCCCGACGTCTCTGTTATCCTTACCCTGAATTCCTTGGAGCAGGCCCAGGGATTTCCAGGGGGACTGGAATTTGGCCCAGTGTGCCACAGACCCATAAAACACAACTGTCTATTGGCTAAACAATGGCAAGCATGTCTCAGCCAGATGCCTGTTTACTGTCTACTGAGAGAGAAAAGAAGCTCCCAGATGCTATTGCTTGGCTTTGCAGGATGTAGGACATTAATTATGAACAAATGAAATGATCATAAAACAGAGATGAGCCACATAACTTGGTTTGGCTGCAATTCCTGCTGTATGGAAAAAAATGACTGCACAGGGCTCGGTGAACATTCAGTCTGCATTAAAAAATAAATTATTTTGTTATCTATTTGCTTAAGATAGCTCTTTGCTTTCTTCTGCTATAAGGGATAATGGACCGTAAAATTGGCAAAATTATTGTCCATTTAGCACAAACGCTTTCTGCAGCAAAGGAAGAATCCCGGTTCATTTTTCCAAGAAAACACTCTTGTGCTAAAAATGTCTTTTCCTTCCTAGAAACAGAGAAGTCCAGCAACATGAGACGGGAAAGCAGAGCTGAGGGAATTGTGGCAGGGTTACCTTAAAGCCTGACGTCCCCCTCCTGACTCAATCCAGAGCCTGAGCCTTGCAGGCGCCCCTGAACCGTGCTCAGAGCCAACCCAGCTCTGCCAGGCTGCGCTGCACCAGGGTCCATTCTCCCTGCCCATGGCGGAGAGCAGCAGGATGGGGAGCTGAGCCGGGCTGGGGCAGAGGAGGCAGAGCCTGCTGGTGCCCCCAGGGCCCTGACCACACTCCTGTTTCAAGAGACAAACACCCCCCATGCTATTTGTCCCATTCCCTGGTACTGATGTGCAGTTTTCCTTCCTGCAGCAATGGCAGCAGCACTTTTGCTTCTATTTATGACAAGAAGGACACAAGGTCACACAAAAACCCACCTTCTTGAGCAATGAGTTTCTAGGTCTTCATAACATCTCAATTAAAACATTTCTCCTAATTTCAAACCTTAATTTCCCCTGTTTTTTACCCTATTCACCATAAAGAGCAGGTGGTTCTTGTGCTCTGAACAAGCTTTTGTTCATTTGAGGACCAAAGTGTTTCACTTCTCAGTCTCTTTTGTTTTTCAGTCTTTCCTGGATGAATTGGCCCATACCTGTTAAGCATCATATTTTATTACCTTGTGTTGTGCATTTGTTTCTTCCAGCCCAAGACCATGATCTTGAGCTTGTCCTAGTTGAATGTTTGGGGGTTTTTTGCTTCTCTTTCCCAGGCTATTTTTCATATTTGTTGATAACATCTGGCATCCAATCCCTGCCCTTTACAGATCCTGAAGCTTCTTATCATTTGCAGATGTAATAAGCACAGGCCTTTGCCCAGCAGTGGCTATTAACAAACCCATTAAAAGACCTGCTCCAGAGCAGACAATGATGGAAAGCTTGTGATGTAATGTCTGCTGCCACTGCTGCCTTCCAGAGATGCTTCTCATCCAGCTGGGCATCAGCTCAAGCCCATCCCCAGGCCTTCCAGCGTTTTCCTGGCTTTCTTAACCAGAATGCTATACTTGAAAAATCAAGATAAATAATATCTATAGCTTCTTCTCTAGCCACTCTTTTAATGAGCTTGGTGTGATGTAGTTTCTTTTCCCTTTGTTGTTATTTTTAGATCAGTCAGTTTTCTGGTAAGTGCTTGCAGGCTGTTTGGGGAATTCATCCTAAAAGTTTTGAGCTGGTGCAAAGGCTTTTAAATTCCTAATTTTGCTCTACTCCCCACAGATGCTCTTCTTAAAAACAGGCACTGTCCTGGCTCTTCCCCAGCCTGCTGGTATCTTGCCTGTCCACACCTGCTAAGAGAAATCCTGCATCACATCTCTGTGCATTATTCAGACATGCAGTCCACCAGGCCTACTTAATCTTAAAATATTCTGCTTAAGTCTCTGCTTACACTTTCCCTGCCCTAAGCTCATCTTATCCCCTTGCCACCAGCATTAACTCCATGAGCATCTGTTCCCTGTAGCTCTCTTTGGGTGAGCACAAACACAGAATAAGCAGCAGACACCCAGCTCCTGAGGGTCATCTGTACATAGCACTTCTTTTCCATGAGGAACAGGTCAAATTTTTCCTGGTCTTCGTACAATTAATGGGATAATGGGTTTTTTTTTCTTGTATCAGGTAGCCTTTAATAATTTCAGGGGATGAAATATGACCTCCAGAAGACCTTTTGAAAACCTTCACAAGAACTGGTTTCAAGGGATGCTGTTTCTAGAAAACCTCAGCTCAAGAAAGCAGCATATGGAGATGGACAGAACAAGAGAAGAGCGAAACAATCCTGTAAAACTCAGATGCTGCTGAGCATCTCCCTCTCATCAATTGCATGCCAGAAGTCAGAAAATAGGGTGCTTGGTGTAGCCATTCCTCTGATGCCAAGACACTGACCAGAGGCCTGAAAAGTCTCTGGGATACATAGTCTGAGCCACAAGAAAATATGAAAGGAAGAGTTTTAAAGCTAGTAGAAGGGGAAGAAAAAAGCAAACCCACGCCCTCCTTTCTTGAACTTTCCTTAATGACAGCGAGATGTTTCTTTCCCAGCAAAAGCTGACTGCTACTCCTGCCACGCCTGATGTCAGCTGGAGGAACAGATGGCTCAATGGTTCATTTCGAGCTGTTCATTCAGCCGAGCAGCACAAATTGCATTAATTGCCTCACAGTACGGGCAGGGAATGGAGCACTCCGCATGTGAATGACTGGGACTCCTCGTCACCATGGCCATTTGACTGGTCAGTCAGAACTTATCTGCATACTGGAAAAGGTGGGAAGAGAGAGGGCACAGCACAAGAAAATGCCTGAGTTACTCTGCAGGTAACAGAAGATGCCCAAAGGCTGATACAGCCTTTGACTTGGCTTTGGAATTGCTTCCTCAGCACAGTGCCACTTGCTGAAGTGTCATTTCTTAACATGAGAATGGCCCCTGCATCCAAGAACTGAAAAAACATATGTAGCCAGAAGGTTTGAAACAAGTTACCCCAGATATATCTTTGGTTGGTTTCTATAAGCTGGGAGCCTTGTATCTGCTTCATTTACTACTACACATGTACACAAGCACCTGAAAACTTCATACAGAAGGTGAGGCAAAAAAGCTTCCTTTTAGGTTCAGTTGCTCTAAACCTTGCCAATAAGTGATTTATTAGATGCTCTATTACCTGCTGAAAAGTCCTGGCCCCTTGCTCACCACCTCAAAGTGGAACGTGTTAGCATTTTAGCTGGCCCCTTGCTCACCACTTGCAAATGGAATGTGTTAACATTTTAGCTGCTGAAGACAATTTTTTTTTTTTTTTTTTTTTTTTGGTGTGTATGTGTGCACACACGTGTTTTTGGGTTTGTTTTGACCAAGGGAAAAAACCTGAAAAACTGCCACGTGAGACCAGAAGTTTAAGGGTACAGGCTCCCAGAACATGATCACTTACACTTCTCTGTTACCCACTGAATATATTTTATTTCTACAACTTTAGTAAAATACAATACCAGGAAAAGACTAACCTTACTCTCCAAGAGGCTGTTGAGGTTCCCGCTACAAAACATCCAGGCAAATCCTGCTGCTTTTTCCTTTTCTCTGCTTTAGAAGGACAAAACCACCGTTGTTTCACCAGCACAGGCAAAGTACCTGTACCATACCCACATGCATTGCTAAATTCTGCTTGAGCCCCTCCTCCGAGACAAAAACATGGAAGGACTAGGAGGAAATTAAAAATAAAAAGCAACACCTGTGCAAACCTATGATTGGCCTACAGTGACCTCTTGTAGTGTAACCCTCCCCAAATTAGCAGCAGATCTGTTTATTGTAAATGGGTGACACCTGAAGGGCAACTCTTGCTCCACTTCTGCTTGGTGGAGACTCCACACCTTCCTTCACTGCTTGTTCTGTGCTGGCCCCAGACCTCACAGGTTTCTAGAGGAGAGAGGCTCTCCACGGCTTTCCTCCCTTAAGCAGAAGTCAGCAAAAGGGAAAGGATACCTAACTGCATCTGACTGGTGGAAAAAAAAGATATGCTTTAGACAATTAATTTCCTTTTCTCTTGCAAAGCTTTGGGGGGAAAACCACTGGATCTGAGTCTCTTTCTCACTCAAAGAAATGCAGCGAAATTCCTAGAGTCCAGTCTTCCCCCAGGAGGAAGCTTTGCACTTGGTGCTCTGCACCTTGCTGCTTCAGCCAGGCTGTCTTGGTGGTGCTGACAGCTCCTCGAGCACTGCCAGAACCACCCTGAGCCTTGTGCTTGCCCTGGGGCTCCCCCACACTGTGACTCCTCCCAGTAACAGAGACTTGCCCTGCTGCTTTCCCTCCCAAAAATTCCTCATGTGGTGCATTTAGGTGCTCAGATTTGGAGCACTATCATTTGGTCTTTCTTTGGAAACAGGACCACCTTACTGGGCTTCTGACTTCTGCTTCAGCTCTTCTCATCCCTGTGGACAACGTGGCCTTCATAGTGCCCACGGGCTAATTCTGCCCAACATTCCTACGCCTGCAGTTCTGGTGAGCTGTTTCACACAGCTTGTAAGCACTTCAAGAGCTTCTGCACCTCCATCTCTGAATGTGCTCTCCCTCCTTAGGACTCAAGCAAGCAGCTTCTGAAGTTACTGGAGAACTTCCAGCTTGTAGCGGGAATTAATTCAGACACTAATTTCTTCCTTTGGGGCTCCTTTCCTGGGTTAGCTGCATTTTACCAGCATTTAACGGCATTCCACCCAACTCTGCCGACAATACTCATGTGGGAGAAGGGGAAGGAGAAATGAAGCACAAAAGAGCCTGAAGGATCTGGAAGTTCTGGAAGTCTTCTCCAGTTACTCAGCACTGGCTACACCAGAGGAACCCACAAGGCTTCTTTTCACAAAGACACCTCCTGAGTGCTTATCCCTTTCTTGACGCTCCAATGGGCTTTTCTGGACGGGTCTTCCCTGTTGAGCCCAGCTCCAAACAGCTGCAAGGCCAGCTATGTTTCCCTCCTGTCAAAATCTTCCCCAAGCTAAAGGAGCATTAATTCTGTGATTAAGCTAATGAATGGGGCCAGAGCAATACAGAAAATAATGTTGGAGAGGGAAATGTGATAATTCATGCTACAGAGATAGTCAGTAGAGAATATGGCACAGAGCAACTTCCAGGTTTTTGTTGCAATGAGCTGCTATGGTCCTTCCAGACTCACCAAACAATTTAGAAGCAGCCCCCCCCCCCCCCCCCCCCCCCCCCCATCAGGGAACTTCTCAAAAACCTTGTAAAAGTACAAATAAATTATATTAACTGGTTCCCATTTATCCATCTCATATCTAGGCTCATGGCTTCTAACAAAACTGATTCCACTTTTCCTACTTTGATTTAAAAAATATACATTTTTAAAACTAAATGTTAATTGTTTACGAACATATTAATTAAATGTCAGTGAGAGCTTTTGACACCTGACACCCAAGACAAGCAAATAAAATGGAAATTGCTGCTTCTTTGTTAGTAATAACAAGGTACTGGTAATAGATTTTCATTTATGGTCCCAGCTACCAAGTCCCCCTTTTGTAAGAGCATAAAGGAGGGGCTAATAAGAGACCTTACGGCATCCTGATAAACATGTTTTAATAATTCTGGCAACATCTCTTTAGATTTATGCCACCATCAGTGGTAAGGGTTTGACCCTGGAAACGTAATGTTATGTACAGCAAGTAGGACTTCAGTGTGATTTTCCTGTTTTGTCTGAAAGAACAAGGCCAAATCCCTGTTTTTAGTTGCGGCTACATAATTATATTGTCAACTGCTCCATGTTTACAGTCCTAGTTTCGTCCTATGTGTTGCTTTTCTGTACCTTACCTTCATCTCTCTCACGTCCTTTACTGAAATTCCTGCACCTCTCTCATATAATCAAATATTCATTCCTTAAGTACCACTCCCTGTTGTGGTTATTCCCTCCATTTCAGGTAACCAATTCCCATTACCAGCTCCCAGCTGTTAGTTTACACCGTTTATCCATCCCAGAGCTGGTGGTCTCAGCCCAATTCCCAGTCCACCTGATAAAAAATCAAACCTCAAGCACCACTGAAGTAATGGTTAATCAAAATACAAACAGTCCTGGGCTGTTGAATTACCCTTTACTGTCAAGTTTAGCACAGAAGATAAGATTTTAAACCACAGGGACTAAACTCTGTCTTGGATCTTGTGGGCAAAAGCACCCTGTTGGCCAGGAGGAGCTCTGGCTCCAGTAATACACGTGTATCTGAAATCCTGTGTGTTTTCCAGTCAGACCTCTGGCTTTGTGCCTCCCTCCCGGGCTGCAGCATGGCCCAGCTCAGCCAGCACACCAGCAGCACCTTCACCTTCCCCGTGGGATTAAGGGTCACCTGCTATGGGATTAAGGGCGTCTGCGCAGGGGAAGATGCCGGCTCACCCCAGTGACCTCCCCAGGGCACCTGCTCCCTTCCCAGGGCAGAACTGTGGGAGCTCTCTGACCAGAGCCCTGTGGTGAAGCGAGGAGCCCTCTCTGCTGTGTGTCGGGGCAGCCCAGGGAGCTGGGGGAGAGCAGGGACTGACTGCATCCTGTCCCTGCTCACACCCCTCTCCGTCTCCGCACGGGCTGCTCGTACATCCCCCCCATGATGGTTTCCCAACTGCCCCCTCCACAAACTGTTTCATCAGACACGCTTGGTTACCAAGCCCAAAAAAACCCCAAACCCTGGAGAGTAACTCCTGGGGCTGAGGCCATGGAGCGTGACTAATGCAGAGCTGAGAAACCCTGGCAGCCTGTGACAGCACAGCTGTAAAGTAATTGTTAATTCTGCTGTTGTTAACAGGAATGCTCCAGTTTCTCTCTCATGTGATTCGTCCCATGTTTCCCAATAACTGCTGCAAAGCCAACAACCTGCCTCTTCACAGGAGGCAGCTCTCCAGTGTGGAGACAGACTGTCCCCAAGTCACCTTTCCCTCCCTCCTCCACATTAATACAGGCAGCAGCAGAAGGCTGGCTCCTATCCTGCAAACACATTTTCAGAGAAAAAAACCCTGCCTTTTTGTCATCTTTGAAAGGAGCAACAAAATGTAATAGACCTCTTATCCTGATTAGGTTTTGCTATTGAAAAAAATGATCCATTAGAACATGAACTCATTAGCTGCAAGAACAAATTTCCTACAGAGACAGGTATGTCTTTCTCTTGGCCATCCATTAGCAGGATTTCCCTAGAAACAGCCTGAGGCAGGAGATACTAAGGGGAAATTCTTTTTTAACATCTTAACATCAGTTATTTTTACCCTTGGGTTTGAGTTTCCCACAGCTAGGTGCTAATGCTCTGGCAGCACAGTGTGTTAGCAGCCAGGTCCTGGAACAAGCAGTCAGCTCTCACGCTATGGTACACCACACTTCCCAAAAAATACAGGATTAGTTGTAACCCTGAGATCCTCCTAAAACAATGACCAAAAAATAGACTCTGAAGAATACCATCACCCTCACAAAGGTGTGGTACTGAGGTCAAAATGAAGAGGGAATTGTTTTACACTTGTTTTGTCGAGATGAGTAATTACTCATCAATGGTGCATTCTTGTGAAAAAATGGCAAAATACCCTGCAGAGACTGCATGCTGTCAAGTAAAGCCAGGTAAAATATCATATTTGCTAACGCCTTTCTTATTCCATTTCTAAAACTTAGTGTCCCCACACAAATGCATTAGGTTCAGCCCCTCTCTGAAAGCCACACCAGGAGAATGGGCTCTAGAGTAACTCACGTGGAGCTAGCAGTTGTCCCAGCAAACAAAGCATTTATGCCCATGAACACACATCCAGGGTGGGCCAAACTCTGACCTTGGGGCTCACCATCCCTCAGTAACTCACTGTTTCTGGAACCAGTCTTGGACAAACCCCTGCACCAGGGAATCATTTAAGATGATAAAGGGACCTTCACACCAGTACAGAGAAGAGCTCCCCATATCTGCAAACCTGTTTGACCCACTACCACAGGCTGCTACAGAATTCCTGCCTGGGATCAGTGCTGGCTGATGAGGCTCCCTACTAATGCAAGAATTTGTCAGGGCACAAAACCCTCTTGCAAGAGCTCTCCAAGGCTCTGTGCTGGCAGCTCCGAGCACCCGCCGAAGGCAGTGAAGAGGCATTCACACACTGCTTTGGCAATCAGTGAGTTATAATTAGCAATCAACATCAGAAATGTGACACTGATATATACATTTCAAATTTCCAAGTATGCTTCTCTTAGGAACAAACCCAGGTAGATGATAAAAAAATCATGAGGGCCTCAGTCTACAGTCTGGCCTTACTCCCATCAAGGCACTTTGCTTTTAATTTCAATGTGGGCACAAAAATCCTTGCAGAGTTAAGGCTCTGGCAGAAAACTCCTGCTGCTTCTTTAAACAGGAACTGCAGTACATCATGTTATCTCCCTAAGCAGCTACCCCACTTTAGCTTCCTCAGAGGTCAGCTATTATCCCTGCTAAGTACATCCGGTGTAGAAAGGAAATTCCTTAATCCTATTTTGTGCACTTGTTTTCATATGCACAGCCATAATCCTCCCACATCCAGCCTGGGTCCTTGATTGCCATTACTGCCCTGTGCTGTACAGGAGACAGATGTCCACCAGGAAAGGTTTGCTGGGGTTGGCTCTTAATTCTTGTGTGCCAGAGCAGAGTCATTTAAAATTACCAGACATTACTTAATATGCAAAACAAGAAACTGCATGGATTTTCATGTCTACTAATGGTAACTACTGGAGTTCACAGCCTTTGAGGAATACAGGAATGAGGAATATGACAAAAATTGGCAGAAAGTACGTGCCTCCTATTTACTCAAGGAGTGTATTTCACTTTGGTGTATTTACTTAAGTCTCCTAGACAAGAACTCCCTCAAAGCTTATTACAGGATGTTTCCTTCTTGCATTTGGGCTGACGCAGGGCTCACCTGCCCCTCTGGAGAACTATCTTCCTGCAGTCCTAGCACGTGCTTACAAAAACTAATCCTTCTCCTTTTAGCTCCCTTTAAATTAGACTTAGCTTCCTGGAAGAAGAAAAAGGCAGCACCATGATACTTCCATGTTGTCCATATGCAACCACCAGGAGAAAAACCAGACAAACCAACCACCTCACATCCATCTGTGGTGCCAGATGCCATTCCATGGGCATTTGCAACTGCATCCCCTGGTTTTGTACTTATCCCTGGTTAAACTGACCAGCCAGAGGGTCTGTTGGAAATAGGAGGCAGAGATATTTATGTCACTCCAGGAAAACCACAAACCCATAGCTCCCACCCAAGCACATTTAAGGATTCTCTCAAGTGTCAATTTGAAGCAAGTCCAACTCTCATTCAGCAACACACCTGTGCTATAGAGGCCTTGCCTGCACCTCCTTAGTGTAGGCTTACAGAACAGTGACTCATTAAATACTTGGGCATTTTTCTTATCCTAGACAAGAAGAAAAACTTCCCTGGGAGAAAAGGTGAGTTTGCTACACCTGAAAATGAACTGAAACAGTCTAATCAAAAGCTATTAATCACTGCATGAATCTTTATTGACCAATGAGCGTTTTTAATATCCAAGAAAAATAGTTCTGGACTGATTTTGTTTCTACACAGAAAACACCTCCTGAGCCCTGCTTTTTTGAGTGACATCCTTTGTTTCTTGTTGGGCAGTGTACTGAAATACAAAGTTTAATGCTATACAAACAATTCATCGGAATATTTAACAAAAGGGAGTAAAAAGTTGAATACTTTTTTAAAAAGCAATATAGAAATCTGCATTAGCAGTAAAATACAGGTCCATCCAATCATTCAGGCTGCAGAATCACTTAATCATTTTCTCCTGTAACAAAGAGGTGCACATTCTTCTTGGACTGTAGCATTTGAGCTGTGCGGTCTATGCCAACCACTGCAGCCAATTTCTGAGCATCGTACTTGGAGTAGAGCACAGTACAAGTCCAAGTAGCATCCACCCCGCTGTCTGTGGCCTTCAGCATGTTACAAACCTCACTGTAGAAGTGGGAGTATGTTGGTAACTCATAGAAAATGAGGTTCCTAATGCCTTTTATCGTATACCTGTAGCAGAAAAAACAAAACCAAAAGAATTTGAGGCAAATTTTACAAAATATGCATGTTAAAACATCATTCTTCTACCAAGTCTTTGAATCTCCAGCAAATGCACATCAGCTGTAGCTCAACTTTACAAACCCCGTGTCACGGACTGAAGACTGAACAGAGAAGTGGAATCTAGGGAGAAAATCTCACACTGCCAGGCACGATGACTTCTTCTAAAGTACCAACCACCACCAATTTATGAAGTGGTCAGCCTCTTCAGCTTGGATTTTAACCCAGTGAAGCCTGATCAGATCAAGCCTCATGAAACTTTTTGTATTTGCCAAAACAGAAAAAAATCCTGTTCCATTGGGAATTTGTAAACAGCTCCAGTCAGGATGTAGCAAATTTTCCAAGTGGCCTCAGCTTGCTGTATTGCATTATTGAACCAATCATATACTCCTTCCAAAATTTTATACAATTACTGTGGCATAGATGAACACAAATAAAAGGTCCAATGGATCCCATTTGCAGGCTACATCATCCTGTCCTGACATCACTGGAATTTGGCAGCACTCACATTCCTGAAAAAAGCTTTGCTCATAACAAAATATTAAAGTCTCTGCAAATGGACTGCTGACAACAGGCAAAAACTGAAAGTAAACTTAGCACCTCTTACTTCAGTCAAAGAAGTCCTCAGAGGGCTCCAACATATTCAAAAAGCAGCACAGCCCATCTGTGACTAAGGTCAGGCTCTACCTGCAGAACAGGCACACACGCAACTGAGAGGGAAATCTCGGTCCACAACTCACCTCTTGTAGAAGTGGAAACGCTCAGTGAACAATAAAAACTGCTTCTCTCCCTTGAGAAAGAAGCGCCTTGCTCTGCAGACAGCAGCCTTTTTCGTGTATTCACAGATGTGAGTGAAATTCAGGTCCTCTTTCTTGAAGTAGTTCCGAAGGCGTACGTAGTCGAAGTAGGACGGGACGTAAATGAGCGTGTGGGACATGATGGCGTCGCGGTACTCGGGCAGAACTTTGTCGATGAAAAACTGAAACCTCGATTAAAAAAAACCAAATACATTTTAACCAGAGTTAAACTTCAGCTTTCTAATAATGATATGAGCTCAGACAGGAATATCATCAAACAACAGATTGTCAAAGATTTTCACTACATTTTTCCTTCTTTTAACTTCTCGGGATTTCTGCATGTGTAGAAGAGAAAAGGCTTTACCAGCGCTACATAATTATGGTAGAGATTGGTATTCCTTCCCCAGACTGTATTCTCCAGTGCCTTTGGCAAGGAGAAGACCAGTACTGCCCCTCCACCTGTGTAGAGCCCAGCCTACACCAGAGGACTAACAAAGATGTACTTCTGTGCTGAACCCACAGGGAGCTCTGCAGTGTGCTCCACTAAATCTGAAACCGCAGTCATTAGGGCACAGCAAAACAGTCTGAGACACACAGTACCTTGCATCTAGCACAGAAGTCACGCTGTCAGCTTCTAATCTCCGAAAAACATGAGGAAGCTGGACCACGACGTGGCTGATGGAGCCAGTGAGCGGCACGTTGCGGACGGCCACCTGTGAGAAGGAGGCAGGATGTTTAGGGAAGCAGCATTCTGAAGGCAGGCACGCTGCAGCCAGCTTTCCACAGCTCACAGCTGACAGCACGAGGCTGTTTTTAAGAAAGCTCCAATACAAAACCACAGTCATGACAGACAGACCAGGTCTGCTAAATACCTGACTGCTTATGCCCTGAATACTTGAGATGGTCTCCTGAAGTTTTTACTTGTCCTATTTCTTTCAAAATGCTAACAGTTCATGCATCTTACACGGCAGGAGATAAAAAAAGGAAGCAGATGAACTCTCCATTTAACAACAAAATAAGCAGAAGAAAATAACTTGAGTCTATCAAATTTAAAAAAAAAAAAAAATCTGATTTCTGACGTGAAACAGCTATGAAAGAAAAGTATCAAATAAGCATCACTGCATGAGGAGCATACCTCTAGCACAGTATGCAATGCCATGGAGATTCAAACTGAAACATTTGGGTGAGGGAAATGATAGGCACGCACAGTCTTTCAGCAACTGAGTTACAGAATTCTTCCACATGTTGGGTTTTCTCTTTCTCTCCCTTCCACACCAGCATTCCAGCCACTCACCTGCCCAACGTAATTGAAGCAGTGTTTGTTGAAGACAAAGTTAATCTGGGGGTCCTGCAGAGCACTGAACAGCAGCGTCTGCCGGTAGTACTTGGACCAGTTGTTGAGATTCAGCATCCGCACTCGGGAAAAGTCCACGCCGTGGGAATCCAGAGGCAGCAGGTTAATGTGCCTCATCAGGTGCTGCACAGACAGATGGAGACACATCACTGCCGACATCCCTGACTGCCTGCAAAAGCCTTAACTGCAGTGGCACAGAGGGCAGGGACCAGCAAGGCAGCACAGAATATAAACAAGCAGCATCTCCCAAGACACAGCTGTCTGGAATTTATTGACCACAGCAAGAGCAATTTACTCGATTTCCTGCCTCAGAACTGAAAGCTTCCATCTCTTTAGTCACCAGGAACAGCAACCTTCCAACCTTCTCCTGGGGCAAGTATAGTGGATTTCTTTGTATTGAAGTCAATGGGCCCAAGGTTTCTGAGCTAAAAGAAGACAAAGCACAGCTCAGCTCTCATCACATTCGGGGAGAGTCTGAAGAAATTCACTGCATTTTGTCCTGAGGGAACAATGCCTAGGACTGGTGTCCCTGCCACCACTTGGCACATAGTTGCACCTAAAGGGAAAAACAGAAAGCAGGCTCCAAGACTCATTCCTTGGATATTGTGTAGGCTCATGTGCCCTTTCTGTAACTCCTGAGGAAAGAAGACCTTCTGGACTCATCCAAAATGCATAGTTACATCATGTAGTCAAAATTTCTGGTCCAGGTACCTCAGAGGTGTTTTTACATGGAAAACCTTACCATTTCAGTCCTGAAAACTTCTATTAACCAAAAGCTGAAAAGCAGGGGTACTGCTGCACACTAGCCACAAACCAAGAGCTCTATTTGCATTAAATGTACAGGAAACCCTTCACACTGTTTAACTCTGGACATGACTGATGCTTAGTATGCCTGCAGTCAGCGGAGACATGCACCAGCTCCTCTTGCTTTCTGGGGGAACCTCAGTTAGGCTGCACAGATTCCTCACATGGCTGCAATCTGACTGAGACACTGGGCAGTCAGACAGCTGGCATAATTTCTCCCAGATGTGATTAAAGGAATTGTCATTCTCATGCTGCAAGATAATTAAAACTGTCCAAGAAATACCTTTGATGAAATATACTACTAAAGTACCAAACTAAGTTTTAGAGAGAACATGTCCTGAATACTACCCAAAATCTGTAAAAAGAATGTTCTTAGTACAAGGAAAATATCAGGGTGGAGGAAGGAAAAGAAATGAGTATCCGTGTCTAGAATCAAGTCTGTAAAAACCAGCAATACTGCTCACTGCCAGAACTGAGTAACATCAGACCAGGAAGACACAATACAAAAATGAACACATATATGGAAAACTCACCAAAACATGTTCCCAGTTCTGCATCAGGTAAATGTCTGCTTGATCAATTATGAGGATTTCTATTGATGACAGAAAATCGAAGTCTCTCTTCTTCTCCCCCTCTGCACCAATGACAGTCCTGATGCCCAGGGGAGAGGCAATGATGATGTCTGAGGAGTAGAAGGGTGCATAGAGCCTCATACTCTTCTGCAGGATTGCAACTCCTGTCCAAAAACACCAATAGCAACTTCTCAGTTAACATTAATTATCAATCACATTCTTCCAAGAGGCTCTGGAACAGTAATTTCCCCCATTTCCTCTCCCCACGCTGATGAATATAGCTGAACACAACTAATCTGTCTAAAACTCGCCTTTCCCCAAAAAGTGCTTACCCACCCTACCCCCATTTGACAAGCATTTGGAAAATTTTCATGTAGTTTGGCAAAGCATTTCTGTATTTTTTTTTTTTTTAAGATTTTTTTATAATCAGAATGAAAATTTTTAACTGAAACATACTGTTTCTGGTTTTCTGGTGAACAGGGGAATTAGGAGATTGAACAATTTAAGAAAAAAAAAAAAAAAAGGCAGAAATTATTAACTACTCCATTCTCCCTGAATCCTAAACTTTGGTCTCTGCCTTTGGGTATTATAATGACTGCTACTTTAATCTGTCATGAAAGATTTGGGGTGGATCTCTTGACTGCTTTTATTCACAGGGCTGAAAGATTTGCTACTAAACCACAAAGGACAGGGCTCTTCTTGTTACAGTGACTAAAGTCTTGCACCTACACTGCTTCTCACACCACGTGTTGCAGGGTACACTCTGAACCATCGCCTCTCACGTTACAGGGAAAGGGAAGGAGCCAAAGGAGTTTGTGTCATAACTGACTGGCAGTATTTCTAGAACCCACAGTTTTCTGGTCTTAAAAATGCAGCTAGTCCAGACCACATTCAAACCACCCCCTTCAATCTGCCCAACAAAGTCTCTCCAACTTCTCTCCCTGACAATGTGAAGGCAGATAGCACAGGTACAGCTGAAGGCCCTTCCAAGAATTTCAGAGACAGCAGTAGGGATCCCTCCTGCTGCCTATCTCAACCCAAGGATAAAAATGGAAAAAGAAAGAAAAAAAGAAAGGTTCAAGTGGTTGAATTTCCAGGAAGAAGATATCACTTGTCATAGCATATACACAATTTAGAAACATCAAGTCTTTTTTCCTGTTTAAAAATGTGAAAGAGTGGTGGCTTCAGTAAGGCATAACAAATGTGCTTTAAGTTAGATCTTTGTGCAGAAGTAACAGGGTGTGCAGCACAGTAAGAAAGAGAAATTATTCTGCTTCTATAATTTGCATCTGCAAGTTAACAGCACTGAAAGTTTCTTCAATCATTTCTTAACACTTAGTAAGTAGAACAGGCAGAGTGTGGTATGGGAGAGGACTAAAAGGAAAATTATTATGCTACTGAAAGTAAGATGCTCTCAGCCTGAGAGATATTCACTGGGGAAGGAAGAAAGACAGTGCAACCTGCTCACATCTTCCACTGTATCTGTACTCCACTGTATTTCTTGGGGTGACAATTTATCTTTCAAGGTGCAATATTTAAAAAGCCTCTGATCTGTCAAGTTAATTTAGAAAAAACTGCCTTCTCATCTTAGCAGCTCCAGGAACCAAGCCACTAGCTAGTTCTCTGCATATTGAGTTACTAAACAGCATAAGATTACAATATTATGAAACAGCCTCACATTTTCTGCTTGTCCAACACTCCTACTTGCTGGCTACCCATTTGCTTCCATGAAAGCCATGGGAAGCATGGGAAGCAGAAAACTGCTTTGCTCAGTACTGAGCTTCAGTTTTGCTCCAACCATAACATGAGACTGAGACATTGTGAACAGGCTTATTAAACCCAAAAGATTTTCATTTTTGTAACATGAAAAGATTTTGCTGCATAATCAAGGCTATCTTCAAAATGAGGTGTGGGCAGTCCTGCTAGAATAAAGCTGTCATTGCATTTTAAATGATTCTGAACTTGATATGAAAATAATTACTTCTCTATTTTCTCTTACTTTTTAAGTTCTGGTAAGGCAAGAAAGATTTTCAGAAAAATCCAGGTTGCAGGGCAAAACCAGCAGGAATACCACACAGCCTAGAGTCTCACCAGAACTTCCAGCCCTGATAGCTCTTAGGCATTAGGGAAAAATTTGTTATTTAGCAGCTCTGTGCAAGCTGAAAATCATCTGCTCAGCAGGTCATTACCAATTCTGAAGTGGTCATCAATGTTGCCAGCAAAGACAGCTTCATAATCTTCAGGTCTTTTCAGGTTGGGAGGCTTCTCCTCTGGGTCAGAGCCAAACTCCCCTTTGAAGCGCTTTTTATTGCTTACATCTATTTTCTTCTTGTCGTTCACTTCGAGGAGACTGATGAGAACGTGCACAATCCGCAGAGCACATTCCCTGAAGGGCACTATCATCAGCACCTGTGCAGATCAACAGTTACAAGAGAACAACCCATAAAATACAAACACTCGCCGTTAAGTGTACGTTAATTAAACCTTTGGCTTGGATGTGCCCTGTGATCAACAATCAAACCGAAGCATTCTGACGAGCAGCAGGGAGGGAAGATGCACTGGGATGCAGTGCTCTTGAACTGCTGCGGCCAGCAGCTCAGCCTGGCTCCCCAGCTCACTCAGGGTACCAGTACAGGGGAACTGAAAACTAAGCAGGTTCTCCTGTCCTCCCTAAACCCCAGGCAAGCAAGAGCTCCTGTGACACAGAGACGGGGTCAAGGGCTGGCTCGTGGATGGGTGGCAATAGTCTCTGCACAGAACTCCAAAATGTAAATGGCTAATGGGGGAATCAACTCAGAAACCAAAGGCATCTAGCAAACACTGAAACTCAACTCTGGAATGGTTCAACAGGCAGCTGGCACACTGGTGACAGGCTGCCATAGCTGAATCCACCTGGGTATCAACTACAGGATTCTGTGAATCCAGGGAGGGTTGGTTTGGGGCCTGCAACCCCACCTACGACAGGCGGCCTTGACAGTGGGGCTGCGATTCCCTGAGGTACTCCCAGGTACAGAAAGATCCTTCCATGCAGGCAAGGCCTTAAAAGTGCCTAAGGACAAAAGAATTTCTGGCACAACCCACACTGAGTGACAGCCTACACTACCTGCACTGATAACGAAGATTGATGTGAAAGCACCTGTCTGCACTGGCAGATTTAAATATGGAAGCAGGAAAACTTGTCAGTCTGTGGTGATAGGGGGACAAAAAAAGAACTAAGTCAAACACATGGCTTGGCACAGAACCAGGCTGGCTAACAATCCTGAGCTCAGTGCTTCTCACATGGCATTTTCACTAGCCACGGAGGACAACTTCCAGGCCAGAGATGTAGAAAAGCATATACCCAGGAACACATCACCTGAGAGAGCAGCAACAGAAATAGCTGTGGATAAACTACCAGAATGTTTGTACAGCCTGAGCAGGGTGGGGATCAGGGAATCAGAGCTCTCTTACCTTCGGCCTGGTGAGTCCCTGATCCCTGTGGTCATCGGTGTCAGTCCCTGGCTTTCGATCCCTCCGCTTGGCATTGTTGCTGAGCACCTGGGCATTGGCCTTGAGGACGTGGTTCAAGGCATGCAGGCAGTAAGCGTGCCGGATCTCTTCTCCATTGGTTAAAGCATTTCTTTCTGGATAGAACAAGTCCCGGTAGGAATTCATGATGCAGAACAGCTCTCTTTGTAACGGGGTAAAAGAGGAATCAGTTGGTTTGTCCACTGCACACAGAAATTGTTTATTCACTTTTGGCCAAGTGGATTCCAAAGGCTTGTGGAGATGAAGCTGTTTCACATCAACTTCTTTGTCTGCTTTCAAAGTTTTATGTTTCTCCAAAGTGGAAGAAAAAATTAGTTGACCCAGCCTTGGCCACTGAAAGAAAAAGAAGCCAACAACAGTGAGGAGTCATATGTACCAAACCTTGAACACTTGAAAGCATATCACCACACCTAGTGATATCAACTTTAATCAAGTCCATGAAATAAAGGAGATCATCTTTTCATAATACAAGTGGAAACCCTTTTTTCAGTATGCAATCCCTTTTTGAGTCTGCCAGGATAAATAACAGTAAATTTCAGGTCAGTGGATCTGGATGGATTTTGCAATGCTGTGTCTGCAAGTGTTCCCATGACAGAGGAAACTGAGGAATTTTCTGCCTAACCCACCCAGCAAATCAGTGGCTGAAACCAGGGACAAGGTGAAAACCTGGAGTCCAACTGTGCTCACCAATTGGCCCCACTGAGGTATGTACTTTGATCAAAGAAGAAAATAAACCCATCGGGGCTAATCCCAGAAGCTGTAATTCAGTTGTTAAATGCAGTCTTGTTGGGTGTCTGTCTGAACAGCTATCAGTGTAGTAGGGGAAAACTCTAAACTTTAAGCCTTCTGCCATGCAAGTTGTCCCCAGCTGTCCCTGTAAAGTAGCTACACCAATTTAAGCAAAGATATATCATGCATTGCTTCAGGTGGCACCGGTAATTTTGGCCACAATGTGCCAAAAAAATAAATTAAATTTCAAAAAAGGAAAAAAAAAAATAAAAAATCACAGCTTTCTCTCTGACTAACTAACTGTTGGATATCTTCCAGGGAATGTCACCCAGCATATGGCTGACCAGAATGGGAGGCAACTCTCCAAACCAAAATCAGATGTGGAAAAGTTATGAAGCAAGGGTTTGTCTAAAGATGAGTATTTTGAAAACCAATATTCCCCATCAAGCAATGAGGTGGTTTTCTGGTACACATATTATTACCAGAATTTAGTAATAAAGTAATATAAGTAATAAATTCTCCTTCACTGGCTTGTGAATGTGTACAGGGACTGAGTCATCCTGAAGCAAGAATATGAAAGTGCATCACAAGTACTTTTAAAAGTGTACATGGTCACTTCAGAAGTTCAGCTGCAGAGCACAATCCTGGCATTGTGCTGTCACCGCTCAGAAACAAGTCCAGTTTCCACCCCTTGTCAAGGTTTTGGGACTACAGCTCAAACTCTAGTTTTCACTTAGGACACATGTTTCAGATGTGTCACCATATGCCTCCAGAACAGCAGACTTCAAGTTTCAACTTTTGCTCAGGAGTAAGTGAAGAATAAAACAGTTCAACAACACAGTGACAAAATCTCGATAATTCTAGTGCCAGCAGCTAATAGTAACAACTGTGATCTACTTCACCTGTATAAAAAAAGGATTATTTTAATTCAGACATCTTTAGGAATGCCAGATGGCTACAGAACATTATTACCTGGCTTTGACTTGAAGTTTTAGGAAGTGTAGACATTTTCTCTATTTCCTTTTCTTCAAGTTCTTTGTCCATGTGCTGTTTAAATGGATCTATTTACAGTAACAACAAAGAAAATAGCCTGAGAACTATTGCAGCTAATAGTAGAATCAAGATGCAGAAAGGATTTGCAAATGAGATGAACAGTTTCCATGCTGGCCAACACCACAATTAAAACTAGTTATTTCAAAGCACTTGGAGATGAGAGAAAGGATGTCAAATTCTCTCTGCAAAGAACAGAGAGAACAGATCTGACAGATTGCTTTCAAAAAAGAAAGAGAAGCACTTATGGAAGTACTAGAATTTTCAAGCACTAATCAAACGAATGTTAGACAGGAAAACAATATGTAGTGGAAAACAGTGGCAATTTTCTGCCTTAAGCTCTTACACGTCCACTGCTTGCAGGTGAAAAAGGCTGTCAACAGCAAAGTGAACTTGCTAACCTTCCTAATTTACAAGCAGTTCTGCCCAGGGCTTTGGCCACTGATACGAACACAGTTTGTACTAAAGCAGAGAAATATCAGGCGAGTTTTGGAGAAGGGGGGCAAAAATTGCCTGGAGTGAGAAAAACTCTGATTTAGCTAATCGGTATTTCTTTTTGGAAAGGAGGGGAGAGGCAAAGAACTGTTAAATCATATTATACTCAAAGACACTGGCATGCACAAAGTCACATGCAAAGTTAATTTTGAACACCAAGCCCTGTATCCTGCTTGCAGCACAGCAGCATTCGCTGCATAAAGAAAACTAATTAGGGAATACTGGTGCTTGCCAACAAATATCCAGCCCACACACAAATTACCCAGGCAAAAGTCAAGACATTTACTGATCATTACACTTTAAAAAAAATTGAGAAAATCTTTCCAGAAATGCAAATTAACAGGATATCATTTAATTGTACTGCAGGGTCTCGCATCAGCTAAGTTTTACTGATTCCAGTATTTTCCCAATAAAGTAGAGGGAGTAATGGAATGCATTTTCAGGAATTTTAGTGACCCGAGGACCAGAGTAGAAATTCATCCCCTTTCTGCTGTCTTAGGTGATTCATTTTCTGCAATAGATATAAAGACACTTCCAAGCTACAAGAATCCACTGAGGAGAAGTACATCATTTATAGGCGGAACAAAGCTGTTAGGATACTTAGCATGCAGTTGGAGAGCTCCTGCTCTCATTAAAATGCAATGCCAACAGCCTAAGTCATATTCTCATGGTAACAAGAACGAGCTGTTTTTTCTATCACATGGCCCTTTGATGCTTCCACACATTTCATGTATCACCCAGGCTGCCTCCCAGATCTAATGTCAGCTGCTGCTCCAAGATGACAAGCCAGCATCACTAGGGATGCTACAAACATATTTCTCTCTCTCAAACTATGCCATCTGATATTAAAGGCACAGAGCATTAAATAAGAGCAGAAGCTGGGCAAGTGCCAGCGTGTGCCACGTTGCTGAAGGATCGCACACCCCTGCAACACAGTTATTTTGTTACATATGGTGGGGCAACTCCAACACCGGAGCTTCAGATGCATCCATCAGCGCACTGAGATCCTGGGATACACCCTTAAAAGACACTACATGTGCTCTGCTGATGCTTCATACTCTCCTGATCTTGGTGCAGTCAGACTCCTCTGCATAACCTTCAAAATTCTCAGAGTGCTGAGCATTTGTCTAAATTACTGTGGTTGCTCTGGGCTCCTCAGAATCTGACCTCTAACTCTGCTGAGATGTGAAGGATGCCCTCACAGGTCAGCTTTGTGATTATCTCCTGTGCTGTTTGTACCAAGAGTATCTTCGCCAGTCAAGTGCAGGCTTGCAGAGCTCTTTGTATTACAGTGGCTTTTAAAACTACTATTAAAGCAGCAGAACAAGATAACACCCTCCACACACTTTTCTAGTTCTTGATACTTCAAGCTTTACCAGTTACAGCAGAAACCCCACATGAATCCCAGTCCCCAGGGGCTACAGAGAACAAATGGTTCAGCTACACAGCTGCATTAATGTTAAGGGTCCCTTATGTAACCAGCTGACATGTGGGCAGTGCCATGAATAATGTAGTGGAAGAACTTAGAAGCTGTACAGCCTATCACTGAGGTGCTGGATAATTTAAACTTGTTTACAGATACTCCTCTAAAGGCAGATCCTTAAACACAAACACGCAGTCTTTTACCTTCTGGAAGAGCTTGTGAAGAACTGCTGTCTCTCCTATCTGCATTGCAATCTCCACTCTCCTCTTCCATGAAATTGGTTTCCAAGCTGAATTCAGATTCGTGTTTCACATCAGTAAACTCCTCAATTACTCCATGACGTGGGTCACAAGAGGTATCTGTGCCATCAGCCTGCTCCTGGCTGAGCGTCTGTTCTGCTGTGTCTGTGGCTGTCCATTGTTAGAAAGAAACAGGTTATTTTCTCTTGGAAAAGTCACTATCTGTAGATGTTGTTCCCTTAGAGTTACCGATTTTTTTCTCCCAAAACTCTGTCAAAAAAGATAAAAGCAGGCTTTACATTCTACCACAAAGATGACTTTTGGTTAGCATGCCAAATGTTACATAACACAAAATGTGGTTCCCCAGACAAAATTAAAAAAGCAACCTGTTTGGGGAATTTAACATTCCGTTTCCAAATACCCCAAATAACTGGAAATTATTAAAGGCGGACTCCTCCCTCCCAGCATCTCTTAGCAGACTTCATGAATGAGGATACCTCACCGTACAGGCGGAGGTTTCCTTCTGACTTCCACGTTGTTCCCTGTGCTGTGAGGCAAACCTTTCCCTCCCCTCGGTGGCACAGCCAAGCCAGATGCTGCTCGAGAGAACAGCTTGCGTCTCCCATGAGTGGGTGAGAACCCCTGGTCTGCTGCTCCATGTGGATTTCCTCTGTGCTGCCGCACAAACAACATCTGAGGAAGCGGCAGCAGGCTGTCTGGTGGAAAATGAGCACAGCTACCCTTTCCCCTGCTAAATCCTTCAGCAGCTGCTGCTCCTACCCACACAGAGCCAACGGAGCAACAGAGTCTCCAAGGCAGACGAGCACCCAGCCAACAAGCCAGTCTACACCAGGACCCCGGCTAAAAACATACATTAGTCAAACAGCATTTACCAAAGAAGCATGGGAAAAGACAAACTACCTTCTTCCTCCTCTGGAACGTCCTTCTTATCTTCATCACCTCCCTCTCCTTCTCCAGTCTCCTGGGACCCTTCGCTCTCCATTTCTGCCTCACTTTCCTCAGCTTCTTCTGACTCACTTTCATCTTCCTCTTCCTCGCTCTCAGATTCAGGCGAGGTCTTTAGGGTAGCCAGGAGCTTATGATACCCAGAGACCCGTTCCACTTCAGGCTCCGAATCGCTTTCTGCACTCGATTTCTCTGAATCCTCAGACTGGAAAGAAAAACACAAGTGTAAACAGCAACAACAGTAACAGCCTATAAAGAAGCAGGCAAATACCCTTGTTACCCTTGAGACACACAAAGCAGTCACACGAAGAGAGATTTTCCAGCACAGAGGTTCCTCCGATCCAGCTCAAGGCTGAGTCCATGCAGAGAGAGAGCCTCTTTGTTTATTTCTTACTTTTTATACATTTGTGGGTCTAGCAGAAGATTGGCTTCTGGGGTTTTTCAATTTTCAGCCAAGTGGCTAAACTAACTGTCAGTTACAATTGTTTTCAGGTTAGAAATATGCAAACAAAGGACAGAGAATGAAAAACAAAGGATCTGTTTATGTTACATATGCGGGAAAAAGGTAGAACTGCTTCTAATGTTGTACAGTAATTAAAAAGATCTGACTCCATTTTATGAAAATTCAAAAGGCTATAAAAAACTCAGAAAAACCAGGGTAACATACCCTTACCTCTGCTTGCACTGTTTCCCCTCTGATAGATGCAATGGAATTTTTCAAAACTCACCATTTTATGCCAATAATTATGATGGGATACCTCCATTTAGATTTTGGGAGACAGACTGAAATGCCTCTTTCTGCACCAATTTGACTTGGAGCATCACAAAAGCCAGTGCTTAAAGTCTCAGCTGAGTGAGGACATTTGATCTCCACAGACAAGGCATTACTGAACCAGCAGCGGATTCTTCTAAGCAAACCACACACTGAAAATTGTAGAAAGGCACCGATACAAAGGGCAGAGCATGCTGGAAATGCTTCTGGCTTTCAAGGAGGTAAGTGAAATAGCTGTCAGTGGACAGTGGTTCCCTGGGGAGCTGGGCAGATTTGGTTCAGCTGTACAGATCTACTTCGCGCAAGCCAGACTTGAGCCAATTCTGTCCTGGGCTTGCACAAACCAATGTCCAGATTACAGCCAAAACTACAGTGAAACCATGAGTAACAACACAACACCATTTACTCCTTTCTTAATTTCTTTTAGCCCAAAAAGGAAAGAAGGCAGGAAATACTATATTAATGCACAAAATTGCTAAAGGAAACAAAGGAAACAGAGTAATAAATTTTTCCAAATTAAAACTTTGAAGTCTTTTATTAATCTGATGATAAAGGAGGTTACCAAATCCTGAATGAAAGAAAAGCACTTGCAATCTGAAGAAGGACTATTAATATTTCTTTGTTCAACAGAGAACAAAATCTCCCAGTTCACTCAACACTAAGTTTATCATCGTTATTAAAACAACTTCCAGCATGATCCAATTTTCACTGTGACTAAGTAATACACAAAAAAGTTAAGAACTGCTGCTACCTCCTGCTGCTTCTGCCCTGTGATGGTATTACAGTTTTGAGTTAGACATTACAGAGAACAATTCAGAGCCCCAAAAAAATCACATTCATCTTTTTCTCTTAAGTACTGTTTTCTTAAGTGCATCAACTTAATCAGCCTGAATAAGCTGGAAACATGAAATGCAAAGTTTTTCACTTCACTGAACTACACAAAAATCAAAGTAAGGAAGGAATAAAAATACATTACCAGTTCACATATTTGAGTTGCTTCTGGTCTTCCAGAAACCCTGTAAAGAAAGCACTAAAATACCTTACTCTGCCAATGATGTTACACACAGAATGAAAGAAATGAGGGGAACAGTGAATTGATCAGTTATGCAAGTTTAAAGAAGTTAAAAGAAAGCTTAAAACCAAACCATCACACAAGTTTCCCTACGAAAACAGACTGGGCGTCTTTTAAGGTGTAAGGTGACCCTTACCTTTAAGGGTCACCCTCTCCGGTGATGTGACCCTCTGTACAGGAAGCCTAAGTGCTCAGGCATTACAACTGATCAATAAAAATTATGAAGTAAAATCCACTGTTAATCAGAAGATGAGGTCTCAAAAGGAATTAAAAGAATCTAGCTACACGGCTAGTTTGTAAAAAAGTTAACCAGAGACAGAGACTACTTCTAGCGGTAATAATGGTATGTGAAGTGGGAAAAAGACACAAACTAAAGGAAAACCAGCATTAATTGACCAGTGTTGGGACTGCAACTCTTCAAAAAAGCCACTGTGCAAGCTAGGCTTAAACTAAGCTCAAGTTCTTTAAAAAGATGCAGAGTCTTGTGTGGGACTGAGCATCACCGTACAGGGTGACTCACAGGACATTCCCTCCTGCAGGCCCTTCATCCCGATCCACACAGGCCAGGAGGGGCCCAGGGGACACACGAACAGCAGACACTGTGTGCCTGCCCCCCAAGGCTTTTCAGCAGATCACACAGCATCTGAACCAAGCAGCTCTTTCCTCAGAAGTTTGCACGTGGGTACAAAAGGAAGGTGGTCATTCTGACAGACGCGCATCCCGCCGAGGAGGGAATGGCTCTTGTCACACAGCTCTTCGCTGCTCTATTTCCACACGCTTTCCGAGATCGGAAAAGAGCACGGAGTAAACAGTGGGAAAGCTGGAACCCTGACAAGCCAGGAGACCGGCCTGGTATCAAAATGGGAGCACACCTCGCACCCCTCCGCTTCCCCGCTCCTCGCGGCCGCCTCCGGGCCGCACCACAAGAGTTTGCATGTGTTGCAAGAAAATCCGAGCCGAGATTTCCTGCTTTCCGTTCTGCTTTCGAGATTCCCGGCTCAGGAGCGGCAGCGCGCCACGCAGCTGCACCTCCCCTCCTTCCCTCGGGAGCCCACGGGAGGCGTGGAGGGAGCGGCCTCCGCCGGGCCGGCCCCGGGCCGAGCGGGGCTCCTCGGCCCCGGCGCCGAGCCGCGGGGAAGGGGCGGCCCCGCGCGGGCTGGCCCAGCCCGGCACTCACTTGTCATAGAACGGGTGCTCCTCGCCGAACTCCCGCAGGTGCTTCTTCTGCTTCTTGCTCAGGCTGCGCAGCAGCTCCCGCCCGGCTCGCCGCTTGCCCATCCCGGCCCGGCCGGCTCCACGTGGGTGCCCGGCGCGCTGCGCCGTCGCACGGCGGGGCGGTGCCCGCAGCCCGGCGCCGCCCGGCGATGCCGGGGAGGGAGGCGCACGCTGGGGAGGCGGGGCCGCGGGCGGCTGGAAGGAGAGGCGGACGGGGGTGAGCTCCGGGGCCGGGCCGCGCCCCGCCGGCGGCGGCCAGCCTGCCGTGCCGGGAGCGGGCGCGCCTTTGTGCCTGCGAGCCGCGCTGGGGAATACAGAGTACCGGCACGGACCGCTTGTCCCAGGCTGGGTCCAAACTCAGCCCCGTCCCGAAGCTGCGGCCCGTGACCCCGAGCTTGGTGCGGGCCGTGACGCGTTTCCGCTGCCGGAGCCGCGGTGAGGCCGGCGGGCAGCGGCGCGTTGGCAGCGGGGCGGGCACGGCCAGCCCGCGGCCCGGCGCTGCTCTCGGGCTGGCGGGGCGCTTTAGACACTGCTGGAGCTACAGCACCTGCTCCAGCCGGCCCGTGAGCTGCACTGCTTTGCTAAAAACTACGCATTTTCTGGGAAAACCTCTACAGTCGGGCTAGAGGAAGAGGTGCAACGCAAGCCCTTAATGTTCGGACTGCCTTATTATAAAAGGTGCAATCAGAAAGCTCCAAATGAAACCCTACTAAACTCTGGCTCTTCTAACTTGTCACTGCAGAATCTTACCGAGTGCTGCTTAAGCGTTCTTAACTGCGCATGGAGACAAACCGTTTTTCAGAAATAACCACAAATTGTATCAAATAAATTCATTTTTGGTTCTTTGCATTAAAGTTCTTTATGTTCCTTATAACCCCTAGCTGAAACCCCTCTAATCTCTGGTAACGTGGGGCTATAAGTGGTGGTGTAATGTACAAAACACAAGCAATACGTTTCCGTTTGTCTCTGGGAGTACAAGAACTGAGAGGAACCTAATTCCAAATAGGATGGAGGTGTGGAATATTTTAGGGAAAAAGAATTTAACATTTGGATTGTAGCTTCTTGACTATCTTCGCCTGAGGGCACCCATGGATTTGACTGAAGCAAGCGAGCACATTAACTGCACTTCAGTTACACAGAAGCCTCCAATAGTTACTGCTGCGTGTTGTTAATCCCACGGTCTGTCCCTTCAATAAACCCCTCTGGCTAGGGGGAAAGAGTCTTAACCCAAACCATTCTACCGCCCTGATTTACCCAGTATCCCAGCACACAGACAGCAGCAGCAGTTGGCAGTGCCCAGCAGCAGAAATTCCCTTGGCAGGTTCTGCCAAAGCCAACATGTTACGTAACAACACTAAAATAAACGATTTCCAACTACCAGGGGTTTTGGTGAAGTTGGCAGCCATGCTCTGTAAGAGGAAAAATATTGCCAATCAATCCCACTTCTGTCAGGAATGTGAAAAAGGCAGTATATTTTTATGTTGCAAGGTTGTTTCTTGATTTACGATCTGGCATTGGGAGACAGCAGAAGAGTAGGAGTTCAGCTCTTCAGAGCTGAATCAGGAGAGCTCAGGAATTCTTTGGGGATTGCATTCTTGTGTCTTAAAAAGGGAAAATTACAGGACTTTGGTGACAGTAAGCCTGTAGCTCGGAGTCCAGTATTACTTATACACTCTTTCCAAAATTCTGGCTATGGTGATATTTCACACTATTTTGTGGAGTTTCAGTCTGCTTTTTAATCTTGCCTTATTGATTAAAAATGCATGGATCTCATTATTTTATGATGTTCTGAATGCCAGCACTTGCTTCTCTGGCCATTTATTCACACTTCTTTTCATCAGAATGGGAAAGTTTTTCTAGCAGCTTAGAAAATTTGGTCCCATAGCTTGAAGTCTACTCTCACCCCCTTTTCCTCTCTCCATCCCGACTTCAATTTAACCATTGAAAACAATGATATTCCTGGGATTGTTTCCCTCTTTCTGCTCAACTCCTTCCTCCCTCCTCCCCATTCCTTGTGTGAGAAGGATCCTACTTGGGCAATATTTGGAGTTGAGGATTAAACTACTTAGAACGTTGTGGTGCCATTGATGTGCATCGTAGAAGATGTGTTTCCCAGGAAATTAACACCTCACCTTCTCTGTGGTGAGGCATGGGCAGTAAAGCAGCACTGACACTGATATCCCACAGACCAGCGAACATATAACCACTCTTATATGGTAATCTCTTTCTTAAATTAGATCTCTCCACTTGAAAATTTTAAATCAATTTTTTAAAATTAACTTGTAAAATCACCCTGGAGCTCCTAGTTGCTAACATGGTAACGTATCACCAGCAATGTTCTTTTTAAAGATTTCTTATGCACCAGCATCTCTGATTCGACAATAATACTGGGAAGAAAAGGAAGGAGAAAAGCTTGCACTATTTGAAATCTGTTCTGCTGACCCCATTCTGTCAGCAACTGCAAGTAAAGCCCGTCAGCAGAAGTCTGCTGCTGCTACCTGTGTATCTCCAGCACTTTTATCTGCATGATGTTCCAGAGACAGATGGTTTATAAAAGCCACTTCCTTTATTTTATAGAACTCTACTAATCTGAACAGAACAGATTCCTCCTTGCTGGCTTATCGCCTTTGCTCTTTTGTCTCACAGCAACTCCCTCTCATGCTTTTCACATCTGCTTTTCCACCTCTGGTTTTGCCCTTTTCCTTGTGAGGTTTTTTCATTTTAGTGTATGTTTTTAATTGGAACAAATGTGTTGATCACACCCTGTCTATCCAAATTCATGAATGGAGAGCTAAAACTTCAAATAATTTTGCCCTAAATCACTTAGGCAGTGTAAATTACAAAATGGACTGTGATATATAGCTTATAAAGTTCAATGCTTATTTATTTATATTGTTTGCACTTCTGTGGCTAAAATGAAAAGAAAGATGTGTAAACCACAACACTGGCTTGTAGCGAAGAGAAAGGTAAGAAAGGAGTTCATATCTTCCCTTTCCATATATCACTCCTTTCATATTCCAACTGGAACTCTAGCAAGGCAGGAGTGTGATGCACATTCCTGTGAAGCACACAGCTCTGCTGTGAGGCACAGAACACCCCATGTGTCATACACTGCCTTTGTTTAAAGGAATGAAATTGCTGATCCAAACCATTTTGCTACATGGATGCAACAGTGGGCACTTCAGACAGGGATCATTTAAACTCTGGACGTCTGACTCCTAAGAACACAATACAGCATGCTCAAAGTCTGATGTCTATAAATGGTATGAAGCGTTGGGTTTTTATTGCAACTACAAATTTTCTGATTGAAAATCAGAGGAGTTGGTCAGTCGGAAGGAAGATTACTTGAGACAAAACCTAAAGCAATGGTTGGAGAGTTGCTGTTGGCACTCCCTAAGAAATGTGGCAGGAAGCAAAACTCGAGAAATGTGGTATAAGGAGGAGAAAAAAAGATGGGAAATAGTTTATCCAAAATTGATAAATTGATAACAATCTGGCATCCATAATATTACACAAACATGAAGTGGATTTGCAAGTACTTCAGCATTCAGAAGCAATCTAGTATCAGAAGGAGATGGTGAGTTTATATTTACGTATCTATACACATACTTGTACAGATATAAGTGAAAATAAACTTTACCTTTCTACAAACTTATTTTAAATGACCATAGTCACTGATCACAGAACACAGTCAAACTTCTTCACTTTATAGCCGTTCAGTCTACATGTACTGGAGTTGTGAGCAAGAATAACTTGATGAAACAAGAGTTTATATAATTTATTTATAAGAGAACCTTTATTTAACAATGGACTGTCTCAGTAAATGAGGTTGATAGGAGCAACGAATTTCAGTACTAATGGAGCCAAGTACCAGTTCATGACTTGACTTCAGTTTCTTCTACCTGAGGTAGTGTATCCCAAACAGGTTTCTGAATGTGTTCAGGTATTTTCTCTATCTTAGTCTAAAAGGAGAGAAAAACAACCATTTACTGCACCGGCCAGCTAACATCCAAATACTTTGCTTTATTTATTCTTTTGAGACATTAATCAGATTTAAAATGCCACCTAGTGGCACTTCCAAGCAATACAGCCTCTTTACCATGTAACACTTCGGGAAATTTTCCTATCAAACTACACACGTTTTCTCGGCTGACTTTCTAAAGACTTCAGTAGTTACTGAAGTCATGGTACTTCCATCAGGACTCATAACAGTTAATATTGTGGGGTAGAAACTGACCTTTTTCACTTCCATGGCAACCCCTTCAGGTAAGTTTCGTTGCACGTACTCCAAGTAAACTGCAGCAGTACTGCTTGTTAGGTATTTTAACTAAAACAGAAAGAATTTTTTTAATGAACTACTATTAATAATACTTCAAACAGAATATTAAAAAAAACCTGCCCTAGCTATGGGACCAAATGTCTTACAGGACGCTAGCTTCCATAATATTCTGAACAGAAGCAGTTCATCTGTATTCAACTCTCATGCAAGTATAAAGGAGTTACTTCACTCTGCAGAACTGCACATGCTGCCTGGGAGCACATGCATTAATTATGATGGAAGTGGTGGATCTTAACACTGCAGGTACTGGATAAAATTAATTACAGATTATGCAAGAATCTCCTTTTCTATATTCCCAAAGTTGAAGCCTGTTACAAATCCTGCAACTCCAGAGTTCCACTGAAACACTGATTTTTTAGTTTATCCTGGTTCCACTGAATTACTGATCTTTTAGTTTTTCCTGGAAGGCAAAAATAGTGCTTCTGGTCTGCGGGCAGCCACTTGTACTGCACTTATGTCAGGGGACTTGAAAGTCCTATTTTGCTAAGCACTGTGCAAATATACAGTAAGACACCCAGGAGCCACAAAATGCTGGCAGTAAACTTTTCTTCTAAGAAAGTCAACCACAGCTGGATTCTAAACCATACAGATGTCTGTGTCATCGGCCACAGAGCTGGTGGTTTGTCTCTGCTTCCTTTCTTCTATTTCCTACATACAGTTTTAGTTTGCCACATGATGCTGCATAGGACAAAAGTACGTCTGCTCGAAAATATCGAACCAATTCACAGAAAACGGAACCCTTAGTGACTGGCAATGCCAATGATTTAGCTGCATCTTTTTCCTTTCCTGAGAAAACTCTCATCCCAATGATTTTTGGAAACCAAGAACATAACACACATAAAAGTAACCCTCAATTCTACCCTACTTTTTTTAGTCATTCTTTCAGCTGTTAAGATGATGGTCAAAATAAGCTTTTTGGTTCAAAAATGATGTAGGCTGTGCATTCAGAGTAACTCATGATGCATCTTATGTAACTAGGTCAGCTGTTTTCCAATATTCTGCGTTCTCCTCCCCAAAATATTTTCATTTGTGCATTACCATGTAGTAATACCTTTGAATTGTGCACTTACAACGATTTTGCTTCCTTCTTTCTTACCTCTAAACACACATAATGTGTTCTCATTTCATACTGAACTCTGTGCTTCTTGTAAATGTGTACAGATTTGAGAAGTGTAAATCGTTCTATCGTCTTCGGGGGTTTATCTCTGAGCAAAGAAGAAAAATAAATTTTCATGTTATATAAAGGATGATAATACAAGTTTATCTGAAAGACTACACTGAAATCTCTGTTCTTGACATTGAAAAGATCCACAAGGAAATATGAAATACTGGTACAGTTTGTTACTAACTCCCACAGGCATGGTTAACACTCAGGTATTAGCCAGCATTCGGTCAGGGAAGCTACAGCACTGAAAGCTGTACTGAAAGTACACCCAGTATCCTTCATGTAGATAAAAAGTGCTTTCACTATGGCAGTGTCAGCTGAGTGCAGAACTGCTGCTGCTTTCTCGCCACTGTCCTGCCATCAAAGAAGTGTTAGGTCTATAATCTGAGAAAAAACAAAGTCAGATTTTAGCCATTTCTTAAAAAAAAAAAAAAAAAAAAGAAATACTACTTGTAAGCAGAGGACCTGAATTACAGTAGATGACAGAAGAGGGATCTCACTCCCTATCACACTATAGATCAGTTACTTACACTTTTTCAACACAGATGCCAAGTTCTTTAGCTGCAAGCACTGCAAAATATTTATAGCTGTCCAACACAGCTTCATCGTGGCCTTTAACTAAAATGGACAATCTCTTGTACAGTGTTTCTGGCTCATCTGAAACAGATACCTGCATTTTTGAAGAAAGGACAAGAGTTACCATACCATGTTCTCTTTAATTAATTCATGTCCTGTGTATTTCCTTAGCCTGTGTGCCCCATTTGTAAAAGAGCAAAAAAACCCCACAACCAGTTGAGCTGCTTATTTTAGTTTATCAAACAGAGTCTGACTGTACTACCTTGACTGACAGGTCTCACTCTACCAGGGAAGGCAAAGTGTGAAGAGATAGCTAACTTCTTAACACTTAGGTCAAATGTCTTCATCCAAAAGAGGAATGCCAGATAGATATAAGGGGGACAACACTAACAACGGCAAGAACAAAAACTCACTGCTGAAGCAAGTCTGGAGCAATATTTGTATTTTATACAGCAGTGTGCCAAGACCTGAGAGTTTGCTTGGGTATGCAAATTAAATAGAACATTATGGACAGCAACCATAATTCTCACTTTACTAAGTCAGCTCTAAGACTACTTTAAACACACTTAGTCTTCCCCAGGTGTACTATCCTTCGTGTTTGTACAAGTGCAAGTTTAGGACCTTCAATTTCTGATGGTCTGGGCTCCCTGATCAACTGGAAGAGCCTTAATGAATGCAGAAGTGCTGCTTTTCCCAGAGGTTCACTCCTAGGCAGTTTAGCACATGAAATCCAGCATGTACCAGCCACAGCAGGAAGGCTGGATCAGCACTGTAGATCTAATACTGCCTGTCAGATGTTTCTGAAGCCCCTGTCAAAAAGCTGCTAAGCTGCCGCAGGCACTTAACTGAATACGGCCAAAAAGTTGGTATTTCATTTGGAGTTACAGCTGCATAGAAAAGGGGGAAAGTTACTGAGAGGCAACTGTGAGCTACAGAAATCTTGTTGGAAAAAACCCAAAACTAAACAAAAAAATCTCAAATGCCAATAATCTAAATTATTTCTTTCTCTATGACAAATTTGACATCAGTAAGACAGACCTGCAAAAAACTGCAAGAAAAGAATTTGAGTTTTTCTGGATGTCCTCTTTATTACTAAGATAATATACAAAATACTGTGTTACAGAGCACTCACCAAAGGATTAATCTTAGGCTCCTGTGTGTCACCATGGGATCCAGCCAGCTGTGCTCCCATCAAGTTGGAACTCCTAAAACTACAGTGATGAAGAAAGCATAAAATAAGTTTTTATTTTTTCAGGGAGTATGGAGGAGCAGAGGAAGGAGGAGGGGCTGTTACACTTACGGAAGAAAATACTGCTTTTGCATAATTCTGCTGGCATAACTGACAGGAAAAGCTGATCCCTGTATAAAACAGATAGGTTACGTTGTGGTGTTTTTCCCCAAACCAGAAAGCAGCCAGTTAACACAGGTTTATTAAAGATTACAGTTTTGCACACCAAAGCACAGCACATTCCTAGGCACTGATTTGACACAATAGGAAGTTTGCTCCATTGGAAAACACAGGAAAACAGGAGCATGGGAATGTATTTCCGTATATAATAGCACCTAAAAAAAGCAGCATGTTAAGGGCACAGTAACGGTATGCATTTACTACTGAGGCACCTGAACAGCAATCACAAAGCATATTTTTAACAGAAAAATGTATTTTTGTGGCATCAGATGCCATTTCTGTACATGATATTTTCTCTTTAGTTTTACTTTCGTGGTACTATATATAAAAGTTTTGTCAAGTGACAAGCCTAAGTAGGACTTTAAAAAGCAATTGAAAATAATATCCTCTAAGTGCAAAAATTTAGTCTATGAATTTAACTGGAAATTTACTGTTTTTCCAGAAAAAAAGTTCCTTGTGATTTTGAACACTTGTTCTTTGAAAAGAACATTTAAATAGAAATACTTCTTACAAGTAAATGAACCATGTTTAAAAGATAACATGATTTTCTGTGTTAGAAAATGAATAGAGTTGTTAATCATGTAACATTACTCTCTTTCATACTAGAATAGTTGTTCCCTTCTGAACATTATGTGGCTTCTAGCTTCCTTCCACTAATTCCTAATTTGGCAAAGTTATAGACTACTTGAGGGGGAGGAGGAAAAAGGAACTCTTGCTTAACAGAACCTCAGGGCTGCAGCAGAATGCTGAAGCCAAATTAGTTACTTATCTTGCCCCTTGATGCTCTTGTTTGGCATGTGCTGGAGTCATAGCCTTAAGAGAGGACAGGTACCCCACCCAAGAGTTTTACAGGTGACTGTCTAATCAAATCATCAGAAAACAGCCAGACTTCACACTTTTTCAGGTAATCTTACTGTAGTTGCCCACGGATGTGCATAAGTGACTCTGTGACGTTATTAGGTCCCTAGCCTTTTCCGTACACATCATACATTCATAATTCATCAGCAGTGAGCAAAGCTGTTTCCTGAAGGGATTCTGCCTCAGTCGCAATTTATCCTACAAATGCTGCTTCCAATAAAGATGACTGCAGGAGGAGGCAGGGGAGATTTCTGTTTACAAAGCTGACTATGGTACAAATGCCTCCCCTTAAGCAATCCTTTCAAATCCAGATCTTCACAGAAGCACTACTGTTATATTCTATAAGTGCATAACAAAACAGGCAACTTTAGGAGCACTGAGTATTTGTCACTGTAGTTGATCATTCAGAAAGTTTCAAAATTTATGCTGGGAACTACCTGAGCCTTAATACCTAAAAGTAGTGATTAGATAGTAATTGTCTAATGACATCTAATAAAATAGAGGGACAAGTGCACATAATGACAGGACAGGGGGGAATGGCTTCAAACTGAAAGAGGGTAGGGGTAGATTAGATATTAGAAAACAATTCTTGACTGTGAGGGTAGTGAGGCGCTGGAACAGGCTGCCCAGAGAAGTTGTGGATGCCCCATCCCTGGGAGCGTTCAAGGCCAGGCTGGATGGGGCTCTGAACAGCCTCATCTAGCAGAAGGTGCCCCTGCCCATGGCAGGGGTTGGAAATAGATCGTCATTGAAGTCCCTTCCAATCTAGGCCTATGATTCTATGACAAAGTTACGTTGACAATTGCACCTCAATTCTCTCTCCCTGAAGTCAGAATGCTGCCTTCCTTCCATTCAATGCCAATATGAAGCACAGGAACAATCACCTGACAGCACTTCAGGAAGCAGACAGGCCCATGAGCATAGAAGACTATTCAGTGCAGGGCTAAAGCTGTTTGTGCAAGTACACACACAGATGACAAATGCTAGGCTATTAACTGTAATTGTAACTGCATTTTTAATTTGTTTTGAGTTTTTTTAATGCATGTGCATATGCAGTCTATGCTATATATTCTTTTACTTATAACTGGTTGACCTGGTAATAAGGATTTATTATTTGCATGCAAAGATATATATGCACTCATAGTGTATTGTGTCATATGGTTTTAGATACATAAATTTCAGTCTTCATGCAATAAAAATGAATGAAACAAAAGCTGATGAAGCAGTAGTTTTATCCCACACACTAAGGTCTACAACCCTTCCAATATTCTATGACTGTGCATGTTATTCCCACCACATGCCATCTCCCTTTGTTACTAATAAGCAAATATGCATCAAGTCAAAAGTTTTTGTAACATTAAATTAAAGGTCCTCAATGCAAACTTTGACAAAATGATACACAGAATACCTCAAGTGGTAGATATATGGCATTCAGTGGGCAGGAGTTTGTAAACAGCTTCACTGCCCGATTTAACAATGTACTCTTGCTAATGGCCATTACAGAAGGTGGAAATGACACTCAAAGATTGCAACGTGACAGAACCAAGACTTTGCAAAACACGTAATTATCCCTCTACTAGTGCAAAATAGCCTTAATTTTGTTTGGCTGAGAGCCTCTGAAGTGTCAGGGGGAGACAGATGCTTGAAATACAAGTCCAGAACACACAACATACACAGAAGAGAGTTTAGGGCTTCAGAAAATCCAATTCTCTCAAAAGAAACTTGCCTAGCATATGGCCTCCAAATCCAAGTCACCTATTCTTTACTATCCCTTCTTTACTATCCCAACCCGACTAACTGCGGGAAAACCACACAACTGCAGGGAAGAGTTCTGAGGACCCGCCAGGCGACGACGGCGTGCACAGACACAGTCCCACGCCGTGCAGTCCCAACCCTCCCGGAGCCCGAAGGATAGCACTTGCCACGTCCCCTTTTCCCACTCCACTCAGGAACGAAGACGCCGAGGAAAAGGACGAGGAGCAGGAAGACGGGGCTACGGCGTCCCCCCTCCCGCCACACACCGCACCTGACAGAGCCGCCGCCACAGCCGCGCCGCCGCCATCTTGGCTCCGCTCCGCCCCGGCCCGCCCTGCATCGCCCGGAAGGACAAGGGCGGCCGCGGCCCGCGTCTCCTTCTCCTGCCGGGGAGGCTCGGGCCGCGGAGGGGAGCTGGGGCGCCGCCGGAGCCGTGCGAGTCCCCAGCTCGGCTCCCCAGCCCGGTTCCCGCCTCCCCCGAGCGCTGCCTCAGCGCAGCACCGACGGGCCAGCGGCTCCCCCTCGGCCGCTTCCCGCCAGCGGCGGCCGCCGGTCCCCTCACGGGCGCTCCCCGTCCCGTTCTCTAGGAATCCTTTGGAAAAAAAACCAAAACAAAACCAATGACACGGACCCTAGTTTTCAACCTTCTCCCCGCTCTTACGAATATTTTAAAAAGGGATACAAGCCCGTCAGAGCAAACCCCACCGAATGTATTTTACCGAAATATAAAAATGAGTGGAAACGGCACATAAACCCCTTTCTTTTTACAATACAAATAGCGGTTAATAATACAACACAGCTTCTGATCGGTACCAAATCTTTAAAGGGGGTGGGGAAATAAACAATTTATGTACTAAAGTACTAATTTATGACACTGAACCATCCTTAAATACACACAACCAGGTAGGCAGTGTAGAGTGAGATTAACCTGAAATGAAGCTGTGTGCAAGTCAAATGCTAACAACAGGAACCTGAAACCAGCATAGATCACAAGCTCTATCAAATGTATATATTTCTTTTTTTTATTTTGTTACTTCCTCTGCCACCTAAAATTACAGTCCGCTTTTTACACTAGAATGCCTAAAATATTTACACAACCATCTGCTAATAAAATAACAGTTAAATATTGAAAATAAGATTTTTCTCATAAAATATGTTTTCTGTATGTACAGGTTTTATCAAAGAGGACTAGATCCAATATTGAATAGTTTTCCATCATCAACCATCAGCAAGAAAAAAGTTTCCTGAAACAAAACTATGTTCAACTCACGTACAAATAGGCAGAACAGCACATTTAACATCAGCCAGTGCAACACTTAATAATGATGAAGTCAATGTTTGAGGCCTAAATCATGTACTGCTTACGAAATGTGCATTTCTTTTTTATTTTTTTTCCTTTATGAATAACTTCTTTGGTTATCGTTGTTCTATTATATTCTCGGCTGTACGATAAAACAGCACCCAATTAATGTTACTTAACCAGGCATATATGTATGTATATGTATTTATAGATATTAAGTTTAGCACGGGTCCTGTCCAACTGTTAGTAAAAAAAAAGTACCACTGTAGATTCTTTAATACAGAGCTGCTCTTCAGAATCAAGCCCCTAAGTTTCTACTGTATTTCACTCAGTTCTTCAAGTAGAACTCTGATTTCAATCATCATTTTGCTTAAAAAGTTTTTAACCACCAGGAACCTGAAAATCTGCCTATTTTCCAGTGTAGAGCCTTTCTCACAAAGATCCTTAAAAGTTCGAAATGATACAAGCTTGGGAGAGGAAGAGTAGACTCTGCTGGACTGTTTTTAACAGGGGCTTCTGAAAGCCAACACGTTTTTAATGCTCACAAAAGCCTCCACTTTGCAAACCACGAAGACTTGCACTATCTATGAGATCTTTTTGTCAGTGGGTCTCGCTGGCGGTACACAGCTGAGCACCCAGAGTGCTGAACATGGGTTGCACATGCCCCCTGTAAAATAAAATGTCACAGCATGGACAGGAACTGCTGGGAAATGTGCTGAGTGGCAGGTTGGGAAACAAAAGGCTGCTGCTGCCTGATCTCCTGAAGCTCAGGGGTACAATAACTGAGAACATCACCTCTTACGTGACAGGAGTGAAATTCCACCCACTGGCCAAATCCTACTACAAAAACCTCTGGAAAACCCCCCAGAACTCTAAAACAACCACGTACACAGGAACTTCACTAACCAGAAACAGAGAAGTTATTTCCATTCTCCTGAAGGGTTGTTTTTCAGTATCAGAACATTCAACCTTCAGTAGAAACTTGAGGTCATTTGGCTTCACATATTTGGCTTTGACAGAGAAGGCACCTCTCTCTGTCAATGGGTCCCACTGGTTCTGAACTCGTGTGGTCCGGTGACTCCTATAAAAGTGCTGTGATTTACGCTCATTTTGCATAGTTAAACAAGGATAACAAGTAGAAAATAAGACCCACCATCCCTCAGATTCTGGTGAAGATACTAGGAATATGGCAAAAAGAACCCAAATAAAATAACCCCAACCCATTAAAAAGGCCAAACAAAGCTGAAGCCTGGAAGATCTGAAATAAGTCTTATAAATTATTTTATAAAGTTAATAATACTCCTCCACTGTGCAAAATTCACAAGAAAATTGGTGTTGCTGCCTGTGAGAGCTCTGCAATCAGCATTTGTATTCTGTAATTAAAGGTCCACTCAACCTAACTCCATTTCTTCCTTAATTGTTTTATTCTGCAATGTACGATTCTTTCAATATCCTGTTTGATCAGAGAACCAAATCTAAATTTATATAAACTGTGTCAGGTGTCCAGCACGTAGATCTGAACCTAAGGGATGAGAAATGGTCATTAAACAGCAACATCAACTCACCTTTGCAGCATGTTTATAATAAATAAACCACAGCTGAATTTGATGTAATGAAGAGGACTGAAAATGGCACGAGAATAACACATTATACCTAGGTGCTGAAAGCATATCAGTCTCTTTTCCAATGGCAAGAATGCTTCCCTGTGTTTGCCTGGTGAGAGAGCAAGCATTGCTCAAGCACATGCTCCCCTAAAACCACCGAGATGGCTATTCCACAGTGTGATTTATTGTCACGGGACAATATTTCCAGTGCAATCTGATTACCAAGGCAGTGTTCCTGATTCAGTGCTCCCATCAGAGGATGTGAACCACAGAACAATCATATTCCTTCTTCAGTCCTTGAAATTAGGTCATTTTAAAATCAGCAGATCAAAACCTTGCTAAAATGGAAGGTCTAAAATGTCCTGTGTAACCGAGACAGAATTGAAAATGAACTGCAATATTACTAACTCTTTCACAGTTAAACCAGATTTCTTTTTTCTCTATCTCGCTTGAAATGGCAGCACAAAGGCAAATAATGTAATCATATCTTTAAGAGAGATGACATTTACTCTCTAGAAGATGCTGGAAATTATCCAATGTAGGCAAAAAAAAAAAAAAAAAAAAAAAAGAGTTTCATCAGAAGTGTGTGAAATTTATTCTTGTAATTGGGGTAAAATGAAACTTGGAAGAGTTAAAGACTAAAGATTCTACCAGGACCATCTGGTAGGAACTGATAGCAGAACCACGAACTTCTGTAATTAGTGGCCTTGGAAGTTATCAGCAAAAAGAGCTCAGATAAAAACACCTTATAAGAATATTTGTACCAATTATTTATTTCTTCCCCCAAAACACAAATTAATAAAAAAAAAAAAAAGGGAAAAAAGCAGATTTTTTTTTTTTTTTCTAGACCTGGATAAAAGAATTATAATTTTCAACAGGTAGTTTACAATCAGTGGGAATAAACAAGCAGTCCATGTTTCCTGATTGATCCATTCAGGGTGTGCTCAGTAGCTGTCTGTCAAACAACTTTATTTACAACTCAGCATCATCCTGCAGTAGATCTGGATCTTCATCATCCAGTAAAAGGTCAGCATCCATGACTTCATTCTCTTCCATGACATCACCCAGATCCGGAACAACATCATCGTCAATGTCACCAACATTTTCAACGTGTTTAACCAAACTCATGTGATCCAGGGGGATCAAACTATGCCCAGCTGGCCCAGTAGTTCTTGCAATAGTGGCTGCCATTTCTGCTGCCACAGCAGCTTTCTGAGCCTTCTGCCTTTGCTGTTCTTCTTGTTGTCTGTGAGTCTTCATATGAGCATTGCGGCTTTTGATTTTGAAGAAGACCCTAAATTTTAAAGGAAAAAAAATCTGATTGAAATGCACTGCTTTTGATGAAATGAGCCAAAAAAGACTCAACAACTTATCAGTACATTTGCTTCCTTGTCCTGAAATAGAAAGTCAGTGAAGTCTGCAATGCCATGGTGTGAATTTCAGGGACATATTACCAGATTTATACATCCTGATGGTATCAAAATGGCCTACTCTGATTTTGCCAGAGGTAGTTTGTAGCTCCCACACCTGCTTTGGTATTTATGCACATTCTACTTTTCCCTCTATCACTTTCACACCCATTTTGCACAACGGGGAAAAAGTGAAGGATTACCACATTAGGATGGACAGAAACACAGAAAAAGTTGCCCACTGTCACATCCAAGTCTGTCATGAAGCAGGAAGCCAGAATGTCAGATGTAGATATTCTAGCAGGTAAGTGGAAAACCAGAGTAAATACTGCAGGGGCCATCCAAAATGTCACGCAAACCTATCCCTGACAGTTTTGGTAAGAAAACGTATCATCTAGGGGGAAAACTTCTTTCAAGACACAGCGAAAACCAGAGTTTTTTCACAGCAGTGCTGATCTGGAATCTCAACAGGCAAAGGCGACGCTGTACTGCAGTCAGTCACACTTACTTGCCACACTCCTTGCAAGGAAAAATTGTCGTCGGGTCGGTCTCGCCGCTTGTTGTGCTGTGGGCAGGTGAGCTCTTGATGGAGCAGTATCCGCTCTGCGTACCAGATTTCTGCTTAGTGCCGGAAAAGGTGCAGCGTGTTTTCGTCACCTGGTTCGTACCTCCGTGAATGCGCGCGTGGCCATTCAGCGCTTGTCGGGAACTGAACACCTGGCAGGGAGCAGGGTGGCGGGGAGGGGAAAAGAAAACAACGCACACACAAAGAAATAAACCCCGAGAAATCACAAGGGAACACTGGAACTGCAGAAAGGAGGATGCTGAATGCATATAACAACAGAACAAGCGAACACGTCTTATATGCACCATCTACTCGGTCAAATGGTGCTTGCTTTCAGCAATATGCCACTAGAGTTGAAGATAGTCACAATAAAACAAAGCCGTGAGCTATCCTATTATTAAAGCTGTGTAACCTAATTGGAGCTGTTGCCCTATAGTATTTCTGACTGGTATCTCAGAATTCCGTTTTCTGTACAGATCAAACTGCTTATATTTTGTGGGGAGGGAATTAAAAGCAGTCAAAATCACAATTTGAAGAAATCACGATATGACTACCACCACCACCCTCTCCCCCTTAAATATACCAAACACACGTACAGCACCACAGTTTGGCATTTCACAGATGAAGGAGGATGAAGACAGTGAAAGACCCTGAACGGCAGGTAGATCTATGGGTCCAACAAGAGAGATTGCTGGTGGGTCCGGTGACTTCTGCATTTCCCTTTCTTCCTTTCTGTCGTCTTCGATCTCCTCATCTTCTTCTAACACTTCCTCTTCTCCACTTGTCTAAAATAGACAGTGCATTTAAGGAACACTAGAAATATGGTACAAGGATAGACAGCACTGGATAGTAGGACGTACAGTGTAGTCCTGAAACAGCATGTCGTTTAGTCAAGTGGGCTTCCCAGTATCGGTATTTCTTCCCACCCTGAATGGACTTCTGGTCTTACTGGAGCTACAACCCCTTAGTGCATAAGCTACAGCACATAAACCTTCTCTGCAGTGCTCAAGACAGCCTCCACGTATATTATGGGGCTGTGGCTCCAAAGATCTACAGATGCCAGGTGCAGTGCTGCTCTCCTGCCATCAGAAGAGCCATGTATGCGGTACTTGTAGTCAAGTTACTTTAACAAAACCCCAAAACAACCAACCAAAAAACACCCCCACACATCAACAGATCCAAAGTGGAATTTGTACTGGAATGTTAGAGCAGCCTTTAGGAGCACTCACGGGCACAGGCATAATTTACAGAGGTTTCCCTGGACTACAGTTAGATAATGCACTTTTACCTGGTTGCAGTCCAGCCACACAAATCTTGGTGTAGCTTAGGTCACAAAATGTTCATAAAGAACGTAACTTAGAGTTATAAAATTATTTCTATTGGAAGATACCTAGGTGACCTAATTCAACCTCCTCCTCAAAACAGGACAAACAAAAATTATCAAGCATTAAACTTCTTCATCTTCTTGTAGAACTTACCAAACATTCATCTCTTTTCTTCTCTAAACGCGTTCTGTGTTTCCGTCCCAAACGCAAGATTTTCTTCCAGGTATAGTAGTATTCCACACATTGTGCAACTGTCTTAGACTTAACCTGTAGTTAAAGAATTGCAGAAATAGTCCAGTTTTAATTTTTTGCTCTCATTCAACACAATTTTAGTGTATTCCAAGAGGTAGGCTTTATTCCTCAAACATTCAAATGGGGAAAAAAAAAAAAAAAAGGCAGTTTGACTACAACAGGAATACTTTCATAGAATAGTTATGTTAAATTTTTTTTTCCAGTCACATTTGCATTGACTTTTTCAACTTCAGTAGATTTCTCTGGGATTCTCTAAACTCCAGACAGAAAATGACTAAAAATGTACTCTTGTTGCTGAGTTGTACAGTACCACTGTACAACAATCTAAGAATTAAGACTCGACTCACATAAACCCACATATTTTTCAACATTGAGCTAACAAGTACAGTATTGTGCCCTGAGATTTATTAACCTGTCTTTTCTGCTTTGTGGCAAAACATGAAAAGTAAGCCCAAGCATATTTTTTTCTTCATTAACAGGCTTCAACCCTTTCTGGCACCAGGCTCAATGCCAGTGACTCTGGTACTTTGTAACAAACTGCCAGAGAACACCAAGATGATAATGGAATACCGTATTTGTCCCACACATAAAATGCCATGATTTGGATTCCAGGTGTGAAAACTTTCACATGTAATAACAAGAGGAACAACTTTTATTTGTTTATAACAGTTTTTTACTGGTATCTAATGCAGGTACACCCAATGAATATACCACTCCTATCGATGTTGTAACCACTGCTGCCCCTGTGCCTGCTATCAGCTGGCCTGGCACTGGAGGGAAAAAGAACAGCAACAGAATAGAGCAAAAGGAAAACAAAACAAAACAAAAACAAAACCCAACAAACAAACAAACAAACAAAACCAAACAAAAACCCAAACAAAACAAACAACAACAAAAACCCACAAAAAAAAAAACCAAAAAAAAAACCAAACCCAAAACAAACAAAAAAACCCACCAAAAAAAAACCCACCCCAGCAATTGACAGAGAAGAAATAACCTTACCATTTTCTGTACAAATATGAAATCTTTGCTGTAGGTGGACAATGCCTCTTTGAACAGTCTCCTTTCTTGATGCGTCCATTTGTCAGAGCCTTAAAAAGAAAGTGAAATCATTATGAACAATAAAAACTCACCACCTTTATGTTGATGCTGTATCTAAAATGGGAAGCAGGAAGTCTCAAGCACATGTGAGTGATTGCTGCTACCCAAATACAAGCATGGCTGTACTGACTCAGGCCTGAAGTCCATCTAACCAGTGTTTGGTCTCCAGCAGCGGTGACAGGCAGTTGCCGAGGAGACAGTAAGATCAGGGCAAACAAATATCATGCCTCTCCCTAATTTTTCCTAACCTCTGACTGTGTTAGGCACAGGGGATTTCCTGAGTCTGTTGCAGTTTGCTTATTTACTAACTACCCATGAAAGTGCTGAGCCACTCTTCCTTTCAACCCATTAAACTTCTCGTACTCAAAACATCCTTTGCCAACGAGTTTCAAGATCAGTGGATCCTCTGTGTGAAGGGCCACCTCATTTTCTTTGTTTCCTGGCTCCCAGTATCTTCACTGGATGACCCTTCATTCATCAAGTGGAGGAGAAAGTGAACCCAACCTTGACCATCACCTCCATGCTATTCAGAATTATGTGCCCTTTCTGTCACTCTCCAAACCTTGGATCATTACTGCTGTCCCCTCAAACCTTTTCCAGCACTAAAGCATTCCTATAAAGACAAGAGGACCAGAAAGGCACACAGAAGTCCACATAAAATCCAGACTTTCTCTTAGCGCTTGACTATTTTTTGAGGTGCTGGAAAATACAGCTGCTACTTTCTTAGAACTAGCATTACAATCCCAAACTTTTGTTCTAGTTGAGAAGTACCACCACAGAGCTCATAATTTCCTATGTAAGGCTTGAGTTGCTTATTCCCATGTATGCCACTTTACATTTGATGACACAGAACTTCATATATCCTTTTTTTCTCCTTTTGTAAGATACTTTTGCAGCTCTTCACTTGCATGGTTTGGGATAAGATATTTAAATCCTCTGTGGCAGAGGTCACAAGCAGGTAGAGACTGTAACAATGTGCAATATGCACGAAGTGTTTTTATCATTTAATGGAAGCTGTATATAAAACTTCTGAATATTGTTATTCTCTGTTTGGTCCCCTGACCTAACTGCCCATGAAAATGTGAAATCAACATTTAAATTGAACTGAATTTATGCTTTCTCAATATTAGTCAAACAGAAGGAGCACAGGATTGCTCTGATGCATCAAAGCAATGTTGTTTGTTAGGAGTGGGCAGCATTACATACATTAAAGGAAAGATATGCAATAAGTCATAAAGTGGATGCCTTTGAAATGACTTACACTGTAAGAAGATTCTACTTCAGTCTGAGAATTTCTGAAACATCTAAAACTTTTATGAAAATAAATCCCAAATAGTCCTGCCAATGTCACTACTCTCCATAGAAATGCTTGCCTCTGCATCAATTTCAATTAACTTGGGTCTTGGCACCACACATGGTATTGAAATCTATAAGTTACTTTCGTCTAAAAAAACCCAGCAGTGTTATTAACTGCAAATGTTTTGTTTTTCAGCATCAGCTCCCAAGCTTACAAGCTCAGAGAAGGTATCTCATCACTCCTTTATATGCTGAAAACTACAAAATTCACTTCTCTGCAGCCTGTTTTCTGTAGGATCTTCCAGTACTGGATATAAACACACATTAGTAATTTCCACAGAGATTTACACTTAAAGGTCTCTTAAGCATCAGAGAAAGGCACTGGCTTCAAGCCATGAGTTTTACTTATTCTGTTATCACCCAGAGATCTTTCTGCTGACACACCGCCTTTCCATCTTTTCCCCCCCTGAACCAGTATCATTCCCTTCTTACACAAGTTGTCAGTCATTTGCATTTACCCTCCCTTTGTGCAGGGGTAAATGCACTCATTCAGTCCAGGAGCCGACTCTATTATGCCAAAACATAACTTTAAAAAGCAAGAAAACACCGGGAGAGATTTTCTTTTTCTTCCAGTTATTCTGCTCTCCTGCCTCTACCCCACGCTCCGAAAAAGACAACACAATAAAAACAACATAGAATCACTTCCAGGAACTAATTTTGTTGTGCACCTATGGAGAATTTGGGCCTTGCATACTTTCCCCAATAGCTGTGGTATTAGCAGAGACCCTTATAAGATTATGCGGGTTAATTGGAAGTAACCTAATTAATAGAATAAATCCTGTGTAGGAAAAGAAACAGAAGAAAAGCTGTTTTTAACTCTGGTTGCTGGGAAACCACTTTTGCTCTTGTTAGCTTGAGGGAGATATAGAGAACGTGCATAGAGAGAGATCTGCAATGCAGCAAAAAGAATTCAGGGCTTTAGAATACAGATCAAATTTTAAAGCTGATCTTTATGTTTAGATATTTATTCTACATTTTGTTTTACCTGCTGTACTGTTTTTGCACTGATTAACTGACATTAAATATCTTCTGCTCATTTGTGTGCTTTGGGCCCAACTTGTGGGTTTCAAGGGGGCTACGTGTACACCCAGGGAGCCCCATGGAGAGGTAGCTGAAAGCCACTATGTACAACATATGCTGGGTCTGACCCACAATCCTGTCACAGCACAGACAAGAAGCTTGCAGAATGCCTGAAGTGCCCTATGTCAGAGACCATCTCTCCTACAGTTCTCACTGCAGAACTTCAGACCTGAGAAACTCCACTGTTAAAAGGAGAACAATTCAAGTGTTTGGAACATATTGTAGATGTTCCCTCACTCTTCTTAAAACACCATCCTGACAGATGGCAGAGTCTTAGGACAGAGATTAGGGTGTTCTTTCCAAGGAGCCCTGGGTCAGCATGTCCAGCTCTCTTGGCACACAACAGAAAATCCTCGAGTTTTACAAGTGGCTTCCTTCACAAGCCAACAATTTTCAAAGGTGAGCTATTTGCCTGTACCCTCATTCAAAGACAATGCTCAGGATGAGTTTGGGTATCTGTTGCTTGTGGTACTCTAACGAGTTAACTCTCATGAGTAAGTGGCATGCTCTGTTTCAATGTATTCCACCTTTAAATGTGGCAAGCCTGAGAGCCGTGATTTTTGAGTATGGAGCAGAAAACATGAAGTTATCCCAAAATGATGCCACTTGAAGTCATATTAAAGCTATTCATACAGTAGATTGTGAAAAATTCTCATATGCCTCTAGTGGCTGATTATCAATCAGAAATAAACTGTTCTTCAAGAGCTGCTGCACAGTGCTAGAGCAATGCTGTCAATGTTAAGTTGCAATCACATGTTGCATGCAAGAGCATTAGAAAGTAATGCTTTGTCTTGTTATTTTATGGCACTTAAGTCCAGACTGGTGAGATTGTATTTCATGCTGTGATAAGCACAATCAAGCTTTCTTTCCTGGTTAAGAAATAGGGATTCAAAGGTGTCCACAGGTCTCAGTGCTAGTTACCAAGGATTAGCATCAACTTATGTGAAATTAAACAAAACAGTCTCCTGGCTCCTCCCTGAATTCCAATGAATTCTTTCTGAAACTACTGTGAAGTTGCTTTGGTAAAGACGGTTCCTCCTCTGCCACACAGGCAGCAATTTCTTATCTGCTCTGCTACTTAGATTGTTTACTGATGAAGAGGCTGTGGGGTATCTCCTCATCTTCCTGCTCTCATGCCCTTGAACTGTCTCACACTTATGATTTGGTGTCATCTCTTCAGGCAAGAGAGCCTGGTCAAAGTTCCTGGCTGATGTCCTTCTCCATCCATTCCCACGTCCACCCTTTGGACTGCAACAGAGCTGCTACCACAGGCACCAAGCACGTCCCTCAGACAAAACTGAAAACCTGACACGCACATTTATTCACTGTCACTATCAGCTACCATCAAACACATTTCTGTTCTTGTTCTCAGGCCAAGGGGTTAAGGAGTTGCTTTAGAAAGATTTCTTGTTACTTGGAAGTCTTTCTAATGGGCTGCTACAGCCAGGAAGAAGACTGCTTCTCTACTTGCCTTGCACAGTGACTAACTGAAATGAGTACATGACCTTGGACACTGTGATTGACTAACCACCAGAAGACTCTTGGCTTGTTTCCTATTGAGCCTGAACTGGAGATGGAGTTCAAAATGTCTTATGTAAAACCCTATTCTGTGTCTCAGCAGTTGTTAGCCACTACAAAGCATTAAACAATAGCATGGGGGGCTGCAGAGGAGAGACATTTGCCATCTCTGCTCAGGTGACGCAACTCAAGTCCAGTGACTTAACACCATATTTGTATTTCACTTCTGTTTCACACCACAATGCAGTTCTTGCTGTATTTTATGAAACAAGTCACCAACCCAGACTTTTTTCACTAGATCCATACATGGAGGCTCTGTAAGCAGCACTAAGATCCTAGTAAGAGTTACAGCACTGCCTCTTTGGAAGGGTGCTCGTGATTATCATATTCATTCATTGTGCACCATCACCTCGGAAGAAGCAGGCAGGATGGTAGATTGTTTATGTACCAGAAAATTAAGACATTAGTGATACTAAATTATAAATTACAAATAGCAGCAGTTTTAAAAGGAGATGAAGTTTTTAAATTTCAGTTTAAAAGAAAAAAATAATCACCGGAGGCAGTTTTAAATCCGTAGAATCCTACGCAGCAACATGGATGCAAACCCTCTGTACATTGTCAGTCGTGTACAGAACTGCTAAACTTGCAACAAACAGCTCTGGGAGTACCCTTGGCACTGTCCATATCATCTCTATTAAATGCTGCCATCCCTGCAGCAGACAGCAGAGAGTGCAAGGTGATCCCATGTATCCCATCCCATCCAACCTGGGATGCCAGGCTTGGACTGTGCAGCAGATAGAAAGATCCCAAGGAAACCTACCGGCATAGTGGTAATTTGCCAAAGGGTGACACTTCAGTCTCACTGGCTTTCGCAATAGCAGCTTTTCAAGAGCAACCTAAAGGAAAAAGCAGGGAAAAACAGAATTAGGAAAAGCAATCAGCTGTGGCATAAAACTGCATTTAGAAGACTATTTGGTATGAGGATATGAATTAATTTCTCTCTTTTCTCTTTTCTGTCATATAAAATCACATCAAATTACTCCAAGGCCCATTAACACTGTACCTCAGTGAAGGGCACCTAATGTGCACCTGCCCTGCCTTAGTGAACACAAGTGTGACTATTACTTAGCAACTTCCAGCTCTTTCCCTCCCTTCTGCTTGCCACAAACAAATTCATTTATAGTGTTTGACTTGATAGTGTTAATTAATACTAATATTTAATGGTTGGTTTGACAGCATTAGTATTTATGGCATAAAATATTTTAGAATACCTGTGTAGGTCAACACCTTTCAAGAATGACTGCAAGTACAGCTAATAGTCCTTCAGATCAGGAAGACAGAGGATTTATGGATCCCTAATTTTTTCCCCCCTGAAAATGCAGACTCTTTGTAAAGCAAATTCCACATCCTGACATTCTCAGACCCCTCAGACACAGCTAACAGAGCCTAAGGAAACTGGGACACCACCTAAAACCCACTGTATTAGCCAATCCAGTGAGACTCATTCCAGCCCCATGCTTTGTTGCATTTGGTTTTATACTGGCTTTCCAGGAACTGGTGCAAGGGGCCTTGCCTTTCCCTAACACTAGGCAAAATGGATGTTTTGCCTTAGTTAATAACATTCCCACCACTAAACTAATGCAAATATTTGAAATGCATTATTTATATAAGAACAGTGTGCAATTACCTCACAGTTCTGAACAAATAAGTAGATGTGATTGCTGCTCCAAAAAAAGGGTTTTTTTATAAGGGCTAGAGGAGGACTAAGCTCCCTGTGACCAAATATAAAGCCTGTGAAATATCAGGGCTGGAGCAAGCACTGGGAGACATTCAAAGCCCCAAGGCTATAAACTAAGTAATCTTATCTATATGAAATATACAGTAAGCCTTCAGAGAGGCACTGCTTTGAAATTTAAATTTATTGGAGAATAAAGGGAGAAGTCATTCCCCAAAAATGTTACAGGATGTTTAAAGCATCATTTCAAATCAATCAGAAATCTTTTTTATATAACCATATCTAAATCCATTTAATAAAGCATGCTAATTTATCTGCAGATGAGGATCATATCTCCCCTTTCAGCTTTTTATCTTACCATAATATCTCCTTTTGCTTCAAAGAGAGAGTGCAAAGCGTATTCTGAGTTAGTTCCTCCACCAGGTAACACACTGGAACAGCTCATATTTAAAAGGTCTTCCACTGTCAGAAACAAGTCAACATTTTACTGCTAATACAGTAGCCTGTCAGTCAAACATCTGGAGCCAGGGATTCTGTAATGCCCCTCGAAAACTACATAGTTCAGGGCAGCAGATTCTTTCACTCTTTTTTTCCTCAGCATCTCATCTCCTTGCTTTAGGATCACTGAGGAGAGGATGTAATGGAGCACATCCTTGGGATGGGACAGGCGGCTCCCGAGCCAGAGATCTGCCTGTGAGCAATGAATGACCCGCACACACCAGCGACGTTGCTGTGCCAAGAAGGCTCCAGCCAGGGTGGCAAAACAGAATGAACCATGTTAGAGGCAGGAAAAAATTCTGCTCAGGACTGGTAGAACCCACCAAGCTTACACATTTCCTCTCAACTATGGTCACAGGGTACAGGATCCATCATCTGCCTCTCAGCTGTGACCTCTGCCTTTACCAGGCAGTTCAGTACCCAACTTCCCAGCAACGACCTTTTCCCCTTGGCTGCCAGAAGCCAGATCATCCAGACTTCCCTTTAAATGCCACTACATACTGCTGTTCCTCTGAACCTGTACCACGTAGTTCTAGTCGCTTGCTCTGCACTCTCAGCGATTAATATTCTCCTGAACGTTTTGTTCGGTACAGACACGAGAAATCAATGCGCATTTCTTCAACAGGCACGGGCTGACGTAGGAACTTCTAAAATGGCAAGTCATTATACCTCTTTGTTGGAAGACTTTGTTCTCCAGTTCTGGCCATGGTTTCCAAACCAAAGTAGCCTTGTGCACGTCTTTCTCCATTAGCAATCTGTCCTGCAGCTCAGGAATGTCAGCCTGGAACCTGGACCCAATATTGATCCGCCTATAGAGGAAAAAATAAATAAGTATTCAACTACGCAATGTGTAGAAAAAACAAAAGTCAGATAAGCGTTCACTTGATTTCCAACAAAACTTTTATTGCACTGAAGTGGCAGGAAATTGTATCAGATTGCTTTATGCAATGCTTTACTCCCAGTGGGATAAGTATTTTGAATACTTGAGAGAACTGATCTCTTGGGAAAAAACAAAAATTTCAATATGCAATTTAAGCCATACTGAGACATCATACCTTAGGGACAATCCAAGCTAGTTTATATGCATGACTAGCAAAGAGGCTAGACATCAGAAACAGCAAATTTCTATTCCACAGAGAATGGTACTCTTCAGCAGAGAGCAAAAAGAGCCATTACTGCTGAGGGACAACGCTGTTTGCACTTTGCCCCGGGGAACCTACCAGGTGACACCACGACTCCAAGCTCCACTCTTTATATATGTATACAAATGTAAGAGTACTGGGTTGGCACGTTTTCCTCACAGCACTCTTCCCAGCCATCACAAACTTTGAGCCATGACACCTAAATCTTCCACAGCCACTTTGCTCCAAATGTCCTTAGCCCCCATCCACAGAAACATTAAATGCATCCAGCCCAACATGATTTCAGGGAGCTGAATACTTCCTGCCTGGTTCAAAACACTTTAGGCCACAGGCTCTAGGCTGGAGCTAATCTATAAAAGCGGTGACAAAAAAACATTGTTTTTCTTACGGTTCAACAGTCTGTTCTCCAGGCCCAGGCGTCACCGGAATGACACTTCCATCAATACTATCTGAAACAGAGATTGGAATTTGAGTATTACTGTTTTGCTGCTAATGACCCTCCCCGGCTGCACTGCCACCTCCCTACTAACACCAACATTACTGCAGTCTATGATGCAAAAACGACCCTTTGTTGGTATTTAGAAACAGTCTAAATTTTTATAGGTAATAGTCTGAACTTGCAGAGGTTTCTACTGTCCTGATTCTGAGTATTACACACCTTTTCTTGTGAAGTACTGAACAACAAATACTTAACGTGAACCCCATATCTCAAACTAGGTCTTTTTCTTCCACTTCAGTAGGCCCAGATGTAATGAGAGGCAAGGTGGTCCTTTCTTGGGGCAGACCACGTGGAATGATCACAGCCTTACTGGCAGATTAGGCTCCTCTATCCCCTTTATGCCTTAACTTTGCAAAATCCAAGGCAAAACTGCCACTAAAATGGATTTTCCCGTGAAGTTGCAGAACTGGCCATGCACGTGAGCACACGCAAAGCGCATCAATGTGGTGACAGGAGAAGAGAGGACAGCGGTCTCTCCTTTGTCCTGCTGCTCTGTAAATGCAATACTTACTAGACCGACACAGGAGCACCCGTGGAGTGGGTGTCAGTGGAGTAAGTGGCAGCTGAGCATGCGATGTGCTGTGAGAAGTGAGAACACTGCTGAAGAGACCAGAGCCTTGCCGGACGGGGCTGAGCATCGGTGGCGGAGTGTAGGGGGGCAGCTCGTGTGTCCGGTCCAGCAGGTGATCGCCCAGAACACGGGGAGAGCGAAGCTGGCTCTGGTACAGAGTGGCACCGGAGTGGGACATGCTGAGGTTGAAGGAAGGAGGAGGTATGAAGAGAGGTTCGGGTCTATGCCGATACTTCTTCTTGTCCTGCAACGGTTTGAAGTTTTCTTCCAATTTTACAGCACTTGGATGAGGTTTTTTGCTAGTTTCCTAAATGAAAACACAGAGAATCTTATCATTCAGGCACGCTTAATTCTGGTTTGCACACAGTCCTGTACAGCTTTGGGCAATGGCCACAGAAAAGCTGATACCACCAGGCAGTTAGTCAGGTACCACTACAATAACCCTGGCCAGTACAGTTTCTGGCACTACACAGAAGCCTCAGGGGAGTGAGAGAAACCAGGAGAAATTACCCTTCACCTCCAGCAGCATGCTCTCTGGGTCAAGGTAGGGCTGAGCCACAGAGGCAGACATGGAGAGGCTGCTGTCAGCTTTTGAAAGTGCAGGGAACTGCTCTCCCAGACCACGAGTCTCCCACATCCTTCTTCATCAGTACCCCGACTCCCCAGGCACTTCTGTCAGTGCTGAACATGCACACAGGCTGGTGGGAGATACTTTGTTACCCAGTCACAGTTTACTAGAAACTTTATATGAGAGGTTTTCTAATGCACTCATTTAGTGAGACCAGGAAGGACACATGAGCTCAGTGAAATTACTGCAATAGTCAGCAGCAGGAAAGGAAGAAAAATGTAATAAATTCAAATTCTTTGCCTCTTATCACTACATTCCCATCAGCTTGATTGCAGTCCAGCTGCAACAAATCTTGAACTTAACCCTCTCCTGTTTCCTTGGAGAAAAAAGGGTAATAGATGACCATTTGGGAAATTCACACACTATTAACATGCCCAGACTTCTAGAATTTGAATGTTAAAAATAATTTAATAACAAATCCCTAGAGTATACAGAAGCAGAAGGCATGGAGCTTATGCAAACCTGGAATCTGGATTTCTTGGGGAATGGGGATAAGGTAGGAAGAAACAGGTCGTCAGGTTGTGCTTTCAGAACACACAGCAGCTGGTAGATGAACACGGTATTATTAAATGTACTGCTTTCAGGTACTTAGGCCATCTTTAGAATAAATTTGGGAAGCAGAAGAAAATTTTGACAGCATTACTCCAGAATGTCTGCATCATCTGGTAAATTCTACTACTACATAAAACAAATTACTACAATGTATGTTTAGACAACATACATCTTTACACCACGGGTGGTTCTTGAGAATCACATTCACCCAATAAAAATCATGTTAAACGAGCATTAGCACTGTCACCCTTTATCCCTTATGTTAATAAGTTCCAGCTTGAGGAAATGTTTTTGATTACAGAGGTCCTGTCCTCTTTGTTAGATCATGGCTGTATCCTCTCCAACAGCTGTTGACATTTTTTCTCTGTTAAAAAAAAAAAAAAATAATAGTTTTGGAATAGTTTTGCTTCTGCAAGGAAAAAAATACAGCTTTGCAGAGGATTTTTTCTGGTAATGGACATTTAGAACAGTGAAAGTTATCTGTAATGACAGATAAAGTCCATGAAGATGGTGAACATTTAGTGTTCATAAAGGAGAAAGGGGAAAAAACCCTAAACTCAAGGAAAAAAATCCAAACAACCCAAAACCTAAAAAAGAGACCCAGAAGGCCAGATCCAAGTCTTTGATTAAGGGCTCATTTTGTTCTACTTCCAAGCGTTGAAGAGCTGGTACTCCTTTCTCACAAATGAAAAACAAATCAACGCAACATCCTAGAAATCCTAAACAGCTCCACCTCCTACACTGCTTCACCCAGAGCAAACCTGTGCCAACACTGCTTTCAAAAAAGGTCACACTGACCAGTAAAGGAGATAGTGGTGTCCATGGGCTCTCACTGCAGAACCACCCCTGAAGAACCACAGTACTTTTCTGCAGTTCTAGTAAGTGATTCCCATCATCCAAGACAGAATGCATACTTTTGGGCCCTGCTGCTGCACCTTGATAGATCCACTCTGGACAGATCCTGATGGACGTCACTTGACTGCTAGCCTCAGCTCACCATCCTGTAGCCTTGCTGAACGTTTAGTTCCTTTTTGCTGTTTCATTGAACTGATTCCATGAGTTCTGTGGGAGCTTTTCTGGACAGCTCAAAGCACAGTATAAATAATTGCAACACAGCTTTAGTTCTTTGGTATTAAAAAAAAAGTCCCTCTCCAATGGCACAGTCTCTTTACAGAAGAGGAGGAAACTGTGGATCTTTTGATCTTTTAATGTTTCCAATGCTACTGCTTATATAAAAGATAGAGTCCAGACAAGGAACTGCGTTGAGTTTGGTTTGCCTGGGCAATAACAAAGACCACAAGCATAATTTTGAGGGAATGAATGTGCATTTCGCCAAACACTGGCAGATTTAAGCACTGTCACTTTATATACATTGCAGAAACACACAAGCCCAAGCCACCTACTCTGGTGTCTCTAGAGAAGATCTCCCACTCAGAGCTTGAGGATTCAGAAAAGACAGTCCCTATTCTTCACTGGAACTAGAAATAGAAATGAAAAATTCTACTGCTGAGTTACTAAGTATTGTGAAATGACGGCTTTCACAGTAAAGCGGAAGTTTATATGTAAAACCTCTGTCTTAAAGGAAGAGAGGAAATATTTTATATATACATGTATATATTATATATATTTAAAATTAGTGGGTATGTCTGAATGAAGAGTCAGGAGTGACTACTGTAAGGAGTCACCCATGCTGGTATAATGCTGATCCCTCATTTGTCCATCAGCCTCACATGGAGAAGGAAAATCAAAAATATCACAAGGATATTTCTCTGCATTGTACAGTAATACCACACAGTACTTATACTCCCCAGTAATCCCTTATCATGGCGTAGTCTGCCAAAATGGATTTGAAGGAATGAGCAGAATCCACTTCTGCACCGGAACACGAAATAAATATTGCTTGCTCCAGGACTCCTTCAGGAAAATAATAATGAGCATTCTCACATCTCATTCAAGCACTCATCAATTCCTTGTGCTGCCTGACCATTTCAGTTTTGTAAGCAAAATGAAAGCATTAAGCAGAGTTATTTTTCCTGTATCAGAAATCCCGGTGATTAACCCTTAGAGCTGATGCATGCGGGGAGAAAGGGAAAAATTACTTCACTGCAAAACTCCGAGTTTCATATTGCTTAGAACACACTCTAGGCACTGCACTCTCTTCGGCTGAAATGAGAAGCACATATATCTGACTTCAGAAAACAGGAAGAAATAAAACTGCCGATTTTAAGCAATAACGTAACAATGAAGCAGCCTGAAAAGGAAAAAACAAAACCAGTAAAAAGAGAGTAAATCCCTTTGTTCTAGTGGGATGAGAGAATATCACATTCCAATTTCAAATTGTTTGTTTTCAACTGAGATCTTGATTCCTCAGCAAAGGAAAATTAATATTTTCAAATTTTCAAATGATTGAGGAAGAAATGCTCTGATGCTAATGGACTTCTTTTATTTACTAGGAGTCATAAAGATTCCAGAAAATATTCTAAAATACAGATGTTTTAGAAAGTAGCAGCACTACAAGCAAAGGGATTTAACAAGCACAGGACGGTTAGTGGCAAGAAACACAGCACTCACAGAGGATGAGCAGGGGTTGGCCACTTTTGGACTGCACGGTGGAGAGTAAGTCATCTTCACGAGAACGGGCATCTCGTCATCTGACACAGAGCTGGCAGGCTTGTCTGTGACTGTGGCAGTGCTGGCAGAGGGCTGCGTGCTGGGCTCAGGTGACAGAAGCTTTACAGGGACAGACACTGGCATGACGATGGGCGCGAGGCCATCCACCTCTTTAGGCAGCGGCTGCTGTGGTGGTTTCTCTCCTTCATCCTGCACAGACAATTAAAGGCTTTCAGCCCGAGTCAGGGAGCGCTGCTTCTGGATCGATGCACTACACAGCGTGTGCACCGTGGCTGAAAAGAAGTGGCCAGGGTTACAAAACACACAACAGTGTTCCTTCCTGGGACTCTTTCTTTGCCTCAAATGAAGTTGGCAGGCTACTCGTGACTCCTACACAGGATTCGGTCTTGGTGACAAATGATCACCTGAAGCATCTTTACAATGTAACTTGCAGGAGGGGAGACAAACACGTCTCTTTTTGTGTCTACAAACACAGAATTCTCCATCACCCAACTGAAAACAAAAACACAAAGTGTGGAACTCAGGTTGCTCTTTGCCTTCCTGTGGTATTGGCTGTTAGGACAGAATTTCTAAATTATCAGGATAAAGACTGACTGACAGGGAAAGATATTTTTATTCGGAACAACTCAAACACATTTTTGGTTTGGTATTTGTTGATACCTAGACAACTAAAACACTTTTGGAAGAAAGCTGTCGAAGATTCAACAATTCTGCTCCTCCAGTTAAAGCCTGGGAAGGCTTCCAATAAATATTCCTTAGTCATCCAAGTAGTTCAAATGAAAATAAGGAAGACTTGATGTTCCTGGTATTTCAAATATAATAAACAAACATGAGGAGGAAAAAAATTAAGACACTCCTGACATGACTTGGTAAGGTGTTCTGTAACGTGCAGAGAAACAGAGAAGGACAAACACTGATCTGTCCTCCACCACTGCCTCTGTTTTCAAAACACGAGTTCTGGCCTACAAACTAACAGAATTATGTGCATTTCTACTTCCGTGGGGTATGACATAACAAACAGTGCTGAGAAGAACAAGTTTTGACAGCAAAGCAAAGCATGGCAAAGCAAGCAAACATCAACACAGAAGGACTGTGCCAAATACTGAAGTCAAATGGATTGCTACCTGTTTGAAGTTAGGAGATGATCTTACTCCTCCGTGTGACCTCATGTGACCATTTAGAGCCGGCAAACTCTTAAATTCCTTCAAGCATATTGAACACATTAGTTTGTTCTTCGCATCAGCTCTGTCAGGAAGTGTTTCTCTGTTCTGGCCGCTATTTTTATTTTCAGTTTTTTAAAGCATGGAACAGAAGAAAAAACATTAGTCTGGCATGTTCCCTTTGTTGCAGAACGAGCTTTTTTAATCAAGGAAGCTAATAAAATTTTACAGCTAGATGGTAATGAAGTAACAAGTTAAGCACGTGGTGACTGCTGGGGAATGTGTGGCCAATAGCCTAGATCAGCTGCTCCCAAGATGGGGAAAAGGGAAGTTTTGAGCAGGACATGCTCATCAGTACAGAAAATCTGAGACCTATGGGATCTATGAGATCTACCATGACAGACCTGTACCTCCCAACTTATGACAAAAATTAACAAGTACTTGGACACAATGCCTCTAATTAAACAAACAGAAGATCTTTGCTGCCAAAGAAACAAATCCAGACCACATAGCATCCCTTTTCTTGTAAATGCAACACTGGAGCTCTCCTGCTTTTGGTTTTTCTTTGGTTCCTTTTTTTTTTTTTTTTTTTTTTAATATAAAGCAAGCATAATTTGAGTCCATTGCTATGGGGGCATGCTGGAAATCCTACAAACTTAAAATCACAAAGCACAAAACTAAAAGTGTTTCTAGAAGAGCAACAATTATTACACACCCAGACTGTATGCTTTTCCCTCTGAACACAGATCTCCTTTGCATTTTTCATATTTTATTAGAAAGACGAAAGTAATCTTTTAAAAATACCTTTGTTCTGGGGACAGTGGCTGCAGTCTGCCATCTGACAGTTGGATCTGCTAACAAAATGAGAATGGAGAAGAGGGGAAAAAGTTGAGAAAATAATTTTTCAGGAAATATTCTGTAAATTAAGGTCCTTACAGCATTAAGACTGCATTTTGCATACAATTTTACTACTATTAAAAGCCTCTGAATTGAGAGCCAGACATGAAATCTGCCCCTGTGAGCACTGCTAGTTCAAGTTTTCTTCACTCACCTGCTGTTTGAAGCCTTTGCTTTGACCCAGAAGCACTGCTTTTTGAAACAGAGTTGACTAACTCTGCTCCTGAACAACTGAGCCTGGAGTATTGAAACATTTGCAGAAAGGCTTTGTTGTAACTGGGTCCCTCCTTCCCAGAAACCAAGGCAGAGCTTCCCAAAGCCTCTCACAAGGAAAGCAGCAGCCCCGCAGCAGCGGCTCTGTGCTGCTGCCAGCCTGGCCTAAAGCCAAGCCAGAGCCGTAGACAAAGTCTGGTAATGAAGTTTCCCAATAGTTCCCCATCCCAGAGATGCCCACAGCTCACATCCCAACCTTCTGCTTCCGCTGAAACCACTTAGTTTCCACACTTTGCTACTCTTCTGCAAACAAATTTGGCCGGGCATGGATCTAAAACACCACCTACCTGAGGCCACGTGGTGCTGGGAGAGTCTTGCTGAGAGCTTTTGTTGTTCAGATGAACTCCCGAGGGCGGCAAAAGCGTTCGATGAGGGACAGCATTACCTACAGAATTAATCTCCTGCCGTGCGGGATCCTCGGCGGTCTCTGGTGGAGTGAGGCCAATGTGGGACGGCACTCTGCTCTCACTCAGGTATTGCTTCTGCTGCTCTTGCTGCTGCAGTAAACTCTGGGGGTACAGGTGCCTGTACTGTTCGTGGGGATCTTGGAAGCAATACTGAGGCACTGCTCCCAACTGGATAAGCTGCACAGGATGACTGGGATCCTGAGAGTACTGGTGCGGTTCGTGCATAGCCTTTGGATCGGGTTCCCTGTGATACGGAGGAAGCGGCAATGGCATCTGCTGCTGCTGCTGCTGTAACTGCTGCATGACAGGTTGCGTTGGGTAATACTGAGCGATCTGCACCGGGCACTGCCGCTGCTGCCGAGCTGGCTGCTGCTGCTGCATCTCCTGGATCGAGAGCCGCTGGTGTCCCTGCTGGGGCTGAGCGTAGTACTGAGGCTGCTGCAAGTGCTGCATCTGTTGTGGCAGGAGCTGCTGGGACTGCATTTGTGGAACGTGCGCCTGTCCCTGCTGGAACGCAGAATGCATCTGCATCTGTGATAAGTGCTGCTGGTAGTCGTAGTACAACTGTTGGTGCTGCATGACTTGCATTTGTTGCTTTTGCTGCGTGCTTGCAAAATTCTGGTGTGTTTGCTGTGGCACTGGTTGGTATCTTTGCACGGTGGAAGTTACCGGTTGTTGCTCAACCGCCGGCTTCTGGGAGAGCAGCTGCCTGAGGGCACTGTCACCAGAATTATCCACCATTGAAGACTCGGTGTGCAGAACCTGAGCCATGTTGTTGACTTGAATTCTCAGATTTTGGTTGGCAAATACTTGTGTAAAGGAGTCCAATTTGTGCAGGACCCCACTGGTGATTTTTTGCGATCGGTTTTCACTGGGTTGAGGGTAAGAATATTGGTATCCGTCATGGGACTCCCCCTGCCCGAGGGGGCTCCACATTGAGCTTTGATTATTGAAACTGTTCCTTGCTGGGACATGGTTTCCTGAGCCAGAATGTGTCCAACCGGTTTGTCTAGATGTATCCATCGACCCAAGACTTTTTGAACCTACAGGCAAAGCTATACTGTCCCTTGAATCTTGGGGAAATGGAGGGGAGAGGGGAGATGCCTGGGGAGCATCCATAACAGATGTCCCATAGCTGTGATTTAGAGATGGAAGGGAGTTCATTTGGTGTTGTTCGTAGTACAAGTTCTCGTTGTTGTTGGCAGTATGATTAGTTTTATACAATTGCTGGTCCCCCATTTTTGGTCACTTCTGTTCCAAACTTACAGGCACACAAACCATTGAAATCTCTATGAACCCTGAGATAGCTGAGTGAGGGGAAGGGAGGGGAGGGGAGAAGAAGCTAGAATTACTTATAATTCAGCATGTCCATGTGCATCACAAGGACTAAAATTTCATCCAGTCAGTCAGTAATTCCAATCTCAGACTTGATGTTGTTTCACATCTTCAATAAATGGACCACAGCACAAATCCTACACAGATCAGTAAGTTCAGTGTGCCAAGCACCTGCAGAGTAAGAGAAAGACAAGGTAAGTGCTGGCTCTTTCCATAAACTGTTATTGTTATTGCCTCAAAGGAAACTGTAAAAATCTTCTAGTTTGAAATACATAATCAGATGCAAAATTGTAGCAGCTGGGCTATTTCAGAGCTGTTAGATTACTTCATCTCATCCTATTATCCCGCTCTCCTCTAGCGCTCTGATAAAATCATTCTGCCAAACCAATAAAAGCTTATTCTTCAAAACTGTCTTTTCCCCTAAAGTATAAAAATGCTCAAACAGTTTTAGTCGGCCATATACTGTGCTCTCATGACTAGTTTTAGTCAGACAGTTGACTATCAAGCCAAGCCACAGACTCACAGAAACACAGAATGGTTGGGGCTGGAAGGGACCTCTGCGGATCATCTCTTCAATCCCCTTCTAAAGCAGGTTCAGCTGTGCATATCTCCAGAGGAGACTCCACAGCCTCTCTGTGCAGCCTGTTCCAGTGCTCTGACACCCTCAAAGTAAGGATGGATAAATCATATTTAGATGGAACTTCCTGTTTCAGTTTGTGCCCATTGTCCCTTGCTCTGTTGCTGGGTACCGAAAAGAGCCTGGTTCCATCCTCTTGACACCTGCCCTTAAGATATTTCTGTGCATTGATAAAATCCCATTTTCTCCAGGCTTAACAGCCTCTCCTCATAAGAGATGCTCCAGTTCCCTTATCACCTCCACGACCCTCCACTAAACTCTTTCCAGTAGTTCCTTGCCTTTATTGAACTAGAGAGCCCAGAACTGGACACAGCACTTCAGATGAGGCCCCACTAGGGCAAAATAAAGGCAGGATCACCTCCCTCGAGCTGCTGGCAATGCTCCTCCCCATGCTCCCCCGATACCTTTGGCCTCCTGGGCCATAAGGGCACTGCTGGCTCACGGACAGCCTGTTGTCCACCAGGACTCCCAGGTCCTTCTCCACAGAGCTGCTTCCCAGCAGCTGAGCCCTCTGTGTTGGTTTAGGGGGTTATTCTTCCACAGGTGCAGGACCCTGCACCTGCCTTCATAGAACTTCATTAAGAACCTCTCCACCCAACTCTCCAGCCTGTCCAGCCCTTGTGAATAGCTACACAGCTTCTGGCAAATCAGACACTCCTCCCAGTTCTGTACCAGCAACAAACTTGCTGAGAGTGCATTCTGTCCCTCCATCCAGACCACTGAGAAATAAGTTGAACAAGGCTGGACCCAGTATTGCCCCTAGGGAACACCACTAGCAATGGACCTGCATTTAGACTCTGCACCACTGCCCACAACTCTGGGACCAGCCCTTCAGCCAATTCTCAATCCACCTCACTCATCTAACCCACACTTCCTTAACTTACCTATGAGGATGTTACGGGAGACTGTGTCAAAAGCCTTGCTGAAGTCAAGGTAGGCACTGCTCTCCTCTCATCTACACACACAGCCAGACATCACAAAAGGCTATCAGATAGGTCAAGCTATTATTCCTCCTTGGTGAATCCCTGTTGACTATTCCTGATAGCCTTCTTTTCCTCTACACCCTTAGAGCTGACATCCAGGATGAGCTGCTTCATCACCTTTCCAGGGATGCAAGTGGGGCTGACTGACCCGGAGTACGTCTACTACCAACAAACCAGTCAACTGAAGTCTTTTCTGACCAGTCACCTTACATCAGGAATGCTGAACTCCGACTTCTGTTCTATCTTCTCACCCTCCCTTCTTTGTGTTGCATGATTTTAACAGACAAATTTATACCGAATGCAGACTTTTATAATTTTTACTGTATAAACTGTAATTCAAATAATATTTTACAGATGTCTGTACTGTTTTTGAAGAATAAAAAATACATAAGCACATGACAGGATTGTTTTACTGTTCCACAAAATGAAGAAATCACTGTGTCTACCGTCACACATAGGCACAGTTACAATATGCTTATGCGCTCATAAATACATTTTAAAATAAAAGCAGATCCTGAACTTGAACAAGAATTCAAGAAAGATTAAGCCCAAACCTAAACTCTGCCTCCTTCACATCTGATTTTCTACATGCAGTGCTCTCCACCAAAGACTCCTGCACACTGATGTCCTTACCTTTTTAACCTTAGAAGAATCCTCCATCTACGTGGATAAATGTGAAGTCACCGATAGAGAAAATTTTAACCAGTGCTGGGTGCATATTAAGGAGAGTTTGTGCTAGCAACAGCGAATAAGGGTAATACATAGCTGCAGGCAGAAAAAACCCTCTTCCATTCTAGCGTAATGTACCGCAGAAAACCATAGCTCCCAGTGAAGAGGGTTTGCAGTGTGTATAGTTTTTGTGTAAACCATCTGCAACCATTAGTATGTAACATCTTCACGTGACAAATAATAGCTGAGAATAATTGCAAGTTTATTTCCCCTTTCCAGAAATATACATTGCTTCACAGTTTCTCTGAATACACTCCCAGATTTTTATAGATGAACAATTAAAGAAGATAGGAGTCAACAATGAATACTCAGGCTGCCAACAGGATTTTTCATCCATGACCCAACTTCAAAGACTTCCTATTAAAAATTATGAAGGGAAACTAAACAAACCCTCCACAAAACATTAAAAGGGCATAAAAATAAACACTCTGTGGAGTTTCACACTGAAAGGCCATCAACATTTAGAGGAAGGGAGGGAGGGGAGGGAGCGTGCATCTCCTTTTTATGCCTACCAGGTTAAGGAAGTTCAGTCAAGATGCTCAGAACACACTTTCCCATAAAAACAGTACTACTGGACCTATAGGTACACCTTTTGCATAGGAGCTATGTCCCATTTCACCTATTAACAGAGCCGTAATTTACACCAAGTTCCTTGAGTCTGGCCCTTCTTTTTAAAGTCTGAAGCGACAAGTATTAGTCAAAGGACAAGAAACAACACAAACCAGTGAGGGAGAACAAATGTCTCCAGGAAACAATTAAAAGACCACAAGAATTCCAGGAGTGAGGACAGCAAGAGACTTAAGGTAGCAAACAACCTGCTTTCATTATGAAATCAAGGGGCCACCCAGGCCCCTGACCCTTTCTCTTCCCACAGGCAGGAGCACCATGGTGGCAGATGCTGTGGACCGTACCAGCAGCCACAGCTAGTGTTGTAGTCACCACAAAAAGTGCTGTCTGTCCCTTGGGCATGCGCCAAATTCCACTTACTGCACCCTTTCACCTGGGGGTTACCTGGCACGAGTCTCAGGACACTGGAAAGCAGCCAAGAGGTTTTATATCTGTGGCATTAGCACAGACACCTTTCTTCCCCTTGCTCAGAATAAAAAAAAAAAAAAAAATTAAAAAATGGTTTGTTAACATTCCCTCTCCAGCAGCTCTAGCATCCTCAACTCAGCTCTGGTTTGAGAGGTGGGGCATGCTGCTGTCAGGTAGACTACAGAGTTATCATCAGAGTCATACAGAAACATTTGTAAAAAGCTGAAAAAACCTATAATGGGGTATTATATTAAAATACTAATCAAGTCGCAAAAGGACTGGAAAGTTTAGTCACTAAGGGAATCACATTTGAAAAAAAATGCGTTGTTTTCAAACACCCATCTCCCCTCCCCCAAAACAAAAATAAAAGAAAGATGAAAACATTCTTTTCAAAGGCATCACTGATCTGGAGGGAAAAAAATGCAAATGTTTAAAAAACATTGTTATTCTACCTTCAGGTAATAGAAAAATCCCCAGATATGCACATTGATAAAAACATAATCAGTAATCAACCAGTCCCTTAGATACCAAATTTTTTTTAGTACTTCAAGTAAAGGCTTAAATTCAAGGGCTTGATCCTGTATACACAGCATTTGCTATCAGCTTTAACAAAATTCTAACAGTATATATTTCTTGTCAGATTAAAACCAGAGTCTATCATGACCTCATCAAGGCTCAGGGACACCAAAGTTAGTCTCTGGCCAACCGAGAAGCCATTAACAGCAAATTGAATGATTTCCCCTTTAAGAGAAGGGAAAAAAAGGGTGTTTTTACTCCTTTGTGTTTAGCACTAGTGCCTAAACACCCATCACTGCCATTTATCACAACAGCTCTGACTACTAAATGGTTAAACTGAACAACTAAACTGGTAGGAGTTTAAAACAACAGCAGTTCTGTGTTTTTTCTCTTCCTAACAGTCATTTATGCTACTTAACCTATTAGATTTCTGACATTACAGATACATCCCAATTATGCAATCATTACAAAGAAACATGAAAACAAATGCCAACAGACAGAAACATTTCTGTAGGCTGCCTAGAAAGAGAAATACCCTACTTAAGTTTATGGATGAAATCTGGACTCATGCTAATGGTAGTTCAATTGATTTCAACAGAGACAAGGGTTTGCTCCAACTCTTTTCTCATCATTTCAACAAGGTCCCCTGAACTCGCACAGCTCCATTCTCCAGACTGAAAGCCAGGGGTCTGCCAAGCTGGCTGATATGCCTTTACACACTCCAGCTGTCTCCCTCTTCAAACACAAGCAACTGAAAAGCAATACAAATAGTCTCTCCTGGAAGCATGCCATAACTTAATTCTGGTAAACTTGAAGTGGAAGAAAATATCAGTCTTCAGTAAAGGTGATCCAGTTTTTCTCCTTTGTAAACTATATCACCGTAGAGCCAGAAGCAGCTGTGGGGTTCCTAGCAAAAGGAAGGACATGGACCTGTTGGAGTGCAAGCAAGATGATTAGAGGGATGGAGCACCTCTCCTGTGAGGAAAGGCTGAGAGAACTGGGATTGTTCAGCCTGGAGAAGAGAAGGCTTTGCAGTGACCTAACTGTGGCCTTCCAGCACCTGAAGGGAGCTTACAAGAACGATCGAGAGGGACTTTCTACAGGAGCCTGTAGTGACAGGACTTGGGGGAATGGCTTCAAACTGAAAGACAGTAGGTTTAGATTATATACTAGGAAGAAATTCTTTACTGTGAGGGTGATAAGGCACTGGAACAAATTGTTCGGGGAAGTTGTGGATGTCCCATGCCTGGAAGTGTTTAAGGCCAGGTTGGATATGGCATTCTGAGAAGCCTGGTCTAGTGGAAGGTGTCCCAGCTGACAGAAAGGGAGTTGAAACTAGATGGCCTTTAAGATCCCTTCCAACCCAGGCCATTCTATAAACTCAGGGAAGACAAGAGGCAGTGAAATACCAAGAAGATGATAGTTATATAAAATACACACTTCTGGCTCTATCACATACCACAGAAGCCAAAACCCGCAGAATTTTTCAACTTGAGTAAAATTACAGATCAAATGACAGTCACACAATTGAACTGCCTGAATTCAGAATTTCAGAACAAGACATCCACTACAAATAAGTCGATGCATAAAAGTTGGGCTGGGTGTGTGCTGTAAAATCAGGGCTGAATGTCAGCCAAGAGCCAGTTTCAGAACTGAGTTAATGGAGAGGGATGACAAAAGACTGTACAAGAGCAAATGCTGAAGGAAACAGGGTGAAAAATTAGTTATTACAGCACTAATCTAACCCATCTCAGTAGGCTGCATGGCTGTGTATCAAAAGGGAACTGGATCCTACAGTTTGTCCAAATTATTTCAAGTTTTGCATCTGTTCCTTTAAGCTAAACATCAACATGCTTTTATAGATTAATTACTAGTTAGCCTGAAAAAAAAGAAGACTGGATAAAATGGCAACAAAGCCCACATCCCTCCACGTTCAACCAGCTTTTGCAGGACAGAGTATCTGCAGCCGCTTGCAAGTAACCATCACTGGCTGAGCACCGTCCCTGCTCTTGTCACTCCCTCCCCCTGGGATGGTAAAACATCTGTTAAAGCAAAGTTAACCACCGCCCTTAGCAGCCTAAACTGTGTTTTATAACACTTAAGGCCTGCTTAGAAATGTGTCATTGCTGTGTGCTCTCATGTTTTAATTGTGCATTACCACCCCCCAACCACACAGGCTGACAGGGCTCTCTTGAGTGATTGACTTTCTGCCACTGGAATATAAGCTTCATTCTTAACTTCAGGTAATACAAAATCCAAATCAAGTTCTCCCTTCCCTTCTTTCATTTAAATTTTTTCCTCTACTTAGCTTCCATAGAAACAAACCAGTGTTTCTCTTATTCATTTTTTAGCCTTTTTTATGGGAATGTTTTCATTGATCTGTTTTGTTATTCAGAACTGTCAGATGTCCTGCCAAGCTATTCCTAAACCAAGACAGCCATCATTCACATCATCTTGCTCTCTGATTTCCTTTAGGATAGACACAGGAATAAACAGCGGTTCCTTCCCTGACAGCCCGCATTCTGCCAAGCCCAGTGCTACCAGCAGCCCAGGCACGGGCTGACCACAGCCCAGCCTGTAAGCTGGGCACAGACACGCGCGGTTTTCAGCTGGCCTCTGCACCAGCGTGACCCCACCCAGAGGAGCAGCTCTGAAACGTAAGGGAGTGCTCCCCAAGAACAGACCCACCTGCACTGCACACACACAGCTCTCAGGTGCAAAGCTGGCACTGTCCCTACATCCTCAGACCAGAGCAACGCTGGAAGGCTGGGAAGCACAGAATTAGGAGAGTAAGAGTGGTGTATTTCAGAGACCCCTGTGCTCTTGTGCACTGTTTAGATACCGGGTTTGCCCTCAAAACTTTCCATCCAGTCAGAGTTCAAGCCCCTGCTCCTTTATTATTTTTTTTTTTTTCCCTTGGTAAAGAATATAAGCCTGTGAAAAAATCAGCCCAGTACTCAAAGAGAATGAATAATTTCCAGTGCCAGGGAAGGTGGTTGGGTGAGCCGGCAGAGAGGAAAAGGGACAGAGAGGTGAGACGGTAACTCAAAGACCAGCTTTTATTTTTTAAAAAAGTGTCTATAGAAAACCTGAAGACATCTGATATAGCAATAAAGAGAGGCAGAGACTGAAAATAAGGCTCAGAAGATACCAGGCTCATGGCTGTTTTGGTTAGAATAAGCACTGAAGTAGCAATATGGATTTCAAGGACCAAAAATTTTCTACAGCTACCTCAAGGACAAATGCTTTTAGGGACAAAAACATTTTCATCCCAATCCTGGATACAATTGCTCTTATGGTTTCTGCTGCACTTCAGTTTTGGCTGGTTTTGAATGGCAGAAATCTCAAACCCACGCTCACATCTGCATTCAAACCCAGAGGTTGATGTTTTAAGGCAAAACCAGCAACAAAAAACCCACTTCAATATATGAGAAAGTATGCAAATAGAGGAATTACAAAAGGGAAGAGGATTGAAAGGAAGCAAAATATTTAGTAGACTGATTTTTATAGCAAGCATAGTAAGAAAGCTATATACTCTTAAAATGGAAAAGGAAAAACAGATTAGCTGCTTTTTATTAATATTAATGCTGGTAGTTCTTTAACAGTTGCACAAATCCTTCAAAAATTATCATTCCCTTTGCAGCTAAGCTTCTGCAGTGCAGTTGGAAATGCTGCTGAGTCTCATCTGGCTGCTCATTTAAGCTGTTCCCATTTCCACTCTTAAGAGAGACTAGAATGTCCTAATTCAGTTTAATAAAAAACACATTGGACTTGGGGGAGGGGAGAACAACGATGGCACTGGGAGGGGAACTGAGCAATTTCTCTACTTCAATGAAGTTTAAAAAAGGCAGCCCTAAAAAAAAAAAAAAAACAAAAAAAAAACCAAAAACAAAACACAAAACCAAAAAAACAAAAACCAAATCCATCGAAACCAACAGGAAAAACAACCGTTGATCATCCCAGGAAAGTCTCTAGAAAAGGGGGAGAAGAAAGGAGGATGACAAACAATCAGAAATATCTTCCTCTTGTTTTGATCTATGTAAAAAAGTGCATTCTGAGGTACTGGTAATTTAATGGACATGTTTTTTTCCCCAAACTAGCAAAATTCTAGTTATTCAAGAAGAGGAGGCTGATTTCTAAATGAAGCCATTAACTGAATTTAGTTTAAGGAAGATACAATTTCATGAGTCCCAAAGAAACAAAGAATGTTGCTTCAACAAATCTGATTAACTTTGCTGTGGGTGAATTGGTGTCACTGTTTCAAGGTACTCTGAAGCATTCCAGCGGAAGCAGGTATGGCATAACTTCATAAAAATGGCAAACATAAAATGATGTGGTCTCCTCACAACACTGATTAGAAATAAAAATAAAATACAAGCCTTGACTTAAGACCAGAAGGGCACTTGAATTGCATATTCCCTAACTGACTAAAAAAACATACCAAAGACAGTACTAAGGGCTGATCACCTGTGATATCACAGTAGTTTTATCTTTTTAATAATTGCTGATCCTTTACTGCATATTAGATCAAGTGAAACTTGATTTGAAATCTCTTCAGGTAACCCGGGTTTACTGACTGCTTAGTTGAGACAAATTGTCATCCCTTCTGCCGAGTCCTACATCAAGGGCAATACTCTCAAACGCTTCCTGGAAAATAAACACATCCTATCATCAAAATTGTCTTCAGCTTTATATTTTAGCTTACTTCTATTATTGAACTGAGCCACTTGCTATTCCCCAGCAAGATCCTGGTTCTGCAAACATGAAAAGAACTTAGGACAGTTACTGTATGTGGCTACATTACAATCTCTGGTCACTGCTGTTGATTTGGGGGAGAGGGGGAAATTTTCAAACATTAATCCGTCAGTTATTGCTGTGACCACAGCCATGATAAGCCTCCAAGTTTAGTTTAAGTTGAGCACCCTTGTAATGCACTTAAGCAGTTTTCTTCCTGACCTCCGTGGTGTTTATGCTCTGCAGAGTGCAACGCAATTGCCTTTTTCTGTAACTGGAAATGCTTCGAAACAGTCAAAGAACATACACTAGGATTTGCAAAAACAGGCAAGGAGGAAAGATCCTGGACAGATAAACAATCAAAAAACCCAGGCACAAGTAGTATTCTGTGGAAAATAGCATATGGCTAAGCTTTCAGTGGGGAGGGAACAGCTATTTTGAGCCTGGTGTCTCCCCAAAGGAGAGAGTTTTGAGAAATGCAGCTGCAGGACCCTGTGAAAAGTCCATGCCTCTACAATTCTCCATGTTGGTGACTAGCAGTGGAGCCAAGTCAAATCCAAAGGCTAAAAAATACGACCAGCATGGTTGCTGCTGCTTTTTTTCCTAAAGCTAATGTCCTTTTATTTCTATGAGACAATATAGCCAAACTAGTCCTTTAAGATATAAATGTGTGTATATTTCCTGTGTCATACGTATTTGTGGAACACAAAATAATATTTTACTAGCCAACACACAACTAACCAGATTTGAGAAGTCCATCAATAAACTCAGAGGGACTCAGAAGCCTAAATTTTGAAAAACTGTCAAAAAACACTGCCCCTTATTAAACAAGACAGCCTTCGAAAAACTGGACATATGATGCACTGACTTTACCTGATTTTTGTGGATTTGTGAGATTCTTGTATCTTCTTGTGCTGTCTTTGCATTTCATGCTGCTCTCATTCTGTGATCTCAAAGGGACATATCTAAACAAAACAAAAAAAATGGAAATTAGATTTTCCCCACATGTGACTATCTCCCAGCACCAGCTCATCCCAAAGAATGAGCAGAATTGTGACAATGAGCTTTCTATTGCAACAAGACAAAAAACTAACTTCTATCCAATATAATATCTCCAGGTTACTCTATCTTTTAAGTCACTATGGCAGGGGGCAACTATCAGCACTCCAACTCTTTTAAAGAACAACCAAGACTCCCTTTCCCTTATTGATTGTTAGAGACTGCTTCGTTGTCAAATCTCTGGGATTGATACATGCACAGACCTTCAAATTACAGACTGAAATAGAAGTAAGTCTTTTCTTCTTACTCAGCTTGGCACCTACTGCAAAATGAGGAATGGCTTATCCTGATGCAATAAATAAAACAACATCTTCCCTCTGTTGCAGAGACCATAAAGATTTCACAGCACCTCATGCTGCTTTGACAGAACCCAGAGGCAGGGTGAATGCTCTCCCTGAGAGGAGATTTGCTGGCCCAGAGCTTGCAACCTACATGACAAGCATCACACAAACAAGTGCAGGTACAGCAGCCAGGAAGGGAGGGATTAATGAAAGTCAAAGATGTGGGAGATACGATCAGGCTGTCACCCAGTGCAGAAGAGGTATCTAAACAAAGCATCTTAAATTACCTAAATGAAAACAACACATTTGTTTTTGCCAATGCTGCAGCCTGGATGGCTTTGAGGGAAGGCCCTCGGCACCTGAGGGTGTTAAGAAGGTTGACTGAAATCCCTGCGAGGCCACTCTGTGTGATCTTTGAGAAGTCAAGGGGATCGGGGGACATCCCAAAAGACTGGAAGGCAGCTAATGCCACCCCATCCACAAGAAGAGCTTAAAGAGGGACCTGAGAAATTACAGGCCTGTCAGCCATAACCCCTGGGGAAAGTTACAGAACAAATCCTGCAGGGGGTATTCACAAATCAGATGAAGCACGTGACTGGGAGAAGCCAGCATAGATTCCCCAAGGGCAAAGTGACACAAGTGTGGCTCCCCCAGTGCTGAGCCCACTGCTGTTTAATACACTCACGAGTTGTCTGGAAGATGGAGTCAAATGCGCCCTGATAAAGTTTGCCAATGACACCAAACTAAACGGGGCAGCAGACCCCTCAGAAGGAAGAGCCACCCTGTGCAGGAACACCTGAACAGGCGGGAAGAGTGGGCTAACAAGAACCTTAAGGAGCAAAACAAAAACGCGGGAGGTCTTCCAGACTGGAGCAGATGGTCCTTGAGGTGCCTTTCAACCTGGTATTCTATGATTCTGTGAAACAGGCCTGGAAAATTGGGGTGCAATTCACAGCTCACTGATACCAGTGGAGAACACTTCATCTGCATATTGAGCCTTGCTGGGTTTTGGAAAATCATTCCAGGCTTAAGAAGAAAATGTAGAAATGATCACAGATAACCTCAGTGACAGCGATCAACATTTACTTCCTCTCACTGTCACGCTACATTCACTTGTTAAAATTATTCTTTTAAAATCTCTGATAATGGGTCCCAAGCACTGTGATGCTGCCACATAGAGCAAGAAGCCACCCCCCAAGTCCAGCAGATCCTTGCACAGAACAAGTGCCTTCCCTTAACTATCCAGCAAGGTGGGGGAGAGGAACCCAAACAACTCTCTTGTCCTGTCCAGTGCCACCCTCTGCTTCCCCCTTCACCTTCCCCCACAGAAAACAGCAGAGCACAATCCAGACATCATCCTATCAAAGGTTTTCATCATGCACCGTGAGAGACAGCCGAGCTCCTGACAAAGCCTGACCTGCCTAAAATGTCTTTCTTTAACAGAACACCTCGGCTGATGGTAAATGCTGGTAGCATCACATGGATTTTCTTGCATCTAAGTGAGTTTTTGATTACAAAATTATCACGTTGAGCCCCAGTAACTAAAACCCGTGTGCATCCATGTCTTGCAACAAACATGAGCCTAAATGCTACATGTTCCTGAGCACAAACCGTTCATCCACTTGCATCCTGTCTGCTCACAACTTTTCTAAGCAAATCCATGAATCTTTGTTGAAATAAGGTTTTAATAAACTCACATCTACTTAATGTTTATCTGATTTGGTTTTCACATTGCTATTTAAACAGCTCTAGGTTTATAAGAGGCATATTGAATCTTAGAGTTGACTAAAAATTGAGTACGGTTTGTTTGTAAGAAAAAATACTCAGACACACAGAGAAAACCTGAGTTAACATCAGTGGAGCCAAGAAGGAAAATGTTGGGGTTTTTTTGCCTCAGTTTAACACAGCTATTTGGAACCTGCTAATATGTTTAAATTTAATTTAAAAAATAACTGCTGTATCATGAGCCATGACCGAAGTCACAATATATAGTTTTGCTTTCTTTGTCATATATCCATCTGCTCTGAACAAATACTGCTACTATTAAGCCTAAAAAAGCCAAAACGTTGTGCAGACAAACCATTCCTGGTAGTTTCCTACAGAGGCCAGGCTGATGGACACTAGGAAAAACAACAACTGAAATACCCAGGAAAGGCCTTTCCTGTTTTTTTGTGTTTGTTCTGGCTGCTTTTCACTCTATATCACTTTCATCGTCAGAGCTAAAATACCACTCCTATGCAGGGTTACAGAAATTGTCAGACACGTGCAAAGGTCTCATACATAATAATACTGTTAAAAAGTAAAACTTTGGGCATTTTAGAGACAGAGGTAGAGAACTGATGGCTGATAAATACTGAAAACAGTCCCAATATAATTAACGTAGGAACAAACACTGCAGATGTACATCAACTTTACAAATGAGATTTTAATTCTTTCTATCAAATTTTAATCACCATCTTGTTTTTTGAGGTTTAGATTAGAAAGCAGCCTAACTTTATATTCCTCTGCCATATTCTTCAGTTTTTCTTCCATCCCAGCCCTTAGATTTTGCATACAAACAAAGTGCAAAAGGGAGAAGCTTAGAAGTGAAGCCTACAGCAACATTTACAAATTAAGAGCTAAGTCAGAGATCAGCTATCCCATATACACAATATAAATTTTCAGTCTTCTCTCTTCATTAGGATTGATGACGCTGCTGGAAAATAAGGAGCACATAATACCTTTTATGGGAATGTAAAGCACAGATGAATTAGCAGAAAGAGAATGCAGCTGAATCAATTTCTCATCTCAAAGTAGTAATGGAGGCAATTTCTTGAACTTTACTATGCTTGTAACATATTGATCAGCACAGCTTCACGCTGCAAGTTAAAGCAGGTATTTTCCCAGGATAAAATGGAGGATGGCAGTAGAACTCTAGGCATCACACCAAAGACAGGGATTTTTTTGTCATGTTACACTAAAGAAAAATCAAAGTTTCCACGTGCTTGCATGTTATTGCAACACATGAGAGGAAGATTTATAATATTTCAGATAAATTTCAGATAAAAGCTGAATTAGTCCTGAAGGTGCCTTCACAAAGCAAATTTAGTGACAGGACAGGGGGAATGGTTTCTGACTGAAAGAGAGTAGGTTTAGATTAGATACTGGGAAGAAATTCTTTTCTGGGGGGGTGGTGAGGAACAGGAACAGGTTGCCCAGATAATTTGTGTCTTCCCCACCCCTGGATGTGTTCAAGGCCAGGCTGGATGGTGCTCTGACCAACCTGGTTTAGTGGGAAGTGTCCTGCTAAAAAGCAAAGATGGACTCCCTCTATCCATGCCAGATAACACAGCACAGAGAACCCAGGACAGTCTGTGAGCGCTGCGCACAAACTGCGCGCCAAGGAATTCTCCCTGCTCCCCCTCTTCGAGCTTAAAAGTCCAGGACTCGTGTCTGGGCATAGAGCAGACAACAGGGGATGCAGCATCATAAAGTCACCCCAAGACACCATGGCAAGTGGGTTGGAACTGGATGATCTTCAAGGTCCCTTCCAACCCAAACCATTCTGGGATACTGTGATTGTATGATTTACTTAAATGGAATTAACTTCTGTATCATTTCACATTAAGAACTTAACCAGTGCTGCAGCTGGGAACTCAGACTTCCTGCAGATCACCCTAGCATCCAAAACATGATTCTGAGACTATACCAAAGGGGAAAAAAAATATCATAGTATTGAGAAGCATCTTCTTATCTAAATTGCTTGGTTATTATCAAACAGTGTTTAATTAATTCTGGAGCAGGAAAGGGAAAAGTTAGCCATGGTAAGATAAACATAAGAACAACAGAGTATGAGGATTAAACAAGTAAGACCAACAAAGACTGTAATATCAACTGGCTAAATCAGCAACAAAATAGTTACTGGTACCAGAATTATCATCATCAATCATATACCATTACTTCAGCTAACACAACTATATCTGAGCAGAGTCTCTCCTCCCATGCTGGAAGTCCTCTCTTGATCATCAGCCTCATGAATTTGTTCCCTTTCCCTGGTCCATGTTCAGCTTCTTGCTTGCACCTTCCTAGAAAAACTCTAGGAATTCAAATTCTCTTCTAAGGACAGGATTCTCCATGCATGCATAATTATTTTTATATGCTCATTTCTGCATCTTTCAAATGCTTCAGGAATATTGCATGACATTTATTTTCAGAGAAAATGGCTTAGACAATCAGAACACCTTACAGATGAGATGCTACTCCACAGATAGAGTGCAAATTCCAAAATTTATTAAGTTTTTCACGTGTAGGATCTAAGGCTTCAGGTAACACATACAATACATCGTGAGACCATGTTTGTCGTGTCTTTGACTCGAGCTACTGGTCAGCTTCATCCGTGTCACACAAAGCAGATATGGGTGCTCACATGAGAGGAGACCACCAGTTACACCACAGGCATAACCCAGGAGGCGCCTGCCTTGGCAGCTGCACCAAGCGACTGCTCTCTGGCACTGACCAGAACGCAATCCAGCTCCCTCGAGCAGGGCTCAGCTTGGCCCAGCCAGAAGAAACTTCCCCTATACCTCCTACCACATAACCACCTCTTGTCCTCTCCTTGTTGAATTCAGAGAGCAACCTGGCTGGCAGTACAGGAGCCCCAGAGCTGCAGCAGAACCCATCATCTTCCCCTTCACAGCTCTCCTATGCTCATCTCCTGCTCATCTCCTTGGAAGGACAGCAGATGCTCGCTCCCCATCTCATCTTTGTGAAAATCATCATTTTTTTAGGTCTCCTTCCAAACCAAGGACTTCTGGTGGCTTTTTGTCACCCTGTACTTTGGATTTTTCTTCTTTTTTACAACACTGTGTGGACTTGGGGAGGTGAAGTGGGACACAGGGAAGACCAGAGCTGCATTTGGTACTGAAGACAGGGGAGCTCCACACATTTCCACAGCAGCACTTTCATGCTTTCCGTTTTGTTTTCTGTTCCTTCACTGACAAGTACTGACACCTGTTTTGTCTATCATTTCACTGCCATTTTTACAGGACAACCACTAAGTCTCTTCCAGAGCATGTAACACCTGGTGAAGCATTCCTCAGGCATGAACTGTGTTCTGACTGCTCTCCTCCTCCTCCTCCATGCATTGCTTTTGTTTATGCACAAGCAATTTCCTCCAGCTTTTTATCATCCAATCACCCAGTACAAGGGGTTCTGTAACACGTTTCAGCCAGCCCTTCTCTTCGTTGTTCTTAATACCTCAAGCCCACAGTCTTGCAAAATTTCAGTTTCTTACTTAAAACTATGAGGCGACTAAAACGGTTTAAAACAAAATCATTGCCAAAAATGACATAATAAACAACTCTGTTTCCTTGAAAAAAACATCAAACTATTCTTTCCCTTTGCAAAATTACTGCAAACCAGCCACTCTCCTAAAAGAAATCCCCCAGTCACTCGGAAAAAAAAAAAAAAAAATTCTAAGTGGGCACTCCCCATAATGAGCTTTAGCCCTAATTGTTCCAATTCGGTAGAGTTGGGAACACGTCACAGCAAGATCTCGCCAAGAGCCTGATAACCTGATGTTTGGACCTCTCGTGCCACGCTAACACGCCAACTCTGCCCTAAGAAAATGGAGCAAGAGCTCCACCGCTCAGGAAACAGAACTATTAGACAAAAAAAAACAAAAAAACCCCAGCCTCAAAATAAGCAGACAAGACTAAAAGTCTAACTTCTACTACTTCTTGGCTCCAGATCTTCCCCGCAGAAGGTAGGTGGGGAAAAAAACCCAACCCATCCCACCCCTCTGCAGACTGACTCCTATGCACTGCCAAGAATATTTTGAAAGACACAAAACGTATAATAACTTTTCAACTGAATATTAATTTCTGAATTGAAGGGAAACATCTTAAGGGCGAGTGGGTGTAAGGAATGATTCCTCCTCGGCACTGCCGCGCTCTTTATTAAAGGCTGCGAATACCCACAAGAATTCAGCTTTGGCCTTTGCACTGTACACTAACAAGCTTAGTTTACTGACATTCACAAAGCATATGAAGCTCTGCTTCAAATGATCCCTTTGAAAGAGACAATTACCAGACAACTGGAGATTGGATGACCATCAGAGCTAATTAAATTCTTAAATCCTGTTTGTATTTTTATCCATATCTTTCTCACCATTGTTGCTGAGCAGGGGAATGGGTTGGCTTGGGAGGCCGATGGAGCAAAAATATGCCTTTCCCACACCCCCATTCCTCTCCAGTTACAGATCTGTTTGGAACAAAACTTGAGACATGAAATCAATGCAGCAGCCAGTGGTGGAATTCATCTTATTGTGACAGAAATATTCCATTTTCTCTAGCTTATATTTTAAATTGCTTTCTGATATACCAGGTTATTATTTTTTTTTAGCTTCCCTCATTCCTTACATAATTAAATGCCATGCCATTCAGCTTTTACAATTACTTTTACCATTTTCAGAAGAACATTTCTCAACTTTCTATGAAGAATTTATTCCCCACAAGTATTAGCTCCACTGACTGTTTTCTTCTTCATTACATTAAAAACTCTTAGCCATCCCTGCAGTAATCTTGTCCCTAACACAGACTTTCCTGTAGGGTGGGTATTATTTGCCAGTCCTCAGTTTCCTTTCCAAGTATTCCACATAACCAGAAGTAGCACAGAAGAGGGGAAAGGGCAGTGCCTTTTAATACCTCGGTGCCTGCACCTTGCAAGCAAGGAAGAAGGGCTAGGCATAATTTACGGATACTTTTTTGTAACAAATTCAGATTTTGCGTTTGATATTTGCAAAAATAATAACAATGCTCCCCAAAAGGTCTCCTAGCTAAGCTACAACCATTTCACCCATTTACCCTCCAGGTACAGGCACACAGCCCCTGGAGCTTTGAGTACTGGCTTCTACAATTCCTCGTCAAAGACGACCTCCGTTTTGGAGCAGGCATGCTCCCAGCCCTGTAACTTCATGTTCAAGGTACTGCCCACACTAAATGGAGGTCCAGTTGCACAATACTCTCTCCAGTTGGCCAACTTGTAACAAAGAACACAGAAAACTCTAAAGAGGTGCTTTATTGATACAGAAGGGACAAACTAAACACATATCATTCTACAAGAAGCAAGTTCATCCTTCTGAGAAATATAAACAAACCACCACCGATTAGAGTAATGCCTCCCTTCCTGGGAAGGCTAAAGATAATTATTTGGTGTGAGGGCGTGTGTGTTTTTGGTTGGTGTTTTTTTTGTTTGTTTGTTTTGTTTTGTTGTTTTTTTTGGTTTGGTTTGGTTTTTTTTGTTTTGGTTTTTTTTTTTTTTTTTTTTTTTTGTTGGTTGGTTGGTTTTGGCATTTTATTTGTTTTTATTTTGTGAACAACTTTGGCAGGGTGAGGGGGTTGAGAAGAAGAACGGAAGAACAAGTAAGAAAAGGTTCTTTTAAATAATTTAGCAGTTAAGGCTTTATTTCTGACCAAACTGCCATCTTGTTCCTTGGTAGAACAGGAGGATGGAGTTTCCAGTGAGTGCCTAACAAGCAGCAGGGAAGAAACCTTCCCTGTGGCAGGCACAGTACACCACTACAGCCTCCTCTCTTGTGAATTATAAGTAGGAAAGTGTTTCTTTGAAGATGATGATAAACTTACTTGTCATCTATGTCTCTGTCTTACCAACTGACCAAGAAATCTTTCAGGATTACTGAAATGTTACCAAGCATCACGCCTCCAACTGAAAGCAATGTATGCCTGACCTTTTAATACCATTTTCAACTCTATCACAGATAGAGCTTGAATTATTGTCCCAGACAGTTCAAGAGCCAACAGGTTCTGCCCACATTTCTCCATGATTCCACTGGCACTCTGGCACAGAGCTTTGCATGAAGCTGAAGGAACTGGAGGCTCTACAAGAGGAGCAAGAGAATAACGTATCATTTCATGTCCCATTTTTGTCTGAGGTCATAGTGACCTGAATCTAGCATGAATTATGCACAATCATCCTCCAAACAAGGGGATCTGTGCCAACTGAAACTCATAAGTTTTAGTTGCTAGAAGGTAGCAGTGGACATATTATCAAGTCCTGTTTACTTGAACCATTGAGGTTTCCTCTCTGGAATAACTTTCCACAGTCTGCCCACTGGTTTATCTCTCCTTGAGATATCAGACTACAGCTAAATTCTGTGATTTCCCATCTGCTGTCATTTGGAGAAGCCTCTATGAATTCTCTCTCCAAATAGTCTGCAAAAGACCTCCAACACCTTCAGAGCAAGCTCATATCTTTAAACAAACAGATAACACGATTAGCACAAATCCTGTTCAGAAAAGTCCTGCATTCAGACACACTGTTGTTCAGATGGCCATGTACCAAGTTCTGCATCTCAAACCCCACAGCACAGCAGACAGAACCTCAGTGCCACTTCACAGAGCTTGCCTTAAACTTTTCAGTCCGTTCTCTGTCCCTGAAAGACTTATCTCAATGGACATACAATATTTGTACATCAACATTTATTATAAATTGTTTTACATGGATGTTAAGTTTCAGAGTGTGCTGTCTGGAAATCTTGGCTTCTCTGGATCATGTTTTCAAAGACTTACTCTATAATTCTCCTATCAGTTTATAGGAGATGCATTTCTGTCTTCTGATTTAAGAACACATAAACAGATTTGTCATGGTTATCTTAGCTAAGATTGGACTTGGACTATTTATTTATTGCATTGTTTGCATGTACTGTGAGCCGCCTGATGAGGAAATGGAGAAATAAAACTAACCTCCTCCTTCAGACCACATCATTTCTGACACAGTTTCTACTCAGATCAACTCAGGTTTTGTTTGTTTTATGGAGAAAGAAAGTAAGCAAACACAGACTCCAGTTTTTCATCATTTACTGAACCTATGGCATACCAGACTCATTTATCATCAGGCCTTAGACTCAAGCTGAAATGCTAATTACAGACACAAAGAAACGGTAATGCTTTTCCAATAATTAGTAGGCAAGCAATTCTCAGAACAGTGTATCAGATTTATCACAGGATTCTGGAAAGAAGATGGTGATGCTGACACACTCGTGGTTTCCCTTCTGTTCACTTTTTATTTACAGCAGATTCAAACCTCTGGATTATCTACTCAGACATCTGACTGGTAAAGTAATTTGTAACTCTGAGCAGCATGGATGTTCCCCACTGAAGCGCCCTTGGGACCTGCCCAAGCAACAGTGACTACAAGCAGTACAACCAGAGGATGGAGAAGTAATACCATGGACCTCAGGCATTTTTAGTTCTGACTGTGGACTCGAAAAATGCAACCAAAAATGCCATTTCTAACAACCCTCATCACTGCAAACACCAGACAGCATAACCAGGAGCTGCAGAATAGGACTGAGGATGGATTGAGAGTTGATTTTTAAAAAGCTAAAAGACGAGGTAAAAACAACTTCATCAGAGATGAAAGGTGAGAGACATTGAAGTGTGCTGATCAAATCAGAAGCAAAAGCAGCTTGGGCAACACCAACCAGACCTCAGCGGGCAGTGCTTCAGCTTCTCTAACCCAGGGTAAGCAGCTTTGGGATCTTCCCAAAGCTTCAACACAACCAGACACAAGGGAAGGTAGAGCAGGGGCACGAGTCTCCCGAGAATCCCTGCCACAGTGACACATTCCCGCTCTGAAAGCATGGTGGCACTGTGAGAGGGAAGCCTGGTGCCACCACTGTGTGGCCTGCAGGTCCTGAAGAGATGCTGAGCCTTGCCCTCTTCAGCCTGTGCTTAGTTCTAATGGCACACCTGCACTCAGGCTAAGGAAACACCGTTGTTCCTCTTGGCCAAACCTCACGGCCTCCAACTTAAGTGCAGGCTGCAAAACTTGGAGAGCACTGGGGTGTTCCAAACAGCCTTCCCTCAAAACTGCACCCAAAGGAGTTTGCATGAGTGCTAGGTAGGTGTTCAACAGCAGCTTCATCTGATAAAGATTTCAAGCAGAGACCTCCCAGGTAGAGTTACAAGACTACTAAAATATTTTCTCCTATGTATAAACAACTTTACATTTGTTCCTTTATCTTGCAGTGAAGAATTCTTATTACTGTTCTTCAGTCAAAAGACAGTAAGAATGGGTAACATGTAATGAAGGCACTGCACATGTGATTTAAAGTTACCTCTGAATACCTAATGCACAAAGATTTGTTTTCCTTCAGATGCCAAGAATCAGGCTAGAACAACAGTAATATGATTTTGGCTTGTACAAAACAATGTTTTATTTTTTAATAGGCCATGGTCCTACATTAAAAAAAAAAAAAAAAATTAAATCCAATTGTCCTTCTGGGAGATTTGAAGACAAGCCTTCTGGAAAAGCAGTAACTGCCCAAGACAAAAGATAATCAAGAGTACTGTTTCTGTCATGTTCTTAGCATTTCTGGACTGCAAATTCAGGCTACGAGAAAAGTCTGTATCAGATGCTGCACCAGATAACAACAGCATGAAAATCTAAATCATTGAAAAGAGTTTCAGTAAGCCTGTTTTTAATTTTTTTTTTAAATTTTATTTTTTAAATATTAAGAACCCTAGTATAGATTTGATTTTCATTTGGTTTTTTACAGGGCACTGCCTTGGAGGAAGACCATTTCACAGAAGAATCTTAAGCCATTCTTTACCTCATCTTTTCCTGCATTAATGTCTCTGGTAATGTAGGACCCAAATCAGTTTATGCAGTCTCATGTTATCCTACTGGTATATTTTCCAGCAATGCCTAGCAGTGTCAAATGCTGCATCTCTCTCCATTTTCTACATTAGTTTAGCCAGTGGCCTGATTTCCACTGGGACAGAGGTAATTTTCTTTCTGGTAGCTGGTACAGTGCTGTGTTTTGGATTTAGGATGAAGGGGAATATAATCCCTCACAATTTAGTTGTTGCTGAGTAGTGCTCACTCTTAGTCAAGGACTTTTCAGTTTTTACATGCTTTGCCAGTGCAGTGGTGCACAAGAAGCTGGCAGGGAGCACCACCAGGAGAGCTGACCTTAACTGGCCGAAGGGATATTGCACACCACAGACCATCATGCTCAGTATACACACTGGGGGTGGGGGATCACTGCTCAGGGACTGGCTGGGCATGGGGAAGTAGTGGGGAGCAGCTGTGTTGTGCAACACTTGTCCTCCTCTCTCTTTTTATTATCTCCCTTTTCCTTACAGTTATTTTATTTTACTTTCTTTCATTTATTAAACTGTTCTTCTCTCATGGGTTTTACCTTTTCTGATCCTCCTCTCCAACCCAGTGGAGTGTAGCTGTGTAGTATTTAGTTGCTGGCTGAGGTTAAGCCATGGCACCAAGTCTAGATTCAAGAGTGGGCTGACATTCCTCTGCACACTGAAAGTTTCAGTTGCATTCTCATTAAGTCCAGAGTTCTCTCTTTCAGAATCCTCCCTGAGTTCTGCAAGGCTAAAATGGTCTCAATAGACCAATTGCAATGCCCTGTTCCTTCTAGCTCTCCTGACCTTTTCCAGAAGAGAGACAGCAGTCATCTTCCTTCACAGAAGAGACCTTGAATTATCAAAATTTCTGACACTTTCTGAAGCCCTGCAAGTGTGAGCCATCATTCCCCAGCGGCATACACATAACGTTTCCTTCCCAAAAACTATTACAGTGGTTCTGCACAATACAAACACCTGTGGAAAACGGAGGAGTGCTGGTCTGGTGTACCTTCATTCCACAGCCAGCTCCAGCCTCCTCTTTTTGCCTGTACCAGCAGAAGCCACAACTCAGGGGTGCTCTCCTTCCCTACCAAGACATCAAGAGCTGATGATGAATGGAGAAAATCTTTCTGTGTTAGTACAAGAAGAAAAACATCTCTTTGGTACTCTTTGCACAGGCAATGCTGAGGCAGCTGGCCATGCCTCTCTACATCGATCAGCAAACCACAGCACAAGCACACAGCATAGCCCTGAGATGCATTTGATAAATGATTATGTCCTTATTTCCAATAGATACACCTGTTCTTGTCAGGAGACCCTGAATATGAGATTTGGATGATTTATTCATTAGTGTGAGCTATGCATTCCTGAACTGAAAAATATTTCTTACAATAAAAGATACAGGACTAGTAATTTTCTCTGGACAACACAGGACTACTTAAAACACGAAATCCTCTGGTGGACAGAACTTAGACCTCTCTAATTCAAGGTTTCTGGTGAGTCTGGTGAGAAGGAGAAGATTTGGGAAACCTCACAGACATCCATCCTTTTCAAAGCCCAAATAGCGAGTGCAGTCTGTACAACTTTTCCAGTGGTAACAGCCACGTGGTTTCACTCTGCAGTCTGTGGCTGATGACTATTTTTACATCTTTATGGGGTTACACAGTCCATTCAACCTGAGACCAAAATGGCAGTATAACTCTGTGGACATGATTTTACTGGTCTGCTGTCCCACATACAGACCTTTCACACAAGCACAAGAATGGCGTATTTTATATGCCCACAATAATAGAACACTGAGCCACCGAGAAGTTTCTGATTTGTGTTACCTTGAACAATTTTGTATATTTTGAATCACCATCACCTTCTTCTTCCAGATCTCACTTCTCTTTCTCTGCTTCAGCAGGCTCTTAACAACAAGATGATACTCAATAAAAATAGAATCTTTGGCAAGGCTTTGGCAAGCAGGCTCATTTCCATTTCAGTTTTAGCCATATCCTCAAATGGATAAATTGCCTCGGTTATTAACAGAAGGAAGTTGCCCTGAACTTGAGAATGCCACAATTTCCAGGGAGTTCCTGTCTTTTGGAAGGTCCTAAATTGAAAGACTTTAGCTAAGATGGGAAACCTAATTCAGAATTTTGACTCTATCCCAATGCCTAAAGGACCACCACAGACAACCAGTTCCAGGCTCACAGGGCTGTTGGCATCTGCTTTGTTTCTAATAAGCAAGGTAAGCAAAGACCCTCACAGCTCCCACTCCTAAATCTGGTGAAGCAGCAAGAAAAGAGTTCTTGCCATCCCCACAAGGTGCTTTAAAAAAAAAAAAAAAAAAAAAAAAATCATCATCCATGTGAACCAAGTAACTTGCCGAATGATTCATGGCTGTCATATCTGAACAAAAAATTACCCCATCAATATGCAGAATAATAATAATAAAAAAAATTACACTGCAGATGATTAGAGCAAAACGCAGGAGTATTACGGATTCTGAACCTTAATGGATGACAGACTTGCTGCATCTCCTTAACATTGGGAGGAAAAAAAATCTCTTTGGTGGCATAGCACCAGCCTTTGCAAAAAGAGTAAAAATAACATGCAGCACAAGAGACAGGAATCCAACACATTAGGTAATCTGTGATGAGAACTCTATGAATAAAGCAGATAATACCAAACAAGTTAACTAAAAAATCCCCAACAAAACAGCCATTTACAGATCAAAAGAATACCTGCTTATGTGTTTCAAATTAAAAACCAACTGGAATGACATGTATTTGCCATTTTAAAATAAGCAAAGAACCAGATAGACAAGATGATCTGGATTTGCCCACCCTCTTAGACACATTGGGTTTTAACATTCACAGAGTGCTGAAGCAAACACCCCACCGCCTTTATCTGGATTCGATGTTGCATTTGGCACAAAACTTTCATGCTCAGAAAGAGACTTGGCTTGACAGCAGATGGAGTATTCCTTTAAAACATGAGCGGCAACATGTGCCCACCCTCCCAGTCAAAAGCAGAAAACCACTTCTCAGTAATATCTACCCATTCATCACAACATGCTTGCAACAAGCTTACCCAGAAAATATTTTTCCTTACTCTTGACCAATACTGTTCTTCTTGATAAGTAAATTCTGCAACTAAAAAAATTAAAAAAAAGAAAAAAGAAAAAAAAGAAAAACCAAAACAATACTAAAAATTCCCCAGCCTCAACAGTTCATTTACCAGAAAAATGTATGGAAACAAAGCAAGAAGTGACTATTTCAAGTTAAGAGTAACTAGGAAGAAGAGAAGCTTGGTTCGTTTTATTAAAAAAAAAAAAAAGATATGTGGTAATATAAAAAAAAAAAATAAAACAAAAGGTACATTCATTATAATGGTTCTGTGGTTCTCCTGGATTTCAATTAGAAATCACTTTATTTACAGCTCTTGGCTCAGCAGCAGGCAACCCAAGGAGAACATTTTTTATGGAGCAGTATCTAATGCAAATAAAAGTAAAGGCAACTCTAGAGTGGTTTGCTAACTTATATAATGACACAGGAAACCATTGGTACAAGTGAATAACGATCATGTCAAATGCATTCGGAAAGACCACAGGACTCAAATAATAAATTCTCTGGTAAGTACATTTACCTCAAAGAACTATCTAACAAAGTTCTTTTTTCCCCCATAAATATACAAACACTTTCTGCTAAGATCTCATTTTAATAATAATTTAAATCTACATTCCACAAAAATATAAAGTTGAACTCATTTTCTCCACTCCCAAAATGAGAAGTGACCAGTGGAGACAGAAATGTGTCTTTTCTGCCCAGAAGGATTGCATTTACTGACTTCAACCAGACTGAAGAGCAGTCCTAAGAGGCAAAGCTGGGGCCTGCCCTGGCAGCCCCTTTTGCACTATTTGCAGCAGCAGCAGCACATAGGGACGTGTAGGGAAACCCCTGTGGTTTGTCCCACAAAATCCGTATGTGGGAGAAACAAGTGCACATGAGCAGGCAACATGCAACTGAATTCTCCCCAAAAACGGCTGAAATGTCTCCCTGAAACCAGGGCAGGTTCTCCAAGGACTGACCTCATGTGTTCAAGCCACCAACTCAACTTTGTCACCACCAATCCTTTTGGTGACAGGGCTGAGGTGCAGCCCCTCACAGATGGCACTACTCCCTCCTCAGATGCCAACAGCCCAGGCTGGAGTGACAGCACCCTCACCCTCCTACCCCTCAGTCCACAGCCAGAAACAACCAGCTCCAGTAATGAACAGCAGATCAGCTAGCTCAAAGGTCTCACACAGGCTCAGACCACATTATTTCCCCCAGTTTCCTCTTCACAGAGGACCGCATCCAGCAGCCTTGTCCAACTTGCTATGCTTTTATTCAGAATGTAACATCGTAAGGGGGGGAATTCCTACAGCCATTTTTAATTTATTTTTTTTAAATGGAAACAAAATAAATTTTTCCTGGTTTAACAGCACTTTTCCAAATGGTGCCAGATAAAGAACTTCCCACCTTTTCAAATTCCTAAGGTTGTGTCAAATACTCGCATGTTCTCTCAAATGCTACTCCCCTCCCTGGCTTGTTGGTTCACTTAGGAAAGAACTGCCTACATTTTGGGCTACCATTTGGCAGAACACTTTGAGGGAGTTTCTAATACCATAGAAAATGCCTATCGGCAGCATCTCTCAGCAGCACAGGAGGGATCTACCTGTACACAGATGCTCATATCCTAGTGAACATTTCACTGAAAGGAGTAAGAGATACGTGTTACTTTCTGCAACCCATCTGACTACAGGATTACAGTTTCAATCTGTATTTTGCTCTTAACAGAGAGAAGATTGTAGAGACGATCTTGTATTGCTGTCATTAACAAAGGCCTGGCATTTGGAAGAACGAGAAATGCAGAACTTTATTTCTTTAAGATGTAGCATTCATTCAAGTCTGTAAAAAAACCTTTGCACTGGGCAGACTATTTAAACAGGTCTTCTGATAAATGCCTTCATCATCACCCTCCAAAGATGCCCTACCTGGTAACTGTGGGTACAATTGTACAACTGATGCCACCAACAGCTTGGCTGGCTCACGTCTCCAGGTTTCCCTTACAGCCAGTATAAAGAAGGAGAAAACAAAAAAGAGAAAATACAAGAAACGTTTCTAGAAGAGAATGTGACCAGAGCACTGAAATCCAGTTTCTACTGAGTGGCCCTAAAGAAAAGACTCTTTGTCTCTACTGACTGCAAGGACAAGTCAGTTGTTTCAGGAAATTAGCTGGTCCAATCAGAAGCGTAAACTTAGGACAACGTAGAACATTCCATTATTGATACTTCTGTCTTTTGAAATGAACTGCAACAGCAGTAAGTTCAGTTAAGCCTTTTTTACAGCTAACCATTATCAGTGTATTAGGGACATCATCTTGTTCGTAGAGGGACTACAGGATGTTGCTAATGAAGACAAGGTTACAGGAAAGCAGGCTGTGATGAGGCAGATGAGAGTGGTACAAAACACAGAGGAGGGAAAATTCTCTGCCAGGCAAACATCAAAGATCCAATGCTTCCCTGTTGTTATTCTAGAGACGAACCACAAGAGAGCCACCTCTGGAATTGTACTTAACCCTAAAACACACCAAACCCGCCCACGCACCCAGCTGAAAGCCCCCAGACACGCAGAGCTGCCCACCCACAGCACAGCACAGCACCTCAAGAAGCACCTCCATGGGAACGGCCGCGGAACGTACCGGAGCGCCGCGCGTGCCTCCAAGCCCCCGCGGCACCCAACGCCGCGGCGCGCAGCAAACGCCCCAGGTGCACCGCGGGCAAGCCACCGACCGGCCGGCCCTTCCCGCTGGTCAGCATCGCGAGGGAAAAATTTATGAGGATCTCAGCAGCCCTTAAAGCCGCTGTCGTGTCTGAAAAAAAAATTCCTAACGCACAGTACCACTCCCACAAAAAAGGGATTGAGCTGGTTCTTATATAAGTATGTATATTATTTAACACTCGAAAACAACAGTTCCATCACATCTATGCAGAACCAGACGCGGTGAAGAGCCGAGAGTGGAAAAAAAATAAAGTAATTTCTACTCTATTGCATTCATCCATTTTGTTTGTTTGTCTCAGGGCGAGTCAAGGGCCCTCAACACAGTGCAGAACAAGGACCACTATCTGTTTTCTTTTTCTTCCTTTGTTGTCGCACAGGGTGACTGATGCAAGTAGGTGCAAGTATAATTCACACAGTATTTGCATCTATTAGCTGCTATCTCCTAGGACATTATCTTTTGGATCTGGGAAAAAGCGATTACAAAACACCTTAAAGGTGAGATAAACAAATGCGCACCATGATCTCGAGGCAAACAATTGTTTCTGCTTTTGCGGTCATCTGAACAAGTTTTGCTCTTCCTTAGATTAAACAAACACACGCCGCCAAGATGCAAGCGTTGCTTCTGAGGTAGATGTGAGAGAGAAGGCCTAGGTGACAAAAATAACTTTCAAATAGATGTTAGTATATTCACATTGCAAAGAACATAAAAGGAGGCAGGAAGCAGGGGAGGGAAGTGTCTCTCTCATATCATATTTAAGTGACAGTACAAGTAGCAGTGACTTTTTTTCCCTGAACTGCTCACAGATATGGGACCATTGCATAATCTTCAATAATATTGTAAATTCTATTCACATCTTTTCTGAACATTACAGAAATTCACAGAATTAAAAGCAAAAATCATGATTTTTTTTTTTTTCTCTGACTTATCACTCAAAAGAAACAGATGAGAAATAGAGCAAGTTTTCCTGTACAAACAGCTTCGTCCTACTTTATGGACTAGTTATTCCCAACTCTAACCACCTCCCCTCACACAGAATATTATGTAGTGCTAAGAAGCTCCTCCAGCCACCAGCCGTATTTTGCACGGTAGGTATAAACAAGCTGGTCTATTGCGAACAGAAATCCATACACATGCAGAGGAGTGCCAGAGCTACCTCAGGGAAGCAGGTATGCCTGAGCATCCCAAGCTTAAAGTCATCTGGGTGAGTAGCACTGGGAAAGGACACCCAAAATAAGGGAGATGAGGCACAACTTGCTGTAAAACTGGAAGAAAGAGGCTGAAGGAAACGGATGAATACATTTTTGAAATTTTGTCCTGGTAAAATCTTGGAGGAAGAAGAATTTCAAGTGACATTTCTGCAGATACAGGGATAAAAATCTCTAGAGATGAAATGTGAAAAGTTATTTAAAACACGAACAAATTTAATTTGATAGTCAGCCTTTCAGTCAACCTATTTTCTGCATTTCAGTGAGAGCAACAGGGGAAAAATATTTAAATCTTATAAAGTAGTATGGAGAAAGGCATTATTCGTTTCAGAATGTATTATAGTTAAAACCACACAGAAAATATATCCTTCAAGGTTACCAACCCTCAGTGGCATCTTAGATGGTTTGCATGACAAGCATGTATCCAACAAGCAAGTAATCCAGCGTCCAACAATATAAAGACAAAAGAAAGTCAGATTCCATTTTACTTGAAGACGTGGCTTTCTAAAATACCAGAGAGAAGAGAAAGGCATTCCTGCAGTGAAGAGACAGTTGGGGCTTTGCATGGCACACTTCAAGAGCAGCAACATACAGCCTTTGTTGTATCAAAAACCTTGAACCTTTTCCAAACCGTCCTTGTTCTCGGACTTCTTTTTTCTACCTGATGTCTTCTCTAGTTTTTCATTACATTTCTGATGGTTCTTCAGTTTCACAACATCATCCTGGGGACTTTTTAAAAATAAACTCAGAATTTGAATCAACATGCTCCCTAGTCCATGTCCAGGCCCCTATGTTATTTTTCATACCAGTACTGCCTTATCCCAAGCAGTCTCTGCAGCAGATGCAACCAGCACTCTCTACTCCACTGCACTACTCAGTTTTCATTCCTGTAAACATCCAACTCAAGAGAAATAATGATTTCCATTTGAATTTAACTTCCTCTGAAGTGCCTGATGTGTCTTTCACAATCAGTTTTCTTTACCTGGTCAACAGTAATCTGCTCTAAACTGTTTTGCAAGTTTCTGAACCTAACTTTAAGAAACCTGAGAGGCCAATAAATGCACCAATCACATAGATGTGTTTTCCTGATTCAGGTTACAGATAGGAACAAATTGCCTAGAAATGCTTTAGTCCACTATTCTGCAGAGTTTGGAAGAAACTTCCTTGCAATTTTGTAGAAAAGCACACTGCAACTTTTCCCGCGCAAGTCATTCGTAATTTAGAAGTAACATGTTTTTACCATAAGCAAGTACATGGTAGAAGCATGACACTTCCATGATTTCTGAAATGAAACTCAGTATTAGACACCCTCCAGTCAGGTCAGCCTACTGTGCCTCCTCCACAATCCTACCCCCTTACACCACAGGCTTCCACAGCGGAGCTCACGGTGCTGTTTGGGTGCACACGTGTGTGTGTGCATCCCTGCACATCTGTGTAGCATCACTGCCAATGTGTCTCTGAGGAGGTGTATTTATTTTTTCCCCAGGGGAAAGCCATGGACTGGAAAGAATAAGCTCTTGCAGTATTAAGTTATTTAATACTTCAGTGGTGTAACAGATTAAAAAAACCAAACATAAACTGAGACTTACACAAAGACCTTTTTTTGCAGTGGTTTTAAGGCAGAACCAAAATACATTTACGTCAGTGAGGCCCTGAAAGTGAAATCTACATAACTGGGTCAGAAACTGTGTCTTGGGGAGAAGACACAGTTATTCTTGTTATTCCTTAACTCCTGAGCTTCAACGAAATTTTAGGAAAGTTTCTTTGTAACATTTCCTTCAACAGCTGTCAAATCATCCTCAGATATTGCCATCTTACCCTAACCCCAACAGAACAGGCGAAAGGGAACCAAACCCCTCCTGACAACCACAGATGCTGGGAGATGAGTGATGTGAGTTACAAAGGCTCCCCACCACCTGCCTTTGCAGTATCAACTTGAAAAAGATAAACTGGCATTACTGGGTAAACTCAGGTCTAATCAGTAGCCCGGTGACCCCCACACGACAGGCAGGACAGAAGCACACGTTTGCAAGCCAGGGCAAAACAGCATCTACGTTAAACACCACAAGGATGGAGGTCTGTACCTTGACAGCAGAGTAACAGCACTCACTGGGCAGGTGGCAAGATGGAAGGAGTGTGACATTTCTTGAGGGTTCCAATATTTTTATAAGACATTTAAAACACAGATAGATGTCCTGGCTTCGAGTGACATGTATGGAAAGGCAATCTTTTCAGAACAAGGCAAGGGAGAAAAAGCTGAGGGACTTGGTACAAAAATCAAACAGCACTCTCCCCGCTGCAACACCCAAAAAACCCCGGCCACGGTTTTTCTTCAGGTAGAAGATAATAGAGCAGGACAATTTCAAACTATTTCAAGTGACAGTAAGATAGAAAGAGTTCTCTGCATTCAAAACAAAATGAACCTGCTCAAAGATTTAGGATATAACAAAAAACAAGGCAAACAAAGGCTGGAGCAAGAGCGTCCTGAAGGTGGAAGAGCTATATAGACTTGGAGCACACAGCTCTAGTATTTCTGACAAAATACGATTTTCCAAGCCTGGTTTCTCCAACAGATAAACACTTCCATACTTTTCTCTTTGCTGTTAATGAGTACTTTTGGCTTTTTAACATAACTGTGAATTCAAAGATGCTGGGAACTGCACTTGAAACAATATTTGAAAAAATCCTTTTATGCTACTAAGAAAATTGAGGTTTATTGGAGAGAGCATGCATGTAGATTTGAAAGCAGCAGAGAGACACATAAAATGCATGAGAACAAAACAAACAGCTTTCAAAAAAAAAGGGTCAAGGGAGGGATGCCCTCAGCTCTATACCAGGACAACAGTGTATAATATACTCTTGAATGAACAGAAAAACAGGAAGGCAACACCTTCTCTCCCCTCCCCACCAAAAATCCAAACAGCTAAAATCCCACAGATGACAAAATTTACAGTTGTTCAAAACCAGAGAAGACTGGAAAGAATTCCAGATGAACCATGCAAGGCCAGGCCAAGGGACAAATTAAATCCACTGCAGATCAATAAAAAGCCAAGTGCATTTAAATGAAAAATGTGAAGCACTCAAAACTGATTGTTTGGTTTAAGAGTTCTGGAGTAACTCAATATTTGAATCAAGTGTTCAGCAAATAAAGGAAACACACTGCTAGATATACAAGGATACAACTTAGAAATAATATTTTTTTTCCATTTTCAAGACGAAAGCATTCACATGATTATCTAAAGGATAAGACGTACAAGACTGTTGTGCCACAGCATAAATCAGAAGCATGTTCTCCATCAGAGTGCTGTGTTCAGCTCTTATAATCTGATCTCTTCTTGAGATAGCAGATATAGTAAAAGCCTCAGAAAATGGTGACAAGAATAATTTGGAACAAAGACAGATTTCTGTACAGAAGGAAATGGAGAAGTTTGAAGCAACCACACTAATGGGAGATGAATAAATTACTGAGGATGTAAGAAAAAAGGAAATGTAGTAAAGACAACAGTGCTCCTATACACTCTTGTCTTGCAGGAGCAAAGGCATTTTTTAAACAGCAATACATTTAGAGCTGCTAAAAGGAAATGTGTGTTTGTTTAGTTGGTTTCGTTCCGTGGCCGTGCTCTGGTGATCCAGTTTTATTTTGTTTATATTCAACATTCAATCTGCACTATATTTTGCCACAAGCTACGACAAAGATCTCCAAAAGATTCAGAGGAAGTCTAGAATTTTATGAAAACTAGTAATCTACTTTAGGTAGGGAAAAGATCAGAAATACCAAACTGTCCTCTATAGCTGTAGGAATTAAGGTTTTTACGGTACAGAACCAAACTGACAGAAAAGACAGGATTTCCCCTTTGGGCCTTGAACATAACTCCCTACCTTAGATAGGGCCCTGGCAAACAGCAGGCGAAGAACACGCACACAGGCTGCAGAACTGGTCCATTAAGACACCTAATCCTCTGCAGAGTGGTATGTCCACACAGTAAGGCAGAGGAATCTGGGAGCAGGAGAACACAAAGCTTTGCCACAAGGCTTTCATCCCAGGAATGCTACATGCAGGGTATTCGTGTGCTCTGTTCAGAAGTGGCCCTTGCAACATTTGGAACAAGAAACTGCACTAATTTCCCACCACAGGGAACTGGCACACTGAAGAAGCTGCTGGGTTGCATCAGGGCCGTGCCATCACAGTGGTCTGGCACAAACTACGTCCTTCAGACACCATCCCTTGGCAGTGTGCACGAGTGCTCGTACGCAAGGTATTTACAACAGGAGGAAGCTATGTGTGTCCCTAGTACTACAGTGTACACTCCTCACCAACTTACTCCTGAGTGTACGAGCCCTGTGTTATGCATGACAGCATAAGATCTTTTTTTTTTTTATATCTAGAAATCACCCCAGAAGTAGGTTAGCCTGGCAGGCTTGCAGCACTTCATTTACATATGAGTCAATCCTTCTGCAATACAAACATTAGTGATGCGTTCCCCACTGTCCTTCTATTTATACTCACTATTTCACCTGCAGGCATCCCAAGTTAATTAAACAAATCAATCCCATTGAGATAATTGTGTCTCAAGCAAATTAACACAATTAGCCTTATAAAAAGAAAATCCAAGCACTACTATATTTCTTCATATAAATCATGTGCTTGTTCCTCTAACTCTAGGTTTGTGGCTATCTAGGAATATGCATTAAAATGAAAAGTATGACACACCAAACTGGCTGATGTGTGACTGTTACAGCCAATAGCTGCTCTCTTTGCATCATTCACATCTCCGAAATCTGAGGCGCCCATCAGAAATAAATGTTCTTAAAGAAGAAATAAGCAAGAAATAAGCAGTGGACGCTTCACAGCTTTGAGACAGACTCTGCTCCAAAACAGTGTATTACCTTGACATTTACAACCAGGGTGAGACATGCAGTGAGCTGGTTAATTGGATATACCAGGGGTTTGAGGCACCCTTAATTCTTTCTTCTCTGGTCAGGTTTACAGAAACCCCTCTGGAACAAAGCTGAAGTTCTACAAATGACATCCCGGTACCTATACTTTTACAAAGACCTGTGCCTCCCACCCTAAAGTGTAACAAAACTGCTATGGTAGTTGAACAGACACTATCATTTTTGGCCACCTGCGGTTTTCAGGGTGTCTTTTTCCCTGTGGCAACATCAGAGTAATCCATCACACCTCAGCCTCCCCAGTCACAGCCCATCCTCTATCCAAGACCTCAACCACCTTGCAGCAGGGGCAGGGGCTGGTGTCTTTTACTACCACTCCTGGTGACAGAAGAGGCCACAACTTTTGGCTGAAAGCTGGAGATTTCTCCAAGTTAACGCGGGAACACCGAGCAGGTCAGAGCCCACAAGGAAAAGTGACGAGCAGTGATGAGCAACCTGCAACTAAAAATGGAAAACTTAAGAGGATAGTGTGCAAAACCACATCCCTGTGAGCTGAAGCACCAGACCAGGCGGCTCTTTCTAGAGGTGGTAAAACGTCCACCATGCTCTGGACCGAGGCCTCGCAGTTGCCTGGGGTGGCTTTGCTGCCTCTTTCCGCGTGAGCCTGCAGGCAGCGAGGGCTGCTTGAATGCAGGAGACTCCACCAGCTTCCCAGCTGGCGAGGAGCCGCCGAGCAGAGGCAGATGAGGGTGTGTGTGAGCACGCAGGAGAGGCAGAAAGCAAGATGTTAATGGAGCTCCCCGGTAATATCTGTGCTCTCCTGTCTCCCTGCAGATGATTCAGGGAGGGCCGAGCCGCTCCTCCCCTGTGCCTCCCGCCGGCTGCTAAGCAACTGCAGCAGCGCACGGGGCCAGGCAGGCACCCAGCCCTAACTTCTCCTTTCGAGGGAATTCAAGAGCCTTACGACAGCGCATCAGCTGCAAAACTGGCCACTGGTGCTGAGTTCCTGAGAGTAATTATGGGCCAGAGAGAAGAAAGGGAAGAGAAATGATGGGCGGGTGAGGAGGGGACAGCAGGAGCAGGAGATCAGTCTTGTGCTGAGGGAGGGTATGCAGAAGAAAATTTAATGGAAGACTCCCCATCCTTTTTGGAAATTGAAAATACAGTATTCCTTTTTTTTTTTTTTTTTTTTTTTTTTAAAGCATCCCAAAATGAAAGCATTTTTCCCTCTTGGCACATTTCTCATCCCCGTGGCACCGTAACCAACAAATCACACTGGCTCAGCTGACATGGGTAAGATGGTAACAGAGCTGTTCCATTTGCAGTCATGGTCACATTTGCATGTTGACCATCACAGCCGCCCTCCCACCTGGCCCAGGGTTCTGCTGCAAATCTGCCCTGCAGAGCTTCCAGCCTTGACCCCAGGCAGGTGCCCCTTCACTGAGATAGCTCAATCCAACTGTGCACCACACAGAAAACCAGGTTACTGAAGTGGGCTGCCGACAAACCGGCCATTCCCTTGTGGAAAATTATTTTTGATATGATCTTTTCACTAGCTTGGTTCACCAGAGAGCTGCACAAGTCAGTTGGTCAGCACAGGCAATGCCAACCCCTTCAGGCACCCCACCCACTGGTGAAGAATCTCAAGTCCCTCAATGTGGCAGCGCAGAAAATGTTATCCCCCAAAGTTACGTACTGGGCCAAACAGGCATTCATCCCACATTTCTTGTTTCACCATTCTGAACTGTACACTGCACTTAGCATTTTCATTACCCCCACAAACTACTGGCATAACCAGAAACTAGTTCTTATTAATTAAAAAAAAAGAAAAAAAAGAAAAAAAAGAAAAAAAAAAAGTACTGTCTTACAAAATACATTCTCTTCAGGAAAGTTAGAAGGAGAAAACTTAATTTATGAGGTACATAAGTCTTTCACTAACTTCATTTTACAGAACACAAAAATCAGACTGTTTACTTATAAAAGTACCGACTAAATATAAAGTGAACTAAACACCATATCAATTCACAAGAAACAGTACAAACTTCTACATATATATTTATCCATATATCATTTAGGTGTCAGAACGATAATACATAGCAGGAATACAAAGATACTTTATTACAGGACAGTCTGGGAAAAGGGATAGATATCTTATCATAAAGTGTATTTAGAAAACTGGTTCCATGGCACAGGATCCACAGACACAGATGTCCTGTCATAAAGAATTCATTATTTACAAATATACTAAAGAACACTCCATTTGCAATGAAGTACCATAAATAATTCACATGTGATACGTGTCAGAAGTTAAGGCAGTGGCATTTTCTCTGCCATCCTCAGGGAGCTTCCCATATTCAGTGAAACAGAGCTCTGCAGTAACATCACAAATGCAGTGAGAACATTGGATCGTCATAAAAACACAAAACTTCATTCCCCACTAAAGGCTCCCCCACCAACACAATATAGGACATATTAGTATATCCTGTATCTCCAGATAGAGACTTCTACACAAGCATTGCTACTGTGGGGACAAGAAGGGCAATTCCTTTGCTTTTAAATTGAAATGTATGAATTTTATTTCCACCCCGTGAATAAAAATGGAATTGCTATCGTGGGTCCACTGCCCAGGTGCTGCAGTGTTGCACAGCTCTACCTCCTGTGCCTTGCTCCATCCCAAAGAGGCACATCCAGAGGCAGGCAGGCAACTCAACAAGTGTTGATCTCCCTCTCCCTGTGGAACACATGGGAACACATTTGACACAGAGATGGAAATTTCTAATTTCTATTTGAAATTAGATCAGCACAGTTTTTATTTTATATGGATGAACAAAGAGTCACCAGGAAGAGAAAAATAATCCATTGTTACTGATATGGAATGAATCTGGAAATCCAACCTAATTATGGAAGATCCCTAGTGCATTAGCTTTTCTTTTTCCATGACCTTTACGAATTCCCCTATTCCCCATAAGATTAAAAAAAAAAAAAAAACAAAAAAAACCTTTGATTGTAAGTTCATTTTCCTCTCTATTCTGTTTGTCCCATTCTTTTCTCCAGCAGGATACATGCAAAACTTGACTTATCTGACTCCTTCAATCTTCCTCAAAGAAACAAACCAAAAAACCCCACATTCTCAATTATTAAATAAAAAAACCCCAAAGCCCCTCAGGACCCCCTGTAACCTAGCTACAGAAGCCACTCTCCATATGGATGGGTGGGCAGGACTTAAATTCTGTTCTCCCTTCTGAGTCAGGAATCAAAACTCAGCAGATCTGCCAAAGAGAGAAAAGAAACAACAAACCAAGAAAACCTTACCAGCCTCCTAGAGATGATACTCAAGAAATTGGGCTGATATAGTATTTCACAGCATCATGTGGTCTCTACCCACCTCTCACAGATGTGGAAAACAGAACAGACCATCACAATCATCAGTGTGACCTTCCACCCAAGGTGTGGCACAGACTTACATGCAGATATATGGCTTGCTATAAACGTACACACAGCAATACTCTCCCTTGTAAAAATCATCTAGTCTAATTCCCAGGCAAGTGATTAGGAATCCATCATGTCCAAAGGGAGTTGTTTTAGCAAATAATTTATTCTGTTTAATAATTTGTGTGTTAGAAGTAGCCCAGATTCATCTGGTTTCAACTTTCAGCTATTCAATCTCATTACACCTCCTCCTACTAAACTGAAGAGTTTTGTACTTTTGTACTTTTTGTATTTTTTTTCCTCTATAGATATTTGCAAAATACAACTCATCCACTTCACCTGAAGCAAGCATGCAAAGCTTTTTATTTAAAAAAGTCTAACAGTAAAACAGGTTTTCCAACTGTAATCAATCTCTCAGCTTTCTGCAGGCACGTAAGAATTGGACTCTATTCCAGTAATGATCCTGGGCCATCACACATTGGTAAAACATTATATGCTCCTAGAAGACATGCTTGGCTTTTGCATCCAAAAAACATACCCAATCTTCCAGCAGCAAGGCCTCTGTGTTTTGTTAGCTTCTTCCCATCGCCCCAGCTCCCTTCCAATGTAAACTCTCTCCTGAACGTAGCGAGCCCTACCGTCTGCATAATGTACAGAGTTGGACTGGCCTGTGCTAACATTCAGACTACCCAAATAAGCCCACACTAAAAGGAAATTAACTCCCTGTGTGACACAGGACATATGTGCCATATCCCTGATTTTTGGTGGCATTTTCAAATTTAGAAAGAAATAGCTTTGTTCAGTATAATTACTAATGACGTTGGAATATAACTACCTCAGTTCTACCAGCTAAAGGCTGTTACTTCTCCCTTCCTTTTCCAAGCACTAACATTGCCTCACCCGTTTATACTCACTACATTAATCCTGCATATATGTGCACATACATAAATGTGATGGAAGTCCCAGCATAGTCTGTTCCTCTCTGCAGAAAAGCACTGAACAGCATTGGGTGTGCATTTGATGTCCTCTCAAGCAGCAGTACATAACAGTTCAGCAGAGTGTTGTGTGCTGGTCCATTTTGAGCATTGGATTGAGCATGGACAGCATTTTTAGATGTGACCTTCAACTGCCCCTGTAGAAAAATTTAAGTTAAAACATATCCTAGTTAAGTCAGTGTAGGACTGCAGTTTATTGTTTTGTTGTTGTTTTGGTGTTTGGCTGGTTGTTTTTGTTTTGGTTTTTTGTTTTTTATTTTTTCTTTATGTAGTATCTAATAAAGCATCAGCAACATTAACATTAGGGTTATTAGTTTACTTAATATTATGATGTTCCATTAGACAAGGGATAATACAATTGTAGGCTGGAAATTAACTATGGAAACATGTTGATATGGTTATATGAAGTCATGAAACTTTTTCAAATGCAGAAGCACTGCTTCTACAATACAGTTTAAACAAGTTAACTTATTTCAACTGTATATGCATAATAAACTTTCGCTCTATGCTGTCATATCAGATACTCATTCTTCCAAAACAAAAATATTCGTTTTGGTTTTTTAAATACAATAAGGCATTTAATGACTATTAAAAAAAAAAAAACCCCTGTGGCTGAACTTGAGTCAGAACATAGTGCTGCTTCTGCTTTCAGCCCAAAAAGGAGAATTCCTGTCATCTTTATTAAATAGCAGTAATATTAATTGACAAAATAGCAATTCAATTGTAATGCTTTTGCTTTTTTAGAGTAAGAGCACTTTATCTTTTAGACAAACAACACCAGCATTGCAGTGGTGTGCTAGAAAAGAAGAATGAAGGGGAGCAGGGGCAGAAAAATCTGAACTCATTGTCACAGCAGAGTCAGAGGTGGTGAGGTCAGCTGATGTTCCAGCTTATAGGAGAGGATTACCTTCAAAAGAAGGGTATAGATGCCAGACCCAAGTGCTCATTGCTATTTTCCCCATATGGATTTATTCCCAAAACAGGAATATAATGTAGACCTAAAGGTGTTCTCCCAGGCTAAACTTTAATAGGGCTTGAACTTTTTAACAAAGGTCAAAGAAATTTCAACACAGCTCCTCAGGTTAGTGTTGCCTGAGTAAAACCTGTGCAACCGTTTGTTGAGCCCTAGCCCAACGGCGGAATTAATTACCAGAATTAATTACTAGCCACAAGGCCTTCCCTAGGACATTAGAACATATCTACCACAGCTCATTTAAAAATGAAATGTTTTATTCGCCATACCTAACAAACGATGGCCAATTTGTCCATCAGGAGAACACACCCTGTACCACTACGTAGTTGTTCCTAAATAATCAAGCTGAGGACTCACTTCTCTGAATAAGTAGGATTGGAGGTTTTTTTACTGTTCTGGCCTCCATCACAAAGTTAAAGCTATTTCCTCATTTCTGAGCATGCTAATATCCAAGCAAGGGAGAGGCAGAACTTTCACTTCTCACCTGCTCACAGAAAGGTCACACCTCACTGTTAACAACTCAGCTGAAATACAGCAAAAAGCTCCAGTCATCTGGGACAATGGGAATCTTTCCCATGCTCTGTGAGCTGGTTTCAACCAAACCAAACCATTTTAGTAAGCCCACATCAAGCCTGTGGCAGAGGAGACCTGGAGCACGTGCAGGACAGAGACACTCTGAAGCTGGGGACAGGGCTGCAATGATCCCCCCACTATGAAGAGTGACATCTTCATCCCAGTGACACCTTGCTGCTTGCATGGGTAAGGGCATCACTATCCTGCAGGAAGAAATTCTGGCCTGTGAGGGTGGTGAGACACTGGAGCAGGTTTCCCAGAGAAGATGTGGATGCCCCATTCCTGGAAGTGTTCAAGGCCAGGTTGGACAGAGCTCTGAGCAACCTGGTCTAGCGGGAGGTGTCCATGCCCATGGAAGGGGAATTGGAACAAGATGATCCCTAAAGTCCAACCCAAAACATTCTGCGATTCGATGAAAGCACAACCATACTGTGGACATGCAGGTTAAAACGCTGACAATTGTTATTCTGCAGGCAGGTTGCACACTGGCCTATTTTTCAGCTTTTGAAGTATTATCCAAACGCCAAAGTAGGCTGAAAGACTACCTCTTGCAACTTTGTATTTCTATTATAGGCTCCAGCCAGTCTCTTGCCTTTTGTGGCTGCATGTATTTCCTATTTAAGAAAAGGACTACAGCAGTTCCTGGTTTGCCACATCTTCGAATAGAGAGTTTGCGCAGCAGCTTCCTCTGCCCTGCGCTACTCCGCGCTGGTGAACACCCTCTTCCCTCTCAACCTGCTCAGAAATATGCTCAGCCACCTACAAAGCCAATTGACAGACAAAAGGTAACAAAATGAAGGATTTCCAAACCACATCCATGATGACAGTCTATAGGACTTTTTGCTGCAAACCTAGGTTTCAATCCTCCCTTCTCCATCTGCACCTTCTATCTCTTTCAAAATAATGAGCAAACATTTCTCCAGCTTCACAAATCTGGCACATTTCATCTTCCTTGTCATTTTAGAGATACTATTAATACCAAATAGTTTGTGTGTAAGAACACTGTGCACTTTTGTAAAGCTTTATTCAAAGCATCCTGTGATCTTCCACTGAAAGCATTAATTTAGTAGTTTCACAGTACTTCTGAGGCTTGTATTATAAATTGTCTCACACAGGTGGAAACTCTTAAGGCTAAAGTGACTTGCTGTTGGGCTAACCACCAGAGATCCTCATGCCTTGCCTCCCCAAAATCTGTATTTCAGCATTTCTGGCCAGCCCTTGCTCCAGCACTTCCTGCCCAGCATCCAACTTCAGATGTCAGAGTCCCATTCTTTCTCTATTGCCACACCTGTGTAGGTGTCTGGCAGAGCTTCCCAGACAGTCTCTTCTGCCAAAGACCTCCTGAAATTAAGTAATTAAATGATTAACGAAAAAGTTCATCACCTGCTAAGAAAACTATTTACACAAACCCCATTTCCACCTACACCAATCTGTATGGCTGTGTTTCTATGTCCCAGCCACACCGCCTGAACACGAAAAGCTCACATTAACCCCTTCCAAATGAAAAGAATACTCTCAGGACCTCTTTAAAAATTATTTCCCTGGATCAGCAAGAGACTGCTAGCAAGTATCACATAAGTCTCAATTTGTTTTAAATAGGAGAAAAGTAACATAGAATGTCTATCTCTCACCTTCAACTATTCTTCAGGTGCTATTCTACGATTAAATAAAAGTGTATTTCTTTAATAAGAAGAAAATATACACATATATGAAAGAGGACAAGCGATCAGAAAAAGAGTAACACTTCAGTATTACAACAACAGCTAAAAACATGAGGAAATAATTTTAAATTTAATCACTAGTGAAAACTAAAGCCATGCATGAAAAAAAGGCAGCCTATGCAAATGTGAACTTGTCTTGCATAACAGACAGCACAGGATCTCCAAACTGTATGTGACTCACAAGTGCCTAAAGAGTATAGCTTGCTTTGATTCTTGCACCAGGATCCATCAACATCTGGCCATACAGTTATCTTTCTTGTTTTAATAAAAGCACGTTAAGAAGAGGATTTGTAAGAGAATACCTTGTATTAACCACTATCACTTATGGTTTTGCTGAACAGTGGACATGCTGCTTTCACTCAAATCTCATGTCACACCAGGTCTCACCAGAAACCAGTGTCAGAACTTCAGATCATCCTTGACTACTGATGCTTTCTGAAGTCTGCATTAAACAAGAGTTTTCATGTCCTTTTGTGTGTTAAGCAATCAGAGCTACAAATCATTTCAAGACTCACTCCTCATCAGAGTTATTCAGAGCATGCCGTCTTATTCCCTTCATTCCCTCACGCCATGTCTGAAAACCGGAGAAGCAAGGGCACACCCTCATCTGGCTCCGACCCTCCAACCAGAACTGAGGAACAACAGCTGCTCCCTGAGTCAGGGACACATGGAGCACACATTCAACAACTGCTAGAGAGATAATGCAGACATCCCCGGAGAGTTCTCCAACCATCTCTCTTGGTAGAAACGCCAAGTTTTCTAGGCAGCATGGGCCATCCAAAAGATCATAAAAGGAAAGAGTTACACAGCAAGCTACACAGGTATATCCCAAGCATGTTTTTCAATCAGTAAGAGCTTGTTGGATATCCTCCTGGCATCGTGTCAGAAAGCTCTGCTTCCACTGAGCTTTGTTAGTGGGATTGATGGTGTAACTGATTCAACTTTAGAGAATACTTCTACTGGAGATTTCATCACCTGCCTCTCTTAAGGCTACTAAAGGGGGTGATATTTTAAGCTGCAAGTCAGAAGAAGAAAGCAGAGAGAAAAAGGACAGAGATAATTTGTTCTTCCAAGTTGTCTGCTTGAAGACAACTGGAAGAAGTCCAGAGGAAGTTTAAGTGGGACACAGACAGGTCTACTCATTTCTCTGTCTTTTAACAGCACAGACTAGGGTAAGGGCCAGCCTGCACATTTCTTCTTTGTAAAAGAAATAGCATGCCATTATAACACCTAGCAATGCACAGGATCAAAGTGACAACACTAGTATATATTAGAGGTAAAATTCTTCTGAGCCTGTGACAGACAGGCCAAACAGAGCATTCCCTGACCAGCAGAAGATGGCTTTGGTGGGAGGGTACCATCACTCAAATCCCCATAGCCATCCCCCATAGCTGCCCTAAGGCAATCACTTGAGTCACTTCACAGCGAGATGCCCCAAATGAGGCTCTGTACAACATCTCTATGGAAGTAAAAGTCTTGACCTTTTTAATCTCCACGAGGTGTGTTCAAATACTACACTCACAGACAACTGTTGAAATAAATCATGAAAGCAGTATACTGTTAAGGCTCTCACCATTTGGAAGCAAAAGGCCAATAAAGTACAAAAGCAACAAGCCTACTTTATTCCTGATAAAATGGAGGAGGAAAAACAGACCCAACCCTGCTGGCACTCTCTGCAGTCAAATTCCTTTTGACAATTTATGAACTTTTTTTCTTCCTCCTGTTTAACAAAATTACTTCAGCAGTATAAAAGTTGGCAGCATAGCTATCTCAGAAGAAAGCTGCTCCATTCCTTATTGGTAAGCAGTGCACACACGCACAAAACCCCACACCCACAGGAAATTGAGAGCTATTCATTTAGTTTTAGCCAAGTCTTTGTGAGACTGTACCTTTTGACTATTAGCTGATGGTAAACGTGCAACTGTCTGGTACTTAATCTCATATAAAAACTAGACCAAAAAACCCTATCAATATTAAATTTAACCTTCAAAAAAGAACACAAGTGGTATGAACGCAATTGTCTGGAAAAATGCTACTTAGCGAAAACAAAACAACTACTCCCCCACATACATGCAATATTTAAAAGAAAGAATTCAAAGCTGTAATTATGTTCACACAAACCTAAACTGCAGAGTACAAGAAGTTCAATGATACAAAATCCTGTATTATTTGTAATGACACCATGTACTTCCTCTTGGGTGGGTTTTTTTTGTTTGTTTGGGGGTTTTTTTTGTTTGTTTGTTTGTTGTTTTTTGTTTTTTGGGGTTTTTTTTTGGGGGGGGGGTGTTGTTTGGTTGTTGTTGGGGTTTTTTTGGTATTTTGGGAGACTGATGGGATGCTGTCCATTGCCATTACCAGGGATAAGAAAGAAAATATGAAACCAATTCTTGTCATCTGTACTGAACATGAAACCTGGAGCAATGGTAAGCAAAAATCAAGTAAGGCTACTTTCTGGTCAAGTACAGTTTTAGCTGGGTATAGTTTGTCAGAGCAGCAGCTGGTTTTAATACAGCCATAACACAAAATTACAAACTTCTAGGAATTAAAAAAAAAAAAAGAAAAAAAAAAAAGAAAAACAAGAACTCCAAGAGATGCCCTTGGGGAACTGCATTTGGGAAGGCAGCAATCCTGTAAGAAATGACTGGGGGTTAAAGCAGACACCATCTAGACACTAAATTTCCTGCACAAATCTGCAGCTAAGCGAGGAATTGTAACCTCTGGATGGATAAGAGCATTATTTCATATAAGGTGACGCAGGGAGGGAGAGTGTTATCTAAAAAACAGTAACAACAAGGGCAACATGCATTTCTGGTCTATTCACTTTGGAAAAGAAAATACCACAAGAACAGTGAAAGATTCAAAGAATACATCTTATATCAAGAGTTTAAACAGTCTGCATATTTGGCTTATCAAAGAGGATAATGGTTATCAGTGACTTACCAACAAAATGGCTAAATGTCTCTACCAAAATTACTCAGAAGATAAAGAATACATTAGCCAAAGCTAGGCCCCCAAAGGATGCATCTGGTCAGATGAATAGGTTTTGAAGAATTCAGAATTAATCTTCTCTGCCTGACTGTACGTAATTACAGTTGATTGATATGATGCATAGCATGCTCAGAAACTCATTGACAGCAAGCTTGCTAAATGCAGTTTCTCCAAGAACCACTTTCTATCTTATCCAGCTACAATCTTGTGCAATTTCTTTGGCATTTACATCCTGCCCACTGGAGCAGTGCTATCCCTTCACAAATACAGACAAATGCATTCGGGTCACTCCAACAGGTATGGCTCTTGGAGCACAACTCTTCAGAAGCACCTGCTGCTCCCTACGCATTCCCTGTTAGAATATTCAAATCAAAGTTCATTTGTCTTCAAAGCGCTCCAAGGCCTCATTTCAGGGCATTCAAGGCTTTTGCCAGAGCTCCAGGACAGACAGCAATCTACTGTTCTGCTGCTTTACCTAAAGTTAATTGGCGCTGGAGAATTCAAATTTTTGTGTGGATAAACGAGGAACGTGAAGTGATTTCCAAGTATGGAAATGGCAGGTTTGAGAAACAAAGTTTATGACATCCATCTGTGTCTCTCTCCTTTTGTATTTAGCAAAAGCACTATGCATTATACTACATCCAGGTACTATATTGCATCTCTCCAGGGGTAAGGAGAAACAAAAATGGGACAGGCCCCCTACTGTCATTTATAGTCAGGAAAGGACATCTCTGTAAGGTAACACCAGAAATTATGGACTCACTATAGAAATCACTGAGTGAGAGGTCATGATCTGCTCTGGCAGGACAGGAAGATGCAGGCAGGCACCAGATGCTCATTTTGGGGACAGAAGCCTTCGAATGTACTTCAAAGACTATGTTTTCTAAAACTAAAGCCCATTTCTTGGTGTTTATGAAGCCCACAAGTAACCAGGGCCCTGGCTACTGTCTGAGCATTGGGAGGGCCACCAGAGAGTCCACAAAGTCCCACCCAGAGCGCTGGGCTGCCTGGGCACTGAGAGCTGCCTGCTGCTCCCAGCCCCATCACCCCAATGGGTGGGACAGGGAGAGCTCTCAGCCCCTTCAACACATCCTCTCTTCCACCTGGAGAATGGAAGTTACCACCTGCTGCTGGAGGTCACTCATGAGCCCAGACAACCCCTTTTTTGAGGCAGATTAACAGCAAACTAGCTTTTGGTGTTCTCTGAGCTCTGTCTGGATTCTTTACCTAATACTTTCCTTTAATTTGAATATCATGGGAGGGTTTAAGTTAAATTTAATCTCATATGTGAATTTTTCAATTTTTCACTCAGCCACTCCCCCAGATATTATTTTTAGACTTGTTTATTTTATATATATTTTTTTTTAAACAGCAAGTTACTAGCATGTCTGAAGTTAGCAGCCAAGCCTGAGCTTGGAAACTGCACAGCCTTCACACGAAATGGGTTTCAGAGAAAAAAGCAGAACATTTCTGTATCTCACTACACCAAGCAGCAAACCTTTAACCTCACTGCTAGGAACGTCAACTAAAATTTTCCTCTTAACTCCGTCTGGCACCCTGTCTTTAATTTAGGAAAGGTTTGATATGAAGAATGGACAGTCAAGAGGGAGATGCAGAGAGAAAAGAAAAGAGGAAGAGATTCAAAAGATTGGTAGTGGTGGTTGGCACTTTGGTGCCAAGAGTCAATCAGATCCATTTCCTAAATTAACAGGAAAAAAAGGAAAAAAAACCAAAACAAAGTAGTCCCTATAATCTCTCATGTTCTTGGAGCCAGGCTCAACAAAAGCAGAGAAGGTTCTCCATACCATGGCAGGACTTCGACATCTGAAGAACAATAATTAATCACTTCAACAGTAAGCATCATCCTCTTTTTACTGAAAGGGGAGCTGACTCAAAGGCAACCGAGGGAGTTGCCCAAAACCACACCACCAGTCATTAGCAGAGCTGCAGTTGGAAGTTTCTGGCTGCCAGCACTATTTTCAATCACTGAAATCGGCAGGCAGTCCACAGCCGCAGAGCTGGTACCCTGTGTGCTCACCAGGGGAAGGGCCACCTGCTCCCCACGCCCCATCTCCCAGGGAAGGGCCACCTGCTCCCCACTCCCCATCTCCCAAGGAAGGGCCACCTGCTCCCCACTCCCCATCTCCCAGCTCCAGTCACGCCACCAACACCAAGGAAGGATGAAAGGTCCGTGCGTCCAGCCAGCATGGTGGGCTCAGGGATCAGCCCCAGCACTGATGCTCCCATCACCCCACGGCCCTGCTCCAGTGGGTGCCCACCCTGAAGGGGCAGCTGCACCCCCCAGGAGCTGCCCTGGCACTCACCCTGTGCCCGGGCTCCCCCTGAAGCCCAGAGGACTTCGGTCAGAAAAATAACCCTCGGGAGAAGTCGAAGCCAGTGGTTCTGGCCAGGTTTAGTACCCAGCCCGGCTCACTGGGTGGAGTGAAAGAGGCAACAGGCTTCCCAGAGACTGCACACCTCAACTGCTCCTGACCTTTGTGCTTCACGCACTCCAAGGGGAAGTTCAGATCAGTTCACTGCTCAAGAAGAAGCTAAATGGCTCCTTCCATCTCATCCCTATAGCTTCAATGTGCATTTTACAGTACTGATTTCAGATTCTCTTAATTGCTTAGTCAAGAGTGTAAAGTTACTTACATCTCACAGAGCCAGCCAGCTCACAACGAGGATATTCCAAAGCCAAAGATAGCGCTTTTTGTAAGGGTAGTTGGAAAAGTATTAAATAGGTGAACTTCCATTCTTAATTTTTACAGAAGCAACACCATTCAGCAGTTTGGGAAACCCAGTGTGACAGAGACGTGGAGGGGGAAGTGAGTATCCTACATTTACACTAAAAGCAGAACCACAGAAATTTGATTTTTGTAGCATAATTAGTCTTAATTCATATATAAAATTACATCTAGGTCTCTGTTATATCAGCTGGATATACTCCCCTCATTTCTATATTCTGCCTGATACCTGCCTATACTGAGTTCTCCAGACATTCCTTCCAACTCACTTGATCCTTTGAAGCTGACAGTTATCTACCAATTCCAGCACTGAAGTAATTTATTCTTTTAGAAGTGTTAAGCATTTAAAACTTGAAACATCAGATTGTGCAAATATTCAAATTTTCTGGAAGAAAAAGAAAAGGAAAAAGCATTTACCTTGATGTCTACATTTATGTATATATTCTCCCCCTACACACTCTTATCTAGAGGCTTTTCCTCATGCATGAGATTTCCCATTTTTCTGCTTGTGCTTTCCAGGTACTTTCCACATATTGTGACATAACAGCTAAATAATACAAGAAAAGAAACTCAATTTACCTGTTACCATTTTATTCAAATTACCTTTCTTATCATGAAAGTTTTCCTAAGATGGCTTCTGTAGGGACAAAAGCATTCACTGGCAATGTCAAAGGAAATTATTAAAATTCATCTAGCAGTGATGCAAGAGCTTTGTGCTGACCTGCACTAACACAAGAAGAAACCACAATGTACCAGTTTGGACAGAAGTAATTCCTGGACTTTGCCTCTATTTGGTCTCATCAAAATCAAGCGTTACTCCCGGTAAACAAGACAAACACACCCAAAATGAAAAAAAAAAAAGAAACCAAAACCCACACAAACACTTCAACGAGTTACTGTGGTTCTGTATGTGTAAAATTGGGGGTTTCACTGCCAAGACTCGTTAGAAAAGAACAACCAGAAAATGTTTGCAAAACAGAATACTATTATGGAGGGCATTAACAGCTATTAATAATAGAATATACATCAACCTAGTGCTTTTTAGATAGTCAGTATTAATTGGCCACCTAATTTGGAACTGTTAAGACAAGAGACCTTGCAGACACCATTTGTCAGGTCTAAGCTAACAGTGGGTGAAAATAGGCCTGATAACAGTTACTTCCTTGTCATTTCCTTTCAAAAATGACACAATGCTGTTTCAGCGATCAAAGTCATTTTTATCTCATAAGTGTACCTCTAAAAATAGATTGGCCCTTATAGAAGGATTTTATATTTATGATCTGAGCTATCGGGCAGACCTCATGCTAAACTGGACTTCATGCAATTCACAACCGCTCCGGGTTGCTCGGAAGGAAGAAAGATAAAGGCACAGGGAAATATGGGGAAGGAAAAGAAAATACTGGGTGAGAGGTCTGGCACCTATCAACATTGCTGCAAGCTTGCCAAGTCTCATAATTTCATCACTAGGCGTCAGAAATATGAAAAGAGCTATTACTCATTTTTTTAATTCTACCCCATCATGTAATCGGCGGAACAGATGCCAAAAGCCAGCCATTACAAGGAAGTCGCCATGGCCAGCATTAAAACAAGATTAGTTCTGCAGAGACTGGACCATCTATTGTTGCTTTAAATGGGATCTAAACCCCTTTAATTGCAATGGCAGCAAGAAATATGGGGGTGCTTCAGACTAACTCCTCCAGAAGAAGAGACAGAAGGGAATGGATCAGGAAATATCCATGAAAACTAAGCAACCAAGGAAAAACATTGATAGGAGGCACAGTCAAGACCTGAGGGCATGTTTGGGGCAGAATCCAGATGACTGTGTGGAAGGATGAAAACCTAAATGTAAATGAGGAGAGGGAATGCAGAAAGGGAGCAGAAGGTTAAAAAAAAAATGAAATAAATGAAGTGACACAGATGACATCTTTAGTAGTTATGGATAATTGAAAGAATGAGTGACACCTGCAGCCTTGAGGAGGAACATGACCAGGACAGACACTTCTTGCAACACAGGAGGACCAGGAGTGGGACAGTAGCATTTCTCCAGCCCAGGCTGCTGATGAAAGGATAACAAATCCCTCTCAGAGAAAGGGGAGCAAGATACACCCATTCCTAGCTCAGGATTGAATTTTACAGTAAGAAGGCATCACACAAAATGAGGACAGAATATTTCCTTTTAGAGGTGAAAGATGACAGCCAGTGGAAAGTGCTCCTTCTTTATCACAGAATCTCATTTTAATGCCAGCCCAGTTGCTGGGATCCACCTTGCAGTTTGCACATGCTTGGGACTGGCAACAAAGCAGTGGTGAGAGGAGGTGTGAGGTGTCATGGCCTCAAGCTGCAGAACTTGCTAAAAACAGAGCCTCCTCAGTGGTTCTTTTACAAGATGGGGGAGAGTGAACTTGCACTGGGAGAGACAGTACAACAGCAATCAGCTGCTGTGCTACAAGAGCTGCCCATGCCACACCACACAGATTTGTCAATATTTACTCCACAGAAGAGGGCAGTACATAAAATTAAACAACGTCATATATGTACACTATATAATACATATATAATTCATGAGAATAAAGTCTTCAGGAAATACCAGCAGCTGAATGACTAAATTGTTGTCTCACCAAATTGTCCCGTCCCGATTGCTGACGCGCACCGAAGCCCCCAGCGTTGCTTCGACACTGGACAGACTTCTCAGTGAACTGAATCTGAACAAAGCAGCCTGAACAGGAGCACTTCCACCTGTCCCATTCTGGCTGTGCTTCCCTTCAACAAGAGCACGCACACACACACCGGTGGCAGTGCCACCGTGGGCACCGCTCGGCCTCCAGCCACGGCAGCGCCGCTGGCACCGTGCGACGGGGTGGTGCGGAGGGGTGCCAGTGCACATTGGCTGAAAACTCTAAGAAGTCCTGAAAACAATTTTAATTACCCATTCTTGGAGAATAGGAGGACTGGTTGGAACACGAGCAAGGGAAGCAGCTTGTTTACATAACAAACGAGGTATGCGTGCGAGGTGCTTTGTGCAACAGCGCTGCACACGGCAAGCTCTCTCACCTGGAGAGCTGTGTCTTACCAACCATACACATACAAGACCACCTCCGTGTAGAGAGTAAGCCTTTAGATAAAATATTCATAACATGATCCAACAGTGGCATGAAAGAGGGTGGTTTGAACGGACAAAATGTCTAATGCTTGCGAAAAAACCCCAAAACAACCAGGCAGCCACCAAGTCTCGGATCCTTGCATACACCACACAGTGCCAAGAGTCATTCAATGTTTTCAGTACTTGCTTGAGCAGCCACCCTCCAAAGGCTAACTCTACTTGGAAAATAAAACTTAAATGAAAAAAGAACAAAAAAATCCCCGACAAACCAAAAACCTCAAGGTGCGTCTACAAGAGCGAAATGTGTGAATCCAAGGAAAAAGTCATTTAGTCCTGATACAATGGCATCATGCATTTAGCTGTTTCCATGACATTTTCCAACCAAGAGCCAAAAAGAACAATAGGGATTTTTGAGGCCTGTAAATGGTAGAGAACTCAGGAAGAAGGGGGAGACAAAAATGAAACAAACAAGTGATAAAGCTGGATAATTGCAGTGTGGATTGTACATTGAAAGACAGTAAGAATCCCTAGGCAATACTACTTCTGTGCTTGGCTGTTTGTTGTTCGAATGTGGTTCTCCCAACACCTAAGAGTTTTAGAGACATCCCCTGCTCTCTAACAGTGGAAACCTCTGAAGTAGAAACCAAAAGGAAAAAAGTATCCATCCAAACACTGCCTTTTAAAAACACTATTAGAAGATAAATTTTAAAAGATCAGCAAACTTGCAGCTTCCTTCAGCACATTAGTGACAGCAAATATTAATTTCAAACTCAAATCTAGAGCATTTCTTCTCATATATACTCTATCTTAATAAAAAACAGTCCAAATTTGAAAATACTGCAACAAGGAAAAAAAGTGTTAAAGTGTAGAAGTTAAAACAGCTCAAAGAGCAGTTTCAATGCTTGAACTTTGAATTTTTAAATATCTGGGGTGGGGATGCGGAAGGAGGCAGTATCTCAAAACTAAAGAAAAACTTCTCTACATCCTCTGTTATTTAAAAAAAAAAAAAAAAAAAAAGCCACCAAAAAACTCTAAAATAATAGCATGACTTGCTAACCCTTGGGTGTGCAAGGGCATTGTTCCTTGTCTTCTGGCCTTGTCTTCTGGCCTTTGTTCACCGGGAGAAAAAAACTGGCTAGAAGCTGTATAGAACAGAAATCGTCTCTGCTCAGAGGCTTAGAGGCAGATTTAACTTAAAAATAATTATCACAATTACTTGCAGGGTTCTGCCAGGGGGAAAAAAGAAAATCTTCAACCCAAAAACCCAACTAGTGTGACAGTTTTGTGCAGGAACATGTTTATCTTACCCTCTCTCTTACCTTATCAGACACATCTCTTCGTCCTATTCAAAACGCATCAAGTCATGAAATTCCATCTGCAACAAAAGGAAAAGCCCATTAATACCTCCTGATAACCTTACAACAGAAGTCTAATAAGCAGTTCAAAGAAAAAAAGAAGAAAAAAAGTTAAACTTCTCCTGCCATTCCAATATAATCAATACAATCTACACCCCAGGCAAGTCGCCGTCCCATTTTGCGGCAATGTGGGAAGCGTGGATAGTAAAGATATCGAAGATGTTGCAACATGCCCTGTAAGAAACACGCTATTCCTCCTTTGGCAGGGCTAACATAGGTGGCCAAAGCATACAGGTTGTCCTGCAGAGTCATAAGTAAGTCTGCAGCATCCTCTCATTAAATTAAATGAGCATCAAATTACATAATGTGAACGGTTGTAAAATGAGACCAACGGTAATGGCTAGAAATAATCCCAGCGGTGTTATACATCGTGGAGACAATTTTCCATCAGACTATCAAACCTTGGTAAGCACTTTTTATCCCCAGGCCAAGAAGCTGTCAGCATGCAGCCTCTCTTAAAAAAAAAAGAAACAGTAAAGCATGCAAGAAACGGATGGAACAAAACTCTCATGCTCAAGTTTAAATGTTACCTACCCCGAACAAGCACATTTAATTTCCTAACACCTTTACAGACCAACCTCTCAAAGCAACCAAGGTGTTTTTATAATATAGGTAAACATGACAGAGTCTGGCATACTTGGGACCAGACGAAGGAATATCACACACCTAACCAACAAATTTGCAACCTTAAAATTGTCAATAAAATTTACAGTCTGGATAGACTCGGGCTTGAACAAACGCTTTGCCACGGCCCTGTTAAGAAGAGACAACATGACCTGCAATCCAGCCAATCCATGAGTCACTAGGGCAGAAGAGAGACCTCCCATCTGGCAACCTAAAAAGCTCTGAGTCTGCCTAGAGTGAGAAGTGTGAATCAAGGACCTGAAAAACCAACCAAAGCAATGCCTTCACACTCTTTTTACCCTTCCAGTGTCCCACCCACAAAGTCCATAAGCCTGTTAGTCCGGTGCTAGAGTGGAAAAGGTCAGAAATGCACAATGGTGAAATGGCACACAAGAGAATACTATTAATAAACCAACAAACAATGCCTAATTTTCAATCCAGTTATCTGGGGGGGAGATACAGCAGGAATTAAAGGATTTGAAACAAATTTTTCATGTTTGCCTACTTCTCCTGTAGTGATGCTACTAAAGGTATCCCTGTGCCTAAAGCAAAAACCACAGGTGTAACCCTTACTTGGTTTTCTTTTCACACCGAGCAGCTGAAGCCACGATGCCAACAGACCCCAGCAGGGTCCCAAAGGTGCTCAGTGCCACAGAGAGGTGACATCCTTCACCACGCTGCACTGCCATTTCCCCACCAGCAAAATGGGGATGGCGGCATGGGGGTCCCCAGCAGGGTCCAAACTGCCAGCTCTGGGGTGCTTCCTTTTTCCCCCAAGCGTACACTAGGACACACTAAGTGCTAAAAAATAAACCTTTCATCCTGTAAATACCATTTTCTCACATTCTACTGATGATCATTAATTTTTCTGGCATAATCAGAACAATATGACAACACAGTTACACCACTATGGCATTTGTTTCTTTTTGTTTGGTTAGTGAGTTTGTTTGTTTGTTTTCCCCTCAGGAAGAAGAGGTCTTCTCTCCACATTACAGAAAGATTTGAACAAAAGAGAGCCACTGACCAAGAGCCCACTTCAGTATCTCTACCTTCCTATTCCCCTGCCAACCCAGTAAAATTCCTCAGAGCACAACCTCTTCCTGGCTATTTTCAGAGCAACTGTAGCAATCATACAAGAACAATGGGGAAGTTTGTTTTACTCGAAGAGTAAATGTTTTGCAGCTTCCAATGTAAATATTTTAATTAATGGATTTTTTTTTAACTCTCTACTGCCTTACTTGTGTTCACATTCACACAGAGCTGCCAGGACAGAAGCAGCACTCAACTGCTGTAACACAGAGAAGAGAATACAACATAGAAAAATTACTCAGGGACTTCAGAAAAAGCACCTTCATAACCAAATCGAAATTCAGTGGGCATTTGCTGGGGGAGATCTGTTGTAAGAATTTAAGAGAAGCAAGTCTGCTCTTGCTCTGCGTCCAGCCAAGGGCCCATATCAGTTCCCACTGAGACTGTGGGCCTATTTTCATAAGCAGCTTGTAGAAAACCACAACCCAACGTATTTCTGAAACATTATGCCCAATGACCAGAATACAAGGAAAAGGTGACTTATCTTTTTGTGTCAAACATCAATATGGTGGCTCTAAACCACCCATCACTGGGCTGCCACTTCACAGACATGCTCAAATCTCCTCTTAATAATCCATAAACCAGGTGCTGCAGACTGTCGGCAGCATGGGACTCAGATTCACTCTCTCTAGGCCAGACTCTTTTGGTACTACAGAAAGCGGCTGGACTGAGGTACCAAGCCATCCTGCACATGCTCCTCTGATGGTTTCTGGATCCAGAAGCACCCCAGGTACAGGCAGCTCTTTCTCTTTGAACAGTGCCTCTCCTCTAAGAAACTATCTTCCTCCTCTGCCCCCAGATACTGGGATAAAGTTTGGATGCAATATCAGCAGATGGCTGGCATTCAAGATTCTTTTTAATTTTCTTTTTCAAATGAAGTAGGACACAGATGGTGACGTTCCTGCTTTCCCAAAGCCTGGAACATGAACACAGACCTGTCTGAGCTGGGAAGCTCAAACCCATAGTATGTTTCTTGAGAGCTGCACAAATTACTGCATGGACCAGTTTAGCCTGAAGCCATCCCACACGTGGCAGTATTTCCCTTTCCCTGCTTTTATCTGAATGAGAGGTTTTGTTCTTCTTGTACTGACCTCACCACACTTGATGCCCCTTAGCAACATCCTTTCAGAAGTTCAAACAAACTCCGTAGAAATTCCCTGCCACTGTAAGTAATACACGTGCTACCCCAGGTAAAATCCTCACTGTAACTTTAAAAAAATGACCACATTTGTACTCTTCCACCACCTCAGGCAAGGGGCTGGTTGCCCACTCGTACAGCTCCCCAGATTCTGCAGGTCTCACACTGCTGTCCACACCGGCAGCTCCATCACCCGCCGGCCAGCGGCAGTGGCCCTTGGCTCATCACATCCCACCAGGCAGTGGCTAGCACTGGAAAGGATGGGAGGAGACCTACTGCCCTCTCCCCTGCAGGAACTACTACCTGAAGATGGAGAAAGACCTCCCAACTCCATTCCATCGAGAGCAAACCTTCCACAGAGCTACATTAGTAGAGGCTGACTGTCTACCACTGCCCATTTAGGACAGGGAGCAGCAGGAGAAAGAATACCTGGCTCTCTCTTGAGAGACACCCACCCCTTAATTCAGCAGCAGCAGGAGATGCTGGGGACAACGAGGCCACTGCTGCTCCTGCACAGGCAGGCTGGTGTCATGCAGAAGGGAGCAGGAGCAAGCAGGTACATCACTGCTCGTGGTGTGCACCCACCAGGGTACCCGACTCCTAGGCGGGGTGAATGGGTACCAAAGGCACAGCAGGGTCATTCTGAAAGACGCGTTTGCAAAACCCTTCCTTGTCCCTCACAACGCCACAAAGTGAAAGTAAAACTCCTCATGTTACATTTGAGTGTTACCAACATTGCTATGTATGGATATTGTAGATGTTTATACAGTATCAACTTCAGCTTATTAAAAAATAAACAAACCCCTCCCCATCATTTCTTTTTTAATAGTTTTCTTGGCCGTACGTGCAACATTAAAACAGAGAGTAAAGATCAAAGAAGCAAGTATCTCTGCTTGGAAGAGACTTTCCAAAGTGTGTCAAAACACACTTTTCATGGAAGACCCATGCGAGAAGGAAGACTCTGCATGAAGCCCTCAATGTGCACAGACTCTGGAAAAGGAGATCTCTGAGGAAGCGAGCAACCTAAGGCTTATGCCAGTCCTTCCATCTTCTTCTCTGACCCCTTCTAGGAAAACATTGCATTTGACTTCCTCATATGCCAATTTAATCAGCAGTGTGAAACTTGCACAACCTTACCGGTGTCTCTGTGGTCTTCGCATCAGGGCAATGAGTAGAAACGTACCCCAAAGGAGCGGAACATTCATAAGTCTCCCGTGCCCACGGGATGGAAAAGCGAGCGGGGAGAGAACAGATGAATGTTAATCTCCCCTCCTTGCCTCCAGCAGCAGTCTGTACTCTCCCACGCAGACAAGAGGGAGGCTGTACAATTTGTTGAGGCCAAACTGTCTGGAAAAATGCAGGGAGAGAAAACTGATGGCAAATTCTCTTCTCTATCTCTTCTCATACTGTAGGGAAAGTGAAAGTCAGTCATAGAGCAGCTGATAGAACACGAGACCACAGGGTCTTTAAGGGGCTGTTTTTATGCAAACCGCAGTGCTGGGCTATGCAGGACTCTATCAGTTCAACATATTCGCTGCCTAAAATATTCTGCTCACACACTGCTTGCACTCTGACTTCTTATGGGAAATACTTTCATTGGCAGATTAAGCTTTTTGTCTTACCATAAGAGCACAAAAAGGACCTGACACCACTCCATTATGGGTGTTAATTCACAAATGTAGGACTTCTCTCTAGCCTACATGACTCCCAACACCTACCTCCTAACCACGAGTAGGTAGCCAATAAGCACATGAAATACCAAGCTTGGAGCAGTTGCCACCACAGACATTTCTTTAACTGATCTGTGCCTCAAAGGTGCCTGTCAGCACACAGCGCTCTACATGTGCCAAAGGAGAGCACGGGGCAGAAGCTCCAAGCAGGAAACAGAAGCTTGTCTTAGATTAGCACAGCTCACTCAAGTGTAGTGCTATGCTCAGATTTGGTTTTGATTTGCAAACCTTGCTGTCATTGGCTAAGAGGATATTTCAAGTTTTGTTAAAATAGGCAAAAAACAAAAGCCAGAAAGCTGAAACAAATGCACAAATGAAATTACCCTAGAAGCAGTAGGTACCTTTAAAACTGATGCAAGATGCACGTTTCTCAAACCCTGTTTTATAGCTTGCTTTTCCATCTCCCCCTCCAGATGAAGGCAGTCTCTTGGGTGGGCAGCTCCCACGTCTCCAGTGAAACATATTCAAAAAGTAGAGATGGAAAAAGGAGAGTCTCTCTGCTGCAGCAGCTTGAGACATCATCAGTCACCTCTGATCTTTATTGAGAATCCTCCCCACCAACCCCAAATCCATACAGATTTGTTGCCTGTTGAGATATCTTAGAAATAAGCCAAGCCCAAGACCAACTTGGCTCCAAGGTAATTGGTACTCCAGTGAGCTGGTGGCATGTTTCCAGTTCTCACTGGTAATTCCAGAATTAAGAGTTCTGGGGTCACCATACTGCCTGAAGACAGTAGACCTGACCCTCAAGTACACGTGCCAGCACTGTGACGAGGTTCTGATCGCATTAATGCCTGTCCAGCAGGAACCACTCCAGAGGAACCACTTATTTACTCTAGCTCACAATGATCACAGTAGCAGAGACATACTGCAACCAGAATCTTGATCAAGGGCAAGGGGAAAGTTCTTTGGATAATCTAGAGAAGGAATCTGAACCTAATTTCAGTGTAGAATGAGGGGGGGAAAAACGCCACTATTAAACGTTAGCATTTATTAATGTTTAGCCTTCAGCTGTGGATAAACAGAGAAGAACCTCTCTGCCTGTGCACGTATTTAAGACTGTTTACATATGAAGTCCAAAAGGATGTCCTCATTTTATAAATAATTTGATCTGATGACTACATCAGAAAAAAGTGCAATTTAAGGCTACATACGGAGGCAAAGCGCTTGACTACTAATGTCTAAACAGGGAGGGGACAAAGACTAAACATCAGAGTTACTAAAACCCAGCAAATGGTTTATAGTTGAAACTAAGTGCATAACATAGTGCACACTCAACGCACACCAAACTGCGACTCTCCTTAAACTTTTGAAGCTGTGCTTACCAGTAAGTCATTTAAGTATTCAATATGAGAGTCTCCTAAATGTAAACACTTCCTCTGCTCCTTGTACCTGACCACAGAAGCCATCCAGCAATGCCTTACTTCTCCCGTGTGGCAGGCACACCAGCTTGGAAAGCACACTTGTGGAGCCACAGGGTCAGGTAACACCCAGCATCAGGAGGAGCTGAGACTTCTTTCTCACAGAAACGAGGAGAAAATGTCCTCAAAAGCTTCACTTTCTGAACTCAAAGCCTGTGGTTTTGTTTTCCTTTGTCACATGCTCCTGTATGTGCACATAAATGGCTGTAGTTACATGTGTGTGCAATTTGCTTAAGATCAATCTGTCTGCATGTCAGTGCAGCAGGGAAAACAGTGCACACAAGAAACTCTACATTAACTTATGAAGAAATACTGTTTCCAGGTAAAATTTCCTCTTCAGTTCAGATGAATGCACAAACTTAGATTTCAGGTTGTTTTCTCAACTGAGAACCTGTAAACAGCACTATAAGAATCCTGTCAGCAGTCTCCAAAGAGGATCAAAGTATTTGCTACCCCAAATTTTTCATAGACTTTCTGAACTGAAAAAAATATTTTTTTTAATATTGTTCTCTATTTACTGCTGCAAGCCATAATGCCAGGTCACACTCCACATAAATTGCCTCTTACTTTAAGCTCAAAGCATTCCCTTCCTTGTGCAATCAAGAGGCCTGCACTGCAGAAGAAAGGAACAGAGGATTAAATAAAAAAGGCCGCACACATGTAATTTTGGTGTAGCTAAATTTTCTATAACTACTGATACTGTATATACAGTATCTGGTATTCACTGTCAGTAAGGAATATCTGACAATGAAATACAATTCTGTGCTTTTAAGAAAAACTACATTTCTGACAGAGAGGAGCAATGAGGACTGCAAACATTTAACTTGAAATCATCAACCACACATGCTAAGAAAGGCCTGCCAGGATGTGATCCTTAATTATGACTTCATCCTGCACAGCTCCCTTGAAAAAGGATCAGCTGAGACATCTTGCCCAAAGCAGCTTCTATAGAGCACAGCCCAACCAAAGAGAAGATCGGGGTGCCAAAAATAACAATAAAAGAAGTTTTCCCCACAAGTAATGAGGTATCCTTTCTAATTCAACCCTATAAAACCAGATTTGTCAAGTTATAAATTAGGCTGCAGCAATATTTCATTGCACCATAAATCTTTCTTATACCCTGGTAAAGATGCCTAATGATTTAATATGCCACAATTTATTTTTTTTTGAATTCTGGAACTCATCAAAAATTACCTGAAATAGTCATCTCTTTTACAATCCAGATTCCACAACGTAACTGGTTTGCATTTTTTTTTTCACGGAAAATCGTTTGCAAAATGCATTTACATGTAGAGTACCAAAGGTTGTAATTATCTCTCTTGGGTTTCTTAGGTAGGTCAGTGAACATCCTACAAAGGCTTCTGTATTATCCCATGATATTCATTCAGCATCATTTTTTTCAAAAGCAGTACAACCTCCTTAAAGAATTACACCAACAAGTAAAATTTTCAGAAGAAAAAAGTGGGTTTCCAGAGCCAGAAACTTTCAGAACTTTTTTCTTCACTTTTTATTAAAAGTTTCACAGCCTTTTTTTTTTGCTGAAACAGATTACTTCACAAGAATGCTGAATTCCAACTGCCTCATGTATTTCTATTTCAGTGGATAACATGCACCTCACATAATGACTTCAAATAAAAAGAAATAAAAGCAGAAGATATTTAAAGGGGGGGGGGGTGGGGTGGTGGTGAGATACTGCCAGCGCTTGTTATAAAAATTTCTAATTCCAATTCCCTCCCAACTAATCAGCTCTGCAATAAAAGAAACACTATTTCAAAGCAGTTGCCATGTCTGTAAATGCCAGCACAGTAAAAAGTTAAGAATATGATCACATCAAGTGCTATCAAAAATACACATTTTTCCTCATGAAACAGACATGATGAAAACAGCTCCAGAACTTTAAGATTGCTCAAAGTTTGTAAAAACAGTGATGTCATTATTTTGCTGCTGCTTCTGAGAAGTTTACATCCTTGCTTCCTGCTGCCTCTGCTTCACTTTTCTTAACCCAAGGAACACAGGACAGGCACCACAGCACTGAAATGCTGGGATCACGGGAGGAAGTCAGGACAAGCCCATTTCACATTTCACCAAGCCTTCCCAACAGCAATTCCAGAAGAGCTGCACTTCCAGAAGTGCTAAAATAAAAGGTGAACTGTCCTCTTATTTGCTAGGTCTCTACGAGTACACAGTCTATGGTTTTTTTTTTTCCTTTACCCTGTTCAGTCAAGGGTCACAAGCAGTGTATGGAGAAGCTAATTCGTGATCCTGATCCTGCAAAACCCCACGAGGAAAAGGCTCCAGAGAGCAACTAAATGGAGTATGCATCAATTAAGATGTGTTTCACAGCTCTGCTTATCACATGATTGCACTCCCTGGCGTGGAGTCTTGATACAGGGCTTAAGTCAAAATAGTGAACTCAACCATTCCACAGCTTGCTGTCAGATCATAGAGACAATTTTAAAGACTGAAGAAATCCAGAAAAAAAAGTGGGTTTGTTTTGTTTGTTTTTTTGTTTTTTTAAACTTAAAATGTTTTACACTGGGGCAAGGCATTAACAAAAATGTTATTTTAGGTAACCGACTGACTCACTTTTTGCTAAAATTAAAATTTATCAACCAATACCTAAAGAGCCAGGAAATCTAAAAGTGGTTCCCTACAAAAAAGCTGAGTTCATACTATCCAAGGAACTTCCTAAGCTTGATTTTTAGACTGACATACAGCCAGCCCTGATATTTCTCTCCTGATTTCCACACTGAAACAGCGAGAACTTTATTTCCCCCTTCACTTCATCTACCAAACTGCTGAGCTTGTTGTGCTCCGCATTTCCCTCAGAGGTGCTCAGGCTGGGGTGGTCCCTGGAGAGTGAAGGCTGTCTGTCTGGTGGGCTTCTCACTGGCTGGGACAGAGGGGAGGTTGTATTTCGCTTTTTCAAACGCTGGGGCTAAGATTGGTAATGGGAAACTGCTTACTTAGCCATTTGTCCCAACATTCCCAGGAAACTGTCTGCCTGAAAAAGATATCTTTTAATTAAAAACAAAACAAAAAAGCCCCTATTTAACCAATATATCTAAGAGTAACGCTCAGCTAGTTTTGCCACAGTTTTTAAGAACTGGGTTGGCTCTTCCAGCCAAGGAGGAAGTGAGGCCAGACCCTGAGAGCTGTTGGGCTGATACTGATCTGCAAAAACTCCATGAAGCCCAGCAAAATTATTCTGCATTTATTTATAGCTCCACCAATAAATGCAGAATCTGGTAAAAACGGTTTTCAGATATTGAAACTGTACAAGCGATAAAAATTTCCTTCTAGCCAATTTCTGACATTTGAATTGCTCAAACAAAGAAAGGAGCCATCTCAATACCTGTTTTTCTAAATTTGCTTCCCCAGGCGTCTCAGTTAATTCAGTGCATCTACATTTAAAGCTTACTTCTGTTATTCTACTCTGTGCTCTGTGTTTTACAACATCTGTAGCTGTTTATATACATGAAATGCATATTAGAATTTGTTTATTTTTAAACAAGTCGCCATAGAAGTAATACAAATATCTGAACTTGCATTACCAACTCACCAATACTTCAAGCAAGGATTTTTATTCACTTAGCACTCTTCTTTAAAACAGACACACATATCCCAAAGGAAAAACACAGAAGAAAATACAAACTTTTCTCCATAAGAGTAATATTTACTTACTAAGAAAAGTTATTTCCCTTAACTGGAACATTTTTCCAGCCGGGAAAACAATGCATAAAGAGTTTACTGGATTCAAATGTTTGTACATCTATTAGTTAAAATATTTCCCAAGGAAGTTTAACTAACAGTTATGCCTAACATGCATGGTCATTAAATACTGCTGTCCACAAAACACTACAAACAAAAGTATTTGCATAGAGAACAGAAGAAAGATAACCTGTTTATCACGCAGGTTGATTATCTCACCAATCATATTCAGCTTTTATGTCACTACCAGTGACAGTATAAATCTTTATCACAACCTCGATTAGTCTTTGCACCTGACAGACTTTGCATCTCCTACTTCCAATGCACTTAGTCTTGATTTTGAAATCAAGGTACACCAATTAAATTATTCAAATCCTCGATACTGACTAATCCCCTTCCCGTCTCTTCCAATGACCAGAAATACCCAAGCGATCTCCAACACCTCTTCCCAGAAGTATGCTTTCTAGGTTTTCATAGACAACAAAAGCTGGAACTTGGCACAACTTTGACAACTGCATTTTCAAATTAAAAGCCAGGAAATTAGTCATGGTAGGGCAGCATCTCTGGGGGACAGTTTGGGTGGCCACCAGCAAGATGCATGTGGAAGGCTGTGTGAGAGGGCAAGATTGGTATCTACCACTTCCTCCCTTCTGCCATAAACATTAGAAAAGCTGAGAGAGTCCTCCCCCACTTACTGTGGGCTCAACCCCCAAGCACAAGGGAGGGCCAGCGCAGGTATTCCCACACCATCTTGAGAAAGGGTAAGATCAGCAGACCTGGTGGGGAAAACTCGTTGAAGCCAAAGGCATATGGTTTTACCAGTTTGGTTAAATAGCGACTTAAGTGTCTCCAGAGAGCCGTTCTTACAACAATCAGACCTCAAACTTCTAAAAGATCACACTTGCAGGAGGACAATCCTTTCCAGTCACCAGCAGCTATCTGAAAGCTGTTTGACTCAGCAAGGTCATCACAACATCCTAAAACACACCACCTCCTCACTAAGGCAAACCCACAGAAATGGCTTCACAGCATCCCCCACCCCCAATGGGGGAAGTAGGGCATCGCTGTGCCCCAAATTGCTCTAATAGGAAAATCCTCCTAGGCGGACTGGGGGCTTCCTTTAGGGGCTGGCTGACACCCCGACCCCAGCACAAAGACTACGACCCAGATGCCAGACTCACCCCAGAAGCAGTTGGCTGGAAGCAGTGCTCTTCCCATGTCAATTTTCGAAGCAGAAGCAATCCAATCCAGCAGATTTAACCCGCTACACGAAGTGTGTGCCATCTGCTCACAGCCAGCTCAGCGTCCACCTTGCAGGCCCATTCTCCTCAAGGACAGCACTGACAACCGCCAATGCTCCATCCACTTTCTTATTACCATCTGCAGAAGGTCAGTGGTGCAGGCAAGGACACAAACATCCTGCTAGACTGAGGACATGTCCACCGCTGCGAGGAACGGGGAGAAATGGAAACCAGTGCCCTGAACTACAGGAGGTTCAAAGCTCGATGGCCGGCTGCTCTGCCTACAGGGACACAGCCAGGGAGTCAGAGCCACAACAGCCCTGTGAGCATGGCACGGCGAGAGGAGAAGGCCCTCATTTCTCTTCCAGGACAGCACACTTCCTAAATGACCTCAGGCAGCCTCCACACCACCGCAGCACCCTGACCTCACAAATGCCTTCCAGAAGCTGCAGCTTAACACTTTGGGCTGTGTTGCCTTCTCTCACTTGCCTCTTCCCACAGCTCTCATTAGACTCCCCTCCTTACATCACAGTGTCTGGCGCAGGTCTGGGCACAGCAGCACTGCCCAGCACCAAGAGGTGAGGGAGCCTGAGCAAGCACAGGGGGAGGAAGAGGAAGGAGGAGGAGCTCCCCTAGCAGAAGAGCAGAGTTGGGATATCAACCTTAGCTGGCAGCAAACAGAATTTAGCCAAACCTAACTAACCCAATTTGGCTAAACCTAACTGCAATCCCAATTTCAGTGGGCTCCTGACTTCAGATTTCATAAGAAACTCCATTTTCCTGAACTATGCTCTTCTGCTTTATCCTCATTAACATCACTTGCTTATTTTTTTTCAAAAGCAGAGATGCTAACTATTACTTCTGCTCAGGGCAATATAACACAACTGGAGGCTTTCCTTTTCCACACTGAAAAGCACCTTACAGAAAAATTTCAGCTGTCTGTGCTTAGAAAAGTAAGTTTTAGTGGTTTCCCTTTAGCATCTCCACCCCACAGAAACTATACAGGTTAGAGCCTTTTTTCTGAAACTTCAGATGTTAATTAATAGTGAAAGGGCAGTGTTAATAGCTTTGCTGTTTTTAAGCTTGCTGGTATCATTACTTTACTCCACACAGCAAGGAAAGAGGAAAATGTTCACAATCAACAGCAAGAAGTAAGCTAGAACTAGGCTGTGGGTCAGTAAGAGAGGCAGAAACTGATGAACAGTGCAGGAACAATGAACTGGGTTATTGAGTTGTATGTATGGACATGACTGTGTGACGGGGTGCATATTTTTACCACACACAAATGTTTGGCAAGTTTCTCATTTGCCTTCTATTGTGTTCCTTTATGTAGCCTGCTCCCACAGCCCCTACCAAGAGCCATGCTCTCCAACAGCCTGCCCTGTCTCCTAGAGAAGGACAAGCCTACTTTTGGCCCAAACAGAAGTTCACCTTTTTTTTTTTCCTGCATTTTTTTGGAAGTAAATAAAGGGCATTTCCACTAGAAACAATTTTATCCCAGGACAGGAGATGGTACAACACAAAACTATACAGTGCCATTTGCATTTTAAACTCAACAGTTTCAAGATCAATCTTTTTCAGCTATTAAAAAAAATTTCAAAAACGTGCTGAGTGGAGGCAAAGCTTACACTTCAGATACACAGCTTCTGCTATTTGAGAGGTTCAGCACAGACACTATCCCATAAACTTTCCACCATCATATTTATGAGCACACGGACACATTTATTTCTTTGGACAGAAAACATAGAGTAGGTGAGCATCACATCGCTGGTGAAAACTGCTGTGTCATAAAATAGCCCACAGCTGCTGGAATTTATAAATTCCTGTAACCAAGTAGCACGTGCCAAACCAGGCAATCCGGATGAATTACATTAGAAGCCTATAGACTTCTCAGAAATAATTAATTTGCTCAGAATTCCATCTGCACAAAGACATACATACACTCATATTTCTGAAGGAAAATAAATTCTGACTTCTTACATTCATGTATTTCCCCTTGAGGATAAACCTGCAAGATTATTAACTACAATAAAGCTCTAAAATGGATGCTGAAATGGTGTTTGAGGGCAGCATCAGACACTCCAAAAACATATATAAGCTAAATTCTAGTACACTATATAAAGGCAAGTTTCAACTAGAAAGCTTTACTGTGATTTGTGGTACTTTAAAAGCACTCTTGTAACAATTTTAATAGTTTAAAATATTGGAGTTTAATCCCAAAGAGATGTAGCTAGTGCTAAACTGCCATTTTAATGGAATTTTTGCACCCTCTCTCTATGCTGTACTTTATAAATAAACCTCTAGACTTTTTATTGATTTCTTTTAACATGATAGATTGAGCCTCCCTGGCAGAGAGGGCCAAAGAACAGCACACGAAAAATTACAGGTTCAGAAAGGGACAACAGTAACAAAACCCCCAAGAGAAAACAAATTAAAACACAATGCATATATGCCTGTATTCGCTGCTTTCAGATCTGCCTTGTACATGTGAGTGTGCATATATATATATATATATATATATGTATCTGCCAAGACTTCCTCATTAAATTTACCATGAGAAACAAGTAAAACAATGCCACGTACAGTTGTGTGATGTGCCTGTACATCTCTTTCAGTTACAAAGCCTAAACTTGACTTCAGTATGTCTGACTTGAGTTGCTCACGCTCTCAAGTGGTGTAGGATATGCCATCAAAATTATTTCAAAGGTTTTGTAGTAGGCCACGGTTGACGTTCTGCAGATGCAGCAGGAAAAACATCTAAGAAAGTTTTATGGTATACGTAGCAAGAATTAGAATAAATTAATACAGTTAGAGAGGGTCCTGTGGCAGACAGCTCACCAAGATACTGTCCCGCTGACCCAAATTCTGCAACCAGCTTTGCCCATGTGAGCACTGCCAAGTACACTTGTGGTCAAAGCTGTGAGATCACTTCTCCTACAATCCAGCTCAGAAACATACTACAGAAACACACCACGGCAGAAAAAAAAGTTACTACCCCTGTGCATGGATGCCCACCCACAGGGAGGAGAAACTGTTAATTTTCTGACACAGAGACAGACCTACTTTAAGTCGTGTGATCCAATTCTCAGTTGCCAACATTATGCAAGGGATAAGCAGAACAGCTCATACCACAGGTTTATTTCTTACATAGGAAGAACATGAAAGACAACCAAACAAAAAGGAAACAGAGTACTGGCAGCAAACTAAACTAGGTAAGTACAGTAAAAAATATTTAGCAGTCTTTTGTCTTTATCCTCTTCGGTTTATCTCTCCTTACTGCAACACATTTTTTAAAATCTGGATCTGTTCACTATATATGTGACTAGATTAAAAAGATTCCTTGAACACATGACTGTGCAATATGATTTAAATTCTTTGCAAGATCTCACAAACTCCTGTGTGCTTAATTTTAGAAACAAGGACAACAAAAAAAAAAAAAAAAAATCAAAAACCCAACAACGTCTGCCATTTCCATATGTGCTCTATATTTTACTAGTTCTTTACCAGAAATGAAGAAAAAAAAAACCTCCAAACCAACAACCACCCCCCCACACGAAAGAATGTTAGGGGCATTATGTCTTTCCTGACACTTTGAAACACAAAATACTTCTGACTTCTTGGTCACCTAGACGTCTGTTAAACCCAGATCTAAGTTCCCCCCAGCTGAAACACAGAGGGAGGGGTAATTCAGAGAGCTATTTGTGGAGATGTGAAGATTATGTGACAGTAATATCATGGATACTGGGGGATTCTGGTCGTGCAATGCCCCAAAATGATTTTCAGCAGTCACAGCTGCATCATTCCAAGTGCAGAGCGACTACAAGTCTCCTCAGATCCTCCTCTTGGTGGTTGTTTCTCAGATGATGGAAGGAGATGCAACATCAGCAATTCCTATCACAGAAATGATCCATGGGGACCCAATGCACAAACATGCACTGGAACACCAACCAGCCATGCAACCTGAACAGCTTGGGATGCTTGACAAACACAGGGGGAAAGGCAGGTTCAAAGAGCGGGAGTCTGCCAGACTAGAGATTTAATGCCACACCTCCAACCAGCCCCAAACCACCCAAGTCACCAAGCAGGAATGCAACACATGTCCAATTCTGTTTCTGGGGGCTGCTACACGCATCAGAAGGCACTTCGTGTTTTCCTTGATTTACCAAACCACATATAAAGACCCAAAACTAGACCTCCTGACTACTTCTTGAAGGTCACATCTCTACAAGTGGATGGTGGAGCTGAAAGACCAGCAACATGCTGTTGCTCTGCGAGGAACACGACCTTCAGAGGCCAATGCTTTCAACCTGGCCTTTTTGCTGGTGCTTAACTCACACAATTCTTTAATCCCATTAAGCATCTGATTTTTAAATACTGCTCCGCCTTGGCTCGCAGGCACCTGCTACTGACAATTATCAGAGAACATATGTAAGGAAAAAAAATAGCATATGGCTATACAAATAACTGCAGCGATGAAGCGCTCCTCGCAAGCTCCAAAAGAGACATAAATTGCAGCGGCTCCCCGGCGTGTGCGAGCACTGACCGCTCAAACACGTGGGGTTACACCATCATGTGCCCTCCCAGCTCATCCCTCAGCCCTTCCCCTGCATCCCCCTGCTCTTGACTACGGCAGAAAAAGAGATGTACAAAAAATACGTGCGAATGGATATCGGTAACTTTCGCGTGCGGTGAGCCCAATCCAAAGCTGTTCCTGCACATCTTCCCATTGGAGGTGCCTGGAGGCCTCCCTGCCTTTCTCCCAGGGCAGGGGGCTGCTGATTGAGACACACGACAAGAAGGGAAATCTCTCCACATCCACTGAAGTGTCAGATAAGTTTGTTTCATTGTGTTTTTTGGCTTGTTTTTTTTTTTTTTAAGTTATTGGGATGAGTCCCATCCCCACAGCCTCAGACCTCCCAAAGTAGTAAAGATAAATTAACATGCTCTACGTATAGGACATTATGGCAGGAAATTTAGCAGGAGAGTTAGAACAATGGCTGTCCTTCTGCTTTGTCTCTGCGCACATTGGTACCACCACCAGCTCGCACTCAAATGCACAAATTCAACATCACATTTCTCCCTTTTCTTAATGTATTTATTTTTCCTCTGGGAAGTGACTTACTTTAAAAATTGCTTTATGATTAAAAAACACAGCAATCAACTTTTCAAAATGTCAACTTTAATTTGATTTCTGTTTCCCTCCTCCTAGGTCCTCAGGCTCTCACAGGAAACCCAGATGCCTCCATTTCACACTCTGCCACAGCTGTAGCCCTACGTCAACCCCAGAAGGGCAGCTCCAAAACATGGGGATTTCTGGTAGAGATGAGGAGCTCTGTACTCCCTGCCAAGGAGCTCAGCTTTGCACATGGGACATTCAGCCACAACCTAAGAGCTTTAGTTCAAAACCTACTCGGTCTCCCAAGGGCAGGTTTTGACCTGCAGGGCTATGGGGACATAAGCTACCCAACAAAGTGCCACAGCAAACTCCTGACCTGGTCACCAGAAATGCCAAAAGGCACAGTGCAGTCCTTGGGATGCTTCCGCTGCAGCAGGGATCCTGGGAACAAGGCGGCATTAGGGGGCCACCCAGTCTGGCTGCACGCACAGCAAGGAAACGAGCTACATTCCCACCAGCTTCAAAAGGCTTTACACCAGATCTTCATTTCTCCTCCTCGCACAAAATTCAGAACATTTGTGATGAAGCTGTCGATGTGCCACAGGCAGCAAAGGAAGACTCGCAGCACAGAGCTAATGCTCAGTTAATAACCCAACAGGGAGGAGAAAAAAACCTCTGAATTTAGCATGGCTGATGTAAGCTGTGATGTCATTTCCACACATCGGCTAGCAAAAAAAAAAAAAAAAAAATCCAAGATCCAAGATACAGAGATATGTAAATTGCTTGGCTTCCATTTCAAATAAACAGCGTGAGATAACCCCAAAACTTAATAACACTTTCAGCTCCTGCTCTTCAGAGGACTCGAAGCCTTCGACAGGATCAGCTCGCTGGGAGAGCAGTGAGCCAAACCACTTGTACAGGCACGTACCCTCAGCACCGTCCCACCCAGCAGTGCCAGCACAGTCTGGTTCTCACTCTTCAGCAAGATGTTTGGTTTGGGTTTTTTATTTTGGAGGAAGTAATTTTAAACAAAGTATATATATATAAAAGATCTTGCTCTAATAGCTCTAAAGGATTTTTTGGTATGACTATGGCTGAAATTAACTATTCTCTAAGGACAGATTAAAGAAGCCAAGCAAAACAGGTCAGAAGATCAGAGAGGAAGGGCGTCTTAGGATTATGAAAGATGCTCAGCTAAATTAACTGAAAAAGAAAGGAAAAAAAAGGAAAAAGGAAAACAAACAAACAAACAAAAACCCCCACCTTCAGTCAAACAGAAGAAACTGCGGAAAGAATAATCTGAAAGTACAAAAAAAAATTAACTTACTAAATTTGGGTCACTTAGGAAATGCTGCAGAATAATTTTACCATTAAAAAAAAAAATAAAATGAATTGCCTTTTTTTTAAACCAAACCCCTCACTTTTTTCCCCTCAAAAAGTAACTTCTTAATAGGAGCTCTGCTGTAAGTGCTGTGCTTACCTATTATGCCAGAAAATAATTTCAGAACTTGAGAACATTTATAAGAAAATTCAACCTGGAGGGTAATTTTCCTGAAATTTCTGTTTGGCAAATGAAAATGGTGTTTTCAACAGATGAATATCCTTCCCTGTAATTGTTATTCTGTTGCCATCATGTAAATTGGTGTTTTACACAAATGTAGCTTGAAACCTACCTACTGAAAGAAAAACAACGCGAGATAAAACCTACCTGCACAGAACAAGGTAGAACAGTACTAATAACATGTAAGCACAGGTTTCTAAATAGTAAAAAAAAAAAAGGTTGTTGCATAATTTATTCATTTTCCAACTAGTTTCACAGATGAAGATAGCAGCACTATGAGATAGCCAAAAGATTTTTTTTTGCCTTTAGCTTAGTAATTTACAAGCCTTTGAGTTTCACTGCGTTTTGTTGTCGTTGTACACTGGGAAAATACTGTGGAAATAACATTTACCTGCATTCTCGGTCTACAAAGCTCGGTAAGCACAGCTCCACAGAGACAATCCCCACCAAGCAGCACACAGATTTACTGTAAGTTGGTGACTAATCCTTACAGAGTACCCTGTACGTGTATCACTGAGTCAGCTTGAAAGTTGGTTCATTCACTCAAACACCGCTTCTTCCATTCTCCTCTCCCTCGGATCGGCAGGCAGCCCTGAAATCTGCCTTTCCTCCATTCAAGGAGAGCTTCTTACTGCCTGAACAGGCAAAAGGTGCAGGTACAAAAACTTGCTGCTCTTGTAGAGGGCTGCCCTAAGAAAGCTCACGCTTGCCTACACAACAGCATAAAAACAAACAGACCAAAAAAAGAAAACCCTGCATTTTCTTTCAGCAAGAAACTTCTGTGTATGCGAGGAAGGAGCCCTGCAGGGAGGGACTCTCCAGGGGGCACAAGCTGACCCTGCTCCTGGAAAAACTTCCCGGTTCCCACATTTGGCAAATATGTAACATAATGTACAAAGCCTCCAAGAAATGCCCAGTTTTAAGTTTTACTGGTAACAAAAGCAGTAACAGAACAATGCAGGTACATATTCTAGATAGCTGTAATGGCCACATATGACTTTGCATTTGCGGAAGCCTAAAATAAGATGCCCCACTCTTTTGTTCTCTTTTTTCGTTTCTTGCAATTTACATAATTAGCAGTACGGATTTTCCAGAAATAACCTGAAAGTAAAAGTTCTACCTAAAAAAAAAAAAAAAAAAAAAAAAAAAAAAAAAAAAAAAAAAAAAAAAGCAGCTATTTATGCTAAGGATTGCACAGGGCTCAAATGTAAGGATTTTCCTTACAACTGAAACCCATCATCCACTTTGTAATTATGATAGTTCAACTAGAAGAATACAATTATTAGAGTAAAATAATTACAACAAAGAGCTGCAGTCATATGCAGACCCAACCTTGCACCTTCTTTCAAGCAGTCACACAGGTAGTTCAACCAACTACAATAAGAGCAGGCCTTGCTTCGGATGACTAAAAATTGAAAAATCTGGTCCAATACTGAGCACGCAATCCAACGGAAGCCTTCCCACCAGCCAGCTTTATGCAGTAATCTATGTGCCACTGCCATACAATTGTCTGCGCTGCAGCCTTATTAGTTTTGGACCATCGCCTACTGGCTGAGAGGTGGCCTTTAAAACCAGATGAGCCCATGTTATTTTAATGAACCCCTACTTTAACTAACGATCAAGTAGTTAGCCTAGGGATCATATGCTGACAGACTTCCAGCATCAAAGTACAGCTCCTTTCATAAATTAGAGTAATTCTGTGGTATTAGTCTATTGTTTATGCATGTGCATGCACTGTCCAGATTAAAACTTCTGAAAGTTGGAAATCATTGAAATAAAAATCTGCTAAGATTTTACTTTATCATTCCCACTCACGTTAAGCAGTACCTTACTACGCAGGCAACCACATTTGGCTTAACTTACGTTCTTTTCATTAACGAAACAGTACTTAATCCAATGTATTTTTTCTGCGCACCTCCCTTTTCAGGTGTATTATTTCTTTAAATCTAAAGCTGTTTTCAACTTCAAAGAGTAACTTTTTACTACAAGCAATATAGGAACAGTAAAATTTATCCTCTGCAATGCATCTTTGGTTTTCAAGTATATAAATGATGAAATCTTTTTTTGTTTTACCTGCAAGGCATATTCTCTTATTCATGCTCTTTCATTATAATAGCAGCAACTTCAGAAAAGTATTAAAGTTCGTTATAAACCACCTCTTTCAAAATTTCAGTCTGAAAAAACCCTTATTTTCCTCACTTAAAAAAATTTTGCCTCTCATTTTCTAATTTAACAAACTCATACAGACAGCAGCAATATGTTTTCATTGTGATCCATGCTGCTCACGTATCAATTTACTGAACTCTGACAGCATAAAACAAGCTCAACTGACAAAAAACAAACAAACAAGAAAACCCATAGAATCACTGTTCACCATCACAACTGAGAAGGCTCTTCAAGTCTTGGAAACAGAGCATCAGTGGAAGAAAGGGAGAATTCGCCTGCCCATACTTCTGCAACTATTTCAGCTTAGAGGAATTACCGCCACCTTAAATGGAGATATGTCCCTACCATATTCAGAAATAAGCGTTTAACATAGTTATGAATATGAATCTCACTTCTCCAGACATAAATTGTCTGCTAATTTAGAAACCTCTTTCCACTCCCCCACTCGGTACCTGATGCTTTGCCATGCAGACTTATTGAAACACGTGGTGATGGTTTGCAGGGCATTCCTGCGGATGGGGACGGAAAGATCATTAATGCTCCACTGCTCGTGCTCAGAGACACTTCCTAAAAAAGCAGATACTTGGTTCCTACAACCTGTCTTACCTTGGCATGATCAGGAGGGTGAAAGCCCTTCCAGACAGAGGCAAGAATGCCATTTCTGACACTCAAATGCCTCCATGAAAAGACTGCATCTTGCCCCATTTGGCATGCTCCTGCTCGCAGCAAGTGTGTTGCCAGAGAGAGTTAGAACTTCAAACGGCTTTAGTCAAATGAAGTATCCTGGTTCAGCATCTCACCGCTAAAGCACGTCAGTCTCTGAGACGGTGTTCTGCCTTACTTTTGCCAGGAACTCATTAGAATATCACTGCAAGTACTTGTTTATTATCATTGCTCTGATGCTGAATTCACATTTTTACAGTGATCAATAAAAACTAAATCAACTCACTACACACTCAGCCCACACATGAAGAAAATTAATTTAAAAAGATCAAAGTTGTCTACCTTCTACTGCTGTAAAATCACAACCAGCCGGATGGTTTTTGCCAGTTATCTTTGAAGAATGATTGGAAATGAATAAAAAAATCATTCTGGAAGCATACACTGAAATTACAGATACAAAACAGAGATAGGAGGACAAGTGCCAGCAACCACATGGGAGACCTTTGCTTAAATTTGAACTGCATGGTGGGCCAAAGCATGAGTGCTATTGAAAAGTTGTATCATTCGGTGTGGCTGAACATTCACAATTTCTCCTGTTCCATCAAGATACCTAAGGGCTCCCCTGCAACACTGAATATAAGCTTTTGAAAGGTAACAAAAAAAACCCCAAATAATGCCAGTGAGTTAATATCTGGACTGCTTCCACACATTTCCCTCCAAATATACTAGGGGCACAAGCAGCAACAAAGCCGCTGCGTTCAGCATTGAGCTATATGTGGCGTGTACTCGTTGTTCAGGTGACTCGGGTCTCCAGCTCAGCTTTGGTAATGGCCACAGAGCTCAGGCTTATGTCAAGGCCCACTATGGCCTAAGAAACACTGAAGATGCTTTCAGCCTCTCAAAAGAGTGCAACATGCAGCCCTCTCCTTGCTGAGAGCAGCAACGGGCCAACTCAAACACCACAATCTCTCTGCAAGGTAAGCCCAGCTTCCATGCTCAGGATAAAGCAAAATATAAAAGAGGCAGACCAAAAAAGAAGCAATTGAGATGATGTTTATGAAACTTTAAGTCAGTAGCCTAAGTATTTCAGGGCTTTGGCAACCTACATTTTAGGGAAAATAAAGTTCAGTTTAGCTGTGTAAGGCCTTCCAAGTATTCGTACTTGTGAACCATGAAAAGTCTGGTCAGCATCCATTTTTCTATTTAATGCACTGCTACTGTTGCTAACAATGTTAATTTTAACATCACACAAAGAGCAAATGGGTAGCAAATCTGCTTACAAAAAAAACCCAACAGCACTATTTACTAGTCAGGGTTGTCTTTTTCTGGTACAAAAAACATCATCCACTAGGATGTCTTCTCCACCAGCAGAAAGAGACGGCAAGGTAGCAGCAGAATGAAGCACTGGTGGTACAAGTCCAGGAGGCAGCACTGCCAGCTGCACTCCTGCTCCAACACCCAGCACCTACAGACACTTGCCAAAGAAACCCCGTTTGCCTCCTCCTTCTTCCTGAACCGCTGCACTGTCCAAAAGAGTAAATAACTTTTAATCTCTGATCAAAATGTGTATTAAAATCACCTCATCTTATGTCTCTGAACTTTCACAGATTTGCAATGCAGTATTTCCTAACCTGCAGTATTCAAAAATTGTATTCAGAATTAAAGTACACGGGATCCTTTTTGAGGAAAAAGTATTATTACATATGGACAACATACTTCATAACATACTTCATGCTCCTCAGTAAACTGTATTTAATTCTGCCTGGAGAACAGAGGGCTATTTCAAGTTATGCAAAGCTCTAGCAGCATTCATTTCACGGGGACCCACTTAAGATCATGCTCTTGCAAGAGCACCTACATACATAAGAGCCACAGGACAGCAGGTTTACCCTACTGACATTCCAGGATTGTAGTGGGTGTTCTGCTAAGAAAATGAAAGAAGTTACTATGTAGGTCAAACGTGGAATTAAAAATAAATTTTTTAAAAAAAGCCTAATGTAGCTGTAATTGGCATAACCCTCCAAGTGTAACTAGAGATCCTTCCAGGAAAATGCACTTCTAGTTCTGATTCGGCAAGTGAAGCATGACAGTACTGGGAAAAACACTTTTCCTGCTAGTACAGCTGGAACTCAGACAGGACCCTCACCCACACAGAAGTGTTGCAAAACCCCTCAATGCCCTAATAATCTTCACTATTCGCCACCAGAATTTTTGGTTTACTGGGAATTATGTATTTAAAGCCATTTCTAAACACACAAGCATTAGCTATTTTTTAGTTTTAAATATAAAAACTAGAACACAGACTTCCTTCCTATCCACCCTCATGCCCCCCCAAACACACATGCACTAAAAATATATAAATAAAGGAAATGAAACTTCCCCATCAATGAAAATTGGGGGGGGGGGAAGAAAAGAGGAGGGAGTGGAGAACAAAGAAAAAAAGACAATTTTTTATTTTTATATATATGTATATGTATATGTGTGTGTGTGTGTGTGTGTATATATATATTTTTTTTTTTTTTTTTAAAGACATAGAACTTCAGCCATTCTCAAATTTTAAACTTCCTTTGCAGGGTTGGGTACATTTTTTGCACAGTCTGATGCTGAAATTATTTAGGATTTGACATTCACTTAAAAAGAAAGCACCTGATATAAATTCTGCACCTCAAATGGCCCCTGTCCTTTAAGAGTCCTGGTAAGCCTTGTTCTAGCCAGATGGCGTGAACAAAAACCTCATCATCAGGGATCTTCTGAAAAGGAGGTGCTGATAATTTAACATTTAACATACACCTACCTGTTTTGCTGGGGCAATCCTTCCCCAGTCCATATTTTTGCAGTCTTTACACTCCAGGGTTAGCTGGAGTAAGTTTTAGTACCCAAGTATGAATTTTTCCTTTAACTGAACATGAGATTTTTGGCAATGGGGGGGGGGTGGGGGGGAGGAAGAAATCAAAAAAGACCATCTACAACAATCCTGCTTTGCTATAGTTGCAATGGACTTTAAACATGAAGAGAAAAAATGGCAAATGAAAATAAAACCTTGCAGCTCTGCAATTCAAGGACATATCACAATGCGGGCTCTATAAAAAAATATTACCATGAGCAGTTGATGAGGGAAGGGAGGGGAAAGATAGAAACCATTTACTTACTGAGCTAAACAGACAGGAGCAGATTTGTGACAAGACCCAGGATGGCTGCCTTAGACATTGGTGGGGTATGGAAACTCGGCATTGTCACTGTGTGCCTGGGAAGTAACAACAGCCCACCTGAGCAGTGGATGGGAAGCCAAAGAGAAGCCATTCATCTGAAATTCTAACAAATTTTAAACTGTAAATTGGAGAATGACAAACTAAGAAGAAAACTTAAAAAAAAAAAAAAAAAAAAAATCAACTACCTTTTGAATCTGCCTCATATCAGGATTTTGGGTCTTTCCAGAGCACATCATCAGTCAATTAGGAAAACTTAGGTGGGCTGTTTGTGTGCAACACATTACTCTTTGTTACAGAGTAAGCTGAAACCGCAAGATTCATTTTACTCAGAATCTCAAAATATACCTAACTACAGGACTACTCCAAAACCCTGCAACTCCCCCACTCTATTGTAAAGAATTTAAACTAAAAAAAAAAAAAAAAAAAAAAAAAATCAAACACAATTACACAGTAACAGGGCATATATTTAAGAGCATGTCCTGGGTTCCCCTAGCCATTATCCTCTCAAGAAGAAAGTAACAAAAATGATATCTTTTCCTTCAAGTTTCTGTGGCTGCAGGTTGTAACCTGAGCACATTTTCCAGTTTTTCCCCACACAAATCAATGGTTTGGGGTGTTTTTTCTGCTGCTGTTTTGAGCAGATTCAGGTAAGAGCACATCCCAGCCAGTGACACAGGCAAGCCAGAAAGAGAGTAAAGCAACTGCTATCAAAACCACTATTCCTTCTGCCAGCAGAAACCAACATCCAACAAGAGCCAGTGTCAATATGACTTGCTGGCCGGCTGTGTCACCCACTTTGTCCTCCTGGCCAGCCTGGACATACAGTAGCACAGCAAGGAGATGACGGTGCAAGAGCCCATTCTTGGCATTTCAGATCTAACAGGAGATACTCCCACAACCTCCATAAGTTAACCTGGTGCCTAAATGCATGCTGCGCAAAAGTAATTTCAGTGAACTCTTAAATCTGTTTGGATTCAAGCAAAGAGTTTAAAGACAAAAAAAAGCCACCCAACCCAATGAAATAGTTGCTACTGTTCTTTGAACCAGGTTCAGACCTACTCTTTGAAGGAAAAGTTGCCTTTCTTAAAATATATTTGAATGCGCTATTTTGGTCTTTATCTTAGAAGGCCCGATTTCCCCTCGCAGCCCTGCAACTGATTACAGTAATGGGTTTCTCAGAGATGGACAAGTTAAGAAGAGGTTTTATAACTTCACATGCAGCAAACCGAATGGAATTTGCTGCCTTCCTTTTCCTTTCGTTTTGAATGCAGCCCCCCACCCCCTCCCCACTTACACACACGGTACCTCTACCCCCGTAAGCAGCGCCATGGAAGTCAGCGCGACCACTTGTGCTCCTCACCTTACGTGAATAACCACGGGTGTGGCAGCTACTCCAGGCAGAACTCAGTTCATGCACGCACTTGAAGATGCTTTTGCCTACTTCTCTCAGGTGGAGGGCTGGCAAAAGGATCCATTAATTTTAGGGGTGGAATAAATTGCAATTCTGATGATAACTTTTCATTTGAACTATGCTGCTCTCTAAAGAATGCAAGGGGAGGAAACAAATTGTTTCCACACCAACCATTATTTTGTGTCTGTCAAACACCGCTTGCTTTTTTAAAAAACAAAACAAAATAAAACAAAACAAACAAAAGACCCAAAAACAAAAAACAAGCACATATTTCTCAGGAAGCTGAAATAAAACTGCCTTATCTCACAGTTATTACGATACAGAGTAAGGAGGCACAATGCAGGGCCATTCTTTTTTATACGGTCCCATTACAGTAATGGCAAAGGGAAAGAAGGGCCTTCTCAAACACTTGGCTGAGTAAGTTTTTAGGTGACATGTCCCCCACTTGAAAAAAATAAAAACAAACAGCAACAACAAAAGATGAAAATATTCACAGCAAAATATTAACTTACTGCTTTAGAAAACCTACGGTACTTCACAGAACTGCTCTTCTTATACTTTTCTCACACTCCCTGCCAGATGCCATTATGAGCCCAGTTTATAATAGCAAGCCTCACTGCATCACTTGAAGAATTAAAATGGCCAGAAGAGAAGCAACAGAGTTTTAAGTTTAAAATCTAGGAATTCCTTTTTTCTATCTCGGCTAGTCAAGCTCTACCCAAAAGCAAAACAAACCTAAAACAAGGACTTGCTTTATGATCTTAAATGAATACTGGAGGATTCTCAATAGGCAGGCCACCATCAGTAACATATAGGTTGAGCAAATGAAATGGCTTAGGCACGGAGACTTTTAAGCCTATCGAAATATAACATGAGTCAATGTTAGGTAGAGAGGTTAGTCATGCTGTGGTTTATTTATGCTCGTGTTGGGCCATGATATTAAACACTGGAGGCAGGATGCCTGCCTAGCTACCTGTGGCCTCATCCCTCTTCCCCAGGGAGGGATGCCAACATGCCAACAGCAGGACATACATTGATACAGCCGCGTGATTAAGCTCCGCTCTTATCATATCACCGAGAGGCCAGTTCTCCAATCTGCACTCAGGCCAAGTTTCACAGTGAAGTGCCTTACTTGTATTTGAATTTTTTTTTGGCTTTTTAAGATACATGGGTTTGACCACCATACCACAGCGCTGCTCAGGTCCTCATTGAGGTCTCCAATTTCAGAAACACAAGCTGCTAATCAATGGTAGAACAGATTGTTCTAGAGTGTTCATTTGCACCAAAACTTTTTGAGTAGGCTATACTTAAGCCTTTAATTTTTCCAAAGTTTATCAGAGTATCCTCTACAGAAGTCAAAAAAAAAAGGCATACAACACATTTTCTTCATACGAAAAATCACTTATCTAAATTCTAGAAAAAAGTCTTTATTTGTTTTATGCAAAGCTGCATGGTATGCATGCATAGAGCAGCACTCATGGAGCAGCCCTTCTGTTGTTCTATGTGTGCCTTGGACAACACTTAGAAACAAGGTATGATAGCAGCCAGGCCATACTAAACGCTGTCACTTCAGTGGGCAACAAAGCAAAGTGAGTTATTTCTAGATAGATGCACCTCACTAATGCAATGGCTCCGTTCTGATCCAACTGACCATCCAAGACCACGAAGTAGATAAGCAATGACAGCAAGCAGCTGCACGTACCGCATGCAGGAACAACTCATGCACACACTGACACTGTAAGGATGGGTCACTTCATCGTGACACTGTGCCCTGAGAGAGGGCAGCAGACAAATCCCTGGTCCCCAGGGGAGCTCTGCGGGCCAGAGGCCCAAACAGGATGGGCACAGGCGGCAGAGTGGCCCTGCTGAGCAGCCAGGCCAACCTTGCCAGGTGAACTCTCTCCTCTTCCCATATCTACAGTAAAATTGTATCGACCAAGGGCACAAAACTTCCCCCTCCGTGGTTACCCGTTTAAAACATTAATCATGCAGTTAAGCACTTCACAATATCTTCCATAAATATTTAAGCTATGGGTAATCCTATGTATTTTGCTGCCATCATGTCAGTCTGTAAAAATGTATGAATCTCACCTGTAACTATCTGAATGATGACCAGCACTGATGCACAAGGACAGCAAGCGCAGGTCAGATTTTAGTGGACGAAGGCAATAACCTGGCTAGGTTTACATCTCGATCAGTCAAGCCCGGTTAGTTGACAGGCAGACATAAAAACCACTCTGTAAAGTCAGCAGAAGGATGAATAGGCATTATCCATTTATTAACTGGTTAACTGCCGATTAATTTCACTTGCAAATCGCCTCTCTGCTATTTAAACACCTGGCTAAGAGTTTTCGTTCCTTACCACTTCGTAATTTTGACGGGCCAGAAAACCGGAGCGCCCCGCCAGCGCCCAGCCCGCCGCGCGCTCCTCTCCCGCGGGAATGGAGGGAGCAATTCCCATTCCTCCAAAAGCTCGCCCCACGCGGTGCCGCCCGGGAAGGGCTCCACGGCCGAGCCCCGGGACCGCTTCGCTCCCAACACCGATACCGAGAGGGCGCCGAGCGCGCTGCGGGACGAAGGACGGGAGGAGTAGCGCGTGGGTAGCCCACTCGTGTCGGGGGCCGTGACCGGCAACGCGGCTCGGAGAACTTCCGCGGCGAGCCCCGCCGAGCCGCCCTTCCCCGCCTCTGCTCCCGGCACGGCGCGGCGGCGCCCGGGACTCGCAGCAGCGCCGCGCCGGGGGCGCCCCGCGCCGGCCCCGCCGCCCGCCCGGCCCGGGCAGGTACCGGGCAGCGCCCCCCGCCCGCCCGCACGGGCAGGAGGCGGCGGCGGCCGGCAGGGCCGCGGCGCTGCAGACCGAAAGTCAACTGCGAGCTGCAAACTTTTTTCTCCCTCTTCCCCCACCCCCCCCTTCTTTTTTTTTTTTTTTTTTTTTTCCCCTCCTCTCCTTCCAGCGCAGCCCCGGCTCCTGCAAAAACGAAACTTGCGAAGCGTTGCCCCTACCTGGCGCGAAGTCTGCAACAAGTGCAGGCGGGCGGGGGGAAGAGGATGGGGGGGGCGGGCGCGGGGCTCGTGGCGGTGTCGGCGAGGCGGGAGCAAATCGCGATATTAATTTATTACGGAGCTGCCCCGGGCTCGGTCCTACTTCACTTACAGTACGGCGCCCATCCTGTAAACAAATATCGCTCCGCCAGGAAACGCACTCCCCCGGCCCGGCCCGGCGCGGCGCGGCCCCGCTGCCCGGCACCCACCCCGGCGGCGGCGGCACATGGAGCGGGGCGGGGGCCCCGCGCCGGGGGAGGCTCCGGGCACCGGCACTTACCTCCGGCACGGCCTCCCCCGCCCGCCGCGCTGCCGAGTCCGTGATGCAAAAAGAAAGAAAGGGGGTTAAAAAAAAAAAAAAAAAAAAAAAAAAGAAAGAAAAAAAAGAAAGAAAAAAAACCCCCGGTGTCAGCAAATCGCTGTCAAATAATTTCCTTGCAGCAGGGAGCCGGGAAAAGCAGAAGCAGGAGGGGGAGGAGGCTGCGGGAGGCGGCGGGATCCCTCCGCCGCGATGGGTCTGGCCCCGGGTAGCGAAGCAGGAAGTAAGGTGTCGGTGGCGCCGCGGCCGCCCGGCCCCGCGGCGGGGCGAGGGGCGCCCGCCGCCCCCGGGGGCCCGCCCGCCGCCGGCCGTGCGCCGCCGCCGCCGCCTCCCTCCCGCTCTCCCTCCCTCCCGCTCCGCCGCGCCGCGGTCTGGCCGGCAGCCCCTCCTCTCAGGGCGGTGAGCGCAGCGCAGGTGCCGGGGCCACTGGCGGCGACCTGTCAGCGGCTCCCGCCGGGTCGGCGGGGTGCGGGCGCGGGGGTGCCGCGGGATCCCGCCGCATGCCGCAGGGCGGTGGGGCCGGGCACCGCTCCCGCTCCCGCTCCCGCTCCCGCTCCCGCCCGGGCGGCGGCGCCGGGGGACGGCGCCGCGCCAGCCCTGGGCCGAGGGGTCCCGCCGCCGAGGGGCTGGGATGGAGGGGGTGCTCCTCCGGAGCCGGGGGTGTCGTGCGGAATGGGGCAGCCGTGTCGGGGCCGGGGGTTGCGGGCGCTGTGGCCCGGCCTCCCCCGGGGCGCCGGAGGGGGAAAGTGGCCGCGGTAAAGGCGCGCTCTCTCTCACCCGGGAGCTCTCCTGCCCTGAGCGGGGAAGCGCTGCTGCGCCTGCCGTGGCCGCCTCCGGCTCTAGGGCGGCTCCTCCGCTTCGGGTTAATTCAGAAGTTATTTCTCTAATTCGGCGAGCAGTGTAGGAACTTGCTCCTGTGGTCACCGATCTTTGCCACTGGTAGTCGTAAATGATGTTTTTTTAAAGTCTACAGAAACATTTTGGTGAAATACCTCATCGGTCCTTTTTCCCTTGGGCTCAGCGTTTGCATTGGATTGCACCAAAATGTTCCCTCGCAGGGAAGGATTTTACATCTCAGGGACAGATATGTGGTGCGTACAGCTTATGCAGTGCTCTGTTTAAGCTCACGGACAATGACAGACTGTAAGAAACCATAGCTTGGAAGAGAGAAATTGAAACGGGGATGGTTATAGGCCTACTTCTGCCTTCAAAGAGGGGAAAAAAAAATCCCCAACAGACAAAACTCTCAAGGTTATAAGTGGAACAGAAAAAGGTTTTCGGTGTTAGTGTTTGTGATTCAGCCTTATATTATAATGGTTACCAGCAGCCTCATTTTCTTTTTATGGTCATCCTGGTTTCCTGGTTGCATGACACTTCCATCGGCCCACTGTTCTTAATAATTTAACCTTTTATGAGATTGTTTTGATTTACAGTGTAGATTAGAGCGAGAGTGAAAAAGTATGATATCACCCCTTGGCTATTAAATTTCTTTGAACTATAGGCAAACGTGAAAAAGGCTTGTTTTCTTCCTAGCCAGCCACTAATTTTCTAATTTTATTTTTACTTAACCGAAGAATACCATTCGGATATTGTAAGTTCTCTGTGCTGAGCTATGCAAAATCTACGCTGAGTTTTGGATTCAATGGTTGGCTTGTCTGCTTGCTGGAGTCCTAAGTTATATAAACTATGATGAAAATAGAATTAAAACCACAACTCAACATGTGCTTTGCCTCTGTTTGTTTTTTGTGTCTAGTCTGAAACCCAGAATAGCCCATATTACTTGCGATTTCCAAAATGACCTCTGAAAGTAAGCAATGGAATTTAACAGTCTTTCTAGATTTGTCTCAGCATCTCTACTTGTCCAATTAATCAATACAAGCAAATCTCTGTTGAATCAGGTAGGTGTTGCTTGATTTACCTGAAACACAAGGGTTTGTGCTATAACTCAAAATAGAAGCAAATGTCTAATTTAAACTTGAACAAAGAATCGTTAGCTCAGTTTGTTAGAGCGTGGTGCTAGTAGGGCCAAGATTGTGTGTTTGCCTCCAGTATAGGCCGTTCACTGAAGAGTTGGACTTGATGATCCTGTGGGTCCCTTCCAACCCAGAATATTCTGGATGCGATTATCAAGCAGCCTTCTGACGTGCTATAAATTCATCTTACTCTGCCATAACAAGTTTAGCTACACAAAACTCTTAACTCTGGACAACGTTTCCATAAAATTGTGTGGGCTGGCTATAGCCAGACTGCATTCTTTGTGTTTATCCTGCTTGTTGTGAGTCGGTCTTCGTCATAAGCACAAAACCTGAATTTGTGTTCTCAGTTTTCCTGCTCCTTCTTCTAATCTTTAAGGATTTGAGTATCAAGCCTCCCAGTTTTGAATAAAAAAATCAGACCGCGATTTACAGTATTCAACCTCAGAATAATTCTACGGCCTTGTCACGATATTGTTCAGCAAGGATTTGGCAGGGATGCCTGGCGGGCTGCTGAGCCGGGGTGAGGTCCTGGCCGGCCCAGCCGCCCTCTTGCTGCTGTCAGAAGAGGGAGACCTTGCCCTCTCTCCCCTGCCTGCCCAGCTGGTTCAGCTCGCCAAGCCAGAATACCCTTCCCTCCCTCTCCGGGCTCGCCTCCTGCCATTTTGGTGAGCTCCCTGGGAGGTCAGCGCAGGGGGAGCTGGAGGGCATGGGGAGCCCTGCAGCAAGCTGGCAGGGTGGCTCAGCTGCCTCCCGAAACCTCCCACCGCTTAAAAACAGCGCAAAAGCGGCAAATGTCTTATGGGAACTGCCACCACTCTGTGTCAGAGTCTTGGTAGCAATTAATGCATTTTATATATATATATATTTTTTTTTTTCCTTTGCGGGGCTGTTTCAGAAATGAAAGCATTACAGAAGTTTAAAAGTGACAGAGGTCTCTGATCATCGTGCTGGTTCATTCCTTTCTGGCACAGAACTGCTGTGTCATTATTTTCCCAAATGCCTTAGTTTTTATTAGAAGGCTTTGCCTTGAATTTGTAGGCTTTCCAAGAAAGACAATGCTGAAGAAAACATACTATGGCTGTGGTAGGAAGCAACATACCTTTGTTCAACAACCGGAGTCATTTAAATGAAACCACTTCAGGCACCTCAAAAAAAACCAAACCAAAAAACCAAAAAAAAAAAACCAAAAAACAAACACATTTATGCAAGTATCTTATTGGTCAAAATCTCAGCAGCCAAAATACGGATGTTCATCCAGTTTCTTGGGTTTAGATGCCTGTTTCCAGGTTGAATTTTGAATTGTGGATGTTATCTTAAAAAAAAAAAAAATCTTAAAACCTTAATTATCTGAGTTCATTGAACAAGGCTAATGACAGGCTTAGATTGGTTTCAAGGGGGAGCTTTTGAGCCATAAAGTGTGCTGATGGATTTAGGTTCAAAAGCAAGTTCCGTTTCAGAACCTGACATTCGACATAACGTGAACTTTGTATTTGTAATTGAGATTACGGCCTTATTTTCCAGAAAAAGTAAAAGCCATTACGGAAATTTCAGGAGAAGACAAATCTGCCCTTTGGTACCTGCTGTTTTGGTGTAATTACTGATCCACCCCGTGGTTAAATGCTTGACCTTGATTTTTCTTTTCAATTTGTGGGTTTTCCAGCATGAAGTTGCTGGTTCTTTCCCTTCTAAATCAGTTTAGTATCATGTGAATATCTTGGATTTAGTCAGTCATTTGTCTCTTTCCTTTTAGATCTGTAAAACACACCGGGGTCCTACAGGAGTGACACTGGTTTTAAATAGAATAGTTTTTAAATGCCAAACGTGTTTTCTGTGATCAGGTTTCGTGTGCATCAAAAGGGAAGTAGCCACAGCTTCCCACAACCTGAACACACCCCCAAAAATACGTAATTATTGGCAATGGGCTTGCTCAGAGAACAACAAATACATAATTCCAGGTTGTCCCTGTGCTCAAGAAACTGTATCTCTGCTTTGTTTCAAGGTAAAACAGACAACCCTGCTCTGGCCTTGGTGCTCTTTCCTTCATGTATGCTGGCGTGTGGTGGCTCTCCCTCTTAGGTCCTGTCACCAGGAAGCTCAGGACGTGGAGAGCTTCCAGGACAAAACAGCTTGCCCTCTTCAGTATCACTTCTGACTGCATCCATGGCAAGGTAGAAAAAAAGGCCAAGGGTTGAAATGGAGCTGAATAATTTTCTGTAGAAATGCATCAGGACCCGAGCTACTGCAATCCACCATGTACTTCCCTTTGTCCACTTCCACCACCCGCCTGAGGAGCAGGCCTGTGTCAGAAGAGCAGCATCTCAGCCTTGCTGGTCCAACTTGCCTCTTGTCCACTGTAGTGACTGCTCTGACTCCAGATATGAGGAGAAGTCACGGATTTCACTGGCAACCTAATATGATCTCAGACCATGCTGCTGCCATTTGAAAACTAATCCTGGCAGTAAGATTTTTTAATTTTTTTTTTTTTTTTCTTCTTTCAGCCAGATTGCTTTGCTGATTGCAGAGCATAAGGAATGGTGCAGGAAATGTGCCAAGGAGGGGAGAGGATGAAAGCATGCTTGCTTTCATTCAGGCTGCTGGTGCAAGCCCTGCTCACAGGGCCCCTCACGACAAGAAAAAAATTGAGATGTTGGAGCATGTCCAGAGAAGGGCACCAGAGCTGGTGAAGGCTCTGAAGCACAAGTCTTAGGAGGAGTGACTGAGGGAACTGGGGTAACTGTCTAGCCTGGAAAAAAGGAGTCTCAAGGAAAACCTCACTGCTGTCCACAACTACTGGAAAGGAGGCTGTAGCAGGGTGAGGGTTGGTCTCTTCACTCAATTAACAAGCAACGGAGCTAGAGGAAATAGCCTCACGTTGCACCAAGAGAGGTTTAGAATGGATGTTAGGAAAAAATTCTTTATGGAAAGTGTAGTCAAGAATTGGAACAGATTGCCTAGGGAAATGGTGGAGTTACCATCCCTGGAGGGATTTATAAGATACGCAAGATGCAGTGCTAAGGGAGAGTGGTGGATTTGGTAGTGTTAGGTTAATGGTTGGACTCAATGACCCTAAGTGTCCTTTACAACCTGAATGATGCTATAAATCTTTCCATGAAGGCTAAAACAAAAGTTAATTGTGATGGCTAGAGTCCTACTATCCCTTATGCAAGTTACTGACTTCGGCTACATGGGTTTGCCTCCTGTTTGCACCCAACACTGACACTGCTTCCCCAGGGAGCCAGATCACCTCCCAGTGCTGGCAGAAATGCCCTGTCATTTCTCCCATAGATAGCTTCACTGAGTCAGCCAGACAAGCAACAGAAAAGGAGAGAGGATTGTGTGCTCAAAAATGGGATTTGCAGCCACACCACTCTTCTAATTGTCTCAAAGCCACAGCTGCTATCTCATCTGACAGACAAGATGCTCTCTAAGAAGGTCAGTCCAGGTAGTGGACAAAAACTAAAGGAAAACTGAAGCTGCACAGCTGTTTGCACTGCAGTCAGCTCTGGAAACCCACAAGCGCTAGTTTTCTCTCAACTTTAACCTCAGGAATATTTTAGCAAAGCTTAGAGCTGCCCATCTCTAAGTCAGTCACTGAGCCGCTGAGCTGCTCCTGCAGCACAACGTGCAGTAGGTGCTGAGCCCCTGGAGCTCTGGCCCAGTGGTGCTGGAGCCAGGTGCTGCTGGGTGAGGGATCCTCCTGGAGGATCTTGGTGGGACATGGCCTTGACCTTTCTGCATCTCCCTGCAGCTGGGCACGTGGGAGGTACAATGTCACTTCACAGGGATGCCTTGAAGCAAATTAAACCACGTAAAGTGTTTAGGACTATTTTGGTAAAGAAATTACAGATAGAAAAGTGAGAAATACTGATGACTTAAAGCCTTTTTTTTTTTCAGCAACGCTATTAGTGTTTTGCAACTGTACGTGAGGAGAGGAAAAGGAGCTCTCTTCTTTAAGAGACATTCTTGCTTCTTTTGGTTTGTGCCAGCTCCCATTCCTCTTGGAAGAGTTGCTTATACTATCATGCTGTCAGGAATAATCTGTGGGCATGTACATGTGTGCACAAGAGACACAGTGACATGGGCCATCTTGCAGGATCTTGTCCTAGTGAGCAATGCTCCAGTTTGTGTGGTTATTTCACATGCCAGAAAAGAGGATTTTCATTTTTTTTTAATACAATACACTGACATATATATTTGTAAATTTACAGATTTGTTTAATAGATACACATTACATAAATTATATTACATGCGTTTGTAAATTATGAATGCATAAACATAAAATGATGTATCTTTATAACACTAACATGAGTGAAAATATTTTCTTTAATAATTTCCAGATTTTAAGTTGATGGTGTGGTTTGAACTATTCTACACTTTAAAACCATTGACTGTGGATCTGAGTTGGGAATACAATCAGGGGCCAGTAATACTGTCTCCGTTTTACAGATGGTTGGAGAAGTGAACAGAGGTGGTCCAGTGACATCCAGGAATGTAGCTGCAGAGCTAAAGTATGAAAAAAATTCTCCCAGGTCTTTACATATTTTTATTTCTTGAAGACTGACCAGTATTGTTCAAGTAAATCTCGTGCCCAATTTGAAATGTTTGGAGCTTCGGCTGACATGCAGGAGGCTTTATCCCACTGGCTTTGTATGTGCTCCTAGTGGTAACAGCTGAAAACTGCTCTAGGAAGAAGCACAACTTACTCTAAATCTGCTGCTGTTGTACTGTTGGAAAGAAATACACAGTCCTGTTTGCAGACAAAGATTCAAATCAACTACATTATTTAATGAAAACTTCCTTTACAGAGGCACCATCAACTTGAAATCCAGTGAAATCCAGTGAAATGACAGATTTAAGGTACTGTCTCCTACTACTTTTGTTTAATGCCCCTACCAATCTTTCTGAATTGTTTTATCTTGGCTTTAAAAATCTGTTCTGTGATAAAATTGATATATAAAAAAGATGCTTTAGGACAGTTTGTTACAGAGCTGTGTTTGTTGAAGAAGAAGAAATCCTACTTTTGAGTACAGAAGGAAAAATGAAGCTGATTACAATCAAAAGTTTTCTAAAGATAAAAGGTTGTAAAAAGAAGTACGATGAGGGTAGAAGGATGCCAGGCATATTAACTTAAAGTTAATCTAAATAACTTTCTGTAACAGAAAGATAATATCTAAATACAGATATGATCAAGTCACTGTGGTTCTCTATTGCAACACGCAATGTGTCTAAGTCCACACCAGCAACTGAGATCAAGATTAAAGTTTTGTTCCTTTTTCAGAATTTTGTCTGTTGGAAGTGGATGCAATATTGACAATAGCACACGGCATATTGTGTGGAAGAGCACAGACAGCCACCTCTGATCAGAATTAGCCCTGTCATCCCATCACCCTTCTTTCAGCCATTTCTGTTTTCTATTTCATATTCTTCACCACAGAAGCAAATTATTTTGCTGATTTAATTCAAAATTTAATGTACCCTATGTGAGTTTTGTTGAAGGAATTTAAAACAGCCATCCACATCTTCTGCTATGAACTTTCCCATTCAGAACTGTAACCTGAATTTTTATACAAGTATTTTATAGTTGTATATACCAGTTACTTCAAGGTCTCACTGTGTCTTACTTATTTGTTTCTTACTTATGTGACAGTGGGCAGATATGCATTTAAAGTGTAGGGATACAGCTGTCAAGATTTAAAAATGCTATTAACTCACATGGATATCATACTGTATATGCAGTATATATATACAGTATGTTCTGTTTATAGTGATGTAGGGCACTTTACATCATCAGATAGATGTAAGCTGTATTGTTTCACAATTTTACAGTGATGGGAATGCACTTACAGTAGAAGACAAGCTCCTTTACATTTCTGTGTCACTGTTTTCGTTTGGTGGCCCCAAAATTCTTGAGGAGGTGTGAGCTACACTGAAAAACAGAAAGCAGAAAATGCAGTGAAGTTACTGTATAGCTGCTGTGGGACAGGGAACTGCGAGGAACCCCTATAAAGCAGGTTAACAAAATTAATAGAGGAAAACAAATTTGCCAGAAAGTTTTGCCAGCAGCAGCTGCAGGGCAGCAGATGACAAATCCAGGCATATATGAAGTCGTTCTGATGGGCTAATTTTGCTTTTCCATCACATTCAAATGGCCTGTAAATCTCCAAATTAGTATAGAAGTTGGGAGGGAAATTAAACAGGGGATTCCCAAAATAATCTCCTGTAGTGTTGTTAGAAAAAGCTTGAAGAAATATGGGGAGGGAAAAGAGATTTCTCAAATCAACTTTTGCTTTAGTTGATATGTTGGTCTGCAGAAACCATTTCACTCCATTCAGAAATTCTAACGACAAGAAGGCATACATTTGTGTTTCTCTGGGTATATATTTTACAGTTTATGTGTCCTCTTATCATGCCAACACATCTTCTAAATCCCCTTAGGAGGACAAGTACAGCTCATACACGGATTTTTGAATCCCATGCCAGTTGACTAATCTAACAGCTAGCAATAGCTGAAGATTGAGGCACTGATAATTCCTCTGCACCCCAGACAGGGGCAAAGGAGCTAATTATACTCTGATTGTCTATCACTTGAGGAAATCCCCAGATTAAGAGCTGTGGGTGTATTTCACTTTTCATACACTACTTGAGTGATGCGCTGGGAACAAAGGAGGGGGAAAAAAAAAATTCAGCCTTAATTACTCATACTGAACTTGTGGCCTTCTTAAACTATGCTCAAATCAAGAACCAAACCCAGAGCTGAGAGAGACTTCTTCCAGACTTGTTTCAAGACTACACCATTAGAGGCCGTTCTTGCTGAAGTGTCTGCCAAAAACCTCTTGAGTCTGTGTTTAAGGAGCAATCCTGCATGGAGGTCCTTCCCTGGTGGTGTGCCAGTGTTTTTCCCTTCCTATTAGAAGACTATCTGAAAATCTTGGAGCTGTTCCACACTTAAACTCTAAGCATCTTTACTGTCTATCTGTCCTTGCAATATGATAGGCCAGAAACTTACTGTCCGTAAGTCTTGTTTCACAATCTGGGTAATACAGATTTCTCAGTTTCTCATTTCCACTTCTGTAATGTTTGTTATATTCAATTTTATGTCTTTATGGGGTTCATTTCTGCAGCTCCTCCCTACCTTTCATGCAGTTTTTCATCTTATCTACAATTGCTATCTGTACTCTCAATCAGCTCATCTCTCTTTTTCAGTAATAGATCCAGTCAGTTCTTATGTCTGCATACACTCTAGGATGGTAATGATTTGTCTTGCCAGCAGACAGAGATTTTAAAGTTGTGATAACCTATATGCTTGTCTGAGGGAATGTGAAAATAGTGTTATGAATGTTGTTTATGAAAACTGGGGTTTGCAACCTTCAGTTGTTTTTGCATGCAGTAGCTGACTGTCCTCAGAGAAGTGACAAGCAGAACAGACAGCGTTGCAAGCCCGTCGTTCACATCTGATCCGAACTAACTGACCAAGAAAATCCTCAGCATTTTCCCTCTGTTACCTCTATGTAGATACCACTTTGAGGACAGTTTTATTTAAATCATTCTACACTTTCTCCATTTTAAACTCTGATTTTGCTTTATTTCCTCTTCTTAATTTTTTCTTCTACTGACCTTGCACAATGCATAAACATTCTTCATAGGGAAATTAGTGAGCTATTTGTTGTTAATTTTTTATGTCTTAGTTTTTTTGCCCAGTACATAATGATCCACTTACATCTCAACTTGCATGCTGTAACCTCCACTTTCAACTTCTCTCTCCTGCCAACAAAGCAAGTTTATTATCTAATAACTTAAAGTACCTCCTTTTATCCTTAACTCTACCAAGATCCTTTCCTCTTTCTTTGTTAATTAATTCTTTCTGTTTCCAAGGATCCTCTGCCTAGGACTGTGCCAGTCTTCTGTGCCATGTTCTGCCCTAAGATGGAAAGTGACAGGTAAGCGCTTCTGGCCCACTCTCATTCCTGAGCATCACAGTAGAAGGATGCCAGCTTGCCCCAAAGGGGCTCTCAGCCAGTTTTTGAGCAAGCGTTTTGAAAACTAGTTAGGCAGTTTTCCCACTGCAGACAGGCTCGTGGAAGGACCATTAATTACTCAGTGCAGGCTTAACTATGGGCAGAAAAAGGGGGCTTTTGTGTGATTGTCAAACCCTCACCATTATTTGTACATGTTGGTTTTGTATTTAATAGGATTACATGACTTCTTTGCTCTATATGCCAAAATGGATGGTTCCTTTCAGTAATAAAACAAAGCCAATAACCTGAAAGGAACCACAGCTCAAAAGCACAAACTTGACCTCTGAGTGACCTTGACATTTACAGACTAAAAAGAACTTTTCTTTGAACAGACAGAAGTCAGGGAGCCAGCAAGAACCAGGAGAAAATGGTTTTGTTGCTTTCTGATTACATTGTTTAAACCAACATACTACATAGTTTACAATACTTCATTACAATGTATTAGGGCCTGGAGGTGATTTAATGTCTGTTTATAACTGAGACTAATCTTGAAATAAACAAATGAATGTTTGGAAAATGGATGAAGCTCTTCTGCCGGAGACAGCATTAAATGCATCTCTGAAGAGTAAATCATGGCTGTAGAGCACTTAAATGCTTTTTATTTCTACCTTCAGTTGTATTTCAGTAGTTTTATCTAACAAAATTAATCATGGTGCAGTAAAAAAAATTCTAATTGGCTAGGACTGCCTAGCAGCCATACATTCTATAAGAAATCCACAATGTAAAAACTGTTGAGCCCTTTAAAATCAGGGGGAAAGATTAACTAGAATATGCTGTAGCATTATACTAGGCACCATGGTGATCTAAATTAAATCTGTTACAACCTGTTCTAATTTAAAATTGCTCCGTTGTGTGAATGAAGGGGGAAAGAAGAAGAGTTAGTTCACTTGCTCAAAGCATTTTCATATTCCCAGATAGATCTTTCATCCACCCTGCTTTTGCATGTGGGCTGTATGTTCCCATTTCCTTGCATCCTCTGCAAGACCGCACATAAATGCGGATTCAGACGGAGTCAAGAACTCTTTCTCCAGCGGTTCAGTATCGGTTCTGGTCTCCATCAGCCAAGAACAAGCGCTGTCACCGAGTGTCACCATAGGATGCACAGCTGCTCCCGACACTCAGAAGCTCCTCTGCAGTGCTGAGGCAGGGACCTTGCTACAGAAGGTTGCTCCAGTTTCTTCTCCCAAAGGATAACTGCAGCACTCATCCCGCCATCCATCTCTGCAGGCAACTCCTCGGCCACTTCTGCTTTCTCCCTGTCCTGCCTCTCCTACCACCCAAAGCCCTATCCACGGCCCCCAGGCGCCGCGCAGCACATTTCTCTCCTTCTAACATCTGACTCATTCAAAACAATGCCTCGAATTTCCCGAAGCGCCAGCCGCTAAGCAGTTAACGCTCGATTTGAGAGGGGGATGGGGTGAAGCCAACTCGCGCGGCCGCTCCGGGCTCGGCACGCCCCCGCACCCTTCCGGTGGCCGGCCGGAGGGAGCGGGGCCGGGAGCGGCGGCGGCGGGGCGCTCCTGCGCCGCCTGCCCGCGCCGCCTGCCGACACCTGGCGCCGGCTGCGGGAAGGGCAGGGAGAGGCGGGCTCTGCCCGCGCCTCCCGCCGGAGGCTCCCGCAGGGAGCCCCCGCAGCGGGCACGGCTCAGGAGGACTGCCCAGCCTGCCTACCTCACCGTATCCTACGCCCGCTGGAGCAGCTTTGAGGCCCCGAGCTTTGACAGCGTACTGCTTGCGGTGCGGTGGATCCTAAACACCGTGACCGCTCTTTCTTAGTGCTAAAGGTCTGGTCCTACGGCAGCGCAGCATCAAAAGCCGCGCTTCATACCCTACATACGGCTGACCGCCTTTCTCTATACCCCACTTCCTGCCGCTTTGTTTGCCGTGCAATCACAAGTGGCAGAAGTCTCAATAATATTTGAGTTTGTTCAAACTTGAAAAATAGTCAACCACGTGAAAGAAAGTCCTGCGAAGGGGAAGGCTGCGGCATAAACCTGTATGATCATTGGCATCAATAAGTGCAGGGGAAGGGCGTTAGCTACAGAAAAAAATTCAAGTGGTTCTTTCACATTCCTAGGTGTTAAAGCTGACCACCTCTGAGCCACAAACATAGACGTTCTTGGTACCAGCTCACAGACCTCTTTGTATCCTAAAGTCATAGAATGGTTTGGGTTGGAAGGGACCTTAAAGATCATCTAAGTTGAAACCCCCTGCTATTAGCAGGGACACCCTCCTCTAGACCAGCTTCTCTAGAGCTTCATCCAACCTGGCCTTGAATGCTTCCAGGGATGGGACATCCACAACTTCTCTGGGCAATCTCTTCCAGTGCCTCACTCCACCCACAATAAAGAAATTCTTCCCAATATGTAATCTAAACCTACTCTCTTTGAATCCACCCCCCCTTATCCTGTCAGTGCAGGCTCTTGTAAAAAGTCCCTCTACATCGTTCCTGTAGGTTCCTTTCATGTACTGGAAGGCCATAGTTAGGTCACCCCGTACCCTTCTCTTCTCCAGGCTGAACAATCCCAATTCTCTCAGCATTTTCCCACAGGAGTGCTGCTCCATCCCTATAACAATCTCTGGACTCCCTCCAACAGGTCCGTGTCCTTCCTGTGCTGAAAGCCCCAGAGATGGACACAGCCCTGCAGGAGAGGTCTCACCTGAGGGGAGCAGAAGGGCAGAACCCCCTTCCTTGGCCTGCTGCCCAGACTCCTTTGGTGTAGCCCAGGACACGTTTGGCTTTCTGAGCTGCCAGAGCACACGGCTGGGTCATGTCCAGCTTTTCATCCACCAGCACCCCCAAGGTCTTCTGGGCAGGACTGCTCTTGATCTGTTCATTGCCCAGCCTGTATTAACTGCTATGTCTAAATACACACCAGCAGTGTTCTGAATTTACAGTGAAAACAGATGAGATCAGGCACATTTTTGCATGTGTAGTTTTTCTTCCCTTTGCTCCCATGTTAGTTTTTCCCTCTGTGCAACTCATTAGAGACTATTATCTTAACTCCTGTTAAATCTCTTTTAGGGGTTGATGTTTTAACTTACCAGCTTGAGCTCTAGACTGTTGACACGTTACACTGCAGAAAGCAGTGAAATTATCATGGACTGAGTTGGCACTGTATTTTTTCTAAGGCACTGCGTGATGAAAATAAATTATGTTGTCCCCCGACATGATCCACTAATGAAGATGCACATCCTCTCGCCCTGCCTTCTTACTGGATGTTAAGTGAAAGCCCTTCCTCTGTCTTTTTTCTTTATTTCCACAGTGGAAGAAGATTTCTAATTCTGCACATCGGTTTGCTTAGCAATATTGCTGTTGCCTAATCCAATAAAAATCAGTTATGTAACTGCCTTTGCTAGACTTGCAGAGAGCATTCACAGATGGGAACATGGCCACAGTATCTTTATGCTTTCATTATGCCTTCTGTGTTTGCTGTTATTATGCAATACGCTCTGTTTTCAGTATATTTTTAAAAATAATTTTCCTTGACATCATAGAATATTATACACTTACAATCTAAGCTCATGCAAAGACAGAGGGGGAAAAAAAAATAAGCCTATTTGAATTTATTGCTAAAGGGGCTGACATAATAGCACCAGTGCCTCCAAGGAAAAAAAAATCACCTACAGTTTGTCAGATAGTATTTTTAATTCTCTAATTCTGAACTAAATTCCTAAAATAACCCGTGTTTGCAGATTACCGTGTGCTCTTTTGTTCTGAATGTCTTGCTTAGTGAACTACATCTTATCAATCCACCAAGTGCCGGGTGTCATTGTTCACCTCATTCACAATTCATCTTTTAATTAGCATTATCACAGGAAAAAATTCTATTTTGGTCAGCATAATTTGTCATTGGAATTGGCAGTACAGAAATAAAAGAATTACCATCTGAAATTGTCTGAAGACTATGAAGGAGATGGTGACTACAAACCTACCTCATCTGGCACTGAAGAGGAAGAGAGGGAAGCCATGTAAATGATAATGGCTTTAAAAATTGTATTTGCTATGTAAAAATCACTACTGTGGTCATTCAGTATCTGCTAAGGAAACAGGTTCATCAAAATTACTGTTACTGAAAATACAAACCTGAATCTTACATTTAGACATATGTTTTATTTGGTGGAAAGGGTTGCTGACTTAGGGAAGATTTAAGAGATACAAATCTCTTTTTAAAGTGATGTTTTTAGATATAGACATAATATAATAATACCAACTTCGTGCAGCAAAATGCATCTCATTTGCTTTAATAGTTAAACCTCACAATGAGCTGCAAGTGCATCATTGTTTTAACGAACAGATGTGGAAGTGCTTTTAAAATGTTTTTTGAACTGTACCAGGAAACATTTCACAGAGAATAGAAACATTTCTGAATCCTCCTCACAAGACTCACCTTTCATAATGATTTCCAGAAAATTCCATTAAATAGCATGTTGGTTTTTTGAGCCTTCTTCATAAACATTTGTCCCTGCAGTCTAGATATGCAGTATTTTTCTATCTACATTCAGATTAATACAGTGATGTCAAATCGACTGCATCTGAGGTACAATGAACACACCAGAAAACCAGCTGCTTAAAAATTCCCTCCAACACCCCTTTACCTTTTGATTTAATCTATTTCTAGTTGCAAATGCAACAGGCCCTGAAGATGATCATGTTCAAGCAGCATTCAGCCAGGACAGCAAGAATTACCGTGTGCTGAGCCCTCTGGAGCGTGCTCTACTGGAGGTCCTTTCTCTTTCAAACTAGCTGGGCTTCAGCTTGGCTGCCATGGGTGACTTCTGGTGCATCAAGAAGCAGTCTTCTAGTGGGTGTTTCATTAGTCCCTTCTAAAACAAATTTTAGAAAGGAACCATCAGTCTCCACTCATTTTTTCTCAATTATGCCTATTGTGCTGGTTTAGGATGGGGTAGAGTTCATTTTCTTCCCAGTAGCTGGTATGGGGCTGTATTTTGGATTTGTGCTGAACACAGGGTTGATAATATGGAGTTGTTTTTTGTTATTGCTGAGGGGAGCTTACACAGAGCCCAGGCCTTTTCTGCTTTTTGTGCTGCCACACTGGCAAGGAAGTTGGGGGAGCATGGGATGTTGGAAGGAGACACAGCTGGAACAGGTGATCCCAACTGACCAAAGGGATATTCCAGAGCATGTGACATCATGCTTAGTATATATAGAGGGGGCAAAAGAAAGAGGGAGGAACTTTTTGAGTGATCATGTTTCTTTTTCCAAATAAATGCTACACGTGATCAAGCCCTGCCTTCCTGGAGATGGCTGAACAGATGCCTGCCCTTGGGAAGCAGTGAATAGACTCCTTGTTTTTATTTGTTTGTGGGTTCTGTGAGTTCAGCTTTTGCTTTACCATTTTGCTTACCCATTAAATTGTCTTTATCTCCACCCACAAATTTTCTACCTTTTACCCTCCCAGTTCTTTCCCCAGTCCTACTGGTTGGGGGGGTAAGCAAGTGGCTGCGTGGCGCTTGGTTGCTCTCTGGGGTTAAACCAGGGCACCTTTTTACATTGTGTTCTTAATGGATGCAGCATTTATTAAAAATACTGGACTTCAATTAAGTTAATAATTGATCCCCAGTCAAACTACTATTTAGTTTTTTTTTAAAAAATTATTATTATTATTATTATTATTATTATTATTATTATTATTATTATTATCCTTTTCTTTTTAATGGCAGAGGCAAGCAGTGCTTGAACAGATAGGTCAGGAGATGAGAGAGTTATAGATGACATTTGCATGTTTCATAACCATGGTCTGTAGCATTCTGTGGGCTATCTTGTGTGTTGAAAGCATGGTGAGACCCAGAAACATCTCATCTAGAATAGAGAAATGCAATGAAACTTTACTATTAACCCTGCTGAAACATTAAAATTGTCTAGATTTCTCTTTTTCAGTTTCTATCTGATAGCAGACTTGGTAAAAGTTTGGCTTTTTGGCAGAAGATAGTCTACTCCTGAATTTGAATATTATCTTTGTTTATGAAATAAATAGTGCAGGCTAAATGTTATGGAAAATTCTTCCCGAAGGTGTAAAAAATGATACTCAGGAAATTATTGTGTTCATATGGAAATAATGGCTTTGCAGGCTAATTACTGTTTGGGTTGCCCACTTTGCTAGGTAAAATAAGATGCCTTTCACATTACTAAACTCCAGGATTTTTCTAACATTTTTTTCATGCAGCCCAGAAAGGAAAACAATTAAGTCATATGGCTTTTCTTCATCGTGTGCTATGTTCCAAAGAAGATTCATGTTCTGTGTTCCTTAGGCATGCACTGTGCATGAATGAGAAACAGTGTGGGTTTTACTGATTTTCTTAGGAGTATACAATTATTTTCTGTGTTTTAAGAACAATTACTTAAGAAATGGCAAAGGAGATAAAAATGAATACAGTAAAATATGTACCCTGCATATAGGAAGGGTACATACAAAAGGAAAATATGCTTATTCTTGGGAAAGTCAATATGTAAATTATTAATTGAGGGGAGAATGAGGAGAAGGGAGAGGAAAGGAGATTTAAAAAGGGAAGAAGCAATTATGCATACTCACTATGAGAATGCCTACAAAGTTTTAAGGAATATATAAGATGTGAAGCGGCACTCACTCTCAATGCACAGCTTTCCTGTACCTTAGCAGTGTTTGGCAAAGGCAACATTTATAGGTGCCTTCAGCTAGTACTGCAGGCAACTATGACTTGGTCTGCTTTCCTGCCTGTTTATTCCCCTCCCATGCATTGTCTAGATTTGGAACTGTAAATTCTTCAGAGCAGAGATTTCCTCAGCAGACTCTGCGAGGTTAAGGTTCCTGCTGAGTGGGTCCTTACTTCAGCTACGAAGGCGGATAGGAGGTGTGAGGTAGAAATAGTACTCAGTTTGTGCACAACGCTTAGGTCCATGCAAAAGTTGCCAGCAAGTGAAGGAAGGTGTGTTTTTAAACCTCAGCACGCTCAGGTGCCCCGTGGCTGCACGCACGGTCAGACACGTCTGCTTGGTTTGGGCCCAGCTGTAATTACAGAGGTGCAATGCAAACCCGTGGGCACAGCAGTGGTACAACAGGTTTCCAGAAAGGCCTCGTAAGATGCCGAGCCTGTATGTGCTGAAATGGAGTTATGGAGGATGATCATTTGCTGGGTTTGGCGCTGGTGTTGACTTGTTTTTTGAGACGCAGAGCGGCATCCCCACTTGAGTGAGCAAGCCACACCTCAGTTTGGCTGGCCCCCTGAAATCTGAGCAACAGAATTTATAGCTTCTGCTATTTAGTAACATTTGTCTTAAAGCCGTAGCTGCCGCGTTCCTATAATTTACCCATCCACCTGCATGGAATGTCATAGCCTTCCAGGAAGCCCTCCCTGCCCACTGGCAGTGCTGGCAATGGCATTTCAGCTGAGGGGGGGCACCCAGCTTTGCCAGCCACACTGGAGATATCCCCAGTCCCAGGTGCTGCTTCGCACTGGGGGAGACTGGTGAACAATAAGCTGGTGGTGCCAGCGTTCAACAAGCTGTCCATGAGCCAGCAGCATCCTTGTGGCTAAGGCAGCCAACAAAATCCTGGGATACATTAGGAACGGCATTGCCAGCAGGTCAGGGGAGGTGATCCTGCCCCTCTATTCAGCTCTGGTGAGGCCTTATCTGGAGTGCTCTGTCCAGTTCTGAACTCTTCAGTACAAAAGAGAGGTGGATCTTCTGCATCAGGTCCAGCAGAGGTCAATGAAGATGACTGAGAGACCGGGGGATGTCTCTTACGAGAAAGGCTGAGGGAGCTGGTCCCGTTCAGCCTCAAGAAGAGACGACTGAGAGGGGGCCTCATCAATGTCCATAAGGATGTGAAGGGAGATGGGCTCTTCTCAGTGGCGCTGAGCAATAGGACAAGAGGCAAGGGGTAGAAACCGATTCACAGAACTTCCACCTGAACATGAGAAAGAACTTCACAGTGCAGTGACTGAGCACTGGAACAGATTACTCAGAGAGGTTGTGGAGTCTCCCTCACTGGAGATACTCAAGAACCGTCCGGCAGAAAACCTGTGCCATGTGCTCTGGGATGACCCCGCTTGAGCAGGAAGGTTGGACCAGACGTGGTCCCTTCCAGCCTGACCCATCCCGTGATGCCGGGATTCCGCGAGGCGAGCAGGGCAGGCGGAGGCGGCCGGGGGCGGGCACCGACCGCCGGCCCGGCCCCGCAGGTCCCGCAGCGCGGCCCCGGGCGCGGAGCGCCGCGTCTCGGCCGAGCAGCGCCGGGGGAGGACTGCAGCCCCCAGAACGCGGCGCGGCTGCGGGTGACGTGCGGGAGGCGGGGCGGAAGTGTGTGTTCCCCCGGCTGGGTGGCCGCCCGGGCCCCGTTCCGGCTGTCCCGGCCTCGGCCTCGGCGGCGCGGGGCAGGGGACAGGAGGAGGGAGAAGATGGCGTCGGACCTGGAGGCGGAGGTGCAGGCCATTGACAAGAGCCTGCTGGAGTGCTCCGCCGAGGAGATCGCCGTGGTGAGGCGGCGGGCCCGGCGCGGGGAGGGAGCGGGGGCTCGGAGGCCGCGGGAGGCACCGGCCTGGGGAGCCGTTCCCGGGGCCGGGGCGAGGCCGCTCCGCCGGGCCAGCGAGCTCTCCGGGACAGGGTGCCCCTGCCGGGGCCGGCTCTGAGGGCACCCCCGGCCGGCAGCGCCGTCCCGCTGGCCTCAGCGCGCTGTTGTCGCCATCGTCGCTGTTGCCGCAGCCGAAATCCACGGCAGCGATCAGCCAGCTTTTCCTGTTGTGCCGGCTGGCGCAGGTGGCTCCCTGCAAGCCGCCTGGACGTGGCCATCCCCTGCCGCGGGCGCCCGGGCATCTCGCCCCTTCCTTAACTGAGGTTACGTTCCTCCTCCTCTGCTGCCCTTTTGCCTCTCTCTGCCGGCTATCACGCCTGGACCTGAGGAGAATCCCCCTCCCACCCCCCCCCCCCCCCTTACTTTAGGTGTATGTCTGACTCCAAATACGCTTAACAGTGTTGAAGTGCCATTACAGGATTCTTCCTTCCTCCCCACTATTTATGCGGTTTTGGAAAAGCTTGCAGTAGTTAATCCTAGGGTCAGAACGGGGTGTTTGCAAAGGAAATATTAGTAAAATCAGTGTAACATTTAAAGAAATCTAGTCCTGTTTATATACTTTTCCTGCTCTTACAAAGAGTAGTTGGAAGAAGAATGCGGTCTCGAGGGCGAAGTCTTCGGAGGAAGTTTTGTTTCTGGCATAAAAGTTTGTCCATTTGGACACTTGGGCATTTGAGGAACTGGATGTGTTAAAATATTGAGACTGCTCATGTGTGTATCTGTAGGATAAAACCCTGAAGAGCTGTCTGTGTGTGTCCCAATGGGAATTACATTGGTTGCTTTCCAAATGAAAATGACTGTTATAATTCAGGTTATCTCTGGGATAAGTCTTCCTTCTTCTCTACAGCAAACCAAGTAATTCCTTCAAACTTTTTTGAAGTAGTCCAAAGTGAGCCCAAATTACCTTGTCTGTGTGAATAGCAGACTTTTTTTTGGGTCACACTGTAGGTAAACTCAAGGCAATCATGCACCCAAGGGAATGCATTTAGGAATTTGCTGTAGGTAGAAGTGCCAACTTAAATGTAGTCAAATCCTTCTCATTTTTATTATCTGTCACCACCTGAGCAAGCTCCAATTCTGAAATCTATCATTCAAATCTAGTGTGGTTTTTCTGCCTCCTTTGCTGATAGCATTACTTTGCCAATAGCCCAATATTAACAAAACAAATACCATCCCAAACCAATAGTTGCAGCATTTAAGGTTTCAGTTTCTCATGGCAACAACTTAATGATTAACTTCCAAAGAACAAAAATAATAGTAAAAACGTTCTCTTTAACATAATATGAGCCTACATTGCAAGTGTTTTTTTTGTTGTTGTTTTGTTTTGTGTGTGTGTGTGTGTATGTGTAGCTAAAAAACCCAAAAATTGTACCTTTTAGCTTTTGAAACAGAGAAGTAAGTTGTTTTATGGCTTATTAGTATTCTGTATTTTGTTCTCACGGTATCTCTTAACTTAGATGGGAATTTAATAGAAACCCTGATGAACCATTGGGTATTTATTTACATAAGGTGTTGTTTGATCAATGCTTTGCACATTTTTTTTTTCCCAGGGCAGTTAAAGTTATTGCAGGAGAGTAAGTGTGAGGAGGGAGGAAGTGAAGAGGAATACACTTCCCCTTTTTAATAAAAAACTCTCTTGGGAGAGTAGAATATTAGCTTTCCTTGTGTGTGATTTCAGGTTAGAAGATAGACAAATGCTAATTGAAACCTTGCCCAAATTCAGAATGCTTTTATTAAAGAACAAATTCCAAAGTTTTGAGTAGTTTTTCTGGAGTTCAGTGCTCCCCAGGCAGCGATTTAGAAGGGCAGTGCAACATATGTGTACCTATGTATATATTTCTATTAACAGTTTTGCTTGCACAACAGACCTGTGAGTTGCCTTCCTGGCAGCTCTTAGAGCCACATCTGTTTCCTTGTCCTAGTAGCCTGGATTTCCTTCTGATATTGTGTCATCCAGGATCTGATTTTCAGAACTGTATGTACAGTTATGTGTGTAAAACTGGCTCCACAAACAGATTTAAATGTGATGATGTTGGTCGTTGCCACGCCTAACTTCCAGACAATTACTCCCAGAATTTTTGGGATGGGAAGGCCATTTACTCGAGGAACAAGAATTTTCTCTGCCTAGGTATTTGTCTGAGCTTGTAGTGTAGCTAGCATGCACTGTGTGTTTTCTAGATAGAAATTAGTGATGTTGTACTGCTGAATTAAAAGACTGAAGTTGAAGATATTTTCCTGAAAAAATCCTATTAGTTTAATAACTAGTTTATGCTATAGAAAATAATGTAAAAACAAGCTTATTAAATGGAAAACATGGAAAAGATTAAGTCATTGCCACTGTGATTGGGTCAGTTCTTGGCAGTAGTAGCTATTAGGCAAAACTGATGAAAGGAGAGGAAAAGATGAATGAACTGGTGGGAAAAAGAAAATTCTTGTTGAAAACTTTACTTTTTAATCATTTTTTTTTTCTGTGGTATTTTCTGGATCCTGGTGGGAATGGTGAGATTATCTGTAGACTTCTAGATTCTTTGCTATGGCTTTTTGGCAACCTTTTCCCATGGACTTCCTTAGGAAAAAACTAGGCTTTCACCAAAGCTAGATGAGTGTAGAAAGATTTAGCAGATCAGTCATGATTCTAAGAAGTCAAACTTAGGAAAAGAGAAGTGAGGAAAGCACCCTGACGAATTAGGTTTTTTTTTTTTAAATACCAAATTCTACTTTGAAGAAACATGTCTAGTAAATGAAACGACTTCAATATGTTTAAAAAAAAGGCAAAAATGCAGCCAGTCTGCACAGATGCTCAGCTGACTCTGAATGTCTGTGTCCCAAGGAACTTACAACAACCGTGTTATCTCAAACGTAAGTTCTTTAGAGGAAGTTCCTAATAATTCAGAGTAAATCAAGCTCTAACATTTGATCACCAAACCCATTTATTTTGGCATAATTAACTCTGCGTTTTCATGTACAATTTTGGGTTGATTTTGAACTCTCTTTTTGGAAGTTGCCAGGGGGTATCTGGTTGTCACATTTACAATGAGAAATGACGTGCTGAGGCTGTTTATGTAACACGGGATTTAATCAGTGGACACTTGCAGTATCTGCTTGCTCCCATTTGTTCATTATAAAAACCTTGCACTCTTAACTTACAGTTTAAACCTTTCTAAATTTGTTATCCACAAGGTAGAAATAAAACAAATGTTGTCCTAGAGTATTTTTTCATTCTGTGTGTATATACCAGGGGAAAAAAAAATAGGAGAAGCTGTGAATTTTTAAGTGGCTTAGGGCAGTTCAGTAGTTTGATGCCTTTTAAAAACTGCCAACATTGTTTTTTACAATTGATTGACTAAGAGAATTGTAGTGAGTTGATCTTGGCTGGCTGCCAGGTACCCACCAAAGCTGCTCTCGCTCTTCTCCTCAGCTGGAGAGGGGAGAAAATACAACAAAAGGATTGTGGTGGAGGTAAGGAGTGGGAGAGGTCACTCAGCAATTACTGTCATGGGCAATACCGACTCAACTAGGGAAGAAATTTATTTAGTTTATCACCAATCAAATCAGAGTAGGGTGATGAGAGACAAAACCAAATCTTAAAAACACCTTCCCCCATCCTTCTCTTTGTCCCTGGCTCAAGTTCACTCGTGTTTTCCCTACCACCTCCTGAGCAGCACAGGTGGATGCAGAATGGGGGTTGTGGTCAGTTCCTCACGTTGTTTCTGCATTCCTTCCTCCTCTGGGGCAGGACTCCTCTCATGCTTCCTCTGTTCCAGCATGGGGTCCCTCCCATGGGAGACAGTGCTCCATGAACTTTTCCAGTGTCAGTCCTTCCCATGGGCTACGGTTCCCCATGAACTGCTGCAGCCTGGGTGTCTGACAGGGATGCAGTCCTTCAGGAACAGCCTGCTCCAGTGTGGGTTCCCTGCAGTGTCACAAGTCCTGCCAGCGAGCCTGCTCCAGCATGGGTTCCTCTCTCATGGGTTCACAGGTCCTGCCAGGAGCCAGCTCCAACACGGGCTTCCTGCTGTGGGGTCACAGCCTCTTTGGGGCATCCAGCTGCTGTAGCACTGGATCCCTCTTGGATCTCTGTTCTCCACTGGACCTCCATGGACTGCAGGGGGATCTCTGGGATCTCTGTTCTGGTGTCTGGAACATGTCCTGCCTCTCCTTCTGCACTGATTTTGGGGTCTGCAGAGCTGTTATTCACCCATATTCTTACTCACATCTCCCAGCTGTTATTGCTCTCTTTTTGTCCCCTTAAATGTGCTATTCCTCATTAAATCTGTTATCCCAGAAGGGCTACTGCTGTATCTGATGGGCTCAGCCTTGGCCAGCTGTGGGTCCATCTTGGAGCCATCTGGTGTTGGCTCTCTTGGACATGGAAAAGCTTCTGGCAGCTTTAATAGAAACCAGCCTGTAGCCCCCTTGTTCCCAAAACCTTGCCTCACAAACCCAGTGCAAGAATTCATGGATCTAACATCACACTTGAAATAGTAATTCAAGTGAGTTATTTTGGTTGCAGGAGAAACCAAAACTCCCTCATTTTCACAGGTGATTTGTTGAAATTAAATGAGAAAGGGACTGTTACCTAATGCTGTGTTTGCTTTTCTCCATGTACTTTTTGTCTCTGTTCCTAGCCAACTCCAGGCTCCCGCTGGTCCTCTGTGTCCCAAGCTGGCAGCATCTGTCTGCACTCCAGAGAAATGTGACCAACATAGTCTAGGCCGTATCCTAAAAATCACTGCCAGCATTTTACTGGTCATTCATCCTGGAGGAAAATTTTAGTGATATTTTTCTCTAAAGTCTTCTCTATGTAAAAATGATAAAATGTATTCCTTTCCTAACATCTGTCTTTTGTGATCATTTAGATTTAACACTTAGAAGAAAGTGTGGCTTTCTAGTTTTGCAATGCCATTTTAGATATTTAATTTAGAAATAAAATAACCTAAATGGCTGGAACTGTGTTTGATCTGTTTATTAATGAAGAATTTGTGTTCTCATTTCTTCTAATACAAAAGAAATGGCTGCAAGCAAATGACCTTCAGAAAGAAGTATACCAGCATCTGGCCTATTATGTACCAAAAATTTACTGCAGGGGTCCCAACCCTGCCCCTCAGAGAGAAGACATGCTGGCACAACACGTTTTGCTGGGACCAATGGAATGGTATCTTTGTGGTGAAGATCCCGCATTTGGTTTTCCAAAGCTTGAGCAAGCAAACAAACCTTCCCATCTCTGTGGCCGCGTCTTTAAAGTGGGAGAGCCTACGTATTCTTGCAGGTAGTTCAACTTAATACTGTGAAGTATTTATGATTTGTGAAGTCATGGAACATTTTGCAGTAAGAATATACTGTCCTAGTGAAAAGTTAATAGCTGAAATGTATTTTTTAAGTAACCTTGCAGTCTTTCGTGACAGGTGGGATCAGGGGAAGAGTAACACACATGTATAAATGGAAAAATATTAATCAGTGTAATGTAGAATGTTTTCTGTACAAAAGAAATGCAAGATTAAGAAAGAATTTGGAGTGACCTTTCAGGGTGATAAAAGGGCATTAATCAGAAGTAAGTGGACAAGTATATGTCTGTGTATTTTGAGTGTTTAATATCAGCTGTTAGTGTTGATCCTGTATTTTAGACTTCATTCCATGGCTCCTAAGCCAATCTATCAGATGCTTTAAACAAGCATGCCAGCTTCTAGCTCCTTCCCTGCCTCTAGATCGCTCTAAAAATACTTTTACTTGAAAGAGAACAGGAAGTTCCTAACCAATTATAAGTATTTAGAAGAATCTTCAATTTTAAGCCATTGTATTACTAGCTGTAAGTTCATTTTCATCTTCTGTTTTCTGAACTGTTTGTAATTTAGGTTTTGTGTCACAAATTCCTCTTGTTTTCTGTGGTTTCTACCACTCACTGGGACACTTGAACACTTAGTGAGGTGACATGGGGGACAGAATGTATCTCTAATTTCAAGGGTTTATTTGTCTGGGTTTCCATCCCCTTCATTTACAAGGAGAGAGTGATAGTGGAAGGATTTTTCTTTCTAGTGCTCTGCTCTTCTAGGAACATAATGCCTTAGTGTCCTTTGGGTTTGGAAATGCTTTGAGACCGCTTTATGATGAGAGGGATAAGATTAAACTGGTGGGTACTTCAGATACATATTGAGTTGTTGGTCTTGAGAAAGCAAGCGTGTTTAGAAGAAAATTATGTAATTCCCAATATTTTCATTGCTCCATATGAACAGTATTTGATCATTAACACACTGAGGATGGAGTCCCTCTTTTTTGTTGTTGTTGTTGTTGATCAGGAAACATTTGATTCCTGTTGTGTGTTAATTTTCTTTAACTTATGGCTGGTGATGAAGGAAAATGAGAGTTTAATTTCAGCTTTTGTGGAATACAGCGAAGTATTATTTTCCAAGTCCACATTAAGAGCGGTGGATTTTCTGTGCAGTCGTGCAGCTTACAGGTCTGCTTCTGCTTTAGGTGTAGGCACAGTTACTTGTCTGAGAAATTACTTGACAAATGGTACTGAATTTGTAAGTACACTGCCACAAGTTTAGAGCTCTGAAGAATCAACATTCAGTATCGTAGAATTGATCTACCAAATCCTGCAGGTGCACTGTTGCATTAAGAGGTGGTTTGTTTGGTTTTTTTGTTTTAATCTAAAAAAAATAATGCCATGGACATAAACTATTCTAGAACAGAAGAGCTTGGTATAATTTTACTTGGACATTTTCACTTTTAGTGGCTCCTCTGGAGAAAATACATGTGCATGGTAAGTCATGGTTGCCTGATGATCTTTCCATCATTTATTTTGGTTAAATGAAATTAAGAGAATTTTTTATGATGAGATTTCATGTAATCTCTAGGGTTTTCTTTTAAACAAAGTCAGTTGTTTCTCTGAATTCTGGTTTTAATAATAATAATCATAAGCCAAACATTCTCTTGCTATTTATTTTTACATTGCAAAACCCAGCTGCCTTAATCTTGAGGTGCCTTGAAGTTGCATTACATGAGTTCAAGCATTTTCAGTGTTTTTCAGGGGGACAATTAAATATAATGCATAATTTTCTCATTTGTTTTAGCCCTTTTTACTAGAAATATTCCTTCTGTCTAACACAGGAGTGTTTGTAGGCAAGACCTTATTATGGTCTCTGATCTCCTGGTTGAGAAAATTGTGTTCTTGCAGCTCATCACTGAGCTTGTAGGGCTGAACTTGGAAGCAGATTTAGTCTGTTGCGTGCGATCTTTCTACCCAGTGTTCAGTGAAAAATGTCTTCTCTGATTGCTGGAGCTCATGGATGCTGCTACTCTGTACTTGGGAGAACTTACTTGGGTTTATTCTGGGTTATGTAACTCATCTGTGTACTTGCCTGTCTACTTGTCTCACCTCTTGAAGGCAATGTCTGTATTACCCAGCTAGACATACTACTCACACAATGTTTTAAGGGCTCCTCTGTTGTGAGAACAGATTTTTTTTTTTCCTCTTTCATTTGTTTCCCCTCTTTAAAGCCACCCCTTTCCTCTTTCAGAGTAATAGATATGTTAGTTAGAAGGTTTATATCAGTGATATTTGAAAATTATCTGTTGTAAAATGTGTAATTAAAGGCAAAAGCAAGTGTTTAATGCTTTTTTTCTTCTTTCTGTTGTTGCTGTTCTTAGAGACTGCGCAGTTGACCCAACTTGTGTGTTGTGTATGGAATGCTTTCTTGGAAGCATTCACAGAGAGCACCGATACAGGGTTAGTGATCCTGCAGGATAATGACATAGTTATTAGTGATTGTGTGTGTGTGTGTGTGTGTGTGTGTGTGTGTGTGTGAAACAGTATCAAGTTTAAGAATGTATACAGTATTTCCAAATGCTGAATGAACACAAAGTTCAGAATGTCTGCAGTAATCCTATGTGAATATGAGTGTTTTGATCTGAGTGTAACTTCTGGAAGTTAACACTTGAAAATATTGAGCAATTAAACTTTATGTGCAACAGTTAAGCTTACAAATGTATGTTATTTTTAACACATGCCCTTTAGTGAATTTTATAGCTTTAGACTGGGTTTTGAATTGTTTTGACTTTTGTGTTTGACTGTTTTTAAAAGCTATTGAAAAACCTTTAGTAAGAAGCCACTTCTATGTAACACTTAAACATAAAGTTAAAATAGAAAATGGAAACTGTAAATGCTGTTTATTTTAGTAATATACTGTTATTAGTAGTACAGGGTAGTTTAAAAAATCCTGCAAAGCCTAGACCTTGGTGTGTTTTTAAACTAAGAAGTTAAGTGAAAACTACCAGTGCAGCCTTTCTGTAAATCTGTTTTTTACAATACTGCACTGCTGCTAATGTAAATCTGTTCACTGAGTGGTTACACTAAACACTAGGATTCAGGAAAAAACTCCAAGCACAAGAACTTTTATCAAGAAACCCAGCCAAATTTGCTGATATCAGCTTACCTCTTGTACATAGGTTTTTACTTTTCGAGCCTGTTGAATTAACAAGTCTAGATAACGTCCAAAAGTGTAAGCAAATGTTCTTTCAAATGTCCATCTAGTTTTGTTGATACTCTAAGATGTGCCTGTGTGTATAGAGTATATCAAGTATGCCAAAAATAGGTGAAAGAAGAATTCTTCTATGTATCAGTTAATAGTTTTGATTCAAAAAAAGAAGTATTACTATACTTATTAACTTGAGGTGGTCTTTAAAATAAATTTTATTAAAACAGTGTAAACATACCATTAAAATTTTCCAATGCTTTTTTCTGTGCTTACATATGTGAAAAATTTTAAGTCTCTCAATTCCTTTTGTCATAAAGCACGTCATTTACTCACTGTATAATAGTGCCATGTGAAATGATTTAGCTTTGTTCAGATTAAAACGGTGAGAATTTGGCATAGTACAGATGCCATGGCAAGTAATAGAGTCAGAAAATCTGAAAACTTCAGGTGGGGCAGAGTGGAGGTGTTTGAAGGTCTTTTGTTGTTCAGGGCTTTTTCTTTTGACATAGGCACACTGATGAGGTAGACGAGCTTTCAGATGTCATAAAAGTAGATGTGATTCCACTTCTATTTTAACAGGGTACTGTCTAAAGCTAAGTGTTGTGATCATGCTTTTGTAGTACAGCTGTGACTACTCATTTCTTAATGTGCATATATTATATATATGCATATTCAGATGAACTGCATTGGTTTTAAATTATTTCAGATGACAACATCAGGTGGAGGAGGTTTCTGTGACTGTGGTGATACAGAAGCTTGGAAGGAAGGTCCTTACTGTCAAAAGCATGAACTTAACACTTCAGAAACTGCAGAAGAAGAGGTAATTACAATTGATGCATCATGTTTCAAAACATTGTTAACCTTGTATATATGTATATATATATAAATTGTTCATGTGAGGTTATTTTTAGTCTTGTATACTCTGCATGAGAGGCTGTAGGAACTTTAAAAGTAATATTTGAACCACAGTGTTAGGCAAAAATTAGTATGTTAAGTTCCTTAAAATGTTTTCTGCTTAAAGGCTTCATTGTGTATGATCTTGGTCACCTCTGCAGCTTTAGTTCTGTTTCTTTGTTTTTCTGTATATTCTGCGAGATTGTTTTTCTGTATATTCTGAGAGGTCAAGGGATTCTGCCACATGCAAAAAAAACCCCAAAAAACAACCAAACACAAACAAACAAACAAACAAAACCCCCAAAACAAACACCTGCATGTAATCATCTACACCAAGAAGCCAAGTTCAGCTGGCTGTGCAACAAATATTCTGATTCTTACCAAAGGGAAGTGCACAGATTTTTAAAAATCAAAATACCTTGCTGTCACAGGAAAGACATAATGGAGATGTGAGGCAGAGGTCTCTAAAAGAGCTTGTTTGGTATGGAGAAGGTAAATAGAGAACACATCTTTACCACAGATTCATAGCATAACAACTTGGACATATTAAATGTAAAAAGACATGCCCCATCTTACAGGAGATACTCAAGCTGTTGGGCTAACTACTGCAAAACACTATTGTTAAAAGCTTATACATGTTTGAAAGGAAATTTAACATGGTTGTGGAGAGAAAAATTACCAATGGCCATTTAAAATTGTAGGTTCCACCTTTGGTATGGGAAGTGTTAGTGCCTCAAGTTACTGGAGATGAGAGAAGCATTCTGTTTTCTGCTTATATTCTTATCTGTTAGTATGTCTCAGGAATTAGTGTGGCTAACTGGGCTTCTGACCTAGTCACTCACATCTGTTCTTACATAGTATGTAGTGTATATACATGCAGTATGTAATGCTGTGAGATTTTTTTTAAAGGAAGAATGTAAGGCAAACATTGGTAGTAATTCTGCTGATCTGATGGTTTACGTGAAGCAACTGGAATTGTATTTTCAGTGACAGTGGTCTTTCTAAGATCTGTTCTCACTCTCAGCCCTAAGACTCTAGCATGGCTGCGGGACTCACCACTAGGTCTACAGGCCAGTTTACATTAGTCAGCAGCCTTAGGAAACTCCTGCTGTGAAATCTTGGGTGGACTGCTACTTCTGTGCGCAAAGATACTCACAGAGTGGCTATGCCCGACAGAAAAATCAAGGTTCTGGGCAGGCTTTGTGTTTCTTCCCCATAAACCATGGAGAGTGAGATGTCTTATGCAGTGTTGTGTTTGAGATAGATTAGGGATGGTTTGTTGAGCATTATTGGAGTCTGTTTTTTGCCTTGCCCATGTATGTGCCTTTGTTGAAAGTGCTGGGAATGGAGGGAGAGCTGTTGCTTATGGTTTGCCTTTGCTTTTGATGGCTGATACTTCTTCATACCCTGGTTAATTTTTTAATTAAGGAAAAAAAAAGAGAAATGGCAGTTGTTACCACTCTTGTAAAGCTTCCAAATACTCCCAAAGAGTCTTGGACTGTAGGGGATAAACTTTATTAGTTCAGGTGAATTGCTGACTGTCAAGAGCCTCCTTTAGGATGATGCACACTTAAGTTGGGAAAAGATTTTTGTGGCCATTTTTATACAACCTAAACTGTAGTAAAGCACAGAATTTAGTATTAGGTAATCCTAAGCCAGAAATTGGGCCACTGTTAACAATGACACATATGACAAAATATCAAATGATGAATCGAGTCAGTGACCCGGTGTATAGTGTTTATCCAGGTGACCTGCAGGCCATGCAGTGTTCCCTTCCCAGGTTTGTGGAAGAGGAACTAGTTGTTCTCTAAATTTTGATACAGTAAAAGACGACTTCTTCAAGAGAAGACTTTTGTGATGATTTCTATTCACCATCCTTGAAATGGACTGGAGAGAAATGGCAGTGGTACCTGCACTCCCTTATTCAGAGTTGCCAGTAGTTCTCATTTGCTGCTCCAAAAAGTAGTCCATTTGACTTGGCAGATTGAGGCAGCTCTCCTCTTCCTCCCCCTCCACATTCCCATTCCCCCCACCTGCAGCAGCCTCCATTCTGCTCTGGCACAGAGAGCAGGACAAGTTTCTAGGGGCTGCACTTGTCAAATGGAGAGCACAGAATGGGCAGAAATGGGTGCACAGTGCACAGACAAAAGGAGAGCAGCTCTCTGTGAGCAAGACTGAGATGTGGACAGATGATTATGAAACACCTATTTACATTTCAGGAGTTAATTATTTATATACCACAGCCTATAAGAGACATGCATCATAAATCATGATGCCAGTGTGCTGCATGTTGTATAAGCCTGGATAGATAAGATTTATGCCTTTTAATGCATGCTGCATATAAAACAGGACAAGAGATGCATGGTCATTTGTATTCTGCAGTTTACTAATATTGATAAGCGGAACAAAAGATACAGGGATTTGAAATTATAGTTTCGAAGGCATAGCAGAAGAAGCAGATTTTAATACAGCTGAGGTTAAAGTTCTTCCAAAGAACTATCTTTAAAGGTGTGCAGGAGTGAGAACAAGGGGAGTGAGAGTGGAAGAACTGTGTGAAAATGTAAATGGGTGATCAGAGGCAAGTCAACATTCAGGTACTGAATGTTAGAGTAAAGCTTTGGTGACTGTCAGTGTAGAACTGGAAGAAGAAAACAGGATGATTATTGACTCTGCTCCTTTCAACTGAAAAGTCATTTAAAGAAAGACATCGTTAAAGATGCTTACATCATCTTTGATAAAGAGAGGTGCAAATTTGACAGTTTGTTTTGAATGACATTTAATTTCTCGCTTGCTGTTTATATTTATTTTCCAGGATCCTCTTGTACACTTACCAGAAGATATGGTAGCAAGAGCTTATAATATTTTTGCCATTACTTTTAAATATGCAGTAGATATATTAACGTGGGAAAAGGAAAATGAATTGCCTGGACTAGAAATGATGTAAGTATAATATTTGTCTTCTAGCTTTTAAAGGGTTACGGATATTTATAGTTGAAAATGCAAGTTCTGATTTTAAGAATCTTTTCTGCCTTTCCTAAAATTGTCAGAAATATTTTGTTTACAATAATTGGAGTAGATTTGTATTTCTCATATTTTTTCCTTTGCTCTTGCTTTTACTTTTAACGTTGCTTTAAATGACATAAATTCAATCCTTGCTTTGAAGTGAGAAGAGTGACACTTACTACTGCATGCTGTTTAATGATGAAGTCCATACCTATGAACAAGTTATTTATACTCTTCAGAAGGCTGTCAACTGTACACAGAAGGAAGCCATTGGTTTTGCAACAACAGTAGATAGAGATGTAAGTGAATTAATTGTTAGAGCTTATAATTACCTTGACCTAATGTTTGTTTTATGACTATACTTACTTTAGTCTGTTTTCCCAAAGTGTGTAGTTAATGTGAGTCTCTGAGTCCTGTGTGTCATACCACCCTGAAATGCCTTAATACTAAATATTAAATGTCTCAGTGCCTAAATACTATGTGGCCAGTCCAAACCAGACCTCATACTGAATATGTTTCAATGTAAATGTGTTCTTGTAGGTCTTGTAAGCGTAGATACCAAGGTGTTTCTCACTCCTCTGTCAAGGACAGGCAGCAGCTTTGGCCCTTCCCGTACTGAACCAGGGAGCTGACATTGAAAGAGCCCCTAAATAGGCTCCAAACATAGGAAATGCTTCTCAGAGTAGCACTAGTTAAGTGTGAAGGATAAAATCCATAACGGACTGCTTTTGTTCTGGTGCTTGTGGAACTACCCATGGTTTGTGGTTTCTTTTTAAAATTTAATTTAATTTTCTTTTTCGTAATTGTCAGATTATAGTGGCAGGAAGGGGTAAAAGCATTTACCACAGTTTTTAGGAGGAGCAGTGAGTTCAGAATCACTGTGTGCTGAATATAATTGTAACTGGTATTTCAGTTTCAGAAGCACTCTGTCAGCTGTGTTTGTAGTGTGGCTTGTGCATTTTTTTTTAAGCAATTGATACTTCATTGGATAACTGCACCTTGTTATTTTTGCAATGAACCTGTAATCAGTTGACATGAAAAAAGAGTGTCTTTTTTACTTGTCTTATTGACTTACGCCTTTTTTGGGGAAGGGGTGGTGTGGGAGGAAATCTTTTCCAAAATGGCAATAGGAATGTCATTTTGGGTGGTTAAAGTACTTCAAGGAGGTCAGTGGAGCAGGAAATAGAACCACTCCGTATTACTTAACACTGAGCTAGATGTTGGGTTTGCGTTATAACTGCTCTATCTTTTGTGATACCGGTAACCAAAAGATTCACATCTGATCCCTGAATATGAGCTGACTGGAGTACATGCTGTGTTTTGTGGGATAGACTCAGATTTTTCCCTACTTTTGATCCCTTCTACTTCTAAATATGTACATGAATGCATATATACATGAGCATGTTTGTGAAAAAAATGAGAATATTATGCCTGAAGCAGCAATTTGGCATCAGATCTAAAATACCAGTGGGTTTTCCTGTCTGCAGTGCACTATGAATTCAATCAACTATCTATTTTGATGTATGGATTGACAGTAGAGAAAGACTGAAACCCTTCCTTTTGGAATAAAACAAGTGCTTCAACTGTATGTTTAAAAGACCAATTAACTTTAATATCTGCTTTTTAAAAGGCACTGAATTATCTTCAAGTTATATCAAAACTAATGAATAATGCCTTTGTACTAATGTTTTCAGTATTTTAATAAAAGAAGTGTAGTTATTTTCCTTGTTCATCTTAAGAACAATGTTATACACAGAAAGTTTAATGTAACAGGTAACTGAATATATGATACAATTTTATTTTCTTGTATAAGTATTGGGTACATTTGGGAAATCCAAGTATCTAAATAAATACAGTACTTAAAAAAGTGAAAATAGCATGAAAGGCAGAATAGTTAGCATGCATCTGAAGCTTTTACTCTGTTTTTTTACTAATGTAAAACACAGAATTGGGACTTCTGGATTAGGAGCTGGTGGTAATGTTACATCTTTCTGAATTTGCAGGGCCGTAGGTCTGTTCGATACGGAGACTTCCAATATTGTGATCAGGCTAAATCAGTAATAGTGGTAAGTAATGGCAGTAAGGGATGTTATCTACTTATTTGCCTTATCTAAAGCAAAAGGAGGCTTTGCTACACGGTTTGTGATACTGTTATCATAGTGACTCATATTTTAATGATACAAAGTGTTGGAGATACTATTTACAATACGGAGATATGAAAATATTGGTTTATGGGGTTTTTGTTGTTGTTGGTCTTTTGCTGTTTTTTTCCCTACTATGGCCTACGTGACACCCAAAATAATTTTCTAAAAAGAAGCTTGCAGACAATTTTTTCCTTCTTAAAACAGAACTACATTATAGTTCAGATCAGTGAAGTTAAATTATAGTTTTTCTCCTACAGTGTGAAGTTGCTTATGTCTTTCACAGCAACAGTTACGGAAATTATTACTGATTAAATCCAAATGTGAAACTGCAAATACTTTCTTTTTGCGTCTATGCATTTTTAATATATATATATATATATATATATATACACACACACACACACACACACATATATAATATATATATTGCAATATTCTGTGTAAAAATGTGTGAATAATGTTGTCTTTTTTTTTTTTGTTAACTGCTGCAGTGCAGTACTTAATCACATGAAATAAATACTGCAACCATTGAAAAACAGATACTGCAACTAGAGTTACTGTTCTTTAACTATTTGAGGTATTTTGAAAGCATTAGCATATTTTTAAGGATGATGTTGTGCAATATTTTTAACTTGCTGCCCATGCAGGCAAAGAACAAATGGCTTTTATATGTAACATCTAATTATTATGCTTTCTGACACATAGATGAGGGTAAATTCTTTCTTGTTTTAACTCTGTGTATTTAATTTGTATTTTTGAAAATAGTCTGTGGGCAGTCAGTTTCCATGATGGGCTGCTGTGTGACTTGCCTGTCATGTTGGGAGGGACAAACATGCATGGCTGTCTTGGGTTGAACATGGGATTGCTTATCAGTAAATTGCAGCAGATCAGTGTGAGCATTGATAACAGGCCAAGAGTGGAAAATGGATTGACCTAAATGTGCTGATATTGCATAATAAGGTCCTTCAAATATTAATAGGATAAACAAAGTTCAGACTTTTTTGGGTTTGCTATGTAGGTGTTAGTAATTAGAATATGTATTAATATTATAAATTATCAAAGTTAATCATAGGAATGCTGCATTTCTGTATAGAAGTATGTATCAGTCCTCACTTAAATATGCATTGCCTCCTTTTTCCTTTTCTTTTTAAAGAGAAATACCAGTCGTCAGACAAAGCCATTGAAAGTGCAAGTTATGCATTCATCTATTGTTGCCCATCAGAGCTTTGGTCTGAAGCTTCTAACTTGGCTTGGCAGTATTATTGGATATTCAGGTGGGCAAAATTGACCTTTCTGAGATAAGTTAGAGAATATTTGTGAGAGGAGCTGATTTTCTGAAGCAATTTTGTCTACTTATTTCAGATATGTAATGTGTAAGGCAAAGCTATTAATAACTTGTCAGACTTCATTCTATTTTCTCTTACTGGAGTGCTGTTCTGCATTCTAACTTCCATGTGAAAGTGCTACCAGTCTTACGTAGTCTTTTCTGTTTAGTTGCTGTTGAACAGAAGCCAAGACTTGCTGTCAAATGCAGTATGCCAAAAAGCTATTTTTTCAGTCCTTACTTCTTTTTAAATGAATGCAGTAAGCTGAAAATAACCTGTCTGATTAGATAAAACAAAATTATTCAGAAGTAATTTGATGAATGATGATGAAAGTGATTGCTTTAGATTTTTTGCTAAGTAGAACAGAGAAAATGCAAGGAATTGTGGCGTGTTTTGGTAAGTATAAAAGCTGACAAAATCTTAATCAGATTTTTTGAAAGAGCTTTCTTCAAAGGAATCAAGATGCACAGTATCAGATTTTATGGGAATGCTCGGTTTTTGTTTTGGTTCCCCATTTGTCCTGGTAAATCATAAGATTGTAAAGATTTAGGGTATGAGGGGAAATGAAAGGAAAAGTGACAATCTGCTGATACAGAGAAATATAGATACAGATCCCCTTGCAATTTGTATTTTTTTCATCTGGAAATGTTAGCAAGAAGTATTAGCAAAGCATGCTCAGCTGTCATACTGCACATACGTTCTGCATAGGCGCAACATTTTTCAGAGACTGTTTTATTACACTGATAGTTGGAAAATGAGCCAAGATTCCATGCACAGTGTCTTTATGACATGTTCTCATTTTTGAAACATAAGTAGTTTATGTTTAAATTTTAAAGATAAGGAAATTAAACTTTTGAACAAAACTTAGGGTAGTGGTTTGTTCAACTATTTGCCAGTGATGCTGGTAAACAGTAGGTATTAATGGAAAGGAGTTATGAAGATAGTTTCTTTCTGTGATAGATTTCCCTTTCAGTGAAACATGTAGGCAGGCACTCTCTTTCTCATTTTAAGCCCAGTCTTGTGCCATGTCATTTGTGCCAGGTGCCACAATCATTAATTTTCAGCACTAAATGATGGTTGCAAAAAAGTAACAAATATGTCAATGTGTCTCAAGTTACAGAATAAAGCACTGAATTTTGTTTGAGTTGTGTGTGTAGTGTTTCTGAAGTTTTGAAGAGTTCTGCTCATTAAATGCTGAGTTCTTTATGATTCAGAAGGGCAAAAGGCGTGTTTGATTGTAAACAGCACACATACATTTAGTCTGTGATCTGTGTGCTCATTTGCTTGAACTGTCTTCCATGTCTTGGGATGCAGTCTTGTACTCTGAGTCTGGTTTTTAACAAGCACACCCAAAAACCTAAATTCTGCTCAAACTTTTAAACATGTTTGTCTGTTACCAGTCATCTGTAACATGGGGTGATAGAGTTGCACTGCTTGGGTGGTTACACTGAAATGTCCCTGAACAAAGGCTGGGTGACTGGTGGAAGGGTCTTCTGCTGTGCCAGAGTGAGGCTGGATGATTGCTGTCAAAAAAAGAGACAAATTCTTGTCACTAAAAAAGAAAAAACCTTGCTGTGGAACTTCATCATAGGTTGGACCACTACATCCTTCCCAGCCAATGTCACTTCAGGAGTAAGTGTTTGACAATTGTTGACCAATGCAGTAGTTTCCATTACTTTGGTGTCCTTCATAAAAGTAGTTGGAATTGAACTCTGCAAAGCAAAAAGGAATAACCCCAACCTGCTGTAGGGGTTCTCAGAGGGTATATTACTGCACCATGCTGCACTAAGCCACTGCCCACTCTGCCTGAGGAGCTGAGATGCCAAGCAGGGTGTGGAAGTAAGGGCTCTCTAAGTCCTGTAGTTCTCAGGGAATGTGTATTACCTGCAGTGCAAAGCCAGGTTGAACATTCTTAATAGGACCATGTCTGGGTTGTGCTCTGTTTCAGATGCAAGCATAGAATATGTTCATATAATTCGAGTTACTGCTTCTTTCCATTAGAAAAAAATATGCAGAGAACCCTTGAAATGATAGCAACTCCTAAGTGAAAACAAAAAGCTCTTAGATGAATATGAGTAATTTCATATACGAATTATATTTTCCTTTCCATAGGGGTCTAATCAGGAAAATGAAAACCTAGAGAATTAGTCTGCTGTGTAACTGTTTGTTATTTTAGTAAGCCATTTTTAAGGAAGCCAATTTTTATTTGATTACTCTAAATCAAATCATTGCATTTGGCGATTTTCACTATGTTCTTAATGTTCCACAAGGCTGGCATGAAACTTGCGATGTATGAAGTGTTTGTGTTTATATCAGCAAAATATGAGTGCTGTTATTGAGTTGTCATGGAAAAGAGGGCAGTGTGAGGGCTTTTGTGTTGTATGAAAATTTCAGGATATCAAAATAACACTCGTCTGTGTTTGGGCTGTAACTAACTGGTACCATTTCTCTTCATTAAGATGGCCTTCGCCGAATACTGTGTCAGGTTGGTTTGCAAGAGGGGCCAGATGGTGAAAATTCTTCTCTTGTAGATAAGCTGATGCTGTATGATTCTAAACTGTGGAAAGGTGAGTTTTCTCAAAGCTCAGGAAAATGCTAGAGGATGCTATGCCTAAGTTTTCCTTTTACTGTATTTGTTAATGTTTGATCATTTTTACTGAGGTGTATTATGGATAATTTTGCCTAATTTGTTACAATCTCTCCCTTTATGATATACTCCCGAGTGTATTTAAGACATGAACATACAGATACTGGAGATGGGGTTGGTTTTAGGTCTAAATTTTCAAATTGGTCTGAAATTAAAACTGACTTGAATATGCAAATGATAGTGATAATTAATGGAAATTGAGTAAATGATAGAGAAATTGGGGGTTTGTGTGCTTTATAGGATCTCAGCATCCATTTAATATCTACCAAAATGCCTGTTTTTAAGGGATGAGGCAGTCTTTCTGCTTTGACTTGTGCTTGTGTTCATGAGGTATTCTTAAGTGTTCTGAGAACATTCAGTGAAAATTACTGTTCTGTTGTTTTAGAGCTCTTGAAACTTTGAAAGGCTGTTTGATATAATGGAATTAGTTAGAAAAGTTGTAATTTTGAAGAAAGGGAGGTAGTTAATTTCTATTCCCTCGTTGATTCCCTGCCTGATCTGATATTCTGAAAGGATGTGTAAGGCCAGGTGTAAGAAAGAGAAGCACAAAGGACAGGTAGGTAATAATGTAATATGTCAGCCTGGGGAACTTCTTGGAGTACCAATAAAATAAGTAAGAAATAAGGTGGAAAGTGGATGTAGTATGGAGAAAATGATTATTTATTTTGTTTATCTAGTACCTTTTATCTTGAGAATGAAGTCCTGGCACTGTAATCTGAGAGGTACTACTTTTGTGGAGCATTACAATATTTTTAATACAGGTTTTGTTAGGATAATGTTTTTCATGTAAGCAAGGAGTAACTTTTGCATTTCTCTTTCAACATCAATATTTCTCTACTTTTTCTTGTATTCCATAGTTCCTCTCCATTAAGGAAACAGTCATGGCTTTTGACTTGAAAATGACCTACAGAAGAAATTATGCATATGTATATTTGCTTCCAAGCTACATAGAGATGAATATAATTTGTATTGATAATACTTTCTGGGAGGCTGTCCAGACAGATTAGATATTCAGAGATAGCTTAGCTGATTATTTTATGGAGATGTTCACAACTAGGAAAATTTGTTGCCGTTTCCAAGACTTCTCATGGGAGTGTCCTCTTTTCCAATCTAAATCCCCTTTTTATCCTCAGGAAGAACAGAGTTCTGTTTTTGTTTTACTGACGTTCCTTATATTTGATGATATACATTCCCATTCAACAATGTTATCTTGTACAGGTGTAATAAATAATGCCTCTTGAAGAATTTTGGTTTATTATTCTTCCTCATCCTTTGCTACCACCTCACAGACTTTATCAAAGCAGCTTCTACTCTGAAATGCACATTTACCTCATCCTGTAGAAGTTTACTTTTCTAAATCTTTCCATAATATGTTGATAGAAAACTGTGACATGTGATATTTCATTCATTTTTCTTGACAGGGGCTAGAAACGTGTATCACCAGTTATTCATGAGCAGTCTTCTTATGGATTTGAAATACAAGAAACTCTTTGCCATCCGTTTTGCAAGAGTAAGTATCTTTCTTACAAAGAGCCATTAGATGCTAAAACTGTCTAGTGAAGAGAGTCTAGTTAGCATACAGTGATTTAAATTAACTGTTACCCAGTTGTTTTTTTTTACTTTTTATGGAAGTGAAAACCTGAAATGAAATGCTGGAAATCTTATTTTCCTCTTCGGTATATTAGTTATAATGACATCTCATCTCCTGAGGAGGAAATGGCCTTTCAGATGCTCCAGAAGTAAAGGAGTTCAGATGTTTTTCTCTTCACCATCAGCTATGCAGGCTGTCAGTTCTTAAGAGCTAATCGCTGCTCATTGTTGGGGTGTAAGCTGTTAAAGCACTGCTCAGAAATAGTGCTGAAATTCAGTTATGCTGATTAGTATTTCTGCAGTAACTGGTATTTGAAACGCTTTAAATCAGCACTGCAAAATTCTGCTCACTCTGCTGCAGACTCTTGAGTAGAAAATAAAATTTTAGCCTTTTGTGAAAATGAAAGTGAGTACATCTCACATGTGAGCAGATTAAGTTGTCATATTCTTTGTACGGTATAGCCATATAATAATCCGTTAGAGCTACTCTTCCCTTTTTCATGGCATTAAAGTTTCCCAGAGCAGACATTTAAGTTAAAAAATCAGGTCAGTGTGGATTAGAGGTGAATTTCCCCTTGTTGTTTAGAATTACCGGCAGTTGCAGAGAGATTATATGGAGGATGATCACGAACGGGCAGTATCGGTGGCTGCTCTGTCTGTCCAACTCTTCACTGTACCTACTCTGGTGAGTAGTGCCTGTCTTTCTTTTAAAAACTGATAGTTGGCACTCCTTGCCTTTTTTTGCCTCCTTCTTAATAGAACTATGAGCGATTGCAGAGTGATTTTATGAAAGATGACCACGACAGAGAGTTCTCAATTGCTGACCTCTCGATACAGATATTCACAGTGCCTTCTCTTGTAAGTACTAAAAGACCAAAAAAGGAAATCTTTATTTGTTAAAAGCCTCTCAAGGTTCATAACTCAAGGCTGCAGATTTCTTTAACATTATTGTGGAAATGCAGAACAGTCAGACTGTTTGCATACATTGCTATGGGTTTAGGAGTTAAAGCATTCAGCATTGGGAAGTTTCAGTCTGGCTTCCCAGAGTGGGCTGGGTGTTTCTGGTTTTTCTTTTTACGTTTTTCTTTTACTTTTTTTTTTAGAAAGGTGCTTTCATATTTATTTAGAGATACATACAGATAACATTTAAATTCCTCATCATACTGAGTCACACTTACTGTTTGTAGAAATCTGTATTATGGTTTGCATATCATGGTTTCAGAGCACCATTCTTGTGCAGTTTTATAAGTGATCCACTTTATGTTCATTTTTCAATCAACAAAAGTGCTAGCAAGAATTGTCTCATGATGCTCCCTGCTTCCTTAGGTACTTTGAGTCTCAAGACAGTGCCTTCTTTTAAATTTCCAGCTAACTTTTGTTTCAGTGCTACAAGCACTGTGACTTCTCCCAGCTCACTAAATCTGCTGGTCTTTCACCAGCTTGTTTGGGAAACTTTTTTTGTTGTTGTTCCAGTCTCCATTTAAGTCTGTCTTTGCTTGTATTATGGACTAGCAAATTAAAATTTGGGACTGGAATAAAAGTCTGATTTTCATACCCAGGATTGTTTAGAAAATGAATGCTTCTGAATCCTCCCAAATTTAATAAGCTTCATTGAGTTCTTAAATTCAATAGTAGCATGGCAGTCACAATACTGAGCAAACTTCTTCAGTTTCCTAGGGCTGGATGGTATTCATGGGAATTCAACAGGAACTCAGGGTTTTGTTCCCATGGTTCAGGACAATTTTGTATTGCCTCTTAATTTTGATACTTTCAGTAAGAATGTTGCCAATATTCAGACTTACTGTTAGATTTAACCAACTAATATTATTCAGATGGTTATGGTATTTTTCCCTTTGGCAGATGGGATGGTACAATATGTGTATCAATACATACTTTTTGAAAAAGTAATTTCAGACATTTCCCAGGGCAGAGTAATTGCAGTGCCCCTTTTATATGTGTTCTGTTTTAAAAGCATGCAAAAAAAGCAAAGCAAATGCATTTTGGCTGTTGTGCAGAATGATAGAATAGATTGATGACATGAAAGTAATTATATAAGCTTCTATCATATGAACTAAGCATTATTTTTTAATATATTTATAGCCACTCATTCTTAACTAAATGAATAAGTTAAAGAATTTAAACCACCCCACCATCCTTCAGTAACATTTTTGAACTGATCTTAGTAATTTAAGAGTTTGATATCTCAAGGAACTGCAGTTTTTTTGTTTTGCGGGTGGATGGGCAGCTCTGTTGAGCTGATGATTTTTTGGGGGGGAAATGTTAATCATTAGATTCTTTTCCCCCACTGCAGCAGCATTTTAGAAACCATTTTGGATTATCATTAGCAGCTGTAGAACCTGGAAGCTCTAGTCAAGGGCCACAATGTCATTGTGGTAGATCAGAGTGGCCAGTCTTGTTGAGTCTGCTAGCCAGATCCAAGGACTGCAAGGCTCATCCCATTTAACCTGGAAAAGCAACAGAATGGGGGAGTTATGGAAGTGTTCATGAGTAGGAGCTGGCAGTAGCTTAGTGTGAGAACTGACAATGGTCAGAAATTAGATTTTAGGCTCCAGGCAGTAGCTTGAAGCTTGTGGGAGAAGCCAAGTACATAACTCACCCACTTCAGCCTGGGAAATCATAAGGAAGAACCCAAAACAATCCTTATAGATATCTTCTTCCTGACACCTGGTGTTTTTCCAAGTTGTTTACTGGTACTAAGAGGCGTTGGTCTGAACCAACCAATAATATTCATTGTGCCAAAATGCTGTATAAAAGTCCTGTCTTTCCATAAACATTTGCTATAATGCCCACCGAAGGAACCGGAGTTCTACGTATCGGTGTTTGAGCTGTCCCGAATGGTAACAATAGCTTAGTGCCCCCTCCTCTCTTGTGAAGTTGGCTTAGGTTAGGCTTTGTCAAGACTTCGCTGATTTCTTTCATACAATACATGGATATATGCAGCAGACCTTGAGGGAAACTGGAGGTTATTTCTTGAAATTTCCATTTGGAAATAGCATGTTCAGTTCCTTACTGGTTCAGAAGAGGCTCTGCTCACCACAGCTCTTGATAATTTGTAAACAGAAAACAGAAGAGCTGTCACTCCCCTAGAGGGCTCAAACACATACTTAAAGGGAGGTACAAGTTAATTGTAAGACACATAATAATGTGTCTTATGCCATAATTACATAGGTTAGCAGGAGCCTTACCACAGACAGACTTCTGTGCAGAAAAGATCTGAAGAAAGAAATCTGGCTTATGATAATTTTTGACTAGATTCCTTTTTTTTTTTGTCTTCTGTGATTGTGTGAGAAGAGTGCTTTTCAGTGTTCTGTTCTAATTATTGATCTAATTATTTTGGATAAAAAAAAATAATGTCTTTTATGAGCTTCATGGTGCAGTGTGAAAATCTTGTTAGCTTGTTAATTACAGCAGATTTCAATGTACTTTGGAATAGGCTCGAATGCTAATAACAGAAGAGAATCTCATGACCACTATCATCAAAACTTTCATGGACCACTTAAGGCACCGTGACATCCAAGGCAGGTTTCAGTTTGAACGTTACACTGCTCTGCAGGCTTTCAAATTCAGGCGTGTCCAGAGCCTTATTTTGGATCTCAAGTAAGTCAACTAACTATGTGCTGATTTGAGAAATTGAGGAGTTAAAAAAAAAGGCAAAATGAGCACTTGCATCTTTCTGATCTCCCCAGGTACGTGTTGATAAGTAAGCCAACGGAGTGGTCAGATGACTTGCGACGCAAGTTCCTGGAGGGTTTTGATGCCTTCTTAGAATTACTCAAATGTATGCAGGTATGTAAATCTGTGAATTACAAAATCTGGCAAAATTTCAGCAGGAAGTTCGCTATTATGATGTCAAAATAGCTGAAATTTGATCTGCTCTTCGTTTTAGGACTTTAGTGCCTCATCAGTTTTGGAGCCACTACATTTTCCTAAAACGTAACATCTTGCCTCGCTTTTTAAAAATTTGCTGTAGAGGACAATAAAAATTAAGAGCAGATCAAAATGAGAAGTGTAATTTGTGGCACATTTTGCATTTGTAGAGGCAGACAAGACAATTAATTGTGAGCAAAATCTGCTTCATCTTAAGTGTCAGCAGAGTTGCTCCTTGTGTTGAGGAATAAATTGTTCCTGACACACAAATAGACCTCTTCACTTGTGGTTTCATTCTCTTTCATTCCCCCAAGGTTCTTTTTACCTGTTGCAGCAACAATATGTTTATAAGGATACCTAACCACTGTCTCACACCTCTGCTACTGCTGCCAGTGTATTTCAGTGATACATTGTTGAAATGTATAATTCTTCTTGTTCTAGGGTATGGATCCAATAACCCGTCAAGTAGGACAACACATTGAAATGGAACCAGAGTGGGAGGCAGCGTTTACACTGCAGATGAAATTAACCCTTGTTATTTCAATGATGCAGGACTGGTGTGCATTAGATGTAAGGATTAATTCCTTCAGAATTGTTTTTCTGTGTGAAGAGGGATAAAACCCAAATATTAATACATATAAAAACTGACCTAAACACAACTTCAGCATAAGCCAAGGACATCTTCTATGAGAAAATGCAAATCTTTTCTGTATTTAAACACAAGTGTGGTTTCTACTGACCAATTCATAAGAACGTGACCAAGCCTTTTACGAATACTGCAGAGAGTTTTGTCACACATCCAAAGATTGTGATTATCACAACACTATCAGGTTATAATTTTCAAAGAGGAGGGAATGGAGGAGTAGACCCTGGATGTACAAAATACTGCTTTATTTTAAATCCTGTTTCTGCTCTGTAAGTGTTTCAAGTTTCAGGAGTTCAGAACTTGATCTTGATAAAATATGGCTGTGGAATAAGTGATCCTGGAATACCTGAACATTCAGGCTGGCTTTAATCTGTTCCTGGTATTTAATGTGCAGGTTTTACTAGCTCATTGCTCAGAAAGTTACCGTCATGTCAGTTACAAAAAACCCCAACCCAAACAAAATCCTAGTGGGTATTTTTCTAATCAGTCATACGAGTAGGAGTTTTGCAGTTTGTGCCCTCCTTTATTTGGCTCTTTTGTTGGATTCCTTATCTTAATTTTGCAGGACTGTTGTTAAAGGTAGAAATCACAAACCCTTCTGGGTCTTTTTTACATTGTCTGTATTATTTTTCAGAGATGTGGGTTTTTTCATAATCTCTGTAAACGGCAATCTTTCTTTTAGGAAAAAGTATTGATTGAAGCTTACAAGAAATGCCTGACTGTGTTGATGCAGTGTCATAGTGGATTTACTGATGGAGAACAGCCTATTGTCCTCAGTATGTGTGGACATTCAGTTGAGACCATCAGATACTGCGTTTCTCAGGAAAAAGTTAGCATCCATCTCCCAGTTTCTCGTTTACTTGCAGGTATGAACAGTTGAAAAATATTTCAGGAAATGAAAAATGTTCTGTAGCTGTGATATGTGTTTGTGTGTACATGAAGACACACACAAGCATTGTTTAAGGCCTGAATAGGATGATTTTTGGCCATTTTCTAGCGATTTGGTAGCGTCTAGGCCAGATGCTCTCAAGCACCAGAGAACTTGTTATCATTCAGGCTGGGGGAGCTTGAGTCTGGATTTGTATTATAGGCAGCTACTGCTGCTTTTGCCACTTGAGTGATGCAAAAGAACTGTGACAAAATATGGACTGTGGTTGACTGTTTTGGGGTATGTTTAGCTGTCAGATTGAATAGACTAATCAACATTCTGTTAGAGAACAGATTTATCAAACAGATGTGTCACCAGAAAATTGAGCTATGCCTTTCTCTTCATATTGTGTCTATCTTGTTCAGCAGTTGTGTTGAAAAAAGCTTTGTGAATTTTGGTTTACAGAATCAGAAAGAATGTGATAAAAATAAATTCACAAATAATGACGTGAAAAAAGTAATTCTTAGGTAAAGTGCCATTCAGCTCAGTGTCAAAAAGCTCTGATTAGTTGAATCTTGGAGCAAAGTCCTTGTAACTTCAAAAGAAAGCAAACCAAAAAACCTTCATGTATTTTGTAGGGGCCTTATTCTAGTTCCTGAGGTATTTTATAAACCCCCCAAGGACTGATAAAAGGGGTGAGGTATCTGCTGTTGATTGTTTGTCCTAACAGACCAAGGACTCTTGGCTCTCACTGCAGGGACATGACAGAGTCAAAGAAAAGGCAAAAATCTCACTTGTACTGCAAGGTTTATACAGTTAGGATGGGAAAACCTCAATTCTCTTAAAATGTGTACTTTGTAACATGTTTCTTCAGGAAGTAGCTGTGTAGCTCCAAGGTGATAAATTTGCAGACCTGTAGCTGTGTCCAGACAATGGTCCAAGGATGAATTAGATTACCTTTTTTGTCCTCTATGAATTACACAAAATATTGCATGTAATATTCTGTATGGTTTTTTCATGTCTTTATGCAGGCTTGCATGTTTTGCTGAGTAAAACTGAAGTGGCATATAAATTTCCAGAGCTGCTGCCCCTGGTATGTAATTAAATGTAGTATATTCATTAAATATAATCAATGCTGAATATGAAATTGGTCATGTAAATGTAGGATATTATTAAATAAACCAAAGGACCTTTGTACTATGAATTCTACTCGGAGAGAATATCTTTAATATATAAAATTACCTCTTGAAAGATTAATATCCAGATTTTCATGAGCATAGATGATCAGTATTGCTCGCTAAAGTAACTAAGACTCAGGTGGCATAACCTCCTTTTTGTAGTAGAAACTGCTTTTTGGAACCCCAGGCAGGATCTGATTCCTTCTCCTGGAGCCGGGTTCTGATTTTCTTCCCCAGCTGTCTCTTGCTTTCTGCCTTTTCTTACTGATATGCTATTTCTTTAAGGGGTAGTCAAAAAATGTAAAATAAAAGAGGATAAAACCTAACTGGGAGAAGAAATCTCAGTGTCTTTGGAAGGAAGCAGTACTTAACCTTTGAATGAAATGAAATTACAGTGTTATTAAATTCCTGGTGTTGATGTTTTAAAATATGAAAGCTGCTGTCTTTAGGAATAAACTAAAGCCCTCATGCAGTAGCTGTGTGGAGCAAAGACAGAATGTAAGAGCGATTAACAACAATTTGAAAGATTGTGAATAGGCTCATTTAACTTTTGTGCTGGATTTGCTTGTCTTTTGTCGTGCCCAAATATTTTAATGATCACAAATATCATTCCCCTTCATTTCAGTCCCATTTTCTCTTATTTTCTCTATGTACATCAAAATATTGCATTTTCTTAACGCAGAGCGAACTTAGCCCGCCTATGTTAATAGAACATCCCCTACGATGCCTAGTCCTGTGTGCCCAAGTGCATGCAGGGATGTGGAGAAGGAATGGTTTCTCTCTCGTTAATCAGGTAAGTGCACTGTAGCTGTAGAATCGCTCTTTCCTGATAACTCCCTGAGGATCATTTCACAGGCTCACAGAACCAATTAGGTTGAACAAGACCTGTGAGATCATCAAGTCCAACCCTTGTCCAAACGCCACCTTGTGAACTAGACCACAGCACTGGGGCCCATGTCCAGTCACCTCTTGAACTCCTCCAGGGACAGTGACTCCACCGCCCCCAGGGCAGTCCATTTCAATTTGTAACAACCCTTTCCATGAAGAGATTCCTCCTAATGTCCAACCTGAACCTCCCCTGACACAACCTGAGGCTGTGTTCTCTTGTCCTATTGCTGATTGCGTGGAAGAACCTCAGTGTATTTCTTGAAGTGAGGGGCCCACAACTGGACTGGAGGTGGGACCTCCCCAGTGCTGAGTACAGAGGGAGCTCTTGGTCTTCCAGACCTCAAAACCTTCTTCTCCTGTATTGAGTTGAAATTTTATTTATGTCAGTCTTATGGAAGGCAATGTGAGGTAGGAATTTTTATCGGCACTGGCATCATTTGAGTATTTTTGCTTTTAAACTGGCGTCTGATTTTTTTTTTTTTTTTTTTTAAGTCAGGAGTTGCTTTTTTGTTTCAGACTCTGCAGTAGCCACTGAACTTAGTTCTCAGTGTGTAGAGTTTTAGTTAATGCAGTTAATGACTCTAGCTTTTTTACTGTGTACTGTGCAGCAACAGTTGGAAGTGCAGAATTAGGTCTGCACATCTGTGGTAATGCATTCATCACCTCCACATAAAAATGTCTCAGATATAAAAATATGCAGCATTATGGTATCATGACTATTTATATTTATAAAGGAGTTGAAATTGGAAGACCCCTCAGAAGGATTAGAAGCAGTGTAGAACTAAGTGTTTTTTGGCTTTTAGCTCTTACACTTCTGGGGACTGGCTCCTTTCATCTCTAAACATATGTTCTCAGTGTTTGTATAAATTAGGTGTTTCAAGCATAACAGCTATAAAATGGGTACTGTGGTGTCAGTACCACCCACTAGGGTGGTTGTCTCAAATGATATTCTCAGCAAGACTTAGATTACAACAGGAATAGGGTTTAATTCTGAGAGGTGTTAACTTGATTTATTTGCAGGAAAATTCCTTCAGTCCCATCAGCCCTCGTCTCCATTAGATAATTGCAATGTATATTTACTAGGAGGCTGAATTAGACTGCTCAAATATATTATATTCTGACACTTCTTGACTCTTGAAGGATCTTCATAAAGTGGTGTCCTTGTCATTACAAGAAAAAGAGCTCTAGTTATGTACAATTATGTCAGTGCCCACAGTGCTGTAGACACACACCAAATCTGGAATTTCAGCATAGCTTTTGGTAGTGAAATAAGTCTCTGTTAATTTCCCCTGGTTGTCTGGATCTTGAAGTTAAGAGCTTGGTTTAGTTGAGATAATGTAACTCCCACAGTCTGCAAGTCCTTCCTCTTTGCTTTGCCTATGAGGAGAGCTCCTGTTCAGCCAGCTCCTTTTGGCTCTTGCCCAGATAATAGGAATGGACATCTATATCTGTGGATTAGTAGGATAGGGAAGAAAAGGAAGGCATGCCTGGCCGTCTTCATGTCATTCTGGTAGAAATGGTATCTGTCTAGAGGAGACTTTAGCATGCTGAAGTTTGTTTCCAGGCCTAGGCAGAAACCTTTCAGCCCTATTTATTTTTCCTTGAGTGTGGTAGAATCAAACTTTGCCACCTTTCAGTGTCATGCAGTGGTTGTGGTGTTGCTGCCTCCCGGCTCCGTCCTGTTGAATTCCTTCCCGGGATGGTTTGGGTTAAGTCTAGCTCCGTCACAATATTAACATTTTGCTGACACTGGCAATTCCTGAAAGATGGTATCTCAAGTGATTAAAGAGCAATTCATGGAGAGAAGAAAAAACATTTCTCCAATTCCAAGGGCTTTCTCTCCTGTGAATTTCAAACAGTTAATTGCTAAACAAATATATTAAAGCGTAAGCTAAAGAGGTCAAAAAGATTTTTGCTTGTAAGTTTATGCAAACCAGACGTTGCATCACTATTACCCAGCCAGCAACTATGCTTGCCTTGTGCTTTATAAAAAGGTTTTTGCATACAGATGTAATTTTATCATTTTTTTCAAATTACAGATTCATTTTTTGGTTTTGAACACAGGATAGCAAAGTTTATTTTTTATAGAAGTAAAATAATTTTAGATGAAATATTATTAATATTTGTTAATGATTGTGTTGTGGTGTTTTGGGTATTTTTTTTCAGATTTATTACTATCATAATGTGAAGTGCAGGAGGGAGATGTTTGACAAGGACATAGTAATGCTTCAGGTAACCATGTATACCAGTTTGCATTTTTTCAAGTATTTTCAGGATGTCTTTGTGTTTACTTTTATCTTCATCAGAACCTTCTTAAGGAAAAAAAAAAAGTATTTTTTTGTGGAAGGACTTAAATTTTCTTATTTTATCTACATTATTATGGAATAATTTTTAAAGGAAATAACTATTGTTTTAATACTTGTTTTTTAACTACAATTTGAAAAGTGCAGAATTTTCTGTTTAGTGTAGATATGCCACATCTTCTAGAATGTAATATTTTAACTAATGGATTGTGCTGATTGCATGATCTGCCTGTTGTCAGAAATGTACTCAGCGTGTGTGTTGATGTTTTTGTTTTTCCATTTGAGAAGAGATCTTGCAAATGTGACAGTATTTTGCTCTGTCACAGATGCAATGCTGCTCCACTGAGAGCAATATAATGTAAAATTTTGCAGCTTGGGGTGCATAGTTCACCTGGACAGCAAAATATTTCCTCAGAAAGTCCCTCAAATCTTGCCTAAAGTTAGCAATACCTGATAGGAGCAACATGCCCCAAGTTACTTCTGCTTTCAGACATATTTACACGAGGCTTGATCTGCCACTGATTTTTAATGATCATTTTCAACTGCCCATTTGGGTATTGGGATATCCTATAGCTTTCTTAGAAATTTATTCTGTTTTAAAGATGGTCCCATTAGCAATAATAAACTAGCAACAAATACATGTAATTGGCAAACTTACATACCTTGTTTAATAAACTGAAAAATCTTCCGCCAGTGGTTTTCAGAAACTGAAACTTCTGAAAGTCAATGTTTGTTCTGCATTGAAATTTTAACATTTTTCATTCCAAGAAGGTTTTGGAAGCTTTGCTCTACAATCTTCAGCATTTCTTTACAGGATTGGAATTTGTTGTTAAAATCTTCAGTGGTATATACTAAGTAATACTATGCCTGCTAGAAGATAAGCCAGCAGGAATAAAATTTTAGAGATAAAAACAACCAAACAAAAGTCTTTCACTGAAGTTTGTTTAGACTGCTTAAGACAGAAGGAGTAACCCTGAATATTTTGCATGGTGCCCTTAAAAGGGCATCAGAAATTCTTGATAAAGCATAGGATTCTGCTTGTCAAATGGGCTTACAGTTTTGGTGTTGGTGTCCTAAGAGAGTAAACTTAAATATTAAGTCTTCATTCATAGGATTGAGAGAGGAATTAATTTTATAAAGAATATACAGTGAACATCATATATGAATGTAGAAACATGCTATGATAACACCCAATCTGTTTTCTCATTATAATCTTTTTTTTCTTTAATAGACAGGTGTGTCTATGATGGATCCAAATCACTTCCTGATGATAATGCTGAGCCGCTTTGAACTTTATCAGATATTTAGTACTCCAGACTATGGCAAAAGATTTAGCACAGAGAATACTAACAAGGTATTTTGTGCTCTACTGCAATAGAAAATCTGCAGTTTTGTTTTTCAAGGTGTATCAGATGCTGTTGTACTGAGACAGAGCTATTTCTTGATAAAAAAGCAAAACCTATCTTATTTTAATTCCATTTGGGCAGTTTGAAGTACGCATAAATGTTTTTACCTGTCGAACTGGTGAATGTCAGAAAATGTTGCATAATTTTTGCGCTTCCTAGTGTGTTTCAGCATAGCTCAGTTTGGGAGTACTAAGGATGAAAACAGGCAGTTTTGAATCACTGAAAAAGTATTTTCAGCGTATGGAATAATTATTGAAAAATGTAAATTTCTTTTGTTTTGTTTTACTTCAGGATGTTGTCCAACAAAATAACACTCTTATAGAAGAGATGCTATACCTCATTATAATGATTGTTGGTAAGTTCAGAATATATTTAATTAATTTTTTTCATTTAGGCTCCTTAATGGTCTGGGCAATTTTTTATTGCTATCTAAGATTCAGTCCTGTAGTGAACTTCTGTAGTACTGACTTCTTTCCTAGGAGAAAAGCCTTGACGCTAGCTTAGATCAGTGTAATAACTTTTGAACACTGGTGGGTGAACACAAGATTTCAGAAGGCACCTTATTTTCCAGCCTTTAATTTAGAGAAAAAGATAAAAAAATTGTTTAAAATCAAAAAAACCCCAAACCCTGGTGTATTTTATTTCTGCAGGAGAAAGGTTCAGCCCTGGAATAGGACAGGTGAATGCAACAGATGAAATCAAGCGAGAGATCATCCATCAGCTGAGCATCAGGCCAATGGCTCACAGCGAGCTGGTAAAGGCACTCCCTGAAGATGTAAGTGACTGGGGGTGGAGGGGGAACCAGCTTCCACTTCTGATTGCTGAAAATTGTCTTATGGAAGTTCATGTCACTTAATGTGGAATGACAGCAGCATGGTTATGCTGCAAGAGAGCAAGGTTAGCACAAGTACAGGTTAATAGTTCTCGTGGCAAGGGCGGGAAAGAGGCAAAGAAGAAACGAGATATGAAAGAGGCAGGAATCTAAGAGCTTCTTCAGCTCCTTTCTCTGTTTAATACTGTTTCTAATCAGGCCATCTGTCCAGCAGTCTCTGCAGGCTGCTTGTGTGCCCTGAGTTAGGTACATGGAAGTGGGTTGCTAGAACTATCCAGAAATATAAGCTGTTATATTTTAAAGCCTAACAATAACTGAAAAGACATGGAATCAGACACTGTATTATAATAGACTTGTGTAACATAAATACTTCGTTCACATGAACAGAATTATTTATCTGATTTCTATTATAAGTACTTCTTTAGGACATCAGAGCTTGCTTTCCTTTCTCCTTTTAAAATTTTTGAAATAGTCTTTTAAAAACTATTTCTGAAGACAGTCAAAATTCCAAAGTTAATGCTTTACTGTATTGGTAATTATTTTAATGATAAATTATGAAATATTTTTCTTTTTTCTAAATATTTTAAACTGAAACAATTTGAAAAGTCAAAGCTTAAAATTATTTAAGAATATTTTAAGGTTGCATGAAAATGCAAATTCAATTTAAGCTGTAGTTCTGTGTTATATTGTCAGTCCTACATACTTTTTCCCTGGCCTGGTAAGTGCTATGAATATGTATTGGAAGAAGGGGATGGGAATATTAACAGATAATTGGTATATGAAGTATTGTTACGTATCTGAGCTGATGTCTCATGCTGCCTTTTGTGTTTGTTTCAGCATCTTTCAGTAACTGATCTTTTTAGCTTTCCGGTATTTATTTCAGTTTAAAGGCTTAGAAATTAGAAATACTGGCTGTTTGTTGTAAAAATGTGCTGAGTAAGCTAACTTAAGAGTTTTCTGCTACTGTTACATCCTAGTTCATTATGGCAGGGAGAAGCAGTACAAATGAAGCACTTAGAATGGCAGGACTTTTTCAAAGCACCTCTTGCAGAGATGGAATTCCTGAATGTATTTTCATGTTATGTGGTTTAGTACTCTCTTGAGTGCCAGTAAAATGACTTTGTACTACATTCATTCTGCATTCTTACTCTAGCATTGTATGATATTTGAATGTGTTTATTTCAAGAACTCCAGTAACATGCTGTCTTGCCTTTTCACTCCATGTAGGAGAACAGAGAGACAGGGATGGAAAGTGTGATTGAAGAAGTGGCATGTTTCAAGTATGTTTCCCTTTATTCTAATGATTCAGCTTTAGAAATTGAATGTCTAAATTAGTGAAAATGAGAGAAGGAAAGAAAGAGGGCTGAGTCATGGTGATTTCCCATGGCTTTAATCATGTGCAGAATTCTTAATACTGTTACTTAATTTCTAGAATGCCTGTTAGGCAGTGTTTGTTAGCTGTTCTAGTTAACTATTTATTCTCAGATGTTAAGAACCAGTTGACATAAACTGTTTTGTTTGCTTTGGTTTTTAGAAAACCTGGATTAACAGGCAGAGGGTTGTATGAATTAAAACCAGAATGTGCCAAGAACTTCAATCTGTATTTTTATCACTTTTCAAGGGCAGAGCAATCAAAGGTAACTAGTAGTTTAACTTCCTGGTTTTTTTGTGGTTTTTTTTGTTTGTTTGTTTGTTTTCCTTTTTCCAAAGCTTGCTTCTGTGAAGAAGTATTGCCAGCTGGATATTTGAGAATGTTAACAGGATTTGCCCAAGTTTTTGCAGTGATTTCTGTGTCAATGGATCCTGTTCCCTATACAGAGCTGTTGCAATCAGTGGGTATTCAGGAGCTTCTCTGTGGGCTCCCTTGGATCTTATTTTACTGGAAGTACTTAAAACGATCTGTATTTTCCCTTACCTTTATGGAAATTGCCATTTTAGCTAAAACTTGCCTTACAGTTTTTATGCTAGGACAAGAATCCAGGCTGGCTCAAGAGGAAAGATTAATTTTGAGGTTGCATGCCCTACTTTACAAGTAGAACATAAGATAAACTGAAAAGACATGAAAGCTTTCGTGTTTATTTAAGGCTGGGACAATGTAGTAAAGCATGAATGCTTTTTTTTTTAGTTTTATATCGGTATTTTTTGAGTAATTTTGAGTAATGCTGGCATTGTTCTTCTATTTCAGGCAGAGGAAGCACAGAGAAAGCTGAAAAGACAGAACAGGGAAGATACAGGTATTTATCTTTGAGAGGAGATGGGAGAAGAGGGAATCACACATCAAGCTGTGTATTACCCTGACATTTATACTAACAGCCTGTTCCAGGGCTAGAGTAGAAGTTGGTTAGAAATGAAGCAATTTCCCTTATGTCTCCCTGGCTGTAGTCAGGGGTCTGTTTTGTCATGGAAGCAGCCTTCTGAAAAGCTTACTTCTTTGGCTTTTCTGTTACACACAAGCTGTGTGGAATGGTGCAGCCTGTATTGGAAACAGTGTTTGTCAAGCAGCTTAGCATCATAGAAGGGTTTGGGTTGGAAGAAAACATAGAGGTCATCTGGTTCTGACCTCCTGCCTTGGGTTAAATCAGATATTTTAAGTGGATGTCGCAAATGTTGGAGAAATGCCAAAGGCACCGATTTCCCTTTCAGCACTTCCACCGCCAGCTCTTCCTCCCTTCTGCCCGCTTTTTGCCAGCCTGGTGAATATCCTGCAGTCTGATGTCATGCTGTGCATTATGGGAACCATACTGCAGTGGGCAGTGGAGCACAACGGCTATGCCTGGTCAGAGTCCATGCTGCAAAGGGTATGGGGATTTTATTTAAACTAATGCTTATGTTAATGGAGTAATGCTCATTAGAGCCTTTTGACATGATTTTATAGATTTGAGTTGTGTCTGAAATATCCAGAATACCGTGAATGACAAGTGGCATTTCCTGATATGCAAAACTAGGGAAACCCCTCTGCCTCTGATGAAATTTCATTTTTAAAAGTCAATGGAATACCCAGGAAAATTTCGAATGGGATGCACGTGAGAGGGAAGAATTCTGCTTGAATCTGTGGCAGTAATGTTTATTTTAGTAGAGAACCTGAATTGTTGCATATTAAGCAGACATTGATTTTTTCCCTTCATGTTCCGTTGCTTATTTTTAGTTTAGGCTAAATCACTTTTGGAAAAAAATCATGAAAGTGCACAAAAGAATTTTCTAACTTGAAAATGTATCTGCTTTGGAAAACTTAACTGAGCTGTTTGTTCCTTGCAATTTATAATGATCTTTAGAAACCTGGAGGGTTGTTGTAGATTTTGGTGTCACAATCATAATTTTCTGGGGTGTGCGGAGATGAGTAGTGAACTGCCATCCAGGGGCTGTTAATATTGGGCAGGGTTGTTGGCTTAGGGTCTAACTCCAAGCTTTTTAAAAGTATTGATGGATTTTTAAATAACATTTTGTGAAAAAAACCCCAGTTTTGAAACTGAGTGTTAATTTTTTGATATCCAGTCCTATTGAGTATATATTACCTTTTACAGCTAAGTTTAAATTATCATAAGCAGTTCTGTATAACACAAAGAAAGTTGAAAATGGAATGGTATATTGGTATAAATCACAACAGTGTAGTTTTACATTTAGGTAATGTAAGAATGGTAGATTTTGGAGTAACTTTGAATAAAATAAGTTAGTTGGGTTGTTTTTGGGTTTTTTGGCTGAACTACAATGTCTTCAGCCTTTCTCAAAACCAGGAAATTCATTAGGGACCTATCACTTGCTCAGAAACTTGTGGCATGTGTCTGTGATGGTGCCATGCAGTTGTACTGCATCTTTACCAAGTCAACCACTTTTGTTTTGGAAACACTTGGAAAGGTGGGTATGAGACATCTGCAAGAGGTGGCCCATATCTAGTGAGATCTTGTTAAATAGATGTGATAGACTGAGGAGAAATTAACTGTTTTTTATTAAAACAAATTAAAAATACTTCAGGACTCTCATCATGTTCTGCCACTTTTTCTGTAGATACTTGGTCTGTTGCATTCCAGTTCTGTTACAGATTTTCAGGTGATCATCCTTTCCTTACACGGGTGTCAGTGATTCCAGGCATCAGTAAACCTTTGTGTCTGGAGCATCCTGCCAATTTATATATTCGGTTGCAAACTGGCTGTTGCAGCATGACAGAGTTTGTCACCAAGAACGAAGCTTCAAAATGCCATTCAGACTATCATAGTGCTAAATAGGGTAATTACATTTTTTTAAGTTCAAGGAGACTACAGCTCTTCACTGACCTAAAAATTAACATTATTTTAAAATGTGTTTCTAGAGAGAATAAATTTAACTTCAAGATTTTATTTTTTGTCACAAAACTTTGTGTATAAAAAGGACTTAAAAGTCTGATTCGTGCTTCTTCTATCTGGAGAAGAAGCAGGGGGTACATGCAGGGAGTAGGGAGAAAGATAAAGAAGTACTGCTTTCTCACTCACTAGTCAGGACAGCAAACAGAGAGAGGCAAGTATTTAATGTGGATTTTATGTGGCAAAGTTTCAAACACTGTTGCTCCTGTGTAATGTAGCTTTGGAATTCTGTATACAGAAATAACTTCAAATCTATTTGTAATATATAATTGTATTATATGTGTTTCCCGTTTCTTAATTAATTACTCAAACTATATAACAAGATTATATGAATTATGTAAGAAAAGAACTAAAATTTGTATATTTTTACCTAGGTTTTGCATTTGATTGGAATGGCACTGCAAGAGGAAAAACAACATCTGGAGAATCTCAGTGAGGAGAATGTTGTAACATTTACCTTCACTCAGAAAATATCAAGTATGGCTTTCTTTTCAAATGTGTAGCAAATTTGAAATAACTGAAAATGCCAGGATTGCATATTTTATTCTTCTGAAACTGTATTTACCAGAAGAGTGTATTTATTTATCCGTCAAAATGTTATTAAGTTGATTATAGATAAATGCTTTCTACATGTGTAGATTCTATGCCGGTACAATACTAAAGGCATTTTCTAGAGGAGAAACGCAGAAGTTGAATAATTCCCTCTAGATTTGATTCTAAATATCTTTAAGTAACATCTCAATAAAGATTGCTGCATGTGATCAGATGCAATTGCAAAAATCATAGTTGCATTCTTAAGTAGCCTTTAATCTTGACTCTCCTTTGTATGATCTGATTAATGCCTCTAGTTTTGCTAACACGTGAAAGTTCATTTAAAGTAGTGGGAAACAAAATATTGGAGCTTCCCAAGATGAAAACAGCCAGGGAGCACATATAGTGCATTTCTTTTGTAAGAAAATATAGTCAGTGAGCAAAACTTTTCAGGATTTAGAAGTTATTCATGAAAAGGCTGGCAGTGGGGGAAAATGAAAAATTACATATTGTGCCTATTTGTTGAAGGAATTCTTCAGTTGCTGAACAAGCATTGTTTTTAATGTTAGTGAGTGATTAATTTGCCAGTAATGTTATAATAATTCTCATTGTAATTTTACTCTCAGAACCAGGAGAAGCACCCAATAACTCCCCCAGCATACTAGCTATGCTAGAAACACTGCAAAATGCACCTCATCTGGAAGTGCACAAGGACATGATCAGATGGATATTGAAGGTAAATATATTTTATATTACCGCTGAAAATCATGGAAATAAGATTTTTGAAACTTTCCTAATTACATTGGGACGGTTTTCTTATTTCCCATGTTGATTTGTTGTACCTAGTTTTACACTTGTGGATTTCAACACTGCACGTTGTATAGTCAGAATTATAGTATATGCAGTTATATTCTTATGTCCCAAACAAATTAAAGGCTTTTTTTGTTGTTGGTTTTTTTTTACAGACTTTTAATGCTATTAAAAAGCTAAGAGAAAGCTCTTCTTCAAGTCCTGTGGCTGAGACAGAAGGAAATATTATGGAGGAGGTAAAAGCAATCTATAAGAGCTGATCAGGGACAGGTCTGGGTGGTGACTAGCAAAGGACTAAATTTCTAATTGCAACTCTAAATAAAACGTGGGAAACATGGGAAACTTCTGACTTCTGAAAATCTGTGTCAGCTTGATCTGTTTATAGATCAGATAATTTGTTTGAAGAACCTGTTGGTAAAGTTCCTTAGCTGTTTTTCTTTGTTTTATATATCATAGTCTCCAAATCTTTTGCAATCCTACTCCGTAGAACTGTCTGTTACAGTAACAGCATTAAATGTTTCTGCTGTTCCCGTCATTTCAGACTCCATGGAAAGTCACTTAAAGGAGTATAAAATATCTAAAAAGTCACTAAAATATCTATATATTGTTACCATGCAGGTCATTCCAGATAAGCTCTGCCAATGTGTGGAGCTCAACATGACATCCTAGGTACTGCACGCACACCTTGGAGCACTGTAGTGCATTTAGGGAGAGCAGCACCAGAGATGAGACACGACACTCTCTTATCCTATGAATGCTTAAAGGGAAGAGAAATACAAAATACAGTTAAAGGTTGAGGGGAAGAGGTTCCCCTTCTACATCTGCAGTTCTGCCTGGCATTGAACACAAGCTAAAGAAAAGAGGGCACAAAATAACTCTTTGGTAGACTTTTCCCTTTTATGAGATTTTCGTTGTTTGGAGGTTAGTACAAGGTACACATAGTGGTAGCTAAAATAAATAATCTGTTATAACAAAATTTCAGAGTTCACGTGATAAAGACAAAGCTGAAAGGAAGCGAAAAGCTGAGATTGCCAGACTGCGCAGGGAAAAGATCATGGCCCAGATGTCTGAGATGCAGCGGCACTTCATTAATGAAAACAAAGAACTCTTTCAGCAAACTCTGGAGGAGCTGGATACTTCAACTTCCGGAGACCATGAAAATAGGTAAAGGCATCTTGTTCAAATTTTTTCTCATTAATCTTTACATCAGATTGTCCTGTTGTTACCTCTTTAAAAAGCTCTTTTTTTTTTTTTTTTCCCGATCTTGATGGAAAACTACTCATTAGATTCTGAGACAAAAAAACAGCAGTAAATGGAACGCTTCCCTCCCCCTCTCTGTCAGAATTGTGGGATAAATATAAACATAAGCAGGCAAATATTGTTTTGTACAAAGTCACCCAGTAAATTATTAATAATGCTGAAAAGAGACTATGCTATTAAACACAGTAGTAAATTGGAAATAGCTGATCATATGTCTGCTGAAGATCTGGAAGAAAATCTGCTTGGTAGTTGGAAATATGAATTAGAGTATGCTAATGATTTTGTGGGGAAGTGGAGAGTGTTTTCAAAATTCATATCGGACACTTAAGAGATGGTGATGATGGAGGGCAGCAGATTCAGTTTCTGTGTTAAACTGGAGTGGGAGGGTTATGAATTTTTTCTGGAAAAGACATGCTACTTCTGGGCACATAGGAATCGTTATATAAATGCCAAAGCTATTTTTTGTCAGAGAGCATTTATGATAAAATTTAAGAAACTCACTAAACACAAGTCATGATCTGAATTATAATGTTTTCCAGATAATTTGCTCACTAATGTTCTTTGAATATTTTAGCCCTGTGATTTCAGATGCAAAACTCACAGCCTTGGGTCCAGAGCAAACTAGGGTAGCTGAGCCCAGACAGGTTGTTATGTGTATATTGTGCCAGGAGGAGCAAGAAGTAAAAGTGGACAGCAGGGCTATGGTCTTGGCAGCATTTATTCAGCGATCAACTGTGTTGTCTAAAAATAGAAACAAAATTACTCCAGATCCTGGTAAGTAACTGTTGTCTTAAATATTAAAGAATGTTGGGGTTACTGTGACAACAGCATTTTTTCTTCTGAGACAGTGACATAGCCTTCTTATGTTTGTGAATAGCTTCATTGTAATAAGGCAAAACTCCTGTATTTTTGGTGAGGTAAAAATGTGTGTGCTGAATAATGTAAATCACTGAGAACCTTGAGCTCATGCCGTTCATTTGTGACAAATTATTTATAACTGTTGAAAAAACCCCTTAAAATCAGAAGTGTTTGTTCTTAAACCATGCCTGTAACATCAGAGAGAGGAGGTGTTAATGTAGTGCTTCAAAAGCACAAGATGTACATTTTCTTCCTCTCAGTTATATCATCTGAAATGCCTCTGAGTGATAATAAAAAAATCTTGGATTTAGGGACTTTGTGAAACAGTGCAAGGGCATTGTTGCAAAGGTTTCTCTGGATTCTGTACGTGTAAACACATACACTGTGTTTTTGCACTGTCTCTTTGCACTGAATTGTTTTGCACTCTCACTCTGAAGATTAATGCCCTTGAACTCATTGTTTGATGGTGCTGAACCACCGAAACTGCAGGTTGATCCTGGGGACTTGTACCAGGGTCCAACACCTCTGAAAGCTTGGTTTGAGGCCTTTAAGTAGACTCAAACCAAAGTGATATTTATAAATAATTTAAACAGTTTAGGTTGTTATGGATTAGTAATGTGTTTTATGCTTCATCAAATGAACTACACTTCTGTGATAAAGTTAAATAATGCAAATGTGGCAACATTAGTCTGCCATCAAGTCTTTTGATAAATGTTTATTTCAAAGGTTTTGTTTTTGTTTTTGTGTTTTTCTTTTAAATACAGAAAAGTATGACCCCTTATTCATGCACCCAGATCTGTCCTGTGGAACACACACGGGTAGCTGTGGACACATTATGCATGCTCAGTGTTGGCAAAGGTAAAAGGCTATATTTAAGTTTTTAAAAGTTCAAATGACGTGTGATGTTATCAGTTTGCCTAATGGCACTGATTTTACTGGCAAAATTCCTGCTTTGTAGTAAACTTGAAAAGGAATTTCAAGAAGTGATTAGTACAGCTTTCTGTTGGGAAAAAAGGAGTAGAAATCAACTGCTGTAAACATATTCAAAATAATTTTCATTTACTGTCCTCCTGGTAAAGAAGAGTCCAAAGCCATATGTAGCAGCTTCATTCCCTTTCCTTGTTTATCCTGATGCATAATTCTCTGTGGTGCACATATATCTGGAGCTCAGATTTTTGGGGGTTTTTTTGCAGTTCACTGCTAAACTTGCTTTTGCTGCTGCTGCTGCTCTCTACTGAGGTATTAAATGACATCCCTTGCATCCCTAAGGTGCATCCCTTGCACTCTTAACTCCTACAACCTGTTTCATTTGAAGTAGAAACATCGGTTGGTGACCTAGTTCATCTTCAACATAAACTCAGTTTTATCCTTTGTTTTTCAGCATTTTACTAAAGCCTTTTGCAATTACTTTTTTATTCTTTGATTTTTTTTTTGAGGCAAATAAACATGCTTAGTGCTGTGTGGTGCTAATGCCACATGACAATTTCAAACCATTCATGCCTCTGACTTCGATTAGGCCCTTGCTTTATTCCTTGGCATGGCTTCTGAAGTGCCTAATTTCAAATTCTGCCTCGTGTGTGAAGAGTGTTAGGAGCTCCTAGAGATTCTGTGGCTATTACCACACATAGGTTTCATTTGTGGCCTTTGATGTCACTGCTCACTGAAGATAGGTTTTTAATCTTGTGTAGCTCATGTGCAGCCCTTTGTGGTTGCCATAATCTCCTGGAAATGCCCTTAGGTGCCTGTATTCAGATCATTTTAGGGTCATCACTTGGCATGCTTTAAACCACATCAGAGGCTTCTGGAATAGCAGTTACATTTAGCAAAGCAGAGAATTCAGTTCCTTTTTCATAGAGGGTTCAGCCAACAGGTTTTTTTGGCTGCTGCTGTTTTGGTTGTGGCCTGTAATAAAAACCACCCAAGGATAATGCTTATGGCATCTTCCTAAAGAAAGTATTTAAAAATGAGGTGGTGGTTGTTTTTTTTTTTTTTTTTTTGTTTGTTTGTTTGGGGTTTTTTTCCTTTTTTTTTTTTTTTCTTTTTTTTCTTCTTCTTTCTTTTTTTTTTGTTTGCTTCTTTCTTAGTGTTTTTTTTTTGGGAGGGGTGCTTTGTTTGCTTGTGGTGTTTTGTTTGGGGATTTTGTTTGTTGGTTTGTTTTTTTAACGCTTCAATTTTCTCTCTACCTCTTCCCCTTTTTCCTTAAATGCAATGTTCAGACTTAACCATGATTTTAACAGCCCAGTGAACTTCAGCACTTCAGGGTAGATTTTGGCAGCCAAAAGCACTAATGCTTTCTCAATCAGAGGCTGGAGATTGTTCCTTCTGATAATACTCTTATCAATATTTGGGGAAAGACAAAACTGTGTCTTCCTGGGAATTTTTTAATTTCTGTGTTCAAGTAATAATGATTTACCACTAATGTCCTGCTCTTTTCTAAAGGTATTTTGATGCAGTCCAAGCAAAAGAGCAACGAAGACAACAAAGGTTACGAGTGCACACAAGTTATGATGTAGAAAATGGTGAATTCCTTTGCCCACTTTGTGAATGCTTGAGCAACACTGTAATTCCTCTGCTTCCTCCACCAAGAGTTTTGTTTAACAGGTCAGTTTGGTTTATAAATGTCCTCCATAAATGTAAAAAAACCAAGATGCTGAACGAGCTACACCCCCGAAGACCTTCCTGAATGTTTGTTGTCTTCTGTTTTGATAAACTCATGTGGATTACCTGTCTGTTTATTTGGGTTTATGGATTTTACTTTGTTGTTGTATATTAGGAAAGCTTAGACCTACAGAAAAAGAACTGAGCGTAGAAAAATGCATGGGCAGCAGAGAAGGAGCCCATTGAGAAAGAGATGAATGATTTTGGAATGCCTATGAAATACTAATTCTGTCTACAGATTGTTTTTAACTGGTTGTTTGGGGGATTTCTTTGACAGGTTAGACTTTTCAGGCCAACCAAACCTAACTCAATGGATCAAAACAGTATCCCAGCAAGTAAAAGCCCTGCATTTACTTCGAAATGAAGACTCTGCAAGTAAGTCTGAAGAAATCCATACACTTGTATGTGAAAATGTTATAATATTCATGGAAGAGACCAAAGCACTTTGGTTCTGCCATAATGGAGTCAAGGAATGATGGCATAAATAGAAAGAACAACTTGGGATTTCAGTTTCTGGTGATAGAATTTCAGATTCTGCTTCTGCACCTTTCTATAATGTAAAAATTACATACAGGTGAATAATCGGTGATTTATTACTTTTTGTTTGAACAGGCCATTCTGATCATTCAGAAAAAATGGATCAGCTGCAATTACCTGAAGGATTTAGACCAGATTTCAAACTGAAGTATGTATTTACATATTAACAAATCATTAAAAATTCATCATGAAATCATAACGTGAAAATAGAATGTAACTTCTGTGCTAGAAGGTCTCAATAATTAGGGCAAATATATGAATTTTGCTTTAATTAGAAAAGTTAATATTATGATGATGATGATGACATTGAAGTCCAGCCCAGAAGTCCTAAGTAATTCAGTAGAATTTCAGAAGTGAATATGTTAAGTCATTGTGCAGAAACATGCTGCAGTTATATAAATTATGGCATGAAGATGAGGTTTTGTACTAGTTGTAGCTGGATGAAGGATTCATCATTATAGCCAGCACAACATGTAAAACATGAAGGAAGACTACGAAATGGAGACAATGTTAATGTGTAATTTCAGCTGTAAAGGTGTATTTGTATTTGGCTGTACGCTCTCTTCAGGAGAAAGTAACAAAACTTGGTACATGGTACACACATTGCTCTGCCAGCTGCACGTGAAATGCAAGACTCTTAATCCAGCTGAGGACAGATTTAGCTTTCAGTCACACACATTTCTTGTAATTTAGCCTTGACTTTGTCTTTGAAGACTAGATATTCTTAACACTAAAAATGAGATTGGTTCCAAACGGATAATCAAAAAATAATTGGGGATCTGTCCAAATGACGTTACAGAATACCAGATCCAAAGAGGGATATTGGAGTTGTCACTTAAATTTTTAAACTCCAGTTGTTCATCTGTGGGGTGAATGCTTATTGTCAGAGGTACCATGCTGCCAGTGGAGGAAAGAATGAGTTAGTAATATTGTTTTCTTTGTTTCAGGAATCCTTATTCTGAGAGCATAAAAGAGATGCTGACAACTTTTGGTACAGCAACTTACAAAGTAGGCTTGAAGGTTCATCCAAATGAGGAAGACCCACGTGTACCTATAATGTGCTGGGGCAGCTGTGCTTACACGATACAGACTATAGGTACTGATCTGTTCATTTGGCTCCTTTATAGATTTTCAGAATTTGCTTAAACTCCCAACAATGAATTTTGGTTTTTTTTTTTCCAGAACGAATTCTAGCTGATGAAGATAAGCCATTATTTGGTCATTTACCTTGTCGACAGGTAAGGAACAAGTAGCAATTCCTCTCTGAATTGGTGGAAGAAAGAGGGACTTGTGCTTCATTAGTGAGGAATATCTACATTTTAAGTTATGGTTATTGAATAGTTTTCTTTATTGGACCCTACAGTTTAGTTGATCCGTATCTGATTATTAAAGTATTTAAATATCACATCTAGCAAAACTGTTACCTTTTTTCCTATAAACACATAATTTATTAAGGCTGCAGTTTCTCATGGTAACAGTCAAAATAAGAATGCCAAAAGGAACTTGAATATTTGCATAAACATAAGTATCTGTCCTATACTTACACAGTCAAACTGCCCCCGTAAACTGCAGCTGAGAGGCCTGAAAAAAATGCTGTTAAGTCAAAAGACTTTTTCATGTTGAGGGACTTCATTAACTGTGGCAGTGTCTCTTTTTCTTTGTTTTTACAGGATGACTGCCTTACATCGCTAACAAGATTTGCAGCAGCTCACTGGACAGTTTCATCTCTTTCAGCAGTACAGGGTCACTTTTGTACTCTATTAGCATGTAAGTTTGCCACCTTATGTTGTTTTTTTTGTGAAGATACACGTGAGTGCTTTCAGAATGATTCTTATTATTGATTAGAAGAAGGTTATTTTATATAGTGGTTTTAAGTAGTAAACCAAGAGCTGCTATTTCCGCCTATATGTTACGTCAAGAAAAAAGACATTTCTTTTGGACTGCAGTTCCAAAAGAAGCATGCATATTTTGCTGTGAAGGAGTTCTGTTGATTCTTCATTAGAGAAAGATACCTAGAGCTGAGGAGAAGGGAATGTGGTCCTTCAAAAAATAATCCACTGGAGCTTTAAAGGTGAAGAAATTAAAGATCAATGTAGTGTGGAAGGGATATTTGCAGAAGTCTGTAATATATCTGCAAACTTTTCTCTGTTTGAAAAGTAGAATCTCTGATAAGACAGGACTTACTATGTAATGTTGTATGTTAATTGAGAATTTTAATGAGAACAGCCAAAATGTTCCAAGCTTGAAGCATTAGTAGATACAGATGAAAAGTCTGAACTTCAGCCTAATGAAGTAATTGCCCATGAGAGGACTGTTCTGAAAGGGTATTAGAAAATGGGATAACTTTAATATCTCCAGGCAGTAGAGCAGAGAAACTTAAAATGCATTGATACACTGAAATTACTGGTAGATGGATACCAGCTACTTCAGCAAACCGTTGGCAGCTTTATGGGGAAAAACTTAATTGGCATCAGTTTGCAGCAGTAATGGTTGAGCTGTTCTCTATGTGAAACAGAAGAGAAAATACTGCTGGCTGTTTGACTGTAACTTTGCACTATATGGTGTTCTGAGTGTTTTGAGTTTTCTTGAAAACTTGAATCAATGTTTCTTCAAAGCTCTCCTTCCTTCTGACTGACAGAAGCAACTGTACTGCTTTTATTTTTACAAAGGAAAAGTTTCTGCTATTTTATCTTTTTAGGCTAGGAATAATGAAAATTATGAGCTTTTGATCTGTCTGTATTCTGTAAACAATAGGTAAAGATGACTTACTGAAAATAAGTTTGGTTTTGGAAGTCCCTTGCTCTGGTCATGTTTTTGATACAGATATTTTTCACACTTTTGAGCTGAGTTCTGTGACTATATGCTGACAAAAGGAAAAGCATTGGAAATCTGAGTCGTGGTGAAATGTTTGCTAATAGAAATAGCTTCCAAATGTCACATGTCTTCAGCTCTCAATTTTTCTGGCCAGCAAGGCAGCAGTCTTCAACCGAAGTATTTTTAAATTATCATAGTGAGAATATTTTTTAATGTACTAGTGGTTTTAAACTTGGAAGGTTAATACTTATAGCTACATTGTAAAATATACCCAGAGCTGCAGCTTTATTACACGTGAGATTTTACTGCTTGGATTAAAGAAGTAAGCAACTGTTCCTTGATTGTTACTTAAAATATCTTGTTACATTTTTCAAAACACTGAATTTGTGTTTGCTCTTAGCTATAGCTGCTTATAATTCATTAAGTATGTGAATTTCTGTTAGCTGGAGTGCTTTGTTTAATACTTTCTGGTTACTGTAACTACTGCAGGGGGGGGGGGGGAGAGACCAACATGTAGCTCTACCTTAATTACAAGTAAGTGATGAATTCTAGAGACTGTAGCAATGCATTTTTGAGTCAGTAAGGCAAATGATTTGCATAAGGCACATTTGGGCAGTTTTGTGGAGTTAAGCAAATTGCAGAAGTTTTATTTGAGCAGCTGTCCAAGAGACAATGACTCTGTTCCTGTTTAGTCACTATTGTTTGAGCTCATTTCTCTCAGAGCTTGAGATATTGTCTCATTTTATCTCCCCCTGGAAACCCAGGCAATGAACGACAGTCACCACGATAGTAGAAATGGCTACCTGGGTTTGTTTTGTCTTAATACAATAAAGTAGGTAAAATTTTCCAATAATGTTGAGCAGTTCTTGAATTGAGTCTGGCCAAAACAAGTACATTTGTATTTTAAGTTCTTTAAGGATGTAAATGAAGGAGATGGCTCTCATTTTTTAACTGAAGTACACTAAAATATTTTCACGTATAAATGTTCAATTAATATTTTTTTTCTTCTCCAAAATATTTAGCACTGGTGCCTAATGAAAAAAATGGGAATCTTCCTTGCATACTTGATATTGACATGTTTCATTTATTGGTAAGTATTCCTTAATATATATTAATAATGTTTTGATCCAGTAGGCACTATGTAAAAACTATTGAAAACTTTCTCTTTTCTCTGGCTAAGGAGCCTTTCAGAATGTTCAGGTTTTTAGTATTTTTTCACTACTTAATAGATTTTGAAGACTTCTAAAATTTAATAAAAGTATTAAATAAAAATATTTAATAGAAGTATTTTTTCTATAAATTGAAAAGGAGTAAGATGAGACAGAATGGATACTTTTTGTCTGTTAAAAAACCCCCAAATACATGAAAACCACCACCCCCCAAAACAACAAACCCCTGAACCCAAACAGACTCAAAACTCTCCTGATGGATAATTGTTGTTTTCGTAAATAACATCTGTATAATTAGCTTCAAAATTAGCCTTTTGTAGTATGCTGCCTTCAAGGGGTGTAGTTGCAGCATGAGCAGAGAAAAGGGAAGATTCAAAAGGAAAAGGAATGTACCAACTTCCTTGTTTTCTTTCACAGGTAAGCTTGGTGCTCTCTTTCCCTGCCATACATTGTCAGGATTTTTCAGGGGTTAGTCTCGGCATTGGAGATCTTCACCTGTTTCATCTTGTCACTATGGCACACATAATACAAATTTTACTTACCTCATCAACAGGTAATGACACTTTGTCTCAACTTTTATTGAGAAGATTCCTCCAGTCTTGACTTAGGGAAAAACTATAGTGCTGCTGGTAGACGTGTGCAGTTTTCAGTTACAAAATGGAATTGTTGGTGCTGTCTTTGAGCCCACAAAAGAGTACTGACGAATTGTGCTCATCGAAAATCAGTTACATTGTCTTTATTGCTCTACTCCAGGAGTTTCTTGGAGCATAGCCAGTAATGAAATCGTGTTTTCCAGCTACTGTAGCAGTGCCTGGGAGTGTTTATTGCCACTTGGCTTAGGCACTGAGCTATGAATTGCAGTTAATAAAGTAAGGAATCAATGTATCTCCTGTAAGAGGGGCTGGGCAAGGCCTAACTGCCAGAAGCAAAAAACTCCAGGCAAGTACAACAAGAAACCCAACCGCCTGAACAACTGAACCAGCACCTCGCTGGAGCTGACAACAGCACAAACTCAGCACATAAGATGAGCAGCAGAAAACTGTTGTCCAGTGCACCATATTCTATCCCAGTGGAATACTTCACTTAGTTTGGGCATTTTTATCAGAACTTGAAAAAATACATTCTTGTTGTACAAACTTGTATATATGAAACAATTTGTTGATTACATGTTTCTTCTTCAGAAGAGAATGGCATGGACCAAGAAAACACTAACAGTGAAGAGGAAGTAGCTGTGCTTACGCTGTATAAATTTCTTTGCCAGTGTACAGGAAGGTAAAACCATGATATTTTGATAAAATTTTGTTATTTTTCTCCTTCCTGAACTGAACATTAACCGCTGACTGAATTCTATATACTAGTGCTGTCAAAGATGACACTTTTAACTTAGGAACTCTTGCATCTTATTTCTTACCCAGCACTTGTAGATTCACTTTAGTAACTATTCCTATAAATTCATCTGTGATCAGGAAGATACCTGCTCATTAAGATTGTTCTAGGAAACAATTTTTTTAGTCAGTTTGCAGAGTCTGGAATTGGCAGTGTCTGAGGACAGAAAACTTGTTAGTATGGGAATGGCTTTGAACAGAAAGAAAGTAAGTTTTAGGTGAAATTAGGTGTTAGGAAGAAGTTGTTTTCTGTGAGCCTGGTGAGGCTGGAACAGGCTTCCCAGAGAAGTTGTGGATGCCTCATCCCTGAAAGTGTTCCAGGCCAGGTTGGATGGGGCCCAGAGCAACCTGATCTAGTGAAAGGTGTCCCTGCAGGTAGGGGGATTGGAATGAGATGGTCTTTAAGGTCCCTTCCAACCCAAACCATTCTGTGATCTGAAATGTTTATGCAGAATTCTCCTTACATGATTCTCCCAGCTGGTTACATTTTTATCCATCTCTGGTTTGTTGTTTTTCTTGGAGTTTGCTTTGAAATAAACACTTTGCATAGTGATTGTTTCAGTGAAATCAGTAATTTAGTATGCAGTGTGACTGAAGACTTCTAAATATAGCTCTCAAACTGAAATGATTAAATAAAAGCAAACTTTTTTCCTTTTATTCTCTTAAGTGCCTTGAAAGAAATTTCCTCAGGCTGGCACCTGTGGAGGAATCTAAAAGCTGGAATCATGCCTTTCCTGAGATGTTCTGCTTTGTTTTTTCATTACTTAAATGGAGTCCCAGCACCCTCAGAAATTCAAGGTATTGTCTACTTTGTATTAAATCGGTTTTCAAGATGTAACATTAATGGTCAAAGTAAATTACATTTAAACTCTCTTGTTTAGAAGCTGATTGAAAGGATGTGGGCTTGTTACAGTGCAGCATCATATCAGCATAATGAAAATGGCAAAGAAATTAATTTGTTTGGTTTTAAAATGTATTTTTAATAGAGAGGCAAATGCCATTCTAGATTATTTAAAACAGAAATTGATTCCCTTCTGTTAATAAGGTTCTGTTTCAAAGCTCCTATGGATTGTTGTTTTCAAATGCTTGATATCAGTGCTTTTTGCTGGCATTGATATCATTCAATCAGCATCTGCTAATAATTAATATTAGGTAGGATGGGGCTTTGAGCAGCCTGATCCAGTGGAAGGTGTCCCTGCCCATGGCAGGGGAGCTGGAATGAGATCGTCTTAAAGGTGCCCTCCAATCCAAACCATTCTATGATATCTCTGTAAATTCACTACATTACGTTATGTTGGTAACATTCTTTACTGCCCTCCACATGTGCCATATGTAGGGATAGAATGTAAATCTGAAGGTGGTCGTAATAAACATTTTAAATATCAAGTTATGGGAATTACACCTTTTTTGTTTTTCAGTGAACGGAGCAAACCAGTTTGAACACTTATGTAGCTATCTTTCCTTGCCAAACAACCTCACTTGCCTTTTTCAAGAAAACAGTGAGATTCTGAACACGTTAATAGAAAGGTAAGTTGTGGTTTTGTGCTTAGTTTTAATATAATAAAGAATCCTGCTCAAGATAGTAGTGGAAGTATTCTCCCAGGAGTACCTATGGAAGCGAATCGTAGATTTTGAGAAGTGTTTATGAAAGAAGTGTTTTGAAAGAAACCATTTTGGTTGTAGTGGTTTTTTAATAGGTGTACTGTGGATTTTTTGCTTGTTTTTCTGTTATCTATTGAAGTTAAAAGCCAATTTCTTTTCTTATAGTTGGTGCAGTAACAGTGAAGTAAAAAAATACCTGGAAGGCAAGAGACATGCTATCAGGTAAACATAAAGAGATTTTAAGCAGAGACGGGGGCAAAAACTTTAATGTTGCAGCTTTCTCTAAATATTATTTCTAATGGGTGTTCATAATAACATAATATCTGTTCTGCTTTATTTAATAATAAGGTTATTAGTGAAGAAGTGATTAAAAAAATAAGAAAAGGAAATAATGCTTGAATGAGTAGATTTTAATGGCAAAGTTTAATGTTGGGGTTTTATTTAGAAGTGATGTGCAAGAATTAGAAGTCATAAAATTTCATCTCATGTTTCCTATTACTTTCTACCTTCTGATGCAAAAATATGCTGTTGCTAAAAGATGTGTATAACCTTTCTTTAAAAATACCAGGCATTGAAGAGCTTTAATTTGTCTTTTTAAAGAATCCAGTTCCTTCAGTAAAGCCAACCAAGTCATTTGCTGAAAAGAAAATCAGCTTTTCATACATTTGTTCTTGCTGCACAATTTCTTTGAATTCAGAATGGATTTAATACTGCAGTGGGTGTAGAAAAGCATTTAGGGTGTTGTTCTTTCTGAAGGCTGGGTAAAAATAGTGGTTAACAATTATCCTAACAATTAGCAATGAATGTAAAGTTCACAGTGCTGGCATTAAAAACATATCCCTGCTTTTTAATCTCCTGTGCTAAATACATAAAATCAGTTTTTTTAACATTATGCATACAGTAAGGCTGTGACAAAAATAAAAATTAATCACTTCACCTGTGAAGCACCAAACCACTAACAGAATATCTTACACAGTAAGAGTATTGTGGTTGTGTAATTGATTTCTTGCCACGTGTGATTGTTGGGATCTTTTCCATGTGTTCCTTTTGCTGATTCTTTTCTGCTCTTCCCAAGCTTATGTCTAACTTGACAGTGATAATTTCTTTTTCCTCTCAGCATGTTCTTGTGCATTGCTTCTGTTACAAACTTCTATTTGCATTTCACAGTCTAATTTGTATTATTCCTAGAACTGAAGATTATTAGAATTTTGTGTATCGTATCTGTTTCTTTTAAATATATTTCAAATATATAAGTATTTGACATTAAATAGTCCCTTTTCATGGCATGCATATTTCCTTCTCTTCAGGAAACAAGTTCCCTAAACTTGAAAGTCAAACTATCTTTCCATGCCATGTTAGTGACAAAAAGAAAATACAAACAAACTTATACAGGAGGGAAAAAGTATTTCTTTAAATCTGTAGTGATCTCATAATTGGTTTGCTAAAAGCACACAAATGACATGTATTTTCCACCTCTGCGTTTTCTCAAATTCATGAAAAATAAGACTAAGAAAAGGGAGGTGGTTTATTTGAGAGTTGTTGTGTGTTCATTTTTTATGTGCTACTATTTTACCCGAAGAACGGCAAATAAGAGGGAAACTTAAAAAAAATTAATTACTCACAGATGTTGTTTAGATGAGTCAGGAAAACATGAATGAGTTTGAAGTCGCTTGTGTATTATTCATTGAGATGTGAGTGCTGATTTGATTGCTTTATTCTAGCTATGCAAGAGAATCCAACAAACTAATAGACCTTCCGGACGACTACAGCTGCCTCATTAACCAAGCATCCAATTTCTCGTAAGTTGTGTGCAATTACAGTGAGCCCCCCAAAGTCTGCTGCTCCTTTTCATCAGCTGGGAAACCTTTAGCCTGAAAGTCTCAGGAAGTTGTGGATGGAATCACAAAGGGCACGTAGCATTTATCAGCCAAACTGCCCTGTATTTCAGCGAAACAGTGAAATAGAAATTTCAGCTGTTAACTGTATAAATATACAAAAGTACTTCTGAATCTTTTTATTATCTAGAGTTTACACATACATTGGGGTTTTGTTTTGTTTTGTTTTTTTTTAACAAAAGGTGTCCGAAATCAGGTGGTGACAAAAGCAGAGCCCCAACATTGTGCCTTGTGTGTGGGACCATGCTGTGTTCTCAGAGTTACTGCTGTCAGACTGAACTTGAAGGGGAAGATGTTGGAGCCTGTACTGCACATACATACACCTGTGGTTCTGGAGTGGGCATATTCCTTAGGTGAGGAGCTGAACACCTCTCACTGCTGGGTTAGATGGTGTGTATAGTCATTAAATTAATAGCTTTATATATGTGATTGCAGGCATGGTTTGTAAGGGCAGTCTTTTGTTAAGAACAGGGTTGCCTAAAAACAAAAGCATATTCGTCTTCCTGTGCTTTAGTGTAAGGTTCAGAGGTTGCTTCTCTGAAGATAAAATTTCAAAGAAAGTTCAAATTTCATTTTCAAGGGAATTTGTTTTGCCTGTGCATTTATTTCTACTCAAGTATTACAAATTGATGAAGGTTAATACTTTGATTTTGTTGCTTCTGTTGCTGGTGAAAACATAAAAATTCATTTTAGTGTCTTCCTGCATAGAGGGAAGTAAGTGTTAGATAATGTCTATTTTTACTTTGGCAAAGATTAGAGAGAAGCAAAATGGTTTTATTTTCTTGTGGTTCTGTTGAATATTTTACACAGACTGCAGATAATAAGACATGAAATGACATTGCTTTTAACTGCTACTGAGGAGTTATAGCAGGAAGAGAATTGAGAGATGTAGTTTTAAAAAAAAGTGCCTTTAAAAATCTGTACGTGTAGATTATACAGAATGAAAGTAGGTGAGAACTGGAAAAGCAATGTCTGTGAAAGTATAAGAAAATATTCACTTAAAAATCAATACCTAAAAATCTTCTCTCTGTTTCTCTCCAGAGTACGAGAATGTCAGGTGCTGTTTTTAGCTGGGAAAACAAAGGGCTGCTTTTATCCTCCTCCTTATCTTGATGACTATGGAGAGACAGACCAGGGACTCAGGTAAATATTTAAAAAACTATGTCTTCTAAAGACAGGAATTATAGAATTATCTATAAGTAGGAAAAATAACTTTTTATGTTATCTTTTTTAATTATATAGGTAACATATTTTGACATAGCTGCTGCATCTAGTATCTTCAGATGTGTTAAGGTTAATGTGGGTTTAGGTCAAAAATATTTCATGGATGATCTTCCCCAGGGTAAAAAAAGTTGCCTTGAAAACGGCTAAAAGTTAAATCTTTCTAGCATCTGTCAAGTTGACTAGAAACTAAGGGTGAAAATTTCATTTGTATCTTGTACATTTGTTTTTATAACCTGTGTTAATTTAATACCAAGTGGAAATATTATGATATTATTTTATTTAATGTGGTAGTTCTTTGTCTTAACTAAGGATAATTTAGGAACTTAATGTTGTTAATGCTTGCTATTTCTGAAACTGGCCTAAACCAGAGAATGTGAATTGGTTCAGCCTGGAAAGGTTGACAAAAACCTGCATGTGGAGTTGTGGGGGCTTGATTTGTGGTTCTCAGAGACTGGAGGGAACTGTTGAGCTGTAAGGAAGGGGCACCGGACAAGGTAGCACTGCAAATACCTGTTGATTTGCTCTGATAACAGGATATTGTTAAAGGGTTATCTAAATATTGTGGTATTTTATGGGGTTATCTAGTACTTAGTATGTCACACCTGAGTGTTTGTGCTTAGTTGCAGTGTTTTATCATTCCTGATAACTGTTATCTCCTTTTCAGACGTGGGAATCCCTTGCATCTGTGCAAAGAGCGATTTAAAAAGATTCAAAAACTCTGGCAGCAGCACAGTATTACAGAGGAAATTGGACATGCACAAGAAGCAAATCAAACTCTAGTTGGCATTGATTGGCAGCATTTATAATGATTGTCTGCTGAAGACTGGAACTTTATTAAAGATTTTTGTAATTCAGTAAGCTTTTCCAAGGAGGGATGAGGAAAAAAGTCTAAGGAAAAAAACCCCAACAAATTCAGTCCTGTTATTTAATCTTTGTTTTACAATGTATTTCATAAAGACACCAGTAAACATTAATCAAGTAAACTTCTTTCTATGTAAGCAAGTTTTATTAGTTCTATAATTTGCACTGTGCTTCCTTCACAGAAATGTCTTGGGTTATAAACCTGGGCAAATGAACTTAAGTTTCCGATAAAAAAAAAAAAAAAAAAAAAAGAATGACTCTTTTTGGAAGTCTGTGATTTTTCATATGAACTGAAGAGAAAAAGACTGCTGAAACAGAAACTAGATAGAGCACAATTCCAGATTGTGTTTTGCCCCTTGCTAGTAATCTGAGCCGGTTTATTTATTACTCTGCATTTGAATACTTACGCTGTGTGTACATGCAATGGAATGAAGTAAGGAAGCAAATAATGTAGCAAATGGATGTTTCTGTCTGCATCAGTGGATAATTCACTCTTTCACTTGGTGTATCTAAAAAGGATTTTGTCATTTGTACTCTTGCAGCTTTCTTGCTTCCAGCTTTTTTTTTTTTTTTAACTAAAAAAACCTAACACTAGCTTTACAAGTAAAATAATTTAATTTAAAGCTTTTTCCAGAGCATTGCACTCCTTAGAATGATGTAGTTTTTAATTTGAATTTAGCTGGGAAACCCTTTCAATTACTTGATTGATTATTGGTATTCAAGGATTGATATTGTGCTTTAGAAGTTATTTTAAGATAACAATAATATGTAAAAGTCACAAAACCTAATTTTATGTTAATTTTCAGAAGCACAGAAGATATTTTCTTCATTTTTGTTAACAGTCAACTTTTAAGGTGCAAATCCCATCTTCTTTTTGTTGCAGATAAACTGAGTGGTTTCCTCTGGATTTGAAGGGCCACAGTCACACTGCCCACATTTTTGATTTTTGATTTTTTTTTTCCTGTTGTCTCATCAAGTATATTTACTTTTTGGCTTGATTTAAAGCTCTGTAAAGATGTTTGCATATAGTATATTTTATAAATATATTCTATAACTGCGCAGATTTGCACTTGATATGAGGGTGCCTGAAGGCAGTGAGTTTTCTAGTTGTATGTAATTAGACCTCCAAGGTGTCTCTAAAAATCACATTAAGCTTACTGATTTAAAATAAATTCCATTACCTTTCCCTCTCCTGTGTTCTGACAAATTAGTAAAATCTTAATTTACATCGTTCTGTTTCCTTAATAGTCTGTGGTTCTTTTAGTTAAGTCTTAATTTCTGACTGCGTCTCAGCCCAGATAAACAATTCCCTTCACTGTCTGCCAGGTCTTCAGTTACACTTGGTCTGACTGAATTGTTCCTATTTTTACAGATTTAATGCTTCAGATAAATTTTGTATATTCATGGTGTACAGGACAATTTTTCAAACATTCAGTAATAGTATTGAGTGAAGATGTGAAATATCAAATAAAGAAACTTGGCCAATGTGGGTTTCCTTTTCTTAACATCAGTACAGACTACTTTTGTCTCTATTACTTGTCATAGATTGGATCATTTATATATTGCTTTCACTTTTTACAAAGAGACGTGGAGAAGTTGCGGGGGAAAATAACATTTAATGATTTATCTCTGCCCTTCCCTACTTAAGGTGGTTGACATACCAACAGTTTTCTGTGCATGGTACTTAGAAATCCCACTTTTTTGGTGATGTTACTATCCCTTTGCTTTTTAAGCTGTGTGCCACAGTTTCAAATAATGTGTAACTGCATTGAAAAACTCTTTTCTTGTAATCATAATATTAAAAAGATAATTGATGATTCTGATAGATTCCTCTGTGCAAACCGAAATATTGACAGCAAGAAAGGTTTTTTTGTTTTGCCTCCGGGATCAGTCGGAGACTGCAACCACAAATATTTGCAAATGACACAATTTATCTTTTTTTTTTTTTTTTTTTTTTTTCAATTTGGTCATTCTTTACTCAAGACCTCTATTATCTGATTTCTTTTGCATGTGTTTATATTAATGTAGAAATATTTATATATAACATTGTTTCAGTATCAGGGAAATAATATCTGTAATAAATTGGCTATAACTTTAATGTTACGGGTTATGTGTACAGTGTAGAATGCATTATGTGTTTGAACAACAAACCCCACAAATATTCCCGAATACTAAGCCATCATAACAAAATACAAAACAAAACTGAAAGCATCAAGTATGAGCTTTTCATGTCAACTATTCAATAAGTACTTTTTAAATGTTGTTTTTAGAATTTTGCTGAGCTTGTTCATTCAAGTGTGCCCCTTGTTAATCACAAGCTGACAGAAATACCTGGATGTGCAACATCTGCAATTCCCTGGCCATAAATGTAAGATGATTATATTATTAGTGTCACTTGCTTCAGTCAGCTAAACCTTTCTTGACCTCTACCAAAAAAGTCTAATCATCTTTTTAAAGGATTGTAAGTTATATTTTATAAAGGGATAAGGGTTGAGGTTCGCATCAGTAACGTTACTTACTGTGTTCACACTAGAACATGACACTTTTTACTCCCCACAGTCTGCCACAGGAGGCTCATTTTTTACTCTGCTGAAAGCCTATAACCAAGATAATAAACTCCTGATGCCTTAGTGCTGCCACAGCTCTCTAACCACTTAATGTGATGTTACAGGGAATTTGGCTGAGACTAATTGCTCGTGGACTCTCAAGACTCTTTTCATTTTCACTCTGCTCTGGTTCTCTACAGCTTCCTCCCATGTCCCTCGAACTAGTCTTCAATGCTGATCACTAAGCAAGTAAATTACATACCTTCCCACTTTATTAGCACTGGGAAGAACCTGGACTTGAAGTGTTCAATGTGTTCCTGCATTACACACAGTTCACTCCTTTGCCTAGGATAGTGGATGTGGAGTGAGCAGCTGCACAAGACCCTTTTCTGTCCTTTCTTATTCGATGTGAACCCCTCACAGCTCTCATGCTTGAGGCCTGGCATCTCATTTTAAGTGCACTTTATTTTATGTTAAATGACAGTGTTTTGTTTAGAAGCTCTGTCATGAAAATTTCCTCTGTGGCCTGAATGTGTAGAGGAGAAGCTGGATGCTCAACACACCTTCAGCATTAAATCCCAGCTGCTTTCCTTTCTGGAAGATTAAATTGTACAAGGGGAGTTCCATCTCAGATCTCTTCACAGTAGTATCGTGTCATGATCAGCTGAGTTTTCGATCAGCCTCCCTTCTGCCCTGGGCTCTCTTCTGCTCCTTTCTAGGAATTGCCTCCAGCTGGAAGTGGTGACCTTCTATTTCCATTCTGCTGTATTGATTACAGAAATCAAATATGACAGTATTAAACAGTTTGGGCTTGACTATCAGCCCCTTGGGAATTCAGCTTGTAGCTGGTTTGCTTCCAACTGTTCATTGCCACCCTCTGAGCCTGAGAATCCAGCCAAGATTCTGTCCACCTTGCAGTCTGCCTAGTTTATGTCTCCCCAAATTGGTTATGAGGATGTCAGAAATCATACTGAAAGTTCTGCTAAAGTAAGACATCTGCTGTTCAGAGAAAGTGTTTTACAGCAGCAAAATGTATAAAAACAGACAACTCTGATGACAGCAAAAGGTACTGGGCTCATCTTTATGGGGTTCTCTGGGTCTTGGGATCTGAGTATTTTTGTATTGGAATCAGCTTAGCTTTTGTTGAGCCAGTCCTGCATCACAGTGGGAACGGAATGGTGCTTTTCATATCTTAACTGGCCTTACAGAAACTTTCATAGGGAGGCATCTCCTTCTCTACCATTAGCTGTTCAGTTCCTCAGCTCTGGACGGTGATTGTCCCAGAGTTCCTGATCCTGTGTGGAAAAGCATCAGACTTCATTGGAGCAACACTCAATTCAGTTATTATCCAGGCTTGCTTTCTGCAGGACTGCTTCCAGGTGCTGAAGGAGTGGTGCAAGCCAGGGAGCCTGCCAGCCACCCCTGTGCACGCACAGCTAACGTGTTGCAGTTTGACTCTGCTTTCTCTGGGTAGCTGGTTCAAGCTGAATGGAATGGCTTCTACATCTCCTCAGGGACAGGCACACAGAAAGGTTGCTTAGCAGCGATGGGAAGTCTTACAGGCAAGTTGTGTTTAGGGAAATGTCTCTCTTACCATGAATCCTTTTTGGTTTGTGGTTTTGGATTTTTTGTTGTTTGTTTTTTTTTTTCCCTCTTCGGGTTTGAATGTTAAGGAATTAGAGTAGAGTTGGTGTTTCTTTTTGGGCTGTGTTCATGCAAATGTGGGAATAATCTCTCAGGAAGGACTTTGTAAATAGGTATTGCTGAAACAAAAGCTGTCCATCTGCTAGTGACTTGGAATGGAAGACTTGTGGATGCATGGATAGCACGCTTTCACTCCAGTTGCTGATAACTTCAAGTTAGGAGTGAGCTTTACCCTGTGGGAGTGTCATGTGTTGGTTTGGAGAGCTGGCAGTGACTGATGGAAGAACATCACTGTAAGCCTGGGATAACTACGTAAAGTTGCCGTTTGGCTGCTGGGACTGCAGGGAGAGCACACACCACAGGCAGCTCTGGAGCTTGGAGGCATGGCCAGGGGGAGCTGGAACCTCCCTGCCTCTCCTTGCTGCCAGCCAACAGTGCCCGTGGAGTCTGGGGGTTCTGCTGTTGTGGAAGTTTGAACTGTTGGGTCAGGGACAGGGAAGAACTTGGGGATCCCAGCCTTGGCCGAAGCTCTCCATCTGTCAGCGCTTTCCCTCAGACCAGGTTCTGGAAATTCATCCACTGGAAAACTCTCAGAGGCCTGACTAAAAGTCCCACAGAGCTGTGCTTTTCAGACAGTTAAGCAGCTTTTTCCAGTAAGGGGAAGAAGGGATTTCATTATCCATTTTATTCCAAGGCTATGGGTCAGGAGAGTTAGTGATTCCTGGTTCCGTTCTGGGAGAATCAGCTCTCTAATGGCTAATTCAGGTGTGACTTTTAAGCGACAGCATTGAGCTAGTTTTGTTGATAATACTATTGGTCACCTTAGAGTAGTCAATGTGTATTATTTAAATATGTTACAGGCTGATAGAGGAATATAAGCTGCAGTAAATAGTTCAGGTTTTTACAAAGCAGAGCCCTGTGATTACCTGTGTTGGGCATGCCTTATACCCCCTCTGCTCATTTCGGGAGTGTTTTGATGCTGCTCAGTGACTCTTATCGCCAGCTGGCCCTGAGAAGTAGCTGAGTATTTATGATGTATTTATTTATGAAAGCCCAGTACTAAAACATCCTTTCACTTCAGCTTGAGACCCCATAGAAGGGCACGGTGATTTCATCTTACTGAAGTTCACTGTAGCCACCCATGCACACCACGGTGTGAATGTGTCCAAGCAGTCTGGCCAGGACTAGGTGCTACAGAGGACAGGAGCAATGACTTTTGGAAATGTCTTTTATATTCTTTGGGATTCAGTAGGCCCTGTGGGGCTGTGTTTTTGCCTCAGTATCCTGCTTTACTCATCCTAAATCTTAAGTAAGGCTGCCTGTTGTCTTTTCCTGTTTTGGGTGCTTTGGCTGGTACATAGTAACGTGAAGAGGAAAGGCACACATCACACACGCTCCCTCTTGTTGCCAAAGCACAGGTCTGCTGCTCAGGAGGCGACTGTACCACGGCCGTTTGGAGCTCAGGCTTCCTGGGCTGGGTGGAAACAACACATTTCTCAGCATCTTCCTACTTTATTGCTGTCAGTCACGTCCCTTGTTATCCATACATGCTGCTCTTCAAAGGCTTGCTCAGTTATTTCTTCTGCTGTTTCATACATGTATGTTTCTATTCATACTTCATTTGTGGCAGCTTTAACATTTCTTCTACAAATCTGTTCCACAGATAAAAACTGCTTTGCATATTTTTATCTTGAGTCTTTTGCATATTCATCCTCTTTTTTTTTTTTTTTTCCCCCTGCTCTTCTGCCACCTTTCCCCCTCTCCTGGCATGCAAACATTAGATGCCCAAATCTTGCATCTTTGATGGAGAGATTTGTCAAACACTTCTCTCTTGGAGGAAAAAAGAAGAGGGAGAGTATGAGGAGTTTCGCAGTGCGCCAGGTGTAGGAGCTACGAAATGGCAAGTACTGATCTTCGTCTCCATGACAGCAATGATTAAATGTTACTTTTTCATCAGTTTGTGAATATATATTTTCACAGTCTCTTTTCAGACAGCGTGAGCTCGGAGGTGGTAAGTTTTCCAGCTTGTCCTTTGCGTGGGATCCTGGAAGGAGAGCCAGACTGGGTAGAGAGCCCCGGGCAGGGTGGGACAGCTGAGCTCAGGTTAGGGATGGTGTCTGTGCAGACCACTGCGGAATATTTTAGTGACTGATAAAACCAAAGAGTGGATTTGAAATCAACCATGTATTTGAGGAACAACGTGTGAAACGTATTTCTGTACTTGCAGTACTCTTAAGTGTGGAGGATGGTAAAGTGTGTTAATGAATAGGAGGGAAGATGATGTAAAAATAACGAGGGCGAGGGGGATCAGCAATGTGTTCACTGATGTAATTCACTGGTGTCCTCTAACTAGAGATGCCTGCATTAGAAAGGTGCTGTTTGCTCCCATAAAGACAGCTCCAAGAAGCCTGTGTTTTCTTGTAGTGATTGTATCAGAGTCTTGGCATGAATGTGCAATTTAGCAGGAAATATACTAGAAGAAGAAAAAAAATCTGCAGTAATTGCTAAGCATCTACTTAATGCTGTTGAACTAGTCAGGCATCTTATCTGTGTATAATAATTCCTTCCAGGTCAGGTTTTGGTAATTCAAAGTACTCTAACAGCTGAAAGGTTGAAGCATGGCATGAACTCGGAAACAAAGAACTTTGTGGGGGTTTTTTTTGTTTTTGTTTTTCTGTGTACTACTTTGTAATGCAGGCTTTAAGCTCTACTCCATCAGCTTGAACAGGATGGAGCTGAAAACAAGGAATTTTGAGTTGCTTTTTTTCTTATGGAGTAGTAAATGCTCTACGCTAGCAACATGTGTGTCACTTGGAGCATGCAGAAGCACAGAGTGTTCAGCGGGGAGGCTGGGGGTAACTGCTTCAATGCCAACACGTGTGAGACAAACATTTCTGTGTGGGCAGCATTTCAAGTCACTGGAAGAGCAGATGTGGAAGAGCAGTTATCCAGGCACTGAAAGGTGTCACATCCCTTAAGGACAGCAAACCCAAGACCCAATGTGGTTGCTTCATTGCCCTGGAGCACAGTGGGTGCTCAGGATGGGATGCCTTGCTCCAGGCATGGCTGCTGAGGTGGTTTCCAGGGCTGCAGCAGCACTGGCTGTGGTGAGAGGAGGATGGGACTGAGTCCTGCTCTCAGAGATTTGGGATCCACTGGTAAGCCTTCACCAGTGACAGAGACCTGGCTGTGATGTATCTGAGGAGGGTATGTGGCACTGGGAATGTCTACCTGTGTCAGCAGCGCTCCTGGTTGAGTGCCACCTTGCAAAGAGGGAGGGGACAGAAAGTTGTTTTCTCCCACTGGAGTCACAGATATGGTGTGGTAGGAATTATTTAAAATCTAGACATACCACTGCAAGTTTTTCCCTGAATAAAATGCTTCCTGAAATGCATTTGATCCATTTTTAATATTACCTAATCTCAAAAATAATCTAAAATACTCTAAAATAATAATTTAAAAAAACCCCAAAACTTAGAGAAGTTGAGAATAAATTTGAATTTTAAGTTCTAATTACATTTAATATTCTGGGGTGGAAACAAGAAATGCTGACAGAATCTACTTAAAATATGCCAACAGCAACATTACAGAATCAATTTTATTTATGCTCTTGATTCATTTACGTAATTAATGAAAAATTCAATCGAACAAAGTTGTGAATTCACCTTGTCCTTGTTGGTATGTCCTCTCTGTGTTTTTGTAATTTTTAACCTTATCCTGTTGTTTGTGCTGGAGAAAACAAGTGTATAAATGGGAACACTCGCACGCATTTGGAAAAGTGTTTGTCTAAGGCAGAGGTGTGCCACCCTCTGGAGAGGTTATTTGGGTGGCTGGGAAGGCAGGAGCTGATTTGTAAGAGGAAAACCTTATGTTTGGGGACTGTGTGTGCCCTGGAACTGATGAACACAGCCAGAGTCTCCTTCCAGCTCGGGTATCCTGACATTGCTGCCTGACTGGAGCAACGGCTCTGTGTGTCCACAGCTGCGAAGGACACCGTTTCTTTGGTGCTGCTCTTAAATTCTGTATCATCACAGACTTCAAAGTGACTTCTGTGGGTTTTTTTTTCAAGAACTAAACATTTTCATCCTGTTACCAAGGGAGTCAGTGTGGGGAATTGTGTGCCTGAGATTTAGTGCTTTGTTTGCCTCCTTTCATCACCTTCCAGCTGCAGTTGTGCCTTTCCAAGTTCCGCATGCCCAAGTCTCCTCACTCTGCTTTGCAATGCTTGACCCTGTTTTGCCCACTGCAGAGGGTGTGCATCAGCCTGGTGCCAGGCTGCAGACCTGCCCTTTGGTCCTTGTTTCACTGTTTGACTGGTTCCTGATTCCTGCACCACCCTTTGCTCCGGAGAGCTTTGAGAACAAACTGGAAATGTACTTCCTCGTGGTTTATGGACTATCCTCTTAGACACAATCGGGAAAGAGAAGGTGTTTGCATGTGCTTTGTGGGGAGCTAATGGGATGGGGAGGTGAGAGTCCTGCTCAGCCCTCCTTCTGTGGAGCCCTCCCAAATGTTAGGGAGGAACTGCAAAAAGGGTGTTCCCCAGGGCGGGGTGCTGCAGAGACTGTGATGGAGAGTCTATAAAGCTGAGCTCCAGGCCAGGGTTTCCTCCAGCTTTCCCACCTCACTGTGCTTCCGATCCACATTCAGAAATACCTATGAAATGATGTGGGAACAGCCAATGCAGCTGCTTTGAGAGAGGTGTTTTACTACTTCAGTGTTTCAGTCAGTCACTGAACACTTCAGGTCTGATATAAATCAGAAAATGTTCCACGTAGGCACGACTTAAGATTTGAGATAGTTGCATTGCTGTTGCCAGAAATAAATTTGCCTAAGCCTGTGTCTTCCCCGCAGGGGGCTGTTATCACATGGTTCCATTCTATTTTCCTGGCCTTATCTCTTAATTAACTAATCTCTAATAATGCTCTTTCTTCTTTTTTTTTTTTCTTTTAATAAGCATTTGTGATCCGTCCCCGTTTTCCATTGATTACGCTAAGAGCAGCGTTGGCTTCTTTCATGAAACAAGCAAGCTGGGTGTAAATCAGTGTTTTGCTGGGATCCCTTTTTCTTTATATCAGCCTTGAAAATCTTCCCAGCCCCTCAGCTAGGAGGTCCGTGGTGCCTGTGAGCCCGATTTAGCATTCCCATGCTCTTTGCTAAGCTGCACACTTGTATCTGTGTGGTATTACCAAATGCTCAAGCTCATGTAATGCATGGAGGCTAATCTTATCAATTGTATTAAGGCTACTTAGGAACTAATAGCTTTAAAGAAGCTGTTTATATTTCTTCCCTTAAAGGACTTTAGTCAATGTCCTGTGTCCCTTCAAAAAACTGTCATCAGTAAAATAATGAAATATTTTTCATTCTTTTAAAAGTGATATTTCTTAAGAGTTGACATTTCAAGGCCTTGGGCTGACTCTGAGATCTGGGTACTTGGATTTAAGCTGCTAATCCGTATGGAGGTACCTAAAAAGAAGTGGCCTGGTTTGCATGAATTAAGTTCACATCCTTCTGAAGTTTATTTAGTTTGAAAATCAGGGCACGGCTCTGGAAGTTGTCGGATCGCTGCAGGGAGATTTGACTTTGTCAGCTTTAGACTTAAATTCAAAATAAGAACAATGTGTTCTTTTGAATGTCCATTGCGAGTTAGATTTAAACAGGAGAAGAAAAAGAGGTTTTAAACCCAGCTGGTTGTCAAAGACCCTGAGGATGCTAGTGGTTTCACTGGTTCAGCATTCACGGTCATGGCTGGGAAGATGTTTTAATTCCTATGTACTGCAAGAGGATGCTATTAAAACAGCACAGCAAATTCTGTTTCTAGTAAGAGGCAGGTGATTTAGGGGTCTGCTTGCACATCCTATGCTTAGCCGGGCACATGAAAAGAGGAGGGCTTGCTTTCTCTCAGAGCATTACGCAGAGGTGGGGAAAACCTTCCCACATACAGGAACACATAAAACAGATCCAAAAAAATGAGTTCAGAAGGAAAAAAACAGCAGTAATGCAAATTAAAGAAATCTGTATTAAATTGTATATATTTAAACATTTTCTTTAAAGAGATCTTTACTTGCAATAACATTTTAATACCTAAATTTACATTCACGGTCAGCAGAAATATCTTTATCTAGAACAGCATTTGCAGTATCACAAGTATGTGTAAGATTGGACGAGTGATATATTACATGTAATATTGTACAAAGCAGTCGTATTACAATCTGGTGGTAATCGTAAGATGTCACAAAGATCTTCATCAACCAGGAGGTTTTATTTTAGACAGCATTAGCCCATATACTCTTTGTTCCCTGGTTCCAGTAATGTTCTTCATAAGCCTGTCTCTTTATCTGCCTGATACTATTGCTCTGGGAACTGGCTTCTCCAGTGTGGCATTGAAAGAATGGTTTGAAAAATTGTTACGCTGCTTTAGCAATAATCTGAATAAAAATAGAGACCATGAATAATTGGAGAGTCCTGTCTAAATTAGGGGCCTAAGCCAGATTCCTAGGACAGCAATAAATCTAGATCTCTTTGAAAAGTCAATCTAGTCAAATAACTGATATAGATCACAGCTCGCTGAAGCCTCCCAAGGAAAGATTGTGATCCTCGTAATGCAGCTCCTATCCGCATGTGACTCTTCTGAAAAGCTCTTCTCTGGTACCTGTGGCCACATCGTGTACCATCCACAACCCTGTTCTTCTCTAATGGGCCAGCTGAGAGGGGCAGCTGGCCCCAGTGACGTCCCACTGAGCAGGGAGGAGCTGCTCTGGCTCGTACAGTTCTGTCCCTCAGCAGAGCAAGAGACGATAGGCTGTGGTGAGTAGCAAGTTGGCCTTTTGTCAGTGCCCTTGTCCTAGTCTTATGCACAGAAGGGGAGAACATCTTTTAAAATCGTTATTGGAACTAAAATAATGATCATAACTACAGCTGAAAGCTTTGATCAGCTTTGAGAAAATGAAAGGACACCACAGACACCTGTCAAAACCAGACCTTGTGTGCAAGTGGCCTGAAAACAGCCTGGGCACTGAGATGGAAACTACATCTTGATGTACGGGCACATCCCCACTTGTCCTGCCTTGAACTGGTCTGTCCATCCTAGAAGGGCTTTGGACAGAAGCCAGAGGAGCTGAGTGCTGCTGGGGCAAGTGCACAGGTGATTAAGAATGAAAACCAGTGGGCTGTGCAATGGTGACGCAGCTGCAAACGCCGCTCCCTTTGAGGGCCAGCCACCAGCCAGGGAGGAGGGATGCACTGAGAAACCTCTCCCAGGTACACCCCTGGGGAGCAGAGGGTTTGCACAGCCAAGGTAAAAATAAGTGTGCCTGGCTTGCAGGGAGGGACTGAGGTGCCTGCAATCACTGGTGCAGGGGGCTGGGGCTTGTTCTCTTGGGTTTCTTTCCCTTTAGCTGAAATTATCTGGCATTTAAAATAAAACTCAAGATGATGCTCTGTTCCCTTACTAGAGGCTGCACACCACAGCAAACTCTTTCCATATTTTATTCCAACTCGAGAACAGCATCCTCCAGCTACGACATTATGTTTGGAGAGATGCAGCATATACAAAATGTGCCTTCCCTTTGATTAAAAGATATAAAGAGGAGTCCCCCCTCACTGATAGAGTAAAATTTGCACATTGGGCATTGATTTAAACTTAGTTTTCCCTGGCCTGAAAGGGTGAGGCTTGACGTACTTGTGGATGAATTGGAAAACATTTAAAGTGTGAGTTCTAAGTAGCCTGTCTGGATTTGGGGTTGTCTTTTTTCTTGCCTTAAAAATAGTTGGGCTTGAATATTCTGGAGCAAGTTATGAGATGACACACTCTGTAAAATGTCCAGAGTAACCATAACTGGCACATGCTCAGTGCCACCCACTAAAAGATGAATCTTCTAAGCTTCTGCGAAGAATTTAAATACGAGGTGAAGCATAAGTCTACAACACATGCATTCAAGATATACGGCCTGCAAAAAGACCCTGAGAAACAAACCCCCCAAATCTTACCTGAATGTTGTTTTTATGATGCTTGGCTGCTTCATTAAATAACAATTTTTGCTTAGTACATAAATTCTCACCATAAGTTTGCATTTTGTTCTATGTACATCTTAAGAATACAGCAGAAAATACCTTTGCTTAGCACATTAACAAAAATCACATATGAGAGGTTTGTCAAAATACCTGTATGCTAAGTTATATACAATTCTGGAAATCCTTCTTTCTTTGAATCCTATCATGTTACTCTCCAGAAACCCAATCTGTTTGCCCTCAAAAGCTGAAGTACAGAAAGTATGCTGATGAAATAACTTGAGCAAAAAAAAAATAAACTTTTCAAATTCCACTTTTAATTTCCAAATAAGATGGAATGGATTGCCATGTGATGACAGCAATTTTTTTTGTTTGGTTGGTTTTTTTTTGGTTTTTTTTTTTTTTTTTTTTTTTTTCTTAAGCTAACTGTCTCTAATAAGGGAAGGTGTGAATATTGCAAGTCCTAGTTGGGGTCACATTCCCCAAAGGATATGGATATGGATATGGATATGGTGTACTCACATTGTGGAAAAGTGTTTTATCCCAAGGTGCACTATGTTGTGTGCTCCCATGTACAAAAGCGAACATGCGCAGCAATATGTATTCTGGTGGCTGATACATAGCTTTTAAAATGTAGATATATTCACAATTCTCAGTTTGTGTTATTTTCTCTGAGAAAAAGTCCACCTCAATGATCAGCTCAACTGACTGTTGCGATGGCTGGCGTCTTCCCACCTTCCTCTCCTTCGGCGCCTTCGGCTCCTGCTTCCACCTGGTTGAACTTACCCAGCTTTTTCAAATTCTCCAGCGCGGATTTGAAAGTGTCCTTCAGGCTGTTCTCCAGCACCCACCCTTCGCTTTCACACTCGGGGTCTTCGGGATTGGCAATGCTTTCCAGGGAGGTGTGCAGAAGGCGCAAGCCAACCATCACCGACATCTGTGCCAGGCAACGGGAAAGGCAGAGCGCGTCAGCCAGGCCCGGGCACTCCCGTCCCACCCTCGCCGTCCCCTGCTGTGGGCAGCTCGGGCCCCTGCTGTGAGCAGCAGCTCTGGGGGCCCTGTGCCCAAGGGGCCTCTCCATGAGCCCCGTCAATGCCGGTGCCTTCCCGGGAGGTTTAACGCGTCCCTGGCCGCTGTGCGCTGGATGTCCACGAGGCAGTGTGGACGTGAAACACCGTCCTTGGCCATCACCCACTCAGTTTTAACTAAACATTTTGACTTTGCGTCGACCTTAATGTGTTTGGTGAGTATATTAAGCCGATCAAGGGGATACTAATGAATCAGCGTCTCTGCGGAACGGAGCAGCATTAGGATTTGAGCCATTAGTTTGTCTGCTTCACATTCTGTTTTAATATAGGTATGTGCAAATAAGGAAACCAAGGCAGCAGGTGATCTCTCCCTGGTTCCATCTAAAACAAATTTGTATTTCTGATTAAATATTACCTAGTCCCACCAGTCCTGAGACTTTTTCTACTCTACTGCGTAACACTGCTGACACTGGCAACACCCTGCACCTGCCTTCAGAGAGAAAATGTGTTTTTAGCCAGTCTCCTGCCTTCTAACGCCGTTCTGACCTCACCCGGTGGTGCTTATGAAGAAAGTGATTGCTGAGTGAAGTAGAGAAGGAAAGAAGAGCAGCTCCCAGAAGAGACAGCCTGGTGATGTGTAGGGCTGGTGGTTGCGATGGGGCAGCAGTAGGATCGGTTTGGTCCTTCACGTGCTTGAGTAAAGGTCAGATGGAGAACACCTACTCCTGTCAGGAACTCCTAGGATTTGTTCTCTAAGGGAAGTACGATGCCTCCGTCACCCTATCCAATTTCCCAAGGAACAGATTACCTTTGGTCCTCCTCAAACCTGATGGCTAAAGAGGCTGGCAGATTTGAGGCTGGGATTCAGCCACATGGCAAGGCCAGTGGCAGAATTCACATATGGCTTTTGGACTCAAGGGACTGTCCAAACATGTGCTTCCATGGACCATCCATCAGCCTGTCTACTGTGGTCATCCTACTTGTGTATGATCAGTGTCTCCAAACTCTTGCAAGACTAAAGCTACACTTGGCTACTCTCAAAATTTGCAGGTGTTCATATTTCTCTGCCTTCACTCAAGATCAGAAAGGGGAAAAGATTGGTCAAGCAAACAAGCTTCATCAAATACTTCCATATACAAAGGCAAATGTTCATACTGCTTAACACAGGAATGTATGACTAGCCACACACTGGTCACTAAGGAAGTTTCTAGTGGCTCTGAGTCTGGAAATCATCTCATCTAGCCAATAACATGATGACTTAAATCAGTTAAAGCACTTTTCTATAAAAGTCACAAGAAGTGACAAATCCCATCACATTAGTCTTGGGATTTATAGCCTTTGACATCTTCCTTCCACTCTGAGTCTCAGTTTGCTGCTCTCACTCATGAGACTGGGTATCTTTGAAATCAACTGCTGTTGCAAGCGCAGATTAACAGGGCTGGGTGCAGGCAATGGCCTCCACGCTGCTCTCTTCTTGTGCTGCCTTGCTGCATGTCAGCAGGAGCTGTTTTGTGATTGACTTGCCAAATGCCACTATTTGACAGCCAGAGTAGGTGGACTGTCTTCCTGGATTGGCTCTAAGTCACTAAATACTGTCATGGCTTTTAAAAGGAAGGTGCTTGTGCAGTACTGAGCATCTGACCTGTCCTGGGATGAGATTTTGTGACATTTTCTCTCAGTTTAAGAATTTGTTTTCTTAAAAACCTTTCTAAGCAAGATTTTAAGTCCCTGAAGCTGAGATTCCTTAAAAGCCCTGCAAAATGTCTGGGGTCTTGTCACCCCGACTGACCCGAGCCAGCCTTCTCTGCCGGATGAGAAGAGAGCCCAGGAAGTTTGAGACAAGTATCTGGTAAATTAATCTGTCTCCTATATGATCACAGAGAGTCTGGGACCACCGGTTTAGCGGAAGTCTTGCAGGGAAGGCATAACCCCATGCACCAGTATGTGCTGGGGGTGACTGGCTGACAGCAGCTTGGCAGCAAAGGGCCTTGGGGCTCTGGATGACACCAAGATGTCCCTGAGCCAACAATATGCCCTTGTGGCAAAGTGGGAAAATGGTATCCTTGGCTGCATGAGATGAATAATTGCCAGCAGGCTGAGGAATGTGATCCTTCCTCCCCTCTGCTCGGCCCTGGTGAGGCCACAGCTAAACCTCCAACCTTAACCAGGCTGTGAGTTGTAGATTTGAGCTTAACCACAGTCCAGCACAGAAGGCTGGGGTGTCAGAGTCCCAGAGTGAGGCCGGTCTTACTAAGGGATGATTTCCCTGCCATGGAAACCTTTGTCATTTTACAACAGCTTTAAAGTGCCAGGGAGAACACGGCCACAGTGTTTCTTCAGGGCTAGGGCTGTGCAGGCTGGGCTGGTGGATGTCCTGCACCACAGCACGCTCACCCTCTGCATCTGGGCCAACAGAGCAAACTGTGTCCATCTAGAGGGTCCCTGCTGCCTGTGGGCTGGTTTTGGAGATCACCAGGAATTCATTCCTACTGTTAATGCATCGGAGAGTTTACTCTCCAACACAGGACGTACAACATGCCTCCTGAGAATGCCTCAGTGCTCTCCTGGAGCTCAGCCTGGGCCCACTCTATGGCGCATGAGGTGAATCCCAGGGTCTTGGCTGTTGTGGCAGCTGTGACCTATTGAGATCCACATGTTTGCGCAAGTGGAGGACCTGGAGCGTTTCAGGAACCAGCCTCAGCCCCCTATTCCTCTTGAAATGCTTTATTCAGGGCACACTTGAACCTCTCTTTTCCTCTTTGCTGGCTAAGGCAGGTCAAGAAGACATCCAGGGTTGCTCTTCTTGACCTTCTGCAGTGAAGCCCATCTGTTTGCCAGGGTTTAGCCTGAGGCGGCTTAGCCAGAGCAGGGTGTGATCTTTTTTTGTCATCCTCATGACTGGTTGTCACACATGGGAAGCCCACAGCTTTTGTTAGGAAAAGCAGCTTCTAGATACTAGCATTCTTTTCAAATAGAAGTTTTGATGTTTCAAAATATGCTCATTCTTCCTTGTGCCTAATATAGAAAGGTGAAAGAGAAATGGCCTTCCCTGAGGTCCCTGCTCCTATGTGGGGCGTTACCTTTTTCTACAGCTCAGAATAACAGCGGTGATTAGTATTTCCCTCCATGTTCTCCCCCCTCCCACACCTCAATTCCAGCAACACAGCTGGAAGAGTCATCCACAGCCCCCAGAAGAGCTTTGCTGGAGAAGTACCTGATTTGGGTCCACGGTGGCTGCAGGTGTAAAGCAACTCAGCAGTTTGCTTTTGCACTTTTCTGTGACTTCCCAGGCAGTCAGTCAAAGTGGAAATGAGAAGCACAGAGCCAGCACAACCACTGCCCCTGGGCTCACCCTGCTCAGACCCACACTTACCTTGGCCAGGAGTTGCTGCTGCCCTCCTGCTCACCATAAAATTGTTTCCTATCCTGACTGGAATTTAAAGGAAGTGGTTATATTTCAAGGGAGACTTAATTAATGTCTGTTTCCTGCTTTGCTTCTTCCCTTCAAAGTTTGCCTTAAAAGCAAAGGGAATTTCAGATGCAAATCTGGGCCCTTTATGGTAGAATATCAGGCAAGTAATAAATATTCAGGAGGGCAAGTTATTGTAACCCAGGAACATGTTGTTTCTTTCAAGTTTTGCCCTGAAAGTCCTCTGATTGCCTGAAAAAAAGTCTCACCTTCTATTTTGAAAAAGACAAAGAAAAGAAGAGAAGATCTCATTTCTCATTATGCCACAGGCTGAAAAAAATACCCAGGAGTACTTTGAAGAGTTAGACATAAAATACTGCATTTTTATCACTGCTATTAATGTTAACACATCACTGTCATTAATCTCTTGCAAGTTAGCAGAGGTATGTTACAGGTTCCCAGTCATGATTTTTTGCAGCTGGCATTGGTATTTTTGTGCATTTTCACCCTGAGTTTTTGAATTTCTTTGACTTTCAAATACTGTTGAAATTCCCCTCTCTTCAAGAGCTCTGCATGTGAATCTGGGCTAAAATAAAGGCCTTCACTTTCTTTTCTTACCAGAATAACAGTGTAAAGAGGTAGTACGTTTCTCTGCGGTTCGGAGCAGTTATTTTTAAAACAACGCAACACGGAGTAATTTTATGATATTTTTTAGGTAGGTGTTTATTTTCTAAAAAGCATCTTAATTCCTGGAAGGCTGCAGGCCAGTGCTTGTATCAAAATGTAACCCATCTTTTTTCAATTTGCATGAATCTAAATTTTTTAAAAGGCAGCTGAATCATTAAAAATAGGCAACGCCATATGCAGCAGCCGTTCCAAGGATAGGAAAGGCTCTGCTGCACCCCAGGGAGCTGCCTCCTCCCTTTTACCAGCAGGTCCTGCCTGATCTCCACATCCAGCACCTCACGTTCCAGCCCTCGTGCCGCTGCCAGCCCACGCTCCCCGAGCATTAGTGTTGATTAAACACCCTGGCTAGAAGACTGGCCATCTCCCAGAGGCAGGGGATTCATCGCATTGGATGAACAGCATTTTGTCAGCCAAGCTGCACTCTGGGTTATGGTCCCCACACACACCTGCCTTGGGCAGTGTTGGCACCTGTTTGCATTTGCATCGTGGTTTTGGGAAGCAGAATAAAATAAACTTAACTCACCTGCTCCACCTAAACCACTCTTTCTGACCAAATACCTTGGTGGAGCTGATGAAGGTCCACACGCTGCCTTGAAATCGTTCCATGGTGTGTGGCTTAAAGCCTTATTTTGTTCAGCGTGAAAACCCTCCAACTGCACTTTCTGTCCCACTGATTACTGTCATATCTTTCTGATGTGCTGCTTTTTCGTATTTCTCATTGCCTACAAATGGTGACACATGTAAAATTCATGTATCTGGACAGAAGAGCCCTTGCGCTCTCTGCCCTGCTCAGCACCTTGCCTTTGACAGAAAATCACTCCCTTTCTCCCCTCTTGCTGTGGGATGCTTTGGCCCTTGCTAAGAGGGGTCTGTGATCCCATACCCACTCCACCTCTGTCTCCAGCCTGGGGACCTTTCAGCCCTTACTCAGCCATGAGAAATTTTCTCAGCCAAGCAATGGGGAAACTTATTTTAAATAGATTTGATTTTCACTCAGGAGCCCACACTGAAAAAAACGCCCCGCTCGTGCGGAGCTGGCGCTTCACTGAAGCGTGTCTGAGGGAGGAGGGTTACCTCGAAGAGCCAGACGAGGAGGATGACGGCGCCCATGGAGCTCATCATGCCGCTGTAGTAGTTGAGCAGCGCTTCCCGGCAGCCGCGGCGCCACAGGTTGAGCTCCTCGGTTTGGTAGTCGTAGCTGTAGTGGGCAGAGTTGTTGGTGACCTGGTACTGGATGCAGGGCCTGGGGGAGCTGGGGTTGCAGCAGCTGAAGGGGACGCCGTCCACCAGGTACCTCCCGTCCACGTTGCTTTTGATCCGGCTACGGGCAAGGGCAGAAGGGAGTGTGAATGCACACGCACAGACGCACAGACACACAGGCACAGACACACAGACACACACACAAAGATATCCAGGAGCAAATCTGCACGAGGAAGGAAAGCAAAGGCGAGGAGGATTTTCCACCTTGCCTTTTCTCCTTGTTCACACAGCGGTGTTTGTCCAGGGTGTTCTTTCTCTCCGAAATCCTTTTCTGTGTCAAGGCTACACTGAGTCTGTAATTAACTCCTCCTGGTGGAAATGCATGCTCTCGGGTCACTTCTTCAAAGAAATTAATTTTTAACAAAAGTAAATGACAGAGGGAATTCAGGAGGTGCAGTCAGAAAAGAGTGATCACAGCATAGTTAGGATGGAAGGGAGGTGCTGGACCCGACCTGAACTTGGAAAAGAACCCAGAACAGCCTTGGAACCCATTATATCCAGCTAGAGCATTGATCCAGCAAACCTAATAGCTTCTTTTTGATGATAATAGCTCCAGGGAGGGGTTGTGCATTTATTCTTGTCTTGGGAATGTAGCCAGTATTGAAAACACGAAATGTGCTTCAGCAACAGGATGTTGCAAAATTTCCAAAGTCCTTGCAGGAGGCTCCCCAGCTATTGTCCATCTGACACTGTGGTTGCTCTCTGTAAACAGTCATTTAGCCTGGTGCCTTAGGAGAGGTTTAGATGCAAGATAACTTAGAAGGCAAGTAGTCCCACTGTCTCTCCAAAAAGACCATAATTAAAGGACTGCAGTTTTAAACCAGGCCATTTTCCTTAGAAAATCACAGAATGGAGAGTCCCAAAGGTGTAGGGAGACAAAAAAAATCTGAGTGTCACTTGTAGCTTTCTATATGAATATTTTAAAATTGTGTCATAGGGAGGTGGTTTCAACAGCCTGGTGAAGGGAAATTCCACTTTGCAGTCATGACCTAAATATATCTAAACAGCAAACACAGTTGAGGTTTTCTCTCTAAATGTTAAGTGTGCTCTGGATTGGGTCTAATTCCTATTCATGTGTAAATGCTCCACCAGTTACAGAGAGATTGGATACTGGATCAGGCCTTTGCTCTACAAATAATATAAAAATCCCATTGTGGAGGATAAACTCCCACCCTCCTTGGAGCTCAGGAGAACTTTACTATTGGTTTCAAAGGGTCCAGACTATCCCACCAGGAATGGGGGCAAAGATTGTGCACCACCACATAGTACAAACCTTGATTTCATAAAACCCATTTGTAGATTTTTAATGCCCTATTTCCTGCCTCAGTAGTACAAAGAAATTACCTTGAGTCTCAGTCCCAAACAAGGCATCAGTTATTAAGGACAGTATAACCTTGTTTTCCCTCTGTGCATTGCCCTTCCACTGCTGCTGGATTAAGTTACAGCCCTCAAATCTCCATATAATGCTGGCAAGGTTTTTCCAAGTAGTTATTTATACCCATGGGCATACCTTCGCAATGGAAACACCCCCTTATTCAATAGTGCATGTATTTGTTATAACACCCTGCAGTGCAAGGGACTAAATCTGTAACAGTTTTCACTAAGAAAGTCCTCATTCCGAACTGCAAACACAACTAGACCACCCAACAAGTCAAAAGAACATGCAGAGAGACACACACAAGTGAAATACCATTTACACAGTCAGGAAGAGATCCCAAGAGATCCCAAGAGGTACACAAAGCTTTTTTTCCCAAATTACTTCAGACATTTTTAATACAGGCAGTATATTTAAAAGGCAGATTGTTTCCAGTTTACAGGACCCATTATGCAACCACAGAGCATAAACGTTAATGAATGATGTTCCCAAAGAACCTGGAGTAACCATCTCTTTCCCCAGTGCTCAATTTTTTAAAAGGTTGTGGATATTTATGCCTAATGCTATTTTTTTCTTTTTTTTTTTTTTTTTTTTTTTTTTTAATTTCAAAGGTTCACTTTGTTCTCATGTTTATTTTCTGCTTGAGCTTACTGCACCTAACCTGATTTTGGGATTACTGCCTCTTTGGGACCTGACATCAAAGTCATTAAGGTGTTTCTGGTCAACAGCTTGGTCTGGTTTGTATAGAAACAATAAACTAGTGCCACTTTCATGTGAGGTTTTAAAAAATTAGGCACAGGACAGAATTTAAAATTCATACGGCTAAAAGGGCCACTGTGTAAAGCTAGGAACATCAATGGATGCTCAGTATTATCACAGCAGTGAAGCAATTGAGTAAATATAAAAATAAAATTCTAAATCTTAAGGATCTAAAACACATGGGTTATTGGCAAAGTGTTACTGCCTCTATTTATTTCCATGTGGCTGATTAGGTGCCAATATCTATGTGGAGTTTTAAAAGTGGTATCAACGGTATATCTCCAGGGAATTCTTTTTTAGGAAATTAATAAATCACATTGACATCTGCTTAAGGATTAGTAAAGTTCTGATATTTTCCTGTTGATTTTGGTAGTGTAATGGGTTTATAAAGCAGCAAAAGAACAGTAAAAACTATTAAGTCTATTTACACTACATGGAGTAAGAGTGGGAATTGTAGTTAGGTGCTGTTTATTTTATGTAGTGGATGACTTCAGAGGAATTTGTCAGGGGAGGAAGCAATCTAGCTGGTCATTTGGGATGCTTTATTACACAAGACCCCATTTTACACAAACCCCCTTCCAGTCAGTGCCTGTTGGCATTTGAAGACAATATTGACCAAACATCGAAACTACGTGATACAAACCCCACCGAGTCACTTACTCTTTCACTTCTTTGGAGCTGAAGTCCAGATATCTGTTGCTGATCCACTGGATTTCGAACCAATCTTTATAGCCGTTGTTGCCACAGCACTTGAACTCAATCTGGAGCATGTCGATGGTCTTCTTCATGAAGCATCTTCCAGGGGTGTCCGTGTCCCGGTAGAACTTCATGCCGTTCTTGAGCCCCTGGGCCAGGGTGCTGTCCAGGGAGCCCCGCATGAGAAAGCAAATCAGAGCAACGAAGAAAATGAGCATGTTAAAGACGCAGCACAGTGCCAGGTAAGGTTTCAGCAAAGGCTTCCACTTGGCAAATTTAGCGGGATCCAGAGAATCGTAACAAATTTTTCCAGCAAAACCATTGAAGGCGCAGGATAATATACCCATCAATATCAAAGAATTGGGCACAAAGTGGCTTTCAGAATTGTCCATCACTTCGCTTCGCTTCCGGAGCTCAATTTTGAGGAACAATCCCATGCTAAAAACAAGGATTCCAGCAAACACCGAAAACCAGTTCATGAGCCATAGTCCCTGCGCTAGTTTTACCCGTTTCTTCTGATTGAATTTGACTTTCAGCAGTGCCATCTTTGTAGTGGGAGATGTTGGAAGATTTCACAGCCCGGACCCCTCTGCTCAGCGTAAGCAACTTGAGGAAGAACCATTCAGGCGTTGGAAGAGATCCCGAACGGCACATTGGGAAGCGAGCCAGTGCACGGTCCTGCCATCTTGAAGTTCCCCGCTTAGGATTCAAGTAAGTAAAATATTCAAAGGTCCCAGTTAACAATTTCACATTAATGAGAATAATGAGCAATTAGCACCTACAACTATTTCTGGTGGTTTCTTCCAAGCAAAGGAGAAACACTCTCAAGGTTTCAAATGATTTGATCTGGATCTGCAAGACGTCATTCTAATACCTTTAATCATTTGATCCAATTTGGAGAAATGTCTGTCAACAGATGAGTGGAAGTAATCCCTCATTTTACTATTTAGTAGATTTGTGCTCTCCCATGATAGGCTGCTGGGTGGAATATGAAACCCCAGAGATATAAAAAGATATTTGTTGCCAGAAGAATATGGAACCTTAGAGGAAAAAGGAAGAGGGCTCTGGATTAAAAAAGGCTGCTGGTACACAAACATTCCCCACCGTGATCCCGATATATTCACATCTACAGCCAAGCCCATGTTCTAGTCCTTATCCTTCTGTGTTGACTGGAGATGACATCCTGTGGCTTATGTATTCTGAAAGCAGATAAGCGTGTGTAGTTTACAGTGACCTAAAAAACCTAAGCTTGGCATTTTCTATTTACTTCCAGGACTTGCACCACCTCTGAGTCTTGGCAGGAGAGAAGGAGAAAGGAAAAGTGCAGAGAAACTCAATAAATAAACCCTGGGCAGAAATCTAGAGATTTGTAAAAAGTGAGCTGGCATGAGCAGCTTACTGGGTAATCACCAGGCCAGAGAGGCGAACAGGGCTGCCCAAGGAGACCCACCCGAGAGTTTACACTAGGGAGGAATTCAACTCAGCAGCTGGAGAGGGACCTGGGGATGTTGTATCTGAGTGCAAGGAAGGCATCCCGGGGTTCTCAGGCTCTGCTGAAGGACCTGCAGCCGGCTCTGCTTTCATGCTGGAGTGGGCAGAAAGGAGGGTACGACCCCGTCCTGCGGCTGCAGCCTCCTCCACGCAGCACACGGCTGCGTCAGCCGAGCAGAGGTGCTGGGCTTTCGCTCGCTCCACTGCTTGGGGAGTTTGCTTGCTCAGAAATATCATCTCCCACTCGCCTCACAGCGGTTTGGAGCTACTGGGAAATTCCTGCACTGCCTCACTCCCTGCCACCACAACGTGAAATTAACCTCCAGCAGTGGATCATTATCCTGCAGGTGTGTGAGGGCATGGGCGCTAATGCTGCAGGGGAGAAAGGAGCAGCCCCTGAAGAGGTTCTGGGAGGATTCTCTCTTGGCTGTCAGCCAGACCTGCTGCTGCCACCACCCAAGTCCCTGGGGGCATCCTCTAGTGGTTGCCAGCAGTATGGCCAGCAGCCCTTAGGGACAGAGAGGGGAAGAGATGTGCTAGGAGGGAGGCAAGTGTGAAAAATAATAACACAAATGATTAAAAAGCCCAAGCACTGAAAAATAACATTTTGATGGTCTCCAGCTCTGTGGTACCGTGGATACTTCTGTTACCATTTGAGATCCTGGAATGCTGAAGGTTCCTTCAGGAAGGACAAACTCACTGGCAACTCACTACTTCTTTCCGTCCTAATAGAAGGTTTTTGTGGTGGACCTTTCCCAGCCCATCCTGGTGCTATTGCAGTGGGCTGGAGAGCAGCTGATAACTGGGATTTTTCTCAAGCAAGCCTGGTTGTTTGCATTGCTGCTACCCTTGCTGGTGAAGAGTGAGTGTGTAACATGAGAGGAAAGGTGATTATCCATCAGGGACTATTCTCTCCTCTTGCCCTGAAGTGGATGAGAAGTGCTGTTTCTTGAGAGAGCCTGTTCATGTTTTTGTGCAATAAGTCATGGTGCTGAAATAGCATCTCTCCTGGCAAAATATTCCACAATCAACACAGCACATGTGTTTCACTGACTCTTTCAGGGCTCAGCTAAGAGATTTGAGTTTGGAAAATGTATTTATCTGACAGCCTGGAGTTAATTCTAGATAAAGGATCTTGGAACCATTTCCTTTCTTGTCAGTGATTGTGATCGCGACACGCAAAGCAACCACACGGAGACGAGAGATTTGCAGGACAGAGATGTTCCTCTGAGAGAGCCCAAGGCTGAGCCAAGGCCAAGAGCTCTTCTGCTTGGTTACTTCTTACTTTTCATATATTTGTGGGTCTGGCTGTTGTAATAAATACGATAGACCAAATTCAGTAAATCAGAATTTAGAATTTTATTTTGAGACAAAATAACAGTCTCCGATAGCCACAATTAAAAGGGGCAGCGTCGAACCCCAGGGTTTCGGCGCCGGGTGAACACGGTAACACACTCTGTCAGTATGTCACCCCCTCAGTTCACATTTTGGTCTGGGGCTGCCGATTTTTATACACTGGCTCGCTGAGAGAACATCGGGATCCTAAGGCTGCCTCTTCTGAGGCAGCTTCATTAGATATTCATGTTCGGGTTCTGGTGGGTTGAATGGATTTGCGCTGGAGAACAATGCCGTGATTGCTGCGTCCGGGGACGGTGTAGAGATGTTAATGTCGGGCGGGGACGGATAAGATAGCGATCTGATGTAATCATTCGGTCCTCTGGGTTCTCCATCTCCCTTTTCCGTCCTTTTGTGTTCTCCTCTAACGATTCCCGGCAGAAGTCTTTTCGTGTAATTCTTGGCATAGTTTTCTCACGTCCCTCCCGTGCAAACTTTTAGCAAAAGAATTCCTTTTGCCCCTCTCCGTGCTATTTCAGTCTCAGTTAACCCGTTGTATACTCAATTAGAAATAAAACTTACAGTTTACAGAGAATGAATTACATATTATAACCTTTAACACGAATTAACTTTAGGACATATATCACACTGTGGATTGGCTTCTGGAGTTATCACCTCCCAGCCGAATGGCCAGACCAACTGTCAGTTACAATTGTTTTCAGGTTAGAAATATGCAAACAAAGGACAGGGAATGAAAAACAAAGGATTTGTTTATGTTACATGTGTGAGAATAGGCATAAACTGCTACTAATATTGAACAGAAGCTAAAAAGTCTGACTCCATCTTATGAACAATCAAAAGGCTTTAAAAAACTCAGAAAAACCAGGGTGACAAGTGATGACCGTGAAACTGTAATTAAAGTGGAAAAGAATTCTGTACCAAGTCTATAGGTCATGAAGATATACAGTGAAATACTTCCTGCCCACAGCAGAGGTAAGCCTGGTGCTGCTCTGGATATGGGTAATTTGGTATTCAGGAGCACAGATGAATCCAAATACCTGTCAGCTTAATAATTTAACATTTAGATACCCATGATAAATCTGATGCAGAAAATCATGTAAGTATATACATTATGGTGTTTCCTCTAATTCAGGAATCAGAGAATTGAAGTAGCACATGCAGGACATGTTTCAGGGCTCACTGATCACTCCAGATTTACTCTTCTGCCTATAAACAAAGGAAATGGGAAGGGTCCTCATAAATCACAGCCAGATTGCTAGTGTTAGCTGTGAGATGATCAGCAATTCACCTGATGTTCAGGAGGGGACACTCAAATACTAATTAGACCTTTGAGACTTCTACCTTTAAAGTCATCACAGAGAGCAATCGGCACTACCAAAACAACCCAGATTAGGAAAAGAGCTGTTTATCTAAGTAGTTTTCAATAGCTCAGTACCAAAAAAAACCTACCCCACCCATCAACTTGACCCATCGTGCTTGGGAATTTTCAAGAGGATTGGTTGACACTTTTTAAAGTGGGAATGGACGCTTCCCCATTATCCCAGTGCGAGAGCATCGGCACAAACCAGCCAGCCAAGGGCTGTCTCTGGCGCAGCAGCCTAAGGGAGATGAAGGTGATGGGGGATCATCGAGAAGTGTTTTGGCGTGTGGATAGTTTAAAAAAGAAAACTCTTCTTGCCTGGCATCTGCTTTTCTTAAAAAGCTTTCTCTTGGCTGCAATTCATCCCTAGTTTGGCACTTACTACCGCTTCCTACTTCAAATAGAAAATGCTGAAATTGATCCATAGCAGATAAGAGCTAATTGCTGCAAGAATGTTTGAGTTAATGGTCTCCTCAGAGGTTGTCTATTAAATTCAAATGTATAATTCATAAGCCAATATTGGAGAAAAAATTGTAGAATAAAATATTCAAATTATTATTGATTTCACCATGAATCTGTTCAAATTCAAAACCTGGTTAAAATTATAATGTGTTTGTATAACAATACTATCTTGACACCTTTCCAAAAAGCTATGCCTGCAAACCTACATATAAGCTACAAATTTATCAAGAGAGAGGAATGTAAACAATTTAATCTAGTATCTTTTGAACAGTCTGGTGCTCAGCCCTGGACCAATCTTAACCTTTTCATCTTCAGGGATATAAGATATAAAATACAAACACATGCTTAAAGTATGGAGGTGCTCTCGGTTGGTAAAAAGAATAATTTCCTGGCCCAATCTTTCTTTCACACTGCTCTGTGATATGAAATGTATGCCTTTCTGAGGCTTTTTTTTTTCCTTCTTTCCCTAGGAGTGGTTGTATTTTGCTGCAAGAAAAATGATGTCTGGTTTTACCTTTGACGGGAAGCTATTGTGTAGAGAGGTTTGCTTATGTACCCTCATGTATGGTTTTGCTCTCAATTGTAACTCTGTGGTGTGAACAGAGACATTCCTGAGGAACAATGTGATAAAAATGCTGAACCTCTCTGAATCATTATCAGGTGGAGAAAAGTCTGATTTATGACTTTTTTTTTTTTTTTTTTAAATCTCCTTACACGGATACCTTACACGGTTGGCTACTGTTTTTGTGGCATGTGAGGTGACTGCAGGTTCTGAGGCTGGAAATAGAAGCAAATTCTAAATTGACTGCTGGGATTGTTGTAAATCCTGGGAAGGATGATTTGACCTACTGGACTCTGTGGCTCCTGCACTTTGTTGGGGCACATTGTGGGGGTTTTGGTGTGGTTTTGCTCTGGGTAATTCCCAGGATTTCAGCCATCATTCATGTGGTGGTGTGCAACATGTTCAGAAAACACAGCTTTTTTTTGGCCTCCATGATGGTCATTATGAGCATTTGTATTATTGTGATGCCTGGGGTGTAGCACTCACTGCTGAAAAAATAAGAGCTAGAAATCAAGGTTTATATTTGCAGAAACAGGAAAGAAATACGTTGGGAATTAAAAGAAGCTTACTAAAAGCTCATGATAGTCATTACTGCTGGAAAACATCTCAGCATAACAGGTGGATCCACCAGTCAGTCAGATAAATCAGATCATGCTGTGAATGGAAATGCTGAAATTTCCCCAAATTGCATAGATTCTTTTTCTTGCTAGTCCTGTCTTTCCTTGTATGCGATGAAATTGTTTAGTAAAACCTCAAGCAATTCCAGGTAAAACCACTGAGATCTGAACCTTGTCTACATGCAGCTATTGCTTAAATAAGAAACCTCAGGGGGGAAAAAAAAAATAAAAATCCAAGCCTTCAAAAACATAGTGCATAAAAATGTGTAAGAAATTTTCTTATGCATGTATTTCTTAACTTTTTTTTTTTTTCCCCACAAAACAATTCTACTACAGCTCACATCAGAATCTATTTAAATGAAAGAGAGCTGGATAGAGAATGCAAGTAATGTCATTTCTGTTCTTGTTGCTCAGAGAAGCAGGGGCAGACAGAGGGAAATGCCTGGACTCCAAAGGGAACCGAGGAGGGTTGGTCTCTCAGGACAGACCTCTCGATGAGGTGATGGCCCCATGGGAAGCAGCAGCAAAGCTCCTGGCTGCTTCGCTGGAGGCAAGTTTTGGTCTGTGCCACCCCTCAGTGCCTCAACAGATGGCAACACTCAGAGCTCTGTGTGGCCTGGAAAACAGCCTCAGTTTTCTCCCATGGGTTCAGTGTTGTGTGTCTTTTCATAGAACTGTTTTATTTCCTCCACAGGCACACACAGGAGCTTTAAAACACTGAGTAACAGCCCTGTGGTGGACTAAGAAGTTTCACTGGCTTTAAAGACTTTGGTGAGGCCACTGGCTGGAGGAGGGATGTCCAGCCAAGCTGTCTTTCAAAAATGTTTGAAATGGGACTGCTCTCCTGACTCCCTGTGGAAAATGGTTCTGCAGCTCAATGCCCCCCATTCTTTTTTTAAACCTTATGCCTGTTAGCTTATCTTCGGGGCAAATTTGCACAAGGTTTTTGGTGCTGATGTTCTGTTATCCCATGCCCCTGGCAGGCATTTGTTTTTCAGCCCCTTAATTTCTTTGAAGTATGAGATTTTTAAAGAAGTTCCTGGTGGAACTGGTGGCACTGCGATGCAAACCAGAGTTAGAGCTCTTGAAGAGACTTTGTTCACTTCAATCATACATCAGGCAGGATGATCGCTAGCTGATTAGAAACACGTAGGTGTTTGGCTTCTCTTCCTTCGAGACCCAAAAAAGTTGCATTTTTTCTACTGAAAAGCCCATGAACATGCTAGCAAACCTTTACTAGTGCTCAACTTCTCATACAACACTAACAGATTTCTGTTTTGAAATAGTCTTGAATTTCTGTTTTGATTCTATGTTAGGAAAGTATTATTTGAAAAAGGTGTAAGGAAACGTGCAACGGTTTATATATATATATATATACACATATATATATACACACACACACACACACACACACATATGAAGTTGTATGTTTAGAACGATAAATCACATTTAGGTATTTGCCTGACCAAATTTTTCTGGCTTGCCGTTCTCAGATTGAATTTCCTTGTTTCATGCCATGCCTGAGACCAAGAGCCAGTTATGCGTTTTGTATTGCAAAGGTAACACTAAATCTTTAGGGTAATTGTCTGGCACCATGTTCCTGAAAAGTATTACCTGCTCACTGTGGTTCAACCAAAGTTAAGTAGTTGGAGGGAAGAAAACATTAGGAGCTGGGATGTCAATAACTGAAGCAATTTCAGAGAGAAACTGAAGTTTAAACTTCCATGTTTTGACTCGTGCTGTTTATTCAGGCAGTACTGCACATCATGGGCCAAGAGCTGGAACAGGACATGGCACTTCCATGTGAAGTGCGCTGGGAAGCCTCAGTGCACCCCTGGTACCTCCCACAGCCCGGCATCTCTCTCCCTGTTCGGGTCTGCCGGGATCCATCGCCACAGGAAGGAGGTGTAAATGTTTAGAGCTTCGGGCAAGTAGAACAAAGGCATTACTGTAGTTCTTAGAGGCTGTGCATTTTGCAATCTCAAGGCTAGATGCTAACGGGATTGATCTGTCACTACTGGGATCCGTGGCGAACAATTAACTACAAAATCAGGTTCTGTACCAATATGTTCAAATTAAGATACTTGAGAGCCTCAACTGATCACATCCCTCTAACAAAGGATATAAATTATGTACATTAATATAAGACTGAGGGTATATCCTTTAAATAATTTTATGATGCTGTCAGTGCAAAGAATACAGTAAAGGAACAACTGAAATAATTCAAAACAAGTATATTTGAAATGCAAAATCCAATTCATTCAAAAAATATACATTAACAGAAGTAAACAAAACTGAAAGTTGTCAGGAATTAAAAAAAAAATCCCTTTTGCCCCTCTCCTTTAAATTAAACATGCTGAAAACAACTTATACAAAAACATTTTCTGCTCAAAACCAGTCAAGCACCTAAGTGAATTCTCAGGTACTTCTGGCAGTGGTGCAGCTCTTTAATGGTTCAGCTAGGATTTAGCGTCTGTTAGAGGCACATAGATGATGGCTGGACAGCATAAACAATTTGAGGTTTTAAAATAAAGCTTTATGCTAAGGCAAGATAATCAATTATTTCTTGAAAAATGTCACAAGTTAAGGAGGGGTTTTAGAAACCTAAAACTATTATGTATGCTTTATATATGGACAGTGGTTACTTCAGCACCACTAAGAGGGCACTGTAAAGACACTGCATTCCACAGTGCTGCTACTTTTTAATTATTATTTAGCAGGAGTGAAGAGACTTAAATTACTCTGCACTTTATGCAAGATAACATGCAATTCTGGAACTGGAGTATAGCACCTCATCTTTCTGTTTTACTGACTCCCTCTGTCAACACTGCACTTACACAGCAGCAGAGTGCTGCAAATTAGGATCACAGCACACAAAGCCTGTTGTCTGGAAAACTAGTGGGACATCTCTGAACCCCCTCTCTCCTGAAGATTCAGCTTGCAGAGGAGCAGTTAATCCAGCTTCTGTGATGCTCATCAGCACCTGCTGGATGCCTCTGAGTTGCTTACAGAAGCAGCATCCTTTCACATAGCCTTTATAGACTGTGAAGATTTAGTATTTATACAGACTCCACAGTTTTTTCAATTTTGAGTAATCAATATACTAGGAGAGCATTAGATGTTTATTGTAACACCTTTTTCCTTTAGACTTATCTCACTTGAAGTAAAAGCCCAAAGCCCACTTACAGATTTAACCCGAATCCGCAGGAACTGGCTCATCATTCTACCACAGCCTAGGATGCATCTCAGTCTGCTGCACTGCAGTTACAAACTTTTCCTTCACATGAACCTTTTTTCTGCCCCGTTACCTCACAGCAGCACTGCCCTGCACTCCCCAGACACACTGTGCTGCCGTCAGCAACGTGAGAACCACAAAAACATAGAAAATTTGGTATTTGATCTTTTCATTCAGTACAGTTTGCACTATGTGCAGCTAATTCAGGGTCTGCCTGGGGGAGTGAAAGCAGCACAACAGCTCTGAAAGAGGCTCTGCTGTTTGTGTATCAGTGGCCTTTGCCACACCTCACTGACTTGAAACTCACACTGAGGTACTTCAGAAATTGGCAAATCCCACAGTGATACATACAGATTATAGCAGCAACGTGTGCAAGGACAGTAAACTCTATCTGACCGGTATTCTTCAACTAAGAAATCCGACCATATATTATAATTCAAAATTTGAATACTGAATGGAATCATTTAATGGCATATCGGGGATTCAGTCCCACAGCTTGTGGATCAGTGCGTTTACACGAGGATCTCTCGCACAGCAGGGCTGCTGCCTCCGCAGTCAGTCCCAGCAAGCGATTCTTTCCTGCTCGGGGATCAGGCTCCAGTTGGGTGAAGGCTTGTCCGTCGCCAGCCAGTCAAAGTCATCCACCAGGTTCCAGTTGTTACTGTTTCTGTCCAGCCCAGACGACTCAAAATCTCGCTCGATGCCAGGGTAGCTCCAGGAGTAGGGGGCGAAGGAGACCCCAGAGCAGGCCTCGATTACGGCCCGGCTGGTGACTTGCACGTAGACCCGGCAGTCGCGGGTGCGGTGGGTGCGGAGCTGCTGGCAGGCCAGCGCCAGCAGGCAGCCGCTGCAGCCGTCCACCAGCACGGAGGTGGACACGGGCCCGCAGAGCACGGTGCAGCCGCGGCAGTCGCGCACCCGCAGCGTGTTGGGGTTGCCGCGGAGCCGCACCCGGCAGCCGCGCAGCTCCGACAGCAGCACGTCCTGCTGCAGCAGCTCCGCGGGGCCGAGCTCCAGCTCCTCGTCCTGGGCGCCGCTGAACCCGCACAGAGGCGGCCCGCCCGACTCGCCCTCGGCCAGGCCGAGGCCGGGCGCGGCGGGGGCCGCCGGAGCGGGTTCGGCGGGGCGCGGGGCGCTGCCCGGAGCCGCTTCTTTCTTGAGGGTGCGGAAGGCGAATTTCTTCTTGGGCTGCAGCTGCTGCCGCCGCGCCGCCAGGTCCCCCTGCAGCCGCGCCACGGTCTCCTGCCCCTGCCGCACCTCGTAGGGCGCCAGGAATCGCACGCTGCCCGTCAGCAGCTTCTGCAGCGCCTGCAGGCGGGCGGCCGCCTCCTCCAGCGTCCCCGCCGCCAGCAGCGCCTCCACGGCCTCCCGCTCCCGGGCGAAGGCGGCCAAGAAGAACTCGCTCTGCTCCTCCTTTACTACCTGCGCCTCCTTCTTCTGCCGCTGCCGCTCCACGCCCTGCTGCCGCTCCGCTTCCCGCCGCTGCAGCCGCTCCGGCAGCACCACGGCGCAGGCGGCCGAGCCCGCGGCAGCCTCGGACTGTGAAGGAGCCGCCACGGCCGCCGCCTCTGCCGGCGCCGCCATCTTGCCGCTCGCCTCCCCTGCGGTCACTAAGCGGCGCGCGGATTGGCTGCCCGCAGCCCTGGCTGCGTCACCGCCGCCGATTGGCGGCCCGGGAGGCGCGCGGCGGGGGAGAGCGGGAGGGCCGGAGGGAGGGGTCTCCCGCTGTCTTAAAGGGGCCGCCGCCTCTCCGCGGGATGGGGTGAGTGCTGGCGGCAGGTGCCGTGCGGGGCGGGTTATCCCGCTTCCCAAATTAGCGCCCGGGATATAAATAAGCCCCCGCCCCGCTTCCCCGCTGTGCCCGCGCGGAGCTGCTCGTTTCTTCCCGTTGCTGCGCTTGCACCTACGTCCCCGCCCGCGCCGCTCTCGGGCCGCGCCCGTCGCCGCTGGCCCTGGGCGCGGGGGCTCCCGCGGGCGGCGGGGCCGGGGCGGGCGAGGGAAGGGGCGGCTCGGTGCGGGGCCCGGGTGGGAGGCGGAGGGGCCGCAGCCCAGAGCTCCACCTGCCCTCCCGAGCGGATTCGGGGTCGCGCCGGCCGCCCCGAGCCGCCCCCGTGCTCCGGGGGCGCCGGGCGCTCCCGGCCCCCTGCCCGGGTGGGGCCGGTCCCCTGGCAGCCTCACACGGCCGGCGCCTTCGGGAGGCTCCGTGCCCGCCGTGTGCTAGTACCTTCCCTGCTGTTCCCCTCTCCCGCAGTGGAGTGGCTGAGGAGAAAGGCTGCTGAGCCTTGCAGGTAACTGCAAAGGTGCTGCCAGGTGGATAGATCTCTTCCTCGCTGCTTATTTGGTTTCTGGAGTGTTTTGTTCCAGAAGAGAGTTCGGTTCTTGAGGGAAAAGTGGGAGCAGTGCCAGTGGATTACTGTGCCCCAGGGGGAGGACTGTATAAGCAATCTACAGAGGCCTATATGGAAACATGGGAAGGAAGGCTTACGATTAGAAGATGTGTTTTAAGTAAACTTGCAGCAGGAATCAGAAATTAAGAACACTGTCTGCAAAATAAAAAAGTGACAATTGGTTTGCTGTATTCATTTAAGAACTGTTTTTCTATTATTTGGATTTTAATTTGTGCGAAGGAAGTCAACACTAATCACTCCTTTAGAAATATGAAAAGAAATTTAATTCCTGTCCATTTCTACAAATACCATCTCCTTTACCTTGTCATTTTGAAGTTACTTGTGACAAATTAACACAGGACCTAATACTATCCATTGAAGCGAAAAGGTGGTAAACCCAAAGCAGATAATGTGATTTTTCCGTCTTCTGTTTGGTAATAGCATGAGTTTTTTGCCTAATATTCCTGTTTGGAAGTATAGGTTATGTCCCTTAAGGTTAGCATTTGAAAGTACCTTTAGCTTGAAAGTAGCTGTTGTTTTCTGTTCCCTCAGAAATGTGGTTTAATTTCTGTGTTAGAAATGCTATAATGTTAGAAGGTATGGAGTACCTGAATCTTCAGTACTGTTGATGTCAGTGCAGTTCAGATGACAGAGGAAAGGCAGTGAAATGCCTTTAAACCTTGCAATGTATAGAGAGGACTCGCACTAAAATAGAGAATATTTGTTCCTTAACAGTCTTAACGTATAAACTAAGGGGATTGCAAGGGATCGTTATGTAACAGTAGCACTTTGGAGCAGGTTGGATGGACAGTGGGATAGGTGAAGTGTTTGATGCATTACAGCTCTTAATGCAGCATCACATCTGTTGCAATACTGTAATATTCTGAATTCTGTTTCTGAAGAATTAGATTGAGTCTTAAAAATTAAAACTTCTTACTCTGTAGAAGAGGAATGTGCTAGTCATGAAAAAGGAAGAGTATTGAAATATTCTCACTTGATTTTTTTCCTACCAATGTATTTAAATTATACATTTAGTAATAAGTATTAGATTTTTTTCTTAATAAATAGTCAATTCCAAAGGTTTTTTGCTGTTTTTGCACACATGTTCCTGGAGTGTGGCTTTGGTATTGTTGTGTAGAGGTGAACTGCAGATGAACTGCAGTGGGTAGAAGAACTTCCTATATGGAAGGACTGCAAGCAAACATTAGTGTACACAGTACAGAATAAATGTTAAGTATTTTATGCTGTAGTATAATTACTCCTTATTATATCTGGGCACTTAGAATGCTAGGTATTCTGAACTGTTTTTTTCTAGAGGTGATTGGAGGTTTAAATTAATGAGGACCAAATACTCTTGTAAATAGGAGCTTCTGGGAGAAACTGGAATCTTTTCACCTTGCTAATGTGCACAATTGGTTTTTTGGTTAAAAGCAAAAAAAAAAACAAAAAAAAAACCTCAGACACAAGAAGGTGGAAGGTATGACCATAATGAAAAATTAAAAAGGGAGATGTAAAATTCTTCCAACTGTTTCATCTTGATGTTCCAAAATTGCTTTCCACACTTTCAATTTGAGGTTTTTGTATAATTGATATTGGCATGTGCATATGCCTTTTTTTTTTTTTTTTTTTTTTTTTTTTTTTTTTTTTTTTTTTTTTTTTTTTTGTGGTCATACAAAGACTGACAATTTTCTTCCTGACTTTGCTGGCAGCAGCTTCTATCTTTTGAGGCTGCTTAGTGTGCCAAACAGTAACCACCTGAATAAAATGTAAGCCTTCCAGCTCAGGCTTGGAGTTATTTGAATAAGCTGTAACTTGGCTGTTTGAGGGTATGAGAAAAAAGTAAGGTACATAATTCTCTGTGTTATATTTTTTTCCTGTTTCTTCTCTCTTGGATGTGCTTTCATTCCTCAGTCATTTCAGTGATATTGTCTGCCATTGTTTGGCCTGTACAGCGTCATTTGTTTTATGCGAAGTTGCAGGTTGCACTTTTTTACTTTGATCTAGTGCTGTGAAACTCTGAAACATGAGCTCCATGCATTCTTCCAGGTTTAAATCTGTCTCATGGCTATCAGTCATGAACGCTATCCACCTGAAATATTTTGTACTGATTTGCTATAGTTCAACAGCATTACCTCATTGCCTTTTAAGTGAGATGTATTGCGTAGTTCAGCTGATGGTTCAAGATCCTGTCTCATTCCATCATTATTTTAAGAAGAGTGGGGAATAAAGGGAGATCCACAGAGACAACTGTGTGTTCAGCCTCATAATAATGGATTCTTACACCTGAGGTTCCTGTGCTTGTAAAAGTCAGGAACCTCACAGATGTGGCGTGATCTCAAGATGTAGATTTGCAGCCTCTCAAGCAGAGGAGGGACGGACGTGGAGTTATTCCTTATCATTAATATGTATTCCCAACACTGACAATATTTATTCTGAAGGGTGTAATGCATGTATGTTGCACCGTCACACACACAAAATGCTGTGTGTGTTTTCAAGAAAAGTGGCAGCCTCTGTGCCTTGCATGGAGCTTTTATCTGATAGATGTGATCTCTGTTAGATTGAGTTTCTACAGCAGAGATTAGCAGAGCAACATAATTACTTTTGGCTACAAAGTAGGTACTTCAGTGGCTTGTGCAACCAGCATATTCTACTGATGGTTTTAGTAAGGGCTCTTTGAACTCCTCTGGCACTGTGATCAGGCATTAAAGATGTAAGCCATATTATGATTCATTTAAGATACTGTAGGCTGCACATTTTTCACGGTACAGTGGGGCTTCATTAAAAGTGAATGTTGAGTTACTGTATCTCAGTTCATTTGGAAAAAAAATTCTTTGAATGTTACTTTTGGCATACTGGTTGTTTTTTTGAAAAGCTTTTGTTTGCACTAAAGTGTTGTGCTTTATATATTTGGCCATATGGAAAGCCAAGACAATGTAAAATACATGTTTTTAAATCACTAAGCAGAGTGTTAAAGCTAAAACTATGAAACTTACTTGGTGCAACTTAATTGCCGTGAGTAATGCAAAAGCTTTGAATGTAATCCTTGGGAATGCTTAAGACACTAATTATATTCCAACCCGTCAAGGTGCACTTGTTTTGAAACTAGTCTGGGCTGGTCCCGTCTGAGAACCTGGTATTTCCAATGCCAAAGGTGGAGAAACAGATTAATTTCTACAAAAATGAGTTATCCTTCAAAACCAGGGACAGACTTCAAAGCATAGCATTTTTTTAACAAGAGCAGCAAATCACTCTAGGTTTGGTCTGGTTCTAGCTGCTGACTGCTAGATAGAATCCTAACTTGCTAATTGACTGTAGTTAAATTCTGAAGACCTAGTACCTAAGCTACAGATACTGCTTTATGGACTCTTCCTTTGAGGCAATTATTCTATTAGTTATGAAGTTTTGGAGGGATTTTTTTTCATTGCCTTGCTTTACACTTCAGATACTTTTACAATTATTTTTTAAATGCATTTCAGAAAACTGTGGTTATTAGACTAGCCAGTTCAATGGTCTGACCACCTAGGTTCAATAGCATATCAAAGTTTTCTGTTTTGGAATTGTGAATCTTACTTGCAAACATATTCCATTTATCTTTCTGAGTAATTTAAATAGAATTAACTCCAACTCATATCCAAGTTTTCCTAGTAGCTTTCCTGTAGTATATTTCTTAGTGGATAAAACTATACTTGTATTCTTTTTACCATTTATTCATCTTATGGAAAAGTCTGTCAGCTATCATTTTGAATGAGGGTTTCCTCCTCCTATTATTAGCATTTGTTCTTCAGTCTAAATCTGAGAATAAATTCCATTCATATTGATACACTTTCTAGTGATAATATGAAGACTTCTTTTACAGCAATCTTCATTCTCATCCAAATCTTACCCAGTTGGTTTTGTAGTAGGGACTCAGAAATGTCCAAGTAAAACTATTCTGTCTCAAAAGTTCTGACTTAGGTGGTATTTTATTCATAATGTCCCTTCTGTTCCTCCTTTTTGTCTTGTCCTTATACAAGTATAGCTTAGCATGTCTGTGTTTCTTTCAGGAACACAAATGCTGTTGGTATAATTTACTATTCCACTGTGTTTCTGTATCCCTGTATCACCTAATTTCATGTTTTAGGCCTCTTTTTTTTTGCTTAAATTGCCCCCTTTTTTTGTTTTTTGACATAATCCACAACACCTCAGTTGTATTAGGAATGGCTAATTTGTTAGTTTCATTGCCTGAAAAAACAAAACAAAAACCACAAACACACCAACTAACAAAACAACCCCCCAAAACCACCCAACCCAAACCCTTGTGTCCATCTATTTGTTAATATACTTGTCTGAATTTCTATATCCTTACTTACCTGATTGTTTTCCTGTTCATCTGTGCTAGCCAAATCAACTATGAATATGATAGAAGGTTGTCATAATTTCTGCCATCATTTTTAGCCTAAGTTCTTCTATAAGTTTCGGCAGTGTTAATTGTGCAAGATTACTACAGAAATAATGGAGAAGTAAAGTTCTGTCTCCAGAGGTGAGTGTTGTCTTTTTTTTTTTTTTTCTGATTTATTTTAGTGGTTGAATTTCTTAAGATTATTCTAACTTGGAAGTGAGAGCTATTAGTCTTTCAAACTTAATTCTCCTCTTTAAAGTACTCTAAGCTGAAGAACATGAGAGTATATTTAAATAACCTAGAGAATGATATAGTTATTGTTATCTATTCCAGTAATAATTTTGAACTGCCATTTGTTTCAGTGGGAGCTCCAGTCACTGTGTTTTCTTTGTCTTTATTTAATTGTCTGCTGTATGTCAGGTCCCCATCTCAGAGAAGCACAGTTCTCTAAAATCTGCTCTTTAGATTCATCACAGACCAGCCCTGTTGGCCTTCACACAGTCTCCAGTCATAGAAACCTGTCTGTCTTCTGGTATTGGTGTAAATCCCTTGTTCTGAGGTTCACTCTTCGTTTCCTCCTCTTGGTACCTACATCCTTACCAATCACCCCTTAAGATACCTTTGGTTAGGTAGTCCTGACTTTGGTATGATGACTGATACTGGAGTCACGCAGCTTTACAAATTACATCATGCAATTACGACCCAGGTTTTGTAAGTACTGTTTTGTGTAAGGAAGGCATGGTATCAAGCTGAACATTGTAATGTTTAGGTAATTTTTACTGGTGAGTCATCAAAACAGTGGTGGTAATTATTCTGAATTTGGTGGTTAATATGGATATTGAACTGAATTTTGCATGTGGTATGTTAAATTTATATTCCAAGTTAAAGTCTTTGCCTTTATGCCACTGTATTTGGGTGCCCTACTTTTCAAGTGACCTCTACCTCTCTATTGCTTGTGCCCTTTAATGATGACCTACTTGTTTCTGTGCCTTCAAGCTTAGTTATTTATTATTATTTAAATAATTAATTAAGCAGTATGTAAATGTATAAAAGGTGTGTCTGGACATGAGCTGACATAAGAAACACGTTAATGAATGGAGATAATACGGCATGGGAGGAAGAAGTGCCATCAATAGAGCTGATGGATTCAGTCTGAGAAAGCAAGGCTGCAGTGGAGGAAATGGCATTGTTTTCCATTCAGTATATCTCTGAAAGGATGCAGTGAGTTGATGTTACAAGCCATCTATTCATGCAAGAATCTTGGGATGGCTGTGGAATTCCTTTAATGCACTAGCTTAGTCCTCAAATTCTTCATTATGAATCTACTGCTGCTTCATCTTCTTTTGGGGTATTAATTTTTGATAGCACAAGAATTGGAATGTATGTGATGCAGACCTGGAAAAATGGGCTGAATATCAAAGAAGTGATTTGATGTAGGAGAAATCTGGAGACAGAATGAATGAGGGTGTTTTGTACCCCCTTATTTTCTCCCTCTCAAATATCTAAGCATAGTTTTCAGTTCTTTACAGTCTGTCATTTCAGGGTGATGTATCAGATCACTCCAAATGTCACTCGGTGTCTTTGCACACCTATGAGAGTGATATTTGTTAAACAGCATGGTCACAGTTTGACAGCTGGTGTCAAAATACAGCCAAGTAGTTTGTTGTGTGATGGGTGCACGTGACATTCCCAGTAGCTGTTTTTACACCAATGTGTCTTCTAAAGATTTCTCTCATCCCTTTTGACACTGGTCTTGCCTTTTTCTTATGCTTATTTCCCCTTGCTCCTTATAAAGCTGCTACAGGAAAATGTATTAATGTGATTGTGAAAGCTAAAGAAAGAGAGCAACTGATATTGCATAGTACATAATTTGGAGAATAGGACTCTGGTTGAAGATGACAGCTCTGAGCAGGTGACCCTGAGGTAGAAGAATGTTGACATACGAGGGTCTTTTGTATTAATGCAGTCAGGCAGTGAGAAGAGGGGCAACCTCTTGGGGTAGTGACATCCAGTTCTGAAACAACACGTGATGCACTTAAAACAGCATGAGTACCTGCCAGGAAAAAGCAGTAGTTCTTTACAAACATGGTCTGGGAAATTCTGTAGTACACCTGAAAGATGACATTACAGCAGATCACTGCATTCAGACCTCTTAGTATTGAAGGTAACATTACGTGCGTACTTCAATATGACCTATAAAGTTGCTTCCAACTCTAAATTTTTTTTTTTGGTAACCATTTCTACCTGTGAACAAATATAGCAAATGTGTGTAGATATGGAGAACTCTAGTTACTGCAGGGTGCTTCAATGTACAGATGATGTTAGCTCTCCTTCCCTTTTTGTACTGTACCTGCTTAGTAACACTATTGTCAATGCTGCCTAGAAACATCCTTCAGGGAGGGTAAGTTATGGTACCATCATGGAAAATTTATGTAGGATTCCTTGTGTTTCTTATGATAACAGAATCACAATCATCTGTCTTCATTTTTCTTCCTTTCTCCAGTTCCTTCTTTGTATTGTATTGCCTGCTTCCTATTTGTGGTTTCTGTAGGACTGGGAGAGTAATAATAATAACAACATACTGCTGAGATGTTCGGCCTTGTAACCTCTGCAGTTCCTTCCCGTTAACCAAATCAGAATGCTGGTGGTGTCCCTCCATACAAGTTCTCACTTGGGCAATATTCTCTAAAGCCACCGAAGCTGAGGAGGGATTTGAATTTAGAGCAGAGCTTGGCCTTGAAGCATTTACTGAAGTTAGGAACCTTGAAGTTTTGGCCTTTTGGATTTTCTGTTGCTGGTGTTGGGAGTAGAGGCTTACAGCTCTTCCAGAGCTCTTTGGCATGTGGTGTTTCTTTCCATACTGTGGCTGTTGGGGTTCTTGCTGCATTCATGAAAAGTGCAGTTAATATTCTGGCTGATGGCCAAGGCATGGCCATGTGCAGGTTCACGGGCTGCACAAAGGATCTGCTGGACATGTGCTAAGGTTTGTTTCCTTGGGTCCAACCTTAGGGAGTGATTTGAAACTTCACCTCAGTTTTCTACAAGGGTTGTAGGTGAGTCTTGGCTTTGGCAAAAGTTGGGAATTGGTTGATTACCTCAAAAACTAATATAACCAGATTCTAATTGAAAAACAGTGCTGCGATTTATTTATTTATTTATTTATTTATTTTAAGTTTAGTAATCTGGCCAACTTCTTTGAGAAGGTCCACTTAGTACACTACCCATAACCATTTTGATATAGTTGCTAAAAAAAAACCCTAAAACATTTTAAGAGATTTTTTTGAACTGTATGAAGATAATAAAGAAGGATGTGCTACTAAATAAAGTCTTCAAACCCTTGTATCTAAGTAGTTTTAACAAAGTTACTTAGGAATAAAATAGTAAAGTACTTGGGAATTACCATTACTAGCAGAAAAAGGGTCTTAAAGGTTTTTTTTTTTTTAATTTTTTATTTTAAAAGGATTACCTTACATATCTCTGCATGCTAAAAATCTGTTTTCTATCAAAATGTGGGGTTTTTTTTTAATAAACCAGGCTTCTCTGAATTATCTGCAAAAATAGTTTTTAAAAATTAAATTGTTTTCAGTGAATGGTGTTAAGTTGGATTACTTTTCTGTAACAAAAAAAGCTTTGAGTGAAGTTATTAATGCTTTTAGATGAAGTGTAGAACAGCATCAATGAACTCTCAGTGTTATAACCTTTGACTTCAAATTAACATTTTTAGGTTACCCAAAAATTTTTAAAGTAGTTGACATTCATGTAATTTGTTTTCAGCATGGCTAATAAGAACATATCTAAAAATACTTAAAATATTGTAGCTTGTCAGGGGATCAAATCTTACCTTTTTCAAGGTGACCTTGCATTTATTTTTCTGGGGAGTCCCCTGCGCTTGCATTTCTTTTTTTGGGGACCCCCTCCCGCCCACAAAGCTTAGAGTGATTTAGTTTTAATATGAAGGACATCAACCGAATTGTTGACATTGACGTTAATTTTAATAGGCCAAAAACTTTGTTTTACTTTCCTGTAACCCCAAACAACCCCCAACTTTTAACCTAAAGCCAGCAGTTCCGGCTAGGCGTCCAGACTTAGGGGTTTCTGAAAAACACAACCCAAAACAAAACCTAAGTTTTTAAAGGGCCTGGCTTTAAACGCGGAGCGAGGACCGCGCTGGGGCTGGGGACTCATCATGCCAGGGCGGCGGTGCGTGTGCCCGGGCGCCGGTCTGCGGCGTTGTGTCCCGGCGGAGCTGCGCGGCCGCGCCGTGCCGTGCCGGGCCCGGCGGTGCGGTGCCGGTGGCGGTGCGGGCGCGGAGCGGAGCCGAGCGGAGCCGCGCTCTCCTCCCGCTCGCTTTCTCTTTCCCCCTCTCTCGCTCGCTCCCTCTCCCGCTCGCTCTCCCCCCTCCCTCCCTCGCTCTCTCGCTCTCCCTCTCTCTCTCCTACACTGCCAGCCCCTGATGTGATGGCGAAGAAACCCCGTTGACAAGGCACTGCTTTTTCATGACGGTGAGTTTCCCTTTGAGTGTATTATAATTTTGTGATAAAAATTTCAAGGAAAAAAAAACCACACAACCTCCTTCCTCCCTTCCTTCGGGGAGGGAAAAGAGAGGGGGGAAATCTATCTCCAGACAGACAGAAAAGAAAGAGGAGCAAATTAACAACCAGGAGTTGCCAAAACCAGGATATTAGGTTTCAGCCCAGAGAGCTATTGGCTCTGGGGCTATGTATATAAATATATATCTAGAGAGAGAGCGAGCGAGAGGGGAGACGAGGAGGAAGAAGAGGGATATTTTGTGGGTGGCTGTTGTTTGGGCAGATGTGGATTCACATGGAAATGAACTATATATATTATTTTTTTTTTTTTTCCGCGAGGCTGATGGTGGTGGCTGCTGAGGGCACTTAAAAAAAAGTTGTTTCTTAAAATAAAGGCGCGGGGGGGGGTTGAAGGGAGAGATAAGGTTTCAGGTCCAGGCTGATAGCTGCAGAGAGGGGAGAGGTTTGGTTTTTTTTTTTTTTTTTTCCTTCTTGCTGATGCCATGCAAATTCAGGAGAGGAGGGAAGAAAAATCTCTTTTAATGACTCATTGATTGAGCCGGTTTAAAATTAGTTGTTGTTGTTGTCTTTTTTTTTTTTCTTTTTTTTTTTTTTTTAATTTTCCGCCCCCTTGATGGCCATCAAGAGAGGGATGGAAAGAGGAGAGGAGGGAGAGAGAGAGAGTGTGTGTGTGTGTATGTGTGAGTGTGAGAGAGAGTGAGAGGGAGAGAGGGGGATAGAGAGAGTGTGTGAGGGAGAAAGAAAAATAATCTTTTCAAATCTCCTCCCTCTTTTTTTCCCCCCTCGTTTCTTTGCTTTTCTCTAAAGCTCTGTGGTCTGTGAAACAGTCTTTTCTTCTCCTCGTTGGGAAAATGGAGACACTTCGTCTCTCTCCTGGCTGTGCAGCTGGGAAGGATTTTTCTTTCCTTTTTTCCTTTTTCGCTCATGGCTTGATTTTTTCCTTTCCCCCGTCCACTGGCCACCACCCTAATCTTGTCTTTTCTTTGAGCTTGTGTCTCAGATTTGTACCTTCTGGGGATTTATTTTTCACTAATTTCCTCGTTTTCGATGTCACCACTAGATTTGATTTTATTTGTTTGGTTTTTTATTTGCAATTTCCTCCGAATTGCTCCGTGCCTCCTGCTTTTAACCGAGGAATGGAAACGGTGCCGCTTTTTGTGGGTGCGCGAAATGCTCGGGCGGTAGGTTTGGGTTAATGCGCCTTTTTTTTTTTTTTTTTTTTTTTTTTTCCGCCTTTTCGGGATCAAGTTTTTCGATGTGCCTTTTATTTTATTTATTTTTTTTCTTTTGGGGAGAGAAAATATTTAATTGTAACGCCTCTTTAAAACACAATAAAGCGTCTCTTTTCTGGAGTGACCCCTTTGGTTCGCTGTAGAGTGGATCTGAATCCGATCCTTTGTGTTGCTGGGATTATTTTGCGTAAAAGAAGCAGTATTTTGTAAATAGTGTTTTTTTTTTTTTTTAAACTTGTGGCTTAAAACAGTAATGGGTTGTGAAGGGGATTTTCTGAAATGGTCACTGTTCACATTTACTGAGTCACGGACGGTATTCAGTATGTAAATTATATTTTCTGTTTTTGGTATTAAGTGCAAAAATCAGTTACAGATGATGGCAGGAAACAGGTATAGAATTGTTAAAAGCCGGGCAAAGTCGAACGACGTATAGAGGAGAGGGCGCGTTTATATTTACGTGGAGCTGTTCACTGTGGGGAGGAACGAGGCGCGGAGGCCTCTGCCTTTCGCCATTCCCTGCTCGCCGCTCCTCTCCTTCCCCGGGCTCGGCAGCGCAGAGTGGCCGAGGGACTGCAGGGGAGAGGGGAGAGCGGCTCCGGCGGCGGCTGCTGCCGTGCCCGGGCTCGGCGGACAGGCAGCGCCGGCTGCGCGGGAGAACGGGAAGATGGCGCTGCCTGGCTCCCTGCCAGCGTTTGTTGCGCAGTTTCACCCGCTCTCCTCCCCCACGGGCGCCATTTTAAGGTCCTTTCTGCTGTCGCCGCGCCGTGTGGGGCGGTGCCGTCGCGCCCAGCTCGGGCCGTGTTTCTGTGGCTCTTGTTGGAAGCGTTCCTGCCTTGGGCTTTGGAAGGCTCTCCCCGAAATCCTAAAAGCCTTGCTTCCTTCCCGTACCCCACGCTCCTTTCCTCGTCCTTGGTCACCGTGCTGAGGAGCGGTTAAACAGGCTTGGCTCACACAGGCCCATGCGCGGAGCTCCAGTGCCGCCAACATCCTTTATAAGCTTGTTTTCTTACCTCTGAAATACGTGTTTCTTGTCATTCAGAGTATGGGAATTAAAAAAGGATTTGAAAGAACATCTGAACGATGACCGAAAAAATAAAACATGACATTACAAAAAGAAATCTGCCTTTAAAAAATAATCAGGTGTAGTGCATAGGGCAAGGTATTCTTCGTTGAAGAGGCTTCAGTACCTTTAAAAGTGCTTGCCAAAATAAAAGCATAGGTAATTTTTTGTGGGTGGGTTGCTCATTTTGTTGCTGTTACTGTCTTTGTAAATTTTTGGTGGGGGGAGGGATTAACATTTTTTATGCTAGTTTTTATCTCTCCTTTATGTCTTTAGAGGAAGGTGTATTTTCCTAACTACTTAATTTGGTAGCTGCACCTTTATATATTTTTAAGGTTTTGTTTTGGTGCTGTTTTTAGGAAGACAACTGAAAATACTCCCCCCCCCCCCCCCCCCCCCATCATCTTTTGTTTGTTTTAACATTTCTGTATGATCTGCTTAAGGCTCGTGAGGCTTGAGTTTAATACCAACATCACTTCTTCCTGGGAAGAGCAAAGTGTGCTGCCAGATCAACTTATGCTGTGCCCTCTAAGGAGTGTGGAATGTTTGTGTAGTTCTTGGTTTTATGGTTTTTGACATGTCAGAGGAGGGCTTCCCCATTCCTGTTGTTCATTCCTGATGCAAGTGGGAGATTTTTTTAAAATTCAGGAATAATCTTAAAGCCGTTTAAGCCTCAAGGTTATTTTTGCTTATTGAAGTTCAAGGGTTTTAAACAACCTATCTGTGAAATACACTCATTGCTTGGAATATACAAAAAAATTGTCTGGATATAAACTGTCCTTTTACAAGACTTTCCTGGGGACTTGTTAACATTTTAGCTTTGAAAAAAACCACCAGCTATAAAACTTTATTGTTTACAAATATTGTGAGTTTGGAGTACAGTATTTGTTCACATATTTCAGAACTCTTACCTCATTAAAGTCACTGCTTCTTGAAATGATTATTTTTGTTAACAGGAATCTTGGGATCTAGGTGGTGACATTTTTTTTAGTAGTAGCGTAGTTTAAGATAATAAAATGTCTCTTATGCCCTAATGTCTGGAAGATTATGTGTGGGTTTTTTTTCAATAATTGGTGAAAATAGTGAAGAGATGGCAGAAATGGGATAAAAATGACTGCTCTATGTTCTCTCAGGGCCTAGTACTTGCCAAATGTGTATATATAACCTGCATACCGGCCTGCTTGCACTAAAGCAGTGTATTCTCATCTCGAGTTGATCTTTGTTGGTTACTACTTATATATTGCAGGTCTGTTCTTTTTAGAGGTGTTTTTGTTTGCCTGAGCTTCAAAGTCCTTGTGAGTAGCACTTTGCCTTGGGTATTGCTTGTTTACATTGCTGGAGGAGTGTGAGGCTCACCATGTTGATACAGTAGCCGGGTTGTGCTTCTGCTGATACACCTTGGCTTACTTTCTGCTGTGATACTCGGTTTAGGGGTGTGCTTGTTTTGTATGTGATCCCTGTATCCTGGAGTTGAAAATGCTCTCCCTAAATGTGTGGACTCAGTTGAGGTCAGTGCTAAAGAGATGGTTATACTGTAGCTGAGTATTTACATCACTCTATGGATGTGCAGCTTTCCTGCCCCAGCTCCTTCACGTGTCCTTTTCCAGTACAGTTTATGTATTTAGTTTAATTGCCCTGAGAGGAAGCCCCCGAGGTTGTGCTCCTGTAAGCTGCATTTCCAGTTTCCTCCAAGGTCCCTTTCTGTATTCATGAAGTTTTCCAGCTGAGGTAAGCCCGTAGTCTAGAGCTGAAGAAGTTTGCAGTCATGGATGCCTGGGTGTGCTGCCTGCGGTCTTTCCAGAGGTTTGCGGGTGTACTTCCACGTGGGTTCCAGAGAAGTCGTTTCTGCGTAGCTGCAGTTGGTTTCACAGTGAGGCTCTAATGGTCAATGATAGTGCCTCTTCGTGCTGCATTGGGCTTGTGGTAAATATAATGGCTGGTGCTTTTTAGAGTAGATGTAGCAGCCAGTGTGAAAGGGTGTCATTCTGGCTACAGAGCAGGCACAAGAGCCTCTTTGGTAACGTAGTCAATGTTCAGAGAGCTGGCAGAATTCCTTACAGCAGCTCTGCTGGAATAAGCTACATCTGTGCTTGAAAGGTTTTTTATTGTCATATACCCAGTCCAGCATAGACGTGGGGATTGCCTACAAAAACAAGTGTGTTTTTCTTTTTTATGGCAGGGGAAAATCAGTGATAGTAATAAACTCTTCGAACAGTCATTGTGACCTTCCACTGTTTCACTTTGAAGGTCAGAGTCACGAGGGAAGGCCCTTGGAAGGCCCTTGTCACACCAACATAAATGCATAGGCACCAACCTGAACTGAGGTCTTTTTCCAGGTCATCATGTACTTAAATGAATGTGTGTGTCTTTATTTTCAAATGTTAATTTGTTCCTGCTTTCATCGTTGGAAAAAAAACCCCAACTACTCTGTTGGTATTATTTTTGCTTTATTTGAGAATTGTTGAGGTTTTAGACAAAATAAAAATTACTGTCATTAACTAGCAAAGAGGGATTATCAAGTATTTTTTATTCCTTTCTTTTCTTGTGCTCGTTTAAAAATGTTCCAGAGTTAAGGGAATCCTTACAAAAAAAAAAAAAAAAAAAAAAAAAAGTAACACAGTAACCTTTCCCTCATTGAAGCTGCTGAGAATGGATGTTGAAAAGAAGAGAGGCGGAAGGTCTGGGGAGAAGGATTTAACTTCATTGCAAGACGCTGATTGTTTTTGTAAAGTCCGATCTTATGCCTTGTCTCAGGTGGAATTTGCAGTAGTGCTACTGTGAACTTGATCCAAGCATGCAATTTCAAGATCTGGTGTTGGAGCTTGAATTTATTGAGATGAGTCAACTGCAGAAATTGTCTTGGCTCCACTGAAATAGGTGGCAAAATCTCCATTGGCATTCAGCAAGGCACTGGCTTCAAGAAGGACAGCATGGAATGTTTTCAGCTTGGGTTTGGGGCTATTGATATGGACTGCACTGCTGAAGTAATTATGCATCTGTCAATTCATTCTATTCAGTTTTCAGTAGATTTCCCAAACATTAATAACTGAAAAGAGTATAAATGGCTTTTCAGCTAATTATTGGTAATTGTTAGCAGCTACTAACTCATGTGAAGCATGCTGGTGGCAAGGTTTGGTATTTAAACTAGTATGGACTAGAATGACAATGAAAAGGGCATTGGTTTATAAATCAACTGAGAAACGATCAGTTCATAAGGAAGTTACATTCTGGGGCCACAGAATGTTTTTTCAGAATCTCTGAAAACTATATGCACAGGATGAGAAGTATGACACTTGACTGTTCTTGAGTAGAAGCAAGGTAAAAGCATCTGAAAGACTGACTCAACACTCCTTGAAGCATTGTTCTGCACAAATAACGTATGCTAACAGTCTGCACTATAGCATACAGTAGTTTGTAGAAGTGTTTAACAGCATATCTTTTGGGCAGGTGAATGTTTCCTTCCTACAGAACTCCTGAGATCTTTTTGCCTCTTTTGAGTTGGAACTGGGACCTTTCAGAAGCTCTATGAATATTGAAATTCCTGAGGAATGCTTTATGGGGTGGAGAAGCTTGGAAGACGGAGCCCAGAACAGGCCATAGCGTAGTGATGAGGATAGTCACTGCTGGGGGAAAAGTGTAGCCCAGCCTTCAGCCTGGGGAATCCTGTGGGATAGGGAAGCATCCTGACCTTCAGGCTGGATTTTCTCTGATTTAAAAAAATCTATTTCCTGATAAAAATCTTATCAAGATTTTGGCATTGCCAAGAGCAGCTCTGGATGCAGTAGGAAAAAGATTGTATTGAATAAATTAGAAATTCTGTGCTGAACATGCTGAACAATCTGGGGGAAATCAGATTGTAGAAAGCCACACTGGGTGTTCACATGTGTACTTGACTGTAGCTGGATTAGCCTTTACTACCATACATACTCTTAGTTGAACTGCACATTTCCTTCTTTTTCTTGACATCCTAAAATATCACTGTAGTTTTTGGAACTTTGATACATTACCACATTTGGCAAACTCAAATCAGTTGGTTTTTTTTTAATGGCGTACTAAAGGGAAATGTAGGACTTGGATAAACAGCCTATTGTGGGTTGTCTGTGTTTTAGTGTGTGTTTTTATTTGCCCTTCTGTGTATGGAGATGGCATTTCACAATCTGTAAGGATCCTGCCTGTCCTCTTTGGTGTTCATCTGCCAGATCTTAAAAACCATGAAGAGGCATAATGTTGTGCCTAGCAATTCCTGAGAGGACGCCCTTTTTTTTTGTTGCTATTTTTCTTATTCCTGAATAGTTTCTATTTTTTAGAGTAGTTTTTCTTAGAAAGGTTTTTCATCATTCTTTTGAAAATTAATAATTTTTTCTCATACTCTGTTGCATACAGATGCCTTTGGAATATTGATGATTAAATTCAGTTCCACAGCTAATTGCAAGCATTGTAAATTCATCTTAAAAGTATATTCTTTTAGATATTTAGATTCTTGGAATAAAAACTTATTTTTGTATATTTAGAAAGTTAATACTTGCATAATGTGCTGTGTTACTAGCTTAGAATCCCAGATTTCTTATTTTAACTCTTTTTTAGAGTGCAGTTTCTGGTAGATTTTGCAACAGTGGAGTAGTAGCTTCTTTTGATTACTCTTGAAAAGAAAAGCCTCATAAGGAGTAATTTCATATTGTAGAATATGAGTACAGCATAGTTAGTTTATAAGTGAGTAGTTGAGTCCTTGTGTTTTATGAAGTGCATTTTAAAATTAATTTTGTTTCCTTATTCCCGTTGTCCTGAGATGACAGTTTTTGGATAATTAGGGCTTTGGAGTGAGGTTTTAGTTTGCAATGAATTTTTCAATATTCACCTCTTTTCCCTTGAGTACTGTGTCATTATTCTGCAGCATATGATTTTTTTTACAGTAATGAGAGGGAGGAAGTAGGAATATCTCTTAAAATCAGTTTTTGTATTCCATCCACGTAAAAATGAATTTCTTGACAACAGAGGGCTTGACATGGTGAGCAGCTCTTAAGTTGATTATAAGATATAGTCTTGGTTATTTACAAAAGTTTGAAATTCGCTTTGCAAGGTACTAGTTTGTTCAAAAATAGTATTGACTTGAAATTTAAACTATATGGTAATAAGGGTTTGAGTTTATGCTTCTTTCTTACAATTCTGTGTTGCAGAGAATGCAAGTGAGGTCTGGTTGTTCCTGTGTAGGAGTTTCCTTCACTGAATCCGAGGCTGCCTGTTGGATAGGAACCCGAGAGAGAGCAGACAGGGTAAGGCAGGCAGTGGTTGCAGCTCCCTGGCAACGTGAAGTGCACACTGCTGAGATGATATGTTACCCAATGGATGATGAAACAGCTTGGGTTTCCCCCCCCCCCCCGGTTCAGAAGCACACAGAAAAACATTAGCACTGTGGAAATGAATGAGGGTTGGGGAAATTTGTGTGAGGGAAGGGCTTCAATTCTGGGCATTTGACCTCTGCAGTCAGTGTGGAGTCATTTAATGCTGCAGCAATCCTTTTATGTAATTTATCGAGGGGTGGATTGGGTTAATAGAGTTATCTTTACACATCTGTGCTCAGAAGGTTGTGAAGGGATGAAGATGCCACCGATTTGGTGTAGCAAACTCAGTTCACAGCAGTACCATTCTCTGCAGTGAGTGTTACAGTACCTGCTTCCTTCTGGTTTTGCTGTTATGGTTGATTGTTGTTCCAGTGGCAGTGTGCTTCTTCAGATATTCCATAGTGACGTTCAGGATTGTAGAGTAAAATTCTGAATGGAGAATTATAGAGCAACAGAACGTTTTAGGAAATTTGATAGGACAGGTTCATTATAAAGCATGGGAGAGATCTTGTCAGAATTCCTGCTGACAGGATGTGCACAAAGGCATACTGAAGTTGTGAGGATTAGTGGGTGTATGTCATAACTCCAACAGTAGTTGCTTCAGGTGCTGTGTATGTTACTGTGTGCAAGTTTGATTATCTCCCATTATAAAGGTTTAGCTACAACAGTCATTACCTTGCTCTAAAGCATCGATTTCCAAAGGTCGATGTTCGCTCTCAGTAGTCGTGCTGCCAGTCAGGGATTGATCCCATGTATTTGCACACAACTTTTAAGTCTAGATTTTTCCAACAGTTTTGCAGATAAATACATTTATATGTGACTTACCAAGTTTTGATGTTGATTTTGTCACACTTTTTGGAAATTATTGTTCTAAATGTTGTTCTTCTAAGCTATCCATTAGTGCTTTTCACAGAAAGGGAAAATAGTGGTTTATTGCTTTGTATCTGAAACAATCTATTAAGGCTGTATGAAATTATAAGTGACTGTGAGAAAGGAAAATAATTATTTTGTTATATTCTTTTGAATACAACTGGAGTAAATTTTGTAGCGTAAATCATATGCTTACAGCTTTTAGATTACGGATAATATATGAAGCACGTGTGAATAATTGGGTTGCTTCTGGGCAAATCTGGTTTTAATGACAGTGCAGGTAGTAGGTCCTGCATGTGTTGCATGATACTGCAGATTGTGTAGCATGTTGGCTAAAAATTTAGGTGGGTAAAGACCACTGGGGGTTACCTGGCCCTGCTCCCTGCAGTGAGCAGAACAAGCTTCACAGTTAGAACAGGTTGGTCAGGGCCACGTGAGTTTTAAAAATTTCCAAAGAGGGTGATTCCACCCTCTTGCTTGAACATTCTTGTTTGTGAACTTTTTTCCTTGTATCCAGTTGGGGTTTTCTGTGTTACGTGTTTTGGCTCTTGCCTCATGTCTTGCTGTGTGTTGATGAGAAAAGACCTGCTTGGCTCATCTTTGTGCCCCTTTTAGCAGGCTGCAGGTAGCACCTGGCTTTGCCTTCTGTTGCCCAGGCTGAAGAAAGGCAGTTCCTTCACGTGACCACAGGATTTTACTTGCGCTCTGTTGGACTCCTTGACGTTGTTTTGTATTTCTTTTAAGAGCTGCGTCTCTGTGTAAAAGCCAAACAGATTTCAGCTGGGAGCTCACAAGTGCTGATGGAAAGGGAATAATAATCACTCCACTGGACTGCTGCCTGCACTGTGCTGTTGTGAGGGTGATGGTTGTGTTCACGTGTGCTACAGCCCCACGCGTGCCTTAAGCTGATTGAGGCACTGCTGCCTGCCCGTGTTTTAACTGCCTGTCTGCCTCATTCCCTCTCCTGTGCTGGCACTAGCACCGCTGCAGCCCTGTGGCAAGCCAGAGCCAATCAAGAAGCTCATCCTGAGTTGAAACAGATCAATGTGTTTTATCAGATCCCTTTTTTGTTCCAGATGACTCTTCAAAGCCTTGAGCTGAGCCGGGGAAAGTGGATGAGAGGAGGGCAGGACTGCTCTATTCATCTTCTGTTGCTCTTTGCTCTGTAGTAGGTCAGAGTGTTGAAATGAAGGCAGAGGCTTTAAGGCCAAGTAATAAGAGTATCCCAGAGGACTGGATTGCATAGCTGGGATTTCCTTGTCAGTTTTATTACTTTCAACTTCTCTTATATTCTGTTTGGGGGCATGTGATAAAGGGCACTCTGGTTATTTCCCAGAAGGGATAGGCAGGGCTTCTTGCACAAGTACATGTGATCCAAGTTGAAATATATGCTATATTCACCAGTGCGGTAGCAGAGATATGAAACAGAATGGTAGGGGCTTTGCTAATAAGCTACAGGGAATATCTGTGCTGGGTTGTGACTAATTAGTGAGTGTTGCCCTTTGTAAATTATTAGGATGCACCAGCAGGGCTGAATTTGTCCTACTTATAAGCAGATTTTTTTTGGTGGCTTTTTTTGTTTTTAAAGACACTGTTGATCAGTATTGATAATTGGATATTTGCTATGCTACATTGTAACAGTGCTCCAACAGATTGTGTGACTCTTCCCAAAGTTATTTTCCCCAGTTCTCTCTCGTGTGGGCTCTTCGCAGGGCCCTGGATGCATTGATGGCCCAGCCAGGCCTCACTTAGAGCCTCTGCTGGTTGAAGTCACCAAAGACCAATCCAAATATAGGAGTGAGTCAGTGTTTAAGGGTCTAGGCCAGTGGTCTCCAGATGTCTTTGACTGCACACCCCTATTGGTAAGATTTTTGAGCATGCCCCCCCAATATATGTATATTAATTTGCATAAACAAGTGTATGTGTGTATATTAAAATTTCATATGCTAATGAAGTTTTAATATTATCTTCTTGCACTGCACTGGATTTTCTTGCACACGCCCCACTTTGAAGACTGCTGGTCTAGGCTTCATAACTCTTTAACTCCACTCAGTGTGTCAGGTTTTATTTTCAAACTCTCATGGCTTGATTTGGTTTATACTCATTTCATGTATCACTCATTGCTTTGGCCTACTGTATCTTAACAGTGAGGAGGACAGAAAACTAGAAAAGATGGCAAGAAAAGTGACAAACTTTTCCCTTATTTGTGCTGTAGAAGAGGCTTTAGGAAAATTCCTCAGGATGGGCTTGCTTTTGTTAACGCACTCTTAAATGATCATCTGTGTCAAGGTCACATGCTCCTCTTTTCGAAGTAGACTGAATGACTACTTTTGGGTAAATTTGCTTTTGGGTGTGCAGGTCTCTGTTTGATGCTGCCTCTTGTTGCTCTCCTGAAATTACCAGGGCAGTAATAGTTTGGTAATCCTTGTTGAAAACAGGCATTAGTTAAAAAGATTTAAACCTGCACTGTCCTGGTTTTGGCTGGGATAGAGTTGATTTTTTTCCTAGTGGCTGGAGCAGTGCTGCGTTTTGGCTGTAGGATGAGAATAACACACTGATGTTTTAGTTTCGCAAAGCAGTGTTTGCGCCAAGCCAAGGCTTTCGGCTTCTCACACTGCCCTGCCAGTATGGGGGCTGATTTGTATTTGCAAGTAGTCATAAATAGTGGGACCAGGACTAGAGGGACCCTGCTTCCAGCTGGGCGAAGGAAGGGGACTACCAGGTTTGACTTTATTGGTCTGTGGATTTGGCACTTGAAAGCCACAGGGCATACGGCGCTCATTTCCACAGCAACCTCGTAGACACCTAGGCCAAAAAGTGGAATATATCATCTTACCTGTCATGCATCAGCCTCTGGGAAAATCAAACAATGCACTGGACTGTTAAAGGCCACTGGGAGAGCCAGGGATACTGGCATGTTCAGACATTGGGATATCCATTTAACAAAAGCCATCTGGTTTGTTAGCACTAAGGGATCTGCTAAATGGGCTGTCCCTGCCTGATCAAAACTTTCACACACTGTAGAAGGAGCTAGAGTTCCTATAGCGCACACAGAAAATCACAGTGTGGAAGGCAATCTGGGTTGTTTCTGTCTCAGGAAAAGGCAGACCTGTCCATGGGATTGCTCAAGGAGCTGGGAGCACTTAGTGGGTAATGCAGAAGGATGAGGAAGTCTGATATGTACTCAAGGGAATTTGATTTTGGGTAGAATAACCAATGAGGATGTTAATTGCTGTATAATACTGTATTTCATGGCTAGTCTGGTTGCTTTATTCCAAATCAATGGTATTGCAGTAGGAGTTGCTCAGATTAATGAAGAATGAGTGCTGATGAAAGCAAGCAAAGTGCAGCCAACCAGACAAGCACAGCAGGGATGGAACCAGACTTCAGCATGTAATAATCCCAACAGCACTTACCATCTCTTTCACTTTGAAGGACTGATATGACAGATGGAGCCCAAAGTCCTGGACTAAATGAACTCACTGGACATTTTAGAGGGATGGCCCATAGATTATGGGCCTGCATGTCTGCATATATGGCAAGAGACAGTAAAGGTGGCTGTGATTATGTGGGATGGGTTGGAAAGTGTGGGGCTTGGGCATGAGCTTGGTATAGAGTAAGGGGTGGATATTATCCTGGTTTCGTCTGGGGTAGAGTTAATTTTCTTTCTAGTAGCTGTGTTGTGGGTTTAGATGAGAATAACATTGATAATACACTGATGTTTTAGTTGTCGCTGAGTGCTGTTTGCACCAAGTCAAGGACTTTTCAGCTTCTCACAGCACCACCAGTGAGGAGGCTGGAGGTGTGAAAGAAGCTGGGAGGGGAAACAGCCAGCAGATCAGACCCCAGTTGACCAAAGGGATGTCCCATACCATTTATTATCTGTGGTAAACTTGTGAGAGCTTACAGTATGTTGGGTAGATTTTTCTTGTATCCCATATAGCTAGTAAAGCCAAGTGTATGTTCAGTAATGGGTGTGGTAGCGAAGATTATGTATTACCATTAGGATTTTCTCAACCAGTATTTTCATGCATTTTATTTTTCTTCTGGTCATTCTATGCAAGTTTTGAAGAATTCAGTGAACTTAACAAATTTATCTTGTGTCAGTTGTTTTAATACTGCCAGGAGTATTAATTGAAGAAAGCTCTGTGGTGTCACTTCAGCTAATGGTGAACCCTTATTATAATAAAATCACTGAGAATTTTTGATTGTGTAAAGCAAAGACATTTATGGTGTTTAAGTATTCTGTCAGTATTGCCATAGTCACATGGGTTGGGATATTCAAAAGTAGGTTTGCAGTGTGAAAACAAGGACAGTTTTGACTTTCTGTGAATTTTTGCTTTTGGTTAGCTAGGAGGCTTTGGAACCTTGTTCTTGGGACATGGGTATGCTTTCAGCAGTTAGAGGAAATAAAAGCTTTCTGTAGTACTATCGGTATAGGTAAAGCAGAATGCTGCTTGCTTATGAATTTGTTCTTAGTAATACACATTTACATTTCAATTTCATGACATCATACTCTGTCATGCCATTTGCTTAGCATTGAGTTGCAATATCAGTGCTCAAGCTGGTGGCTCTATGCAAGAGTAAGCAGCTGGAACACTGAATCGTGGGAGAAATTGCTTTTCTTAGAAGCATAATCACCTCATGAATGCTGATTTATGTCAACATTGAGGTAGTTCTCTGTAGCTGTGCTTTGTTTTTCTGTCCTCCCTGAGAGGTCATACTGAATGATTCTCACACTGACACACGCTCCATTTCGGCTTCACCCTCACTGTAAGCTAAAGCACAGAGACAGGAAAAATCTGAATAAGGCTCTGCAGTATAGAGGACATGGTACCCTCTGCTAGTATACAATATAAGCTATTTTCAGAACCAGTGGCACATGGAAAACTTTCAGGAAAGAGGTTACAGAATCACAGGACAGCCAAGGTGGGAATGAATATATGGAGATCACATTGTCCCCTGTCCTGCTCAGAGCAGGCTCAAGTAGAGTAGGCTGCTCAGGGTCAGAGCAGGTGGGTCAGCTGTGTCCCGGGTATCTCCAAGGATGGAGACTGAAAACCTGGTTTAAAAACTTGTGCCAGTATTTGGCTACCCTCAGAGTTTTAAAAAAGGAGAATTTTTTTCTTTTGTACTACATAGGCTTTTTGGTTTATTGTGTTTTGAAGGGAAGTTGAGAAAAAAAACAAGCATGGAATGAAATTATCAACTTCATGTGAGTAGAAAATACTGTAAAAGATGAGATTGGGTAACTTAAAGGAAGCCACGGTACCAAGAGGTTTTGGAAATGCTAACATCAGTTGATAATTGAACTGGTGGATTAGATGGGATGGTCCATGACATTGAGATGAATAGGAGAGCCAAACAGAAGCTTTGAAGGAACGGCAGTTGTGAGGGGAGGGGGTGAGTGTGAGAGTTTTTGGTGCAGCAGTCTCTGATGGAGTAGGCAGTTTGTGAGGAGTTGGTGGTTGTGACACTGTGAGGCTAAAAATACGCCGCACTGGATACTTGCTTCAGGTTGGGCAGTGCACATAAGTTCCCTCCTACCCATTGTTAAAAGGACTGTCAGAACTTTGTACTGTTAAACACAGGTTTCAGTACACTCCTGAATGTTGCTGAGGGGAAACTAGAAGTGGCCACATTGTCACTTAGCTATTGCTAAGAAAGGTCTTTTAGAAACCAGTGTTTCTTTTAATCTTTAGTTATGTTTTGACTCTAGTTTTGGTTCTAGACTGTAGCAGCATCCTCATGATGCTGACCTTTTTTTACCTTTATTTACCTTTTTGGCTGCACAGTATTACAGCCACTAATTTGTAACAGTCTTTGTAGGCTCTGTAGTGTTTGGTTATTCCCTCACTGGGATTAGATGGGAATAAATTCCCATAGAAGCATTTTAATTGGAGTTTTAGATTGCATGATATGTTGATATTTTTACTGCTTTAAGTCATAAAAGTTCTTTTTAATCAGTTTGGTTAGTCATTTGTCTTTCTCTGATTTACAGTTCTAAAAACCCTCTGGATGGTAAAACATTGCATGGGATTCTGTAAGTCTTTGCATGTGACTGAATTTGATTTTGAGATACATATCAAATATACATCCTCCTTCTTTATTCTAGTTGTCATGGATGATGATGATGATGAATCCTGTCTCCTTGATCTTATTGGGTAAGTTTTCTGTAAGAATTATTGCAGAAGAGTTGGGAATGATAATTTTGCAAAATCATCTTCCAGAAGGTGATTCTGTCTCAAAATTGCCTAGGGATGAGGTGACTTGCAGTGAGGTGAGCAGACGTGCTTCACGTCTTCCACATGGAGATGTGTGGATTGCAAAGCCTTCAATCCCCATGGATGCTAGCTGACAGTCCACTTGCTGCCATTCTCTTCAGGAGAGGCTAAGGAATGTGTGTTCACAGGGAATGGATTCTCTTCTTAGGTGGTGGTAATACCAGATCAGTGTTGATGCATGTTACTAGGGATGTTACTACAAACTTCACTGCAAGTAGCTTTTTTAAATCAAAACCCCAAAGATCTTTTTTTTTTTTTTTTTTTTTTTTTTTTGAATACTGGAACGAGATAATTTATTAACACTATGCTTGTATTTTAAGGGAAAGGTGAATTTTTTTACTTAAAGATGTAATATCTAATAATAATACACATTTGAATCTAAATGTTAGGAAAAAAGAATAACTCCCTGTATTGTACTAGATTCACAAGAAACAAGAATTTGCCAGCATTTTGGTCAAAGACACTTGATTTTAATAAAATTGGGGATTTTGAATGGTCATGTGGGTTGTTAGGGGTTTTTTTTGCACACACACCCCCCCCCCCCCCCCTTTATTTCCATAACAGATTTATATGGAGTTTTGTAATTCTATATGGCAATCTCCAAAAATAATTAGGATAGCTGAAGCACGAGCAAGTTTTGTGTGGATTGTGTATGTGACAGGTTGCCTTCCTTTGGCTACCATTCATGTCAGTATTCAAGAACAGATAATATGCTACAAATGCATATAAAACACAAGAAGAGAATTGAGCTTTTCATGCCCAGTAAGTACTTTGTTCAAACTCTGCTAGAAATTATCCTGGCATCAGTGTCATAGCATCTGCTAAAAGATAATTCCCAGTTCATACAAGAATTTTTTTACCGTCTTAAGTGTAGGAAATAAATAGGCTTTTTACCTTTCTCACACACCTGACAAAACTTGCAGTGAAGAGTGAGAGCTTTAACTTCAAAAAGACCAAAACACCCCCAGTGGCTGCAATAGTTTGAGGGCTGTTCTGGATGCTGTAGCAAAAGCGGCGCCAGGAGAGGCTCAGGTACATTCTGTGGAGTAACTGTAACACAAGGTTACTGATTGTGGCCATACCAAAACACTTCCTGCTTGGAACAGAAAGATGATCATGGCACAATTAAGTGCTCTGTCATGAGCATGAATCATGAAGGTCCTGCTACAAGATCACAGGTGGTCCAGAAAATGAAGTGCTCTCTATACAGACGAGTGTTTGTGTGAAAAATTAGTGTTCTTGCTGCTGCTGGCAGCAATTATTGTCTTAAGTATCTAGAAGAATGGAAAACAATTTTTTAAAAATCTGATCTGTGATTTGGTAAGTGCCATTTAAAATCCCTTCCTTACTAAAGACAATATTTAAGGTGATGAAGTGTTCTTAATTTTTAATTGCATTTTGCATGATTGAAAGACAGTGAGGGTAATTAGTATTAAATGGCCTGGTTATTTTACTGATAAAATTCATGAGCATAATAAAAGCCTATATGAGATGAGTTCTGTCCTCCTCAGTTTTGAAATCCAGTGAAATCTACTATGAAAATTACATTTTTATTTTAAAATACATGTAACTGTTTTGATATTGTAAGCGTAGTAGTACCATGAAGTCCCTGCCAAGTACTGTCTAACATGTCTTTTGTGAACTCATGAACACAGTTTGTTTTTTAAAAGAAAAAAAGAGGTGAAGAGATGTGTTTGTCCTTTTAGACGAGTAGTTGTGAACCATAAAGATCTTTGACTTTATGCCTCTTTATTTTTTAGGACTATCAAGCAAGAAGGAGACATTTTTAATTACTTTTTTTTTTTTACATGATAATCTTCTGTTTCTGAAAAATGTTTTATTATTACTTGTTAATCAATAAGCATGTTTTAAAATCAAAGAAATCCATGTCAGTTTACTCTTTATGCTAAGGAAAATGATGTATAAATGTTGTATTAGAATAATCCCACGTAACACAGCCTTCTATTCTTTTTACTTGGTCTATACATGCAGCTAAATTAATGTATTTGTATTTGCTTGAATTTCTGACACTCATTCTGTCAGACTACATTTTTAATATGAGCTTTATTGAGTGCTAGTGCAAAGTCAGTTCATAATATTAAGTCAATTATTTCTATATTATAATTTCTATAATTGGTTTCACTTGGAAAAGGTGCCACTTTTTCTTCATGAGGGGACTGTTACTCTGGCAATCACAAGTTTTTATTAACTTGTGTCAAAGATGACAGAAGACCTGTCAAAGAATCAGGTTTGTAAATACCCTATTTGATGCTAACTAAAGAAGGCATTACAGTTTGGCTGTAGAAGAAGAGGTGGTACCTGTTTTAGTTCTCACATTATTTGGTGGTAGTATATTCCTTAGGTTTTGTACTGTGTGCTGTCATAAAACACTATGTTTTTCAGGAGAATATCAAGAGTATCACCCTCATAAAGGGAAATAGAGTGCAACTGAGCAGTAGAATGCAACATAGTTTATTTGCTTGAAATGCCTTGTTACAATGGCAGCAGATATGCATCTGGAAGTTGTGCTGATATCGAAACACAGATCCCCAGATAAAAACTTTCAGCTTTGCATTGGATTCAGTGAAAGACGTGTTTTTACTAGAAACCTGATTTATATCAGTACAGTACGTGGCTTAGTTAAACTAGTGTCATTATAAAAAGGACTTCCAAAAAGTGTTAACTTTATTTTTTTTTTTTTCCCTTTCAGGGACCCGCAAGCACTGAACTATTTTCTACATGGACCTAGTAGTAAATCTGTAAGTAGTATTGCTGTGTGTTAGACGTAGATAAGCTTCATTGAGTATATTCATTCTAAACATGATTTTTGTCTTTTACCAGAGCAATGAAGACTTGACTAATGCAGAATATTCTGTAGCCAACTCAAATTCAATTTTCGCCAACTCCAATGTAAGTGGTCAGGAGATAAATTACATTGGTATTGAGATTGCATGCTTCTTTATGGCTTTACTTGGCTTTTATAAAATGAATGAAGTAGATGGGGGATTCAGCTTTTTTTATGTGAAAACTCTGAATACTAACATAGAACCTATCTTGTGCTGGTGGTATTTTAAGTATTTTGGTGGGGAATGAATTGAAAAATGCTGCACACTGTTGGGAAGTGTTTTGTAAATATATAAAGCAGCTTACTGAGCAGTGAAAGTGCTCTCTGGTGTAAAAGCTCTCGCCAGTAAACTGCAGTCATTGCTTTAGTGGTTGTAGGAGTAGTAGTGCTCAAAGGTAGACCTTGAAAGTTAGTCATTCATATGCTTGCTGTGTATGTTAGGATGCTTTTTGTTTCTTACTGTTTCTTACTGAGCTGGCAGTTTTAAAAAAATTAATGAGTGGGTTTTTTTTCTCTTTTTGTATTTTTTTTCTTTAGATTTAGGAGGTAGTTTGTGATTGTGTTCTTCATGTAACTTCAGTGTTAGGGAAGCCGCTTTAAATTCATTAGGTGTTGCAAAAAGTCTTCATTGTTCCTTCCTGCCAGGAGTGTATTGGAGCCCCGGACCATGTTTCACACAATGAGGTTGTAGAATCCCAGTCCTTGGTGATAAATTCGAGGTTGATCTGCTCTAGTGTGGGTGGTAGTCTTGGACTGGATGATTTCAGAGATCCCTTCAGACCCATATTTCTTTGGTTTCTTTGGTTTATCTTTTAAAACAACTGAATTGTTGATCCCACAATTAAGTTATTTGAATACACAGAATAGGATTTTCTTGGTAATTCCTCTTTCTGTTGTACTGTTACCTTGATTCTTGTCTGTTTGTCTCATGTTCGTAACAGATACATGGATATACTTGTAGGTGTGTAGGAATCTTAAATAACTGGCATGAAGAAATTCTGAAAACTATTAATCGGTGTGTGAAGAATTAGTAACTTTCCTGTAGGCACAGTAGTGTAATGGGAAGTGTTTGTCCTGTGCTTCCCCTTTCAGGATTGTTATTAAATATTGTAGAAGAAACAGATGAGCTGATTGAGGTAATGGTGAGGGAGTAGAGTACCAAGAGTAATAGGGTGTGCCCAATCTTCAGCTTTTGGGGAACTGTGGTGTCAACTTGGTACCAGCCCGGCCGTTAGCAGACAGCAGCTTCCTGTGTGCAGCACTGGCAGAGGTGGGGTTTGAGGACTTATCCTAAGAAAAACCAGGTTTGGGGGGAAAAAGGGTGACATATGACATGTATTTGTCATAGCCTCGACTTCATAGTTGTTCTTTGTAGACATCTTTCTGATGAGTACGACTAGGTAGGCAGGAGTCAGGTGTTTCTGGTGTATTTTCAGAAAGTGAGCTTCTTTGAGTAATTTTGAGAGGCAGTGGGACATTCTGGACAAAGAGGGTTTGTTGCTTTGGGAGTAGCAGTTGGAAGAAACAAAAATATTTGGTGAAAACTAAGAGCTTTCTGGTGATTGTGGGTAGGTAATCTAGAAGGCAGGTGATAGAGGAGCAGGGATTCCTAGTGTATGTTCCTAGGATGATATACTACAGTTTAATTCTCAGCATGCTCTGTCCTCATCCTTTTATATCTTTGTAAGAGACACCAATGCCATCTTATCTTCCCTTCTCCTTCCTGTGCTGACATAAGTGAAGAATGACTTGATTTCAAGTACAGATTCCTACAGTTCATTGGGAAGGAACAAGTGTTACCATAAACAGACGGTTTCACAGTCCCTGCTTAGAAAATAGGATACCCGAAAAGTTACATGCTTCTGAGGCTTTTGTCATTAAAGTTCTTGCGGATACTGAAAGTTGTGTCTTTGTATATATTTGGAATGGCTACCCTGAAGTAGGATTGACTGGCTTGGCTGCCTGTCTCATGCCCTTCAGTGGCAGAGTTTACAAATTCAGTGTTGAGGGTTCAGTGCCTCAGCTGGTAAGCATGCTCAGCCAACACCTGACACAAGCAAGATGAAGTTCCTGCTGACTGAAGGAAAAGAAAGCATTGTCCATTCTTCCCCAGTGCCTCACACTGCCTCCCATGCTGCATCCCAACCTTCCCTGAGTCTGTACCACCTCTGCTGGATTGCAGGTTTCTTTCCTGTGGCAGTTGTCGTGGAAGGCTTTCCTAGCTATTGCCCTGTTACCTGGCTTGTACTGGGCGGCTGCTCCCGTTCTCCTGTTCCAGTACAATAGGACAGCATAGGAGAGCAGATATTCCTGGAGCCAGTGAGAGTAAGACTCTTCTTGTTGGTCAGCAGATTCATGAAGCTGCAGAGGCTTTGATTTCTTCTTGAAATTAGCATGGTATTCATGGCGTGGCTCTTCTGAGTCTGGACAGTGGTGATTCAGAAGTTAACTTGGAAGGTTCCAGTTTGTGCATATAAAATTGTTTTCTAATGTTAAATAGTCCTGGGAGCAGGGAATGAAACTTGGGATTCTCTGCTCCAGTGGGAGAGTTTTAAGCTATTAATCTTGATTGCACAAAATATTATTTATTAGTGTTATTATTGGTAGCAATAATAGTTGTGTGGTTTGTACTAACTGGAATAGCATTAGTGGAACTGTTTAAGTTACACAGGTGTAAAAGATTTCAGTTTGGTCATTTCCTTGGACACAACTTACAGATCAAATAGGGAATTCTCCTCAGATCCTGACAGTTAAGAGTCCTAATTACGGCCTAAATAATGATTCCTTTTTACTCTGCCCAATGGTAGCTAGGTACAGTTGAGAACCTGATTTTTAGCTTTAAGTGTTCCTGAGTTTCAGACACTGAGGCATTTAAGCAGTGGTTTAATTCCTCTATTAACATAAATGTTAAAAGCTTACTGTAGTTTAATAGTTGTAACTTGAAAATATTTTATCTATTCTTAAGAAAAATCTTTTAATATTTTAAAACATGGCTGAAGTTTCAGAAAATACAGTTTTTTTCAGAAACAGATTGGGGTGAAATTGTGAATAAATATGCTTGGGGAATTGAAGTTAGGGTGGGGACATCAGTGCATGTGATAATTATGGCTTGCAGCATCTTCACACTGTTTACATGAGGTGAAGACAAGCATCTATGATCTTCAAGGAGTGAAGGCTCAGAGTATGAATGTGACTGATAATTGCACACGCACAATTTCCATTTTTCCTGACCTAAAACGAAACTGGTTGTTGCTTCTGAGTAGCTGAGGTGTGATCATGCAATTTAGAGAGGTATACTTTGCCTAATTTAAAACTATCGTGAGTATTACTATGCATTTAAAATTCTCGTTCTGTCTGCAGAAACCTGATGCTTGTGTTGTGTAGGGTTTCTGGACAGAACTTTGTTTTAGGAAAATCTTGACAGTAGGCCAGAGTAAACGGGTTTTGATTTTCCTTATCACAGTGTTAATGGCTGTGAATCTGAAGGATTTTTTCATTAAAGGTGCCACTTAATATTCATGGTAGTTTGAATGTTTATAGTTCTCAGTAATCTTTTTATGAACTTAAGCCACAGTCTGTAACACTTTTTTTTCTTACTCCTTTGTTTCTAAAATTTTTTTTAAACAAGGAGCTAGCATAATGCCTTAACTCTATGAAATGGTCACTTGTTTACACTATGTCATTGTAGAAATGCTGGTAGGATTTTGGAGGTGAATATCATTTGATAGAAGCCAGTGAAAAGAAAGCTTTCTTCTGCCTTTTCTCTTCTGCTGTTTCTACTGAAGCCTTGCCCCAAACTGAATTAGAGTGGAGGTGTTTTCCCTCCTCATTTCTTTCATCATTTTGTCAGTAGTGCTCAGCTTGAGGAAGGGAAAACGGCACTTCGAGAGCATTTCACATCCTCTTGAAACAGTGCAGCTGCAGAGCAAAGTGCTGTTTATTGAGAGATTTGAGAAGGGAAAAGAGAGAAGCGTCTCCAGCAGTCTGAGGGTGTGAGCAGGATATCCATGACCTGTTCGTGCTGGCTCACTGTATGAGATCAGCATCACCTGCACGTACTATGGGAAGAATATAATTCTGTGTAGAAGGTTTGCTTGCATGAAAAAATAACTAAAGAGGAAACAAAGCAGATACTGGAATTCTGAAAGTGATTTATTTCTTGTTTTGCATTTCAGAACACTGATCCTAAGTCGTCTGTAAAAGGTGTAAGTGGTCAGCTTGGAGAGGGGCCTAGTGATGGACTGCAGCTGTCCAGTAGCCTTCAGTTTCTTGAAGATGAACTTGTGTCTTCTCCTTTACCTGATCTTACTGAGGATCAGCCTTTTGATATTCTTCAGAAGTCCTTGCAGGAGGCCAATATTACTGAACAGACTTTGGCGGAAGAGGCATATTTGGATGCCAGTGTAGGTTCTAGCCAACAGTTTGCACAAGCTCAGCTTCATCCTTCTTCATCAGCATCCTTTACTCAGGCTTCTAATGTTTCTAATTACTCAGGTCAGACGTTGCAACCTGTAGGAGTTACTCAAGTGGTACAGCAACCTGTCGGAGCATCTTTTGCAAGCAATACAGTCGGTGTGCAACATGGCTTTATGCAACACGTCGGAATTAGTGTTCCCGGCCAGCATTTGTCTAATAGCAGCCAGATTAGTGGTTCTGGGCAGATACAGCTGATTGGTTCATTTAGTAATCAGCCTTCCATGATGACCATCAACAACCTCGATGGATCTCAGATAATACTGAAAGGCAATGGTCAGCAAACACCTGCGAACATGAGCAGTGGCCTCTTGGTTCATAGACAAACTCCAAATGGGAACTCGCTGTTCAGTAACTCAAATTCAAGTCCAGTAGCACAACCCGTAACTGTTCCATTTAACAGCACAAATTTTCAGACTTCGTTGCCTGTCCATAATATCATCATTCAAAGGGGTTTGGCACCAAACTCTAACAAAGTTCCTGTTAATATCCAACCAAAGCCTATTCAGATGGGTCAGCAGACTGCTTACAATGTGAATAACTTGGGAATACAGCAACATCACGTACAGCAAGGGATTCCATTTGCTTCTGCAAGCTCACCTCAGAGTTCGGTTGTTGGTCCTCATATGTCTGTTAATATTGTTAATCAGCAACAAAATACGAGAAAATCAGTTACGCCTCAGACAGTTAGCAATGCTGGAGGTAGTATTGTTATCCATTCTCCTATGGGACAGCCTCATGCACCTCAAAACCAGTTCCTCATACCTACAAGTTTGTCTGTTAGTTCTAATTCAGTTCATCATGTCCAGGCCATAAATGGACAACTTCTTCAGACGCAGCCCTCCCAGCTGGTTCCTGGCCAAGTGTCTGCTGAGCATGTAATGCTCAACAGGAACTCTACAAACATGCTGAGAGCCAACCAGTCATATTCGGGACAGATGCTGAATAATCAGAACACAGCTGTTCAGCTTGTTTCAGGCCAGACGTTCACAGCTCCTGGAAACCAAGTTATAGTAAATCACGGAACTTCCCAAATTGTCGGCGGACAGGTGCCACTGCAGCAGGCATCGCCAACGGTGTTGCATTTGTCACCCAGCCAAGCTAATGTTTCTCAAGGCAGATCGAGTTTTACCACCATGTCACCTGGGCAGTCCACAGTGTCAAATATGTCAGCTTCTAATCGATTTGCTGCTGCCAGTTCTTCTGGTTCAGCACACCCCAGCTTGGGAGCGTCAGTTCAGTCTGTCGCATCGGGAGGGAACTTCACAGGAGATCAGCTGGGCCAGAACAGAGCCCAGGTTGCCGTCAGTGCATCGCATCGTCTTCCAGCATCCTCCTCCAAGTCTGGCAGCACCTTTAGTCACACGTCTGTGGGAGTAACGCAACAACAGTTTGCCTTTGGTCAGGTATGAAAACTGCTTGAGAATGTAGCTGGAGAAAGGCTTCTAAGCTCTGCTAAGATCTGGTTAATACACAGAATGTTAATTTTGCTGGTTTGTATTGTTACAAATACTGTGGAACTGCTGAAAATTACTGTAACCCAGAGTCATTTCACTTTGCTAAATTTTATTAATTTGTATTTGTAGTTTCTAAATCTGTCACTGAATGAACACCTCTGTCACTTTGATTAGCTCCAAAGATTTTGTTGGTGATTTATAGTATTATTTTCAGAAGTGCTTAGCACTGATCTCTCTCTGCTCCTGTTTAAAGGAATGGGCACTGTAAGTTTAAACAATTGCGAGCTCTCATGTAAACCTTAGCATAGGTTAGATGTAAAGGCTCAGGTTCATTCTTGGCACTCAAATGTCTTTTGACCTCACTAAAACCTACGCATTTTCAAGGTCTGACTTACTGAAATTAGAGATGAAAAGGTTTCTTGGGCTTCCTTTTATTATTTATCATGTTGGCACTTTTGTTATGCATGTCCGGAGCAGTTAAAAGCTTTCAAATTCGATGCAAAGACAAGAAGTGTTTCTTAAAATCCTTAAAAAGAAATACCTTTTAAAGCAGTCTGTAAAAGCATAACATTTAAAAAAAATGAACAAACCTCTAAGAAGTCAAGCTAGTAGTTAAAAAATCTGAATTCACTTTTAAGGCTTGATGTGATCTGTTTTGTCTTGTAGATGCACTTGAGTATATATTCAACTTGATTTTTTTTTTGTTTTCATAGGTGACAAACAGTCAAAAGTTTAAAAGAAAAAAAAGTTCATAAAGTTCCAGAGTGCCAATTTTAACTCAGTGACTTTTTACACAATTAGCAACAAGCTATTCAATTTCTGTCCTTTTTTTAAAACTTTTTTTTATTTTTGTAATTTTAAAGTATTGATCACTTTCTCAGAATGCATTTGCACTAATTAGATCTTTCTCTTTTTTCTTTCGCTTCTTTTACTTCAAGCTTTCTCTTTTTCCAAAGGCCTGTTGGATTTCTTTTTTTAAACAAACCCCAAATCTGCAGCAAAATAATATCTTAGAAAATAATGTGTATTAAAAGAATCAGTATGGATGTGTTGTAGAAACGCATTTGTAGCCTTTGCCAAGACTTCTGGTGCAGGTTGTAAGATTTTGTTTGCAGCTGAGTAATTTGAGGCCTGTCTTTGTCCTCATGTGTCTACATCTTCCTATTTGCAGGTTACGTGCTGGGTCAGTGAGTTTCAGCAGTTATAAAAACAGAGTATTTCTTATTGCTGTAAAAGATAATTTTGTTTTTGTGCTGAAATTTCAGAGCTGTAGATGGGAACTTGCAGAGAACAAATGCCACTATTTGCCAGAATCTTTTTATTCTGTTTGTACTTGCATTTTAAACATTGTACTTTATACTAAACCATGTATCATTTAGTTGCTAGGCAGTGAAGGGTTTGTCCACTGTGGGTATTTTTTGTTGGGAAAGCAACTTCATCTTGCAGTTGTGGAACTCTGAGAAGCTGAGTTTTCTGAGGGCCACTGTGGGAAATCAGGGGCCTTTTGGAATGCAGCTGGTATATATTTGTGCTGTTAGTGTAATTTCTGTTCCTCTCTGATTTACTTTATAAAATTCTTGAACTTGGAGGGATTGAGATGTGTGAAATTTCACCACTGATGAGTTTGAGGTTAAAAAAGTACACACAGAGATGAATTTTAGGTGCCTTTTCCTTGTTTTTCTTAAAGCTTTCAGTGAATATTTCACAGTGATTTTTTAAAAATTATTTTTTATTTTATGTATGTGGCACAGAAGAAGGCTGTGAACCAGACATCACCAGTTTCTGCATCGAAGACACAGGACAATTTGAGACAGCCTCAGCTAACAAGTCTTCTGAGCAACACACTATCAGGTCAACTAAGGTCTTTTTAACATAATTTTCCTAATTTTCTCCAGCAACAGAGATTCATTCTTCTTCAGTGTGTCAGATTTACATTGATGCCTCATGCTCACAGGGTTCTAAAGGTTGTTGGAATTTTATTTTCAGAGGAATTCAAGCTGTATTTTTTCAGTTTTGAATGTGTGCTTTGATTTTTCCCAACCACGGCACTTCATTTTCTAGAGTGAAAAGTTTAATCTTCACAATTAGCAATTATTTCTCCCCTCTATAAAATCCAAAATTGAACCTTCTTTGATTTTGTTTTTTTTTTTTTTTTTCAGCTTAGGAAAATAGAAATAAGTAATTTTCAAAATACAGACATCTGCTAAAATTCCATGAAACTTCTAGAACATTGAATGTGGTGGCTGCTTCAGTTACAGAGGGAAGATAAATTGGTATTACAAGGTTGTGTGCAGGCTGTCATCACTCACTTTGTTCTTGAATGTGTCACTTTCAGTTAGAATAGTTCATGCATTGTTCTTGGCAAAACAGCAGCTTTTCAAGCAGCACTGTGCTACTGAAAGATCAAAACCATTACATTTGAGGCAAGCAGAAAATGCAGTAACCTTCCTATTCTCTTTGTACATAAGTAACCTTTTGAATAAGGTCCTATATTCTACCTTGCCTTTTTTTTTTTTCCCCCTTGTGTACTGTTAGTATTAGCTGTCCAGACAATTCTGTACAATCTGCCCACTATGCTGAGTGTCTTTGGGGGAAAAAACCTAATAAATTCTTACTTGTTTTGGTTGTAACATAGCATGACTGGTAAGATGCTGTTTGGATTATGAAGCAAAGCAACTGGAGGAAGTCTGCCTAACTAAAAAAAATCTAGGGGAAAAAATGTCCTTGCTGTCTAAGTACTTCCTCCAGAAAAAATTGGGTAATCCCCTTGAGGGAGGGTTGGTTCTGAAAAGCTTGATAAAATTTTACTGTATGATTTTAGGTAAATTATTTGGACACTAAACTCACCATACTGGAATTTCTTCTTATGTTGCAGTACCACGGTGAGTTGTGATTTATATCTGAGGATTTTTGTGGTTTTCAGGACAAAACATCAGTCCTGTTTTATTTTTATGAACTGGCTTCTCCACAGGATAGTTGCACAAATGCTTTTAAGCATAAGTTGTATCTTTCCTAAAAACTCAAGTAAAATTATAGGGATAGGTACACAAAATTATTCTCCTCTTGCTTAGGATGACAAGAATCTTTAACTTTCTTTTATAGGACAGGACTCTGGAGGAAAAATCATACAGCAGTCTCTAGGAACAGCACAGCCACAGGAAAAAGCGATAGGATCCTCATCAGTTCAGCAGAGTATACAGGTAGAGAATACTTCTGTTTGTTTCCCTGTCTGTCCTGGTTTTGGCTGGGATAGCGTTAACTCTCTTCTGAGTAGGTGTTTCAGTGCTGTGTTTTGGATTTGGATAATGTTGATAACACACCAGTGTTTCAGTTAGAGCAGCTCTTACCCTGCAAGTCGTGACCTTTGCAGTGCCCCAGGCTGTGCCAGTGAGGCGATGCAGAGCCAGGACAGCCAGCCCAAACTGGCCAGAGAACATCCCGTAATATGGAGCATCACCTTCTGTCTCTAAATGTAGCAAGTGCCTGTGAGCTGCTGATCACTGCTCAGGAATGGGGTGGGCATTGGTCAGAGGGTGCTGAGCAGTTGCATTGTGCATCACTTGTTTCTCCTGGGTTTAATTCCCCCTTTTTCTCATTTTCATTACAACTTTATGATAACTGTCAATACTATATTTTGTTTCTGTTTTTAAACTGTCCTTTTCAACCCACAAGGTTTACTTTTTTTCCTGGTTCTCCTCTCCCCTGGAGCGGGGGGAAGTAGAGAGCAAACAAGTAAGGAATCATTGTAGGTTTTTTGGAGAGTATCTGAACTCCCCTGAACTTGACGAATTCTGCCTTGACATAATAAATGTTGATTATCTTTCAAATTGATACACTCAATGCTGCTTTGAGATTCAATTCAGTAAGTGGAGTCTGACTGTACTGTTCCCTGAAGATAATTTTGTATGACATAACAATTCTTAATTGATTTGGCCAAAAGTTCAACCTACTCTGCTCATTATTTCTTACAAACTCAGTTCCCTAGCTGATTGGGAGAGAGTGGTTTGTGAGAAGTAGCAGAAAAGTTCCACCTGGTCTTTGTCTGTTTTATTCTTTACTGCAGTCTTCTTTTTTTACCATTAAAAGTTCTCCCACATAATGCAAGTACATACAAAAACACTGTCCAGGATGATTTTTCTTGGAGAGGATCTGACTTAGAATTTTCGTTTGTAAATGTATTTGTCAATGCAGTAGGACAGGAATGTTTTGCCATGTCTTACTGAGTTACAAGTAGAGCAGAAGGTACAGTAGTGCTCAGTTAGGAGGTCAGCCTGGTTGTGTAATAGTTGGTCAGATGTTCATTTTGCTTGATGCTTGACTACTTTTTATGCTCTGAAGTTGGAGGCTTTTTGAGGCAAATACTATTCCAGTGGTCTGCTGTGGGTCTTTACCCTCTTGGAGAGCCTCAGGTCTTAGGAGAGTGTTCCCAGGAAAAATCTTGATTTCATTCAATATCTAACCAAAGGAGAAAATTAGTTAGATCTCTGCCTGATGGGCGTATCCGTAGCATTGACACCGAAATAGAATTCCTAGAATGACTTTTACCACTCCTCCCAGCCACTGTGGCTTTTGAGAATTTAATTGCACAACGTTAGCCTGCTTTCCTCACAGATACTCAAATCCATCAACAGCAGGCGAGATGACATCATCTGAGAAATGCAGAGACAGTTTGCATGAGCAGATTAATTTGTAAAGGTTTTTAGTTGTACCTTTCCTTCTTTGCACCTGTTAAATTTGATCGTCTCTTTCTTAGTGAAATATGTATAATGCACAGCAGTGGAATTTGTCTACAAACAACATTTCAGACCTTTGGTTTATGTCACTTCCCTATTTTGTGGATACGGTGCCCTGTGAAAATAGGAGATGGTTGAAAGTGTTTATACTTATGTGGTGGTTACAGTTAATGTTGATGTACCTAACTGACAGAAACAAATCCTGAAACTTTGGCTTTGCAAATGAGGGGATATATTGTAATTTGTCTTTTACTTTGAACTTAGGTGGATGGTCATTTAGTTGGACAGAAAAGGCCTGCTGCTAAACAGTTAACTAAAGGAGCTTTGTAAGTCATTATTTCATTGTAATTTTGTTGCAGAAACCTTGATTTTTACTTTTGTCAATGTAAAAACTCTGTACAGTATGTTAAATATGTCATTAATTTTTTTGTAGTATTCTGCAGCAATTACAGAAGGATCAGGTACATGCTGTGACACCAGATAAAAGTCGGTTCAGATCATTAAATGATGCAGTTCAGAGACTCCTTTCATACCATGTGTGCCAGGGATCACTGCCAACAGAAGAAGATTTAAGAAAAGGTAATTTTCTTTTTAAAATTTGGCAGCAAGTTTGTAATCAGTGTATTGAGACAATTCTTAATGTAAATTAGAGCAATAAGAAAGGGAGCATTTTAAAATTTGTGCAGGTTATTGAAGAACAGTGTTTGAAAGTGTACTTTGTCTTTCTAGTGGACAGTGAATTTGAATCTGTAGCTACACAGCTTCTGAAGAGGACGCAGGCTATGCTGAACAAATACAGATGTTTGCTTATAGAAGATGCCATGGTAAGGTGTAGAATCCAGGTACACTTTGCTTATGGGATGGGAATCAGTTTGTTAAAAAAATACCTGCAGGGCAGACACATGGACTTCTCTGCGTCTGCTTTGCTCTTACACTGAACAGACTCTGATAGTCGGGAGGTGATTTCTGTGTATTTCTGTGGCTGATGGAACCTGACATAGTGTTGATGTTGTCCATTCAGAGGCCTCCAGCCATATTGTGATTGGAGCCAAGTCATTACAGTTTAGGAAATCATTGTCCTTAAAAGCTAGGTGAAACTTCCATCAGAAGTGCTGGTTTAAGTGCTTTCACAGTCCCAGGTATGACGTAAAATAAAACCGACCAAGTTACTTTAAGAATGTATTTTACAAGGATCAGGAAATGTGACTTCAGACATGCTAGTTTTCAAGTCTGGAAAAGTTTTAAGTTTGAGTATAATAGACATAGATATTTAGAGACAGGAATACATAATATAACTGTTAGAATTAATATGATTTTTAAACTAGCAGTTGCATTGTAAAAGATCTTAGCTGTTAAATATTCGCAAATGTTTGCAGGGGTAAAGAGAGGATGAAGGTTGAGAATTGTTCTTTTAGCATCTGCTATGTCGTATGGCAAATCCCATTTAGTAATTTTGAAAGGTTTATTTCACATAGCGTTCAGGTTTGAAACTAGTTGCCTAGTGTTTGAAACTAGTTTGAAACTAGTGTTATGGCCTAGTGCAGTGAACCTTTTCTGTAATGGATGGATCCAACTGGCTTGGAGGCATTGTCAGCAAAATGCAACTCTGCACCAGCTAGTTACAAGGATGGGAGAGAAGTGCAGGGAAGATGATACGGTGGTCCCAGTTCAAGATTTTTGCTGGTTGATCCCCTAAAAGAGAAGGATAGTGTATGAAGTAAAAAAAAATGCGGTATACAGTAGTAATCATACTCAGTCCTGAAAAAGTGTGATTCATACACTGGAATAGCAATTCCCTGTTTTAAAGTCTTTCCCAAATAAAATCTGCAGTATGATGTGAGTAATATTTTGTGATTGAGTTTCAGCAGTGGTTGGGTCAGAGACAAGGCTGTTGAATTGTGAGTGTTCTTGGCAAGTACGTAATAAAAGAAGTTTCTTTTTCTCTGAAAGTTAACTAAGCGGTCAATGTTTTGATTTGGTACCAACATATGAGTCACTACAGAGATTGGTTGTTTGTTCCTTTTCCTCCAGCGGATAAATCCCTCTGCAGAAATGGTTATGATTGATAGGATGTTTAACCAGGAGGAAAGAGCATCTCTGACCCGGGATAAGCGTCTTGCACTTGTGGATCCTGGTAAGTAATGCTTAACTTCTAAATTAAGTGTGGAGTGTTTTAAAAATAGTTGTGGCCACAATGAGGCACTGATTGCTGTGGATTCCAGTTATTGAAATATGAATAAGTGTTTGCAGGATAACTTTTTATAACTCCAGGATGCAACAATCCAGAGACATTGTAGAGTTGAAGCAGTTATTTGTGGGGAAAGAAATATTTTACCTGTTTGGCAGAGGAATGTTTGAGTTTCTTTTGACAACAGTCATGACTCTTGCAGTGCGTTCGTTCTAGCAGGGAAGAATCTCTGGGTTTGCTTGTAACCAGAAAGAGCAGCACTGTTTGAAGCATGAATACTCTTGTTCATCTTAACAAAGTGTTGCTCTTGGAGTGTCACGGCCATTTGAATGGTGGCATTTTTAACTGGGATGTTGTTAAACACAGCACCTGGAAATATGTTATTTGTGTAAGATTACAGCTTTGTTTAAAGGTTCTGCATGATCTGCAGGTTTTAACAGATATTCATGGGTTTTGTTGTAGAAAGTATTAATCTTCAGAGACCATATTTGCATATTTAGAAGGCTGGGAAGTGCCCTTGATCTGGTTTTACAGTGCACGTACGTGAGCAGTGTGCTGATTAATTTAGTGCTAATCTCCTGCACTGTACACAGCAGAACACTTAAGCGTATGAACATCTATTAAAGATCCAGATCTCTAAACTGTGGTTGTTATTTGAATTTCAGTACTCAGAAACTGTGTTGGAGTGTCAGTTACTTGGATGTGTGGGTAATTTTAGTAAAATGTTGCTACTTAATTTTCAGATGGTTATCAGGCCGATTTTTGTTGTTCTGCCAAACAATTTGAGAAAATAGCTGAAGAAGCACAGTTCAGCAAAAGTGACCATCAGTCTAGCAAAACATTACCTTCTCGAAGTCAGACTACCAAAACCCAAACCAGAGATCGACCAAAATCCAGCTCAGCAGAGTCCACAAATCACAGTAAACTTCCTCTAGTGCCTAACAACATTCTGACACCACAAGAAGGAAAAACTTCTGCTAAGAAATCAGAGAGCCTCACTAAAGCTTTAAAGTTTGAAAAAGCTAATTGTTCTTCTGAGAGCCAATACATGGCCCTTTCTGAAGAAAGGATGAGTGGGAAAGATCTTGCCAAGTCCACTGAGAATTCTTCAAGTTCTGAAGACTCGTCAAAAATTGTGTCAAGAGGCAGTCATGGAACACACAATAAAATACCAAGGAACACAGTTCAGTCTTTCTCAAAGGTAACGTGTAATAATTCACTTCAAGACAAAACTCTGAGGAGCTCTCCAAAGAATGAGGTTTTGCATCCTGATAACAGGAAAGGCTCTGGTGAACCCCAGCAAGACTTACTGCTCAGTAAGAGTTTAGAAACTACATTTAAAAACATCTTGGAACTTAAAAAAGCTGGGAGGCAGCCACAAAATGAGGCGGCAAGTAGTGGCTCGGTTGAATTAGAGTTCCCTAATTTTTCACCTATTGCTTCACAAGAGAACTGCCTGGAAAAATTTATTCCGGACCACAGTGAAAGTGTTGTAGAAACTGACTCTATTTTAGAAGCAGCTGTAAATAGTATCTTAGAGTGTTAATAGTTACAGTACCATGGACAAGTTATGTTTCTCTTAGCAGAAGCAAATGTGAATGACACCACAAGTACAGCCTGACATGCATTTAAGGTTAACCTTTCTAAACTAGATTCTGTTCTGTGTTTGAGAGCAATACTCATTGTGGTTACAGTGAGATATCCGAGTAAAGTTAATCCTTGTTAGAATGCAGTCTGTTAGGGCCTTACTGTTTCAAGTATTATTATGATAGTGCTTTTGATAATTGAGCAGTACTGCAACGTAACAGGGTTGCAGGTTGTTAGGCCCTATATAATATGGTAATATACTGACAATCACAGTCATTTGAAAGGATATATTTATTAAGAAAATGTTTTTAAAGAGCGATGGAAGCAACAATTCCCCTACCCTTCTCTTCCACAAATCATCAAATCTTTAGTTTTTCTGGAAAACCCACTGTACCTCTATTCAGAAGCGATTATTTGCTTTGTTAATGAATTTGTATTCTAGGATTCTGAAGTTGGAAGGAAATCATCAGTGTGTTTACAAGGCTTCATAATTTAAACTTTAAGTGCTTTTCTATTGCTTTCTGAGCAGAAACTAGTACTTGATATATTTGTAGTGGGTAACTTTAGTCTGTGGGATGATATTATATGATCTTAGTCACAGTGGCATGATATGAAGTAATAAATGCTTGACTAAGGAGGGTAGAATGGAAGCCAGTAAATAGCAAAGTGTACAGGATGAGGCCATGATAGAGCCATGAATTTATATATATAATACAAATATATGTTATCTCTTGAGGAAACGATTTTGCATTTTATAATTGGATGTAGTCAGCCTTGAGTCTTTCTGAAGTGGTATGTTTTTCTTTTTTTTTTATTTGTTGTTTGTTTTTTTTTAGACCAAGTGTCAAAAGCACTTTTATTTGAAAACTGTATTTGTAGCTTATATTTTAAGAGGATGTTAGCCTTACTCTGATTAAATTTAAAGGCCAGTGTTTATTTTTGATTTTTTTTGCTTTTTTGTTGTCAGAGAATGTTAAATCATCCACCGTAGCAGTCATAATTATCAAGATATGTACAGACCAAAGTTGATCAGCAATCCCATTGTTTAAACATATCAAAAAAGTGTAATTATTAATTCATATTGTAAAGCCAAGTGAAACCATTGCATGGTTTGTATTTGGCTTGCTGTCATGTTGTTAAGATAGAATCTTATTATTTTATTTATTTATTTTAATCTATGACTTTTTTTTTTTTTTTTTTGCTGCCCATGCTGCTTTGTTCTAGTTTACTTTGGTCATGAGTGCTTTTGTGCACATAAGCGCGCTGACGTTGGTCATGTGTGTGTAGTACATATGTCTGCTCAGGAGGATACAGCTTTTGTGGTTTCTAAGGTATGCTCATATTCTCCCCCAGAACTTCTCCACCATTTCTCAGAAACATTACCAGGCATTTTCCAGACTTGCTGATTATGATTTTCATGGTGTAAGAGGCTCATTGTGACAAGCTGTGGTTGTCAGTCAGATTTCCAGGAGAGAAACCCGAAGGTTTTGCTACTGTGTAATTCAGTGCATCTGAATGGCACAGTAGGAAGCAGAATTAGATCCTTGGGATAGTAGAACGTTACAGCGCAACTCAGTATTGAGCTACAGTCCACTGTCTGACCACTAAAGGAAACCAAATCTAGAAAGCAATGAGGGAAAGGTGAACTTCCTTAAAACTCATTTCCCCTTCAACATGAATGGAAGTACTGGTTTTGTGTGTTACTAATTGCCATTTTAAAAAAATTGTGCCAATTTTAAAGTCCATCTTTGTACAAACCCAACATTCCCAAGTGTTGTATGAAATATTAATAAGTATTGCCAGTTTTAAATTTTTAGTTGGGTGTCCACAGAATAGGCTCTCAGGCAGTTAGTTGTTTTCCTATTGGCAAAACTGACAAGGTAGTCTTCACCTATTGCCTTTTTGATTTAATAATATTCTTATGGCTGTGTATCCCGATGCATATATTATTTTATCGTTTTGAAAATTTAACCATTCTGAACTATTTAAGAAGGAGAGCAGTTAAGTTACACAGCTGTATGTTAACTAGTTAAATTTTTCTTTTATTGAGGAAAAAAAGTGAAGTTGCACATTCATCAGTCCCCCTGCTTATTGTACCACCTCACAATGGGTATGGGGTTTCCAGGCTCTCTGCAGCAAACACGAAACTGAAGTATCAGGTTATGTGTCTTCTCTTGGGTCTCGTTGGGAAGGGGGGACAACGGCATCTAAAAAATGACAAATTGCAAAAAGTAATCGTGGTTGATTTGGTCAGACACGTTTCTCTGAACTGCTGATGAGAGGAACCCCTTGAACAATCCTAGTAAGATTGATGTGAGATTGTTAATGTTCTGTTGTTCACTCCTTTGAATTCAATTCTAAAGGAATTCTGGTACGTGGTGAAGCAGCAAATGAAAGAACTGTATTTTTGTGGTGCTTAAAAAAAGTTTATTAATCATATGGGCTCAAGTCCAGCAAAGTATTGTGAATGTGCATGACTTTAAACATGTTTTCATTATTTTGCTGGATCAGCATTGTGATTTCAATGTTATTTAATACTGCCTAATATTAAAACAAATTTTAAACTGGCAATTAAGAAAACTATGTTAATTTTGAAGATTTTGGTATAATTTATCTGTTAGAGTAGGGAGGCCTTACAGACTGACTTCACTTAAAGAGGATGTGTCACTTATTGTCAGCGTGGTATGGACTTTATTTGCTTAAATACCTTCATTTGTAAAGTATGTCTCACTTGAAATTGCTTTGTATACATTTTGTAAAAATATTTATAAAATGTTTTGTAAAAAAAAAAAGTATAACAAATTGCAGTTTATTTTGTTATGTTGGATAAATACTGTTAAAAGACACAAGTCAGTAAATATATTGTTAATCCATGGATAGGAAATGTTTAGTTGGAGATTACAAATTGAAACAACCATTGCAATACAGCCAAAGATTTGGGAAAAAATGTGTATCTGTGATTGTCTTGATTTAACCAAGTTGAATATTTACATTTTCAAAAGTTCATTGGTCTCAGTTTTAAGTACTATGACTACAAAATCTTCTTGCTCCTCTGCTTTTCATGATGCAGCTCTGTTGTAATGTACTTAGTAGGCCAACTTTCTATACTCCTTATGCATCTTTCTGAACATACTTATTAGGATTCTGTTCCTGTGGCATTATAACTACATTCAATGACCTTAATCTCCAGATTACAAGAGAGCCAATAGTCCTGCCTTGTTGATATTAGAAGTCTTGCCACAGCGAGGTTCTTGAGACATGCTCTCTTTCTCTGGTGTACTTTCCCAAGGTAGAGGAATCATCTTCCTGATGCCTCAGGGGGATGGAAGATGAGAGGGCTTTTATCATTCAAGCAGCCACTGCATCCACGCTGCAGGTTTGACGAGGGCTGGCTGCATTTGGTTATAGATCCGGTGTTTGGGTATTTTGTGAGAAGATGCTGCAATTGCAGGTGGTACAATGGATCTTCCTACTTTTATTAGAGGGGTGATGAACCTTTTCTTACTGTGATTGAATTTTTCAGAGAGTATGCTGAGACTCTGATCTGTTAAAGCTCTTATGCCTGGAATTTCCTCACTTTATTTTTGGAGGATATGGAAGTGAAGCATTGGTGAAGGGCACTGCCTCTCATCTTGGAGTAGGGCCTGCAGTGTTGAAAGGTAGAAATCTTCACGGTTAGTATTTGTTATTTTGTCAATGAGACAAAATAAACATGCTTTTTGAATGCTTCCCACATGGATTCAGACAGTAACAAAATGAATAAAATCAGTTATATATTATTTTAATCTCTTTTTGAGCTAGGATAGCTAAGCATTTTGGGTGTTGGTTGTTTGTTTGTTTGTTTTTTTTTTTTTTTTTGTTCATATCCTTGTAGAATCACCAGGCAAACCTTTTGCATTGCTAAACATTTCACGTGAAGTCTATGTGCAGGTATCTTCACCTGAGAATATCTTTATGTTTTAGGAACATGGCATATTTTTTTATTGCTGTTTAATAGCATTTTTATACTGGGGCTTGCTATGTTTATTCCAACTTATGGGGCAGAATTTCTGATGATTTGGGCACGTGTTTTAATGCATAACTGATTTTAAAAAGTCAAAATGCCATTCATTTTGAGGATCTGATTGAAGAAAAAAAAAAAGAATTAGGTTGGCACAAGGAAAGGTAAGTGGTAAGTAAATAATTTTAAATCTTAGAGGAATTACTGTGTCTTCAGGAAGTTTTTTTTTTTTTTTTTTTAATAAGCCTTTACATTTTTCCTTTAAAATCATACTCACGTTTCCTTGGAGCTTTCACAACAATGTGTTTGTCAGACAGCTTCAAGAGATGAGAGAAACTGTCTTTGTCACTGGGGGCAGCTCTCGCTTTGGTTAAAGAAAGTCACTACAGCAAGGTCTGGTGAAGATCTGCTCATAAGCAGCTCTGGTGCACAGAGGCAATGCATGTACAGATTTCAGATGTGTAGTGGTGGGTGTACTGAGTTGTTTGTGAGTTATGGATTGGCATTTGTGAGTGCTGCTAATCTTGCAACTCGTCATTGTATTGGACACGGGAAAAAAGCTACAGTGGGTGAACATCACGTAAGCTTGAGGGAGCTTCCTCCACTAGAGAAGAAAACCCACAAAGGACAGTGTCCAGTTGAACCAATATTTTTGGTGTAAAAGCAAAAACCTTTGAAGTTGCCTGCTGTGTGCTGGGGATAAACCCCATTTTATTTTTTTCTAGAGTTTATATCTTACCTTGTGGGAAGAAGTATTCTATAAATGAAGGAACTAGCTGCATCAGAATTTAAGACTCTTCTGTATTTTATTTATTTTTATACACACACATATACATATATATATGCAGAGTGAGGATTGATCTCCCAGGCAGCTAGTGACAGAACAAAGACAGACTCAATCTGTGCCAAGGAGGTTCAGGCTGGATATAACAGGAATTTCTTCACTGAAAGTGTTGTTCGTCACTGGAATGGACTGCCCAGGAGTGGAGTCACCATCACTGGAAACCTGATACAGCTCATCTCACAGTGTGGCATTGCTGGGTGTATCTGGGGCTGACAAGTGGCCAACAGCTTAAAAATGCATGGAGTTATTGCATTATTGAGGTTGAACAATTCCATGTTACTTTCATGGCAAAATTAATCGGGGATTTTGGAGGCATCTGTTAGCGAGGGCAAATAAGAGTGTCTGCTGTGTCTGTGAAGGCTTGATACTGAGTGCTCAGCAACAGGGACTATGGAAACCTTTATGTCCAGAGAAGGAAACTCACATGAGGCTGAAAGAGATGAAGATCCGGGGTTTGGAAGAGGTGAACAGGAAGGTGAGTAGGTGTGTGGGAAGGAATTTTTGGGGATCTGAGATTCAAATGACTTAAACTCGATTTTGAAAACATGGGTTGTATTGTAGACAAAGGAAGTTGTACAGTGCCGTGTCTGTTTATGTATTAGATAACATAGTTAACACAATATTAAGCATGCTGCTTTTTTTCCTGCTTTTTTTTCCTTTGCACCTGGGTGAAGAGTGGATTTAGTGATTTTACTCAGATGAGGATTTGTATGTCTTAACAGTTGCAAGGATGTGCTCGCAACACAATATGAAATCTGTTTGTGAAAGGACATATGTAATATGCAAGGTTTGATGTTAATTTGAGTAAGAACATTGCTAAAAGCTGTGAGTCAGTTCCGAAGTATTGTGGAATGGGGGAGGTATTTTCATTTACTAAATGAGTGTCATTACTAATGTAAGCCTTTACTAAGAGGTAAGTTTGCAGGAAGTTGAGGACTGCTTTTTTTTAAAGCGAAATAATAACACATATGATTTTGTTTAATCTAAAAGGGAGATACTACCCCACTCTGATTTTGTTTTGTTTTATCCTTTGGCAATCAAATTCTAATTTCCTAACTAAGTTGTAAAGCGTTCTTGGATGCATCTAAGTCTTAACCTGTTTCTTCAGCAGTGTTCTGTAACAAGCTGCATGGTTTGTTTCAGAGCCATTTTTATGAAGAAGGATCCTACAAAATATTGTCATATTTAACCTGTGCTCCCATTTTCCATAACATTTCCATAACTGTTGGAGGAATTAATGTTTATATCTTCAATTTGTAAATTCTCTAACTAATAGAGCCCCTCTGCTATTTTGCTATTTGCATGCAGATGTATTTAGCATCTACCCCAATCAGAGTGAAGGCATTTTCTTTCTTACCTGGCTGGTTTGGTAGGAATAAGTACCAGGGCGAGATTATTGATGGCAGGGAAAACTGGATTCATTCACTTTCCCCCCCCCCCCCCCCCACCTATCTGCCATGCTGTTTCAGACTTGAAGGCGTTAGTAGTGGTTTTATGACTCTGATACCAGGGTCCAGGCATTGAAAGAATTTGAGACTGAAGATTGGAGTAAACCATGCCACAAATGGTGTGACCAGGAGCCTTAGAACCTTTTACTCAAATACAGACCTGTTAATTTGTACTGCAATCCAAAAGCACGTTCTATCTTGAAATCCAGTTTTGATGTGTCTATGGAGAGGAAGAGGAGAAGGAGCAGATAGAAGTTGTTAAAGGTTCATTGTTTTTTAGAACAGAAAAAGGAGGATTTTCATTTCTTCCATCCCCTCATTTACTTAACATGGTTGCAGGAGCTTTGACATTGGTGAGTTGACAATGTTCTGTAAAAGGTTTAAAAATGCGAAGCAGAGTGGAAAGCAGACTATGCAGCTCTATTTGTCCATTCCAGAGGTAGCTCAGTAACATCAATGTTCTGTGCAAATAAACAGTAGGTTTCAATTATCTGCTGCTAATTATCACCCAAATTTGATTTGCACGCTCTTCAAAGGAACTCATATCTTTCCATTTAGTTATTTGTTTCAGTGCAATGAGTGAGTTTAATTCAAACCAAACGTGGGTCAATTTTCTACCTGAAAAAATGCAAGGAATGTATTTATCCACAGTCATATCAGTTTAATTTTAGTTTAATGTATGTGGTGATTCATGGCCTCAGTGGGGAGGTGAATTTGTGTCAATCTGGGAATTGGCTTTGCCTGTTTGGCAAGTTTGTAAAGGGCTTGGTCAGTCTTAAATAATTGTGCCAAATGAGGTGGTTCTGGTGGGCTCTGGGTAATGAGAGGAAGTTTTAATGTACAGATGTAACCAAATCTCATTGTGAAGACTTTTCCCCATAGATATTATTTCCCTTACACAGCATCGGGCCAGTTGGTGTTTCACACTGACTTTTTTTGTACTGCAGTGTTTATCCTTTTAATCTCTATAGGCAGAACCTGTTTATTTCTCTGTCTGTAGTGGTGCAGCCAGCAGTCTCTGAGGGCATTGAAACAATGGTCTCATGCCTTTCCTTCACCAAGAGCACCTACTAAAAACTATAGGCCTCGGGAAGAAACAAGGCAATTTAAGATATGTCAGATGGAGTGATTGACTAAGACATTAAGCAGTGCCCTGCAAATCCAATGTCATGTGGAGCTTGTCCTGGGAAACATGCTCTAGGTGACCCTGCTTGAGCAGGGGCCTTAGACAAGGTGACCTCTGGTCATCCCATCCATCCTTGACAACTCTGTGCTAGTAATATTCAGTTAACATGGTGGGGAAAGGTTGTTTAAGTGTGCAGTACTGGCTGCAGTTTTCAGTTGAACTTTAATAGATCACACGGGTCATGGTGTGTATTGAAAAATACATTAATTTCTGCTTTTTATGACCTAGAAAGAGAACATACTGTGAGAAAGGTGTTAAAAGATTGTTACCAGTCAAATGGTATTTTACAGAAAATAACTATCAGTAAATTAGGCATCATATTTAGCAGGGTTGTCTCGTGAATGAATATTCACCAAATGCCAGCAGCTACCAATGCTCTGCTGGGGTGTCTGCCACATGCTGTAGCTCTGACTCCAGGCAGTCATTCATAAAATGTTCACTGGGTGCAGTGAATGCTCGTCTTTTAATGCATTGTCTTTTTTCACCATTAAAAATATTCTATGTCCATCCTCATCCCCAGTCTCTTTTACTGGGTCTGTTACCCGCTGCTGCAGTAGCTGCCAGCTCCCCCCTCCAGCCTCGATCTCTTCCTTGAGCGCGTGGTGAAAGCAGTGCTGGCAGCTGCTCTCTGGGCACAGATGGCAAACTTAGGCAGTCCTTGTTCAGACACTTGAGCCTCTGCTTTTTCTGTGCCTTGAAATCAGTCTTTGTGATAAAAACCATTATTACTTATTTAGTACCTTTGTGGTGTGATGGATGCAGCCAGGGGGCAATCTGCCATGCAGCTGGCTAGGCACGGAGCAGGCACAGCAGGGAAAAGGGTAAATCCAACTGGGAACTGCTGCCTTTAAAGGTGCACGTGAAAGCGTTGCTGGCCCTGGTAATTGGTAACAGCCATTTACAGGCCAGGGAGTTTGGGTACATGTTCCTGCTAAAAATTGTGTTCGGGGTTGTGCGCTCGTGTTTCCTCTCCTGCACGTAGGAATGTGCAGACCCTCCAGGACAGTGCAGCGCTGGCTGGGTGCGGATGTCAGAGCCTGCCCTGGCTGTGGGGTGCCTGACTGCACCGAGCCGGAGACACGGCTCTGGCCTCCTCTGCCCTCAGCCGGGTCACTGGGTTTAGGCTGAAATCGCTTGGACCTCTGGATAAGAAGCTTTTAGGAGCGTGGGATTGGTTTCGTTTGTTGGTTTTTTTCAACTTGCTGTTTTTCCCAGAAGGAAGAAGGAATGGAGGAGTGGTAAACACTAGAATCTGGATAAAAGCTGAAAAATGATTTACAGAGCATTTTTATCCTACATTTTGACTACCTTTCAGAAAGAATAGTATGTGTAGATTCTGTAGGCAGACAGACACAATAGCACTGCAAAGTGTGAATTTCTTCCAGCTGTCTTAATGGAGTGTTGATTTTAAAACCTGATTTCACTGCTACTTGCTGTGCAATTAGCAGACAGTGAATACATTTGGTTAGTTCGGCTGTGCAATACCGTACTTTGCTTTGGGGTGGGTGTTATGTCCACTTCAATCAAAACATCTTTGTAAGGTAAGTGAGTGAAGAGCAAACAAAATTTAAGGCAATGAAAGCAAGAATATGTCAGGGAAATGTAATATTGTAAATCTATCAAAATTTATTTGAATGAAGTGTTAATTACTCTTACACAAAAAAAAAGCTCACCCCCAAATCCCCATTAATTCCCCCCTAGCCCCCCTGCCCCCAATCCAAACAAACAAAATAACAGCAAGAAGAGTTGCAATACAGGAAATTTTAAACCCATGAAAGAATTTTTTTAAAAGGTATCAAGTAAAGTAGAACCTGACAAAGAGGCTGATCAGGGGAAGATGAATCTGATACTGTCACGTAGAGTTGAAATAAAGGAGAACAGCACAGCTGATGAAACAAAGATAAACCCCAATGATGTAAACCCACTATTATTAAGAATATAACAGTTCCAGAGTAGTAGTTAGAGTTATTGTCTTGTGTAGTAACGATAATATTTACTGGTACAAACTTTTGGGCACAGTGAGATGAAGAAACACCCACACTGTCTGAGGAAATTCTCCCCGCTTTCTAACTATGAAGCAATTAATAAATGTTACAACTTCCCAAGCAGCTTAAGATCTGACCATTCCTTCTCAGTAGTGATCTCTAAGTTGCTTCTCTGAATCTCTTGTTTATTTAATGATGTTCTTCACTAAAAAGAAAAAAGGACGTTTTTAACCACTTACGATAGATCGGATGGAACAGGAAACTATTTCCAAGAATTCTGGAGCAGTCTGGGCTGGGGAAAGGATTTTTTTTTAAAAAATTGTTTAAATATTGTGTATTTTATCAGATTTCTGGTGGCTGTGGTTTGCAGATCATTCTCACAATTCTCCACGAGGTGGAGGAAGCAGCCTGTCTTGGGGCTGCGGGCGGCTGTGCGGGGCTCCCGCTGCCCTCCTTTCCCACTGTCAGCCCCACGCTCCTCCTCTCCTTGGAGGGAGGGTGAAGGAAGGGCTCTGAAGCGTTTCTTGCCGGTTCGCTCCTTTTAAGAACGGTAATGGGGATTTCAGTATTGTGACTCATCAGAATGACAGCGTATGCTGAGTTGGAAGGAACCCACAGGGATCTTTGAAATCCAACTCGTGGCCCTGCACAGGGCATCCCCAGGAATCACTCCGTGTGCCTGACAGGGCTGTCCGAGCATCGGGCTGCTGTTCTTTATGGATAAAGTACAAGTAGGAAGAAGAACAGCTGGTGTCTGTAATTAAAAAAGTGGTAACTTATACTAGATTTCTGCTAAGGGCTCTGACTTGTGAACAGTGTTTCAGGTTTTCTGTTGTCTGTGGTGAGATTTGGAAGGACTTACCTTGCGCAATTATACCCAAACTTGTCTTTGCAGCTCCTGAAATCAAACTCCATTTAATCTGTAATCTCCTTTCCTTGTCCAAAACCCTCCCCTAATTGATTATTATTTTGGCATGTGATGAAACCTGTCAGCCCCAAATACAAAATATTAAAGTTTGATTCAGTGCATTTCTGTTGGGGAAAAAAAAATAAAAAATCTCTGTTAATACTCCTATGTGAGTGACACAACACTGCTTCTGTTTTACCTGTTCATCTTAGGGCAGATCACTTGACTTACTTTTCCAGGCATAAAAAGTGTGTTTGCAGCCTTGCTAAGGTTGTTTCATCACTTCATTCTAACTCAATTGTGTCCAGATAAAAAGTCACTCGAGTTTATCAAGGTGATTTGCAGTTAGTGAACACAGGAGCAGAACTGCAGACTATGATAGAGAATTGCTTGAAAAGAAGGCTGGAAAGGGGTGTTGAGGAGCCATTTCATCCTCTATACCTGATCCCCTGTGCCTGTTCTGTTCTTGGCAGAGGCCTGTGGAAGGTGGCTGTTGTGAGCTTGCACAAAAGGTGGTTTTGCTCCCTTTTAGCCCAAACGTTTTCTAGGAGCTGCTTGCCTCTGTGTTCCCACAAGCATTGTGTTGCCGTGAATGAAGCATCTGAGAGCTGCAGTGTGAGGTTAGAAAGAACTGGGATGTGAGGAAAGTGTGGGCTTCGTAAATAGTGTTGTATCAGGGAAAATATCCATGAAGATGATAGTAAATTTAGGAAGGAGTGTATTCTATTATGTCCCAAAGCTTTTATTTTCTGAAGAGAAGGGCAAGTTGTTAGTTGGTGTACTTGATACTTTTTTTTCCTCCCCTTTACTAGTATTATTTGTGTCACTTCCTTAAAGGAAATATTTTTTTTCCCCCAAAATACATGAGGACTTCTTCCAGCATAGCCTTGCCAATTAGAGCCAAAATTTATTCTTGTTCTGACTGATGCACCTATGATAATAACTCATCTAGCTCACAGGCCGGTTTGAAATTTCTAACAAATTTAGATATATTATCTGTACTTCAGGTGAGGTTTGGTCTCTCCTCCTTTATATATGTTACCTTGTGACAAGTTGAATAATCTTAACATATACTTCTGAGAAAGGTTTACAGGATCAAGCTTTGCCAGCTTCTGTGACAGCTAAAAGAATATGTTTTTTTTACTGAAGACTCATTTTAGTGGCAATCTGTTAGTGTTGTAAAGCAGCCAGATGACCAGGCCCCAATTCCTCTTGAGAGGCTTAAAATTCAGGTGACCATACTTACGATTTATAGAATCTTAGCTTTAATAGAAATAATCCTGCTTTGGTAATATGGAAATTTCATGGCAATACGCTTTCTCTGAGTGGAGGGGTAAGTGTATGGGAGCACCCTCTAAATTACATGAAGAAAACCCACATTTATTCTGAAGTACGTAATCGTGGCCAGAGATAGTTCATATCTGGAGCTGTGCTAAATTATGTGAGTTATCTGTCCCCAAAGAGGCAAAACTTATCTCCTGAGTCTTGAAAGCATGTTGGCTTTGCTATTTTATTTTTGATACAGGACTCAAGTTGGGCACTACTTATATGGGAAGCAGGGTGGGAGAGCAATCTCTTTACAGCTTCGTTCTTAAGGTGAAGAGTTTTCTCTCGGAGTGATGAGGAGAGGGTCTGCCTTAATTCCCTAGCAACAGCAGATTCAGAGCAAAATGAAGTGAGGAGCTGCAGAGAAAGCTCTGTGGCTTCCTTACAGGGTTGGGCTGGAGCAAGGACCAGACCAAGAGGCTCTCTCTGGCGGGGGATGGCCCCTTGCTGATCCATGCTCAGGGCTGGAAACACCAGTAGAGCCTCTCAATAGATGCCCTTGGTGCTTCTTGAAATGGCCCAGCAGCCTCCAGCATGCCCAGCCTGGGATGCTGCTCTTGTTCCCTTGCTGGTGGATCTGCAGAGGAGAGGGGTTCCCTTTTCTGCCCACTCACAGCCGTCGCTCCACCCCTGTTGTCATGGAAAATTGCTATAAAATGAGGCAATAACAATTTATAGGAATCAAATTTTGCTGTTACAGGTCTTAACTCCAGCAGATACAAGTGAGTGTGGAGTGAACAGTCTCTTCCTTTTTGAATGCTTTAGTAGCTCAAACTGGGACCAGTCTCCTGGCACAGGGAGGCCTGTCTTGAAGATTGCAATTGTTTTTCCTGTGGGAATCATTAATCTGATTGCTATTTCCTTTTATCACAAAAATTCTATAATTTCTAATATTTTTAAAAATCTTTATCATCCTCCGTCTATTTGGTGGTAGCTCAGGCTGACTGGAAAAAAAACCCAATCTATAAAACATGTGGTGAAGTGAAAAATACACCAAAATTTCACTTCAATGCTCTGGCCAAATCTATCTTATGGGAGTTGCTACTCTAGCCTGCTCTGTGCTGGAGAGACATTTTTCTCATCTTCACTTGTGCTGCAGAACTGTGCTTCCTCTTATGTTGAGGCCAAGCACATCCTGAGAAAAAACTGCTTGGTTTGCCAAACATGCAGCTGATGACACGTGTATTTATGCTCCCTGGCAAACTGAGTTAAACAAACAGGGACTAAGTTGGGCGGGCGTTATAGGAGGTAATACTTCACTATAACTCGACTATGAGCTGCTTCTTCTTCTTCCCAATTATGGCATCCCTGCGCATCGCTTTCCCGAGAGAGGAGTATTCTGGGGAAAAACAAATTACAGCATATGAAGCCTTGGAAGCACAGTAACTGTACAGGAAGGGACAGTAGCTGGAGTGAAGGGTCTGAGCACATGTAAATTTGTCTCATTTTGTTCAAAGCATGGTTGTTTCTACCTCAGATATTAAACTGTTAAATTGTCTCCTGAAAACTCAGCCGCTCGGTTCACGGTGTGCCTGAATTCAAGCCGTGTTTCAGTAACATCAGGTTCTGTGCAAATAAACAGTAGGTTTCAATTGTCTGCTGCTAATTATCACCTAAATTTGATTTGCACGCTCTTCAAAGGAACTCATATCTTTCCATTTAGTTATTTGTTTCAGCGTGATGAATCTTTAATTCAAACCAAACGTGGGTCAACTTCCAACTGGAAAAAAAAAAAAAGCGAGGAATGTGTTTATCCGTGGTCATATCAGTGTCTCTCTTTAGTTTAATATATGTGGTGATTCATGGCCTCGGTGGGGAGGTGAATTTGTGTCAATCCGTGAATTGGCTTTGCCTGTTTGGCAAGTTTGTAAAGTCAGTTGTAGAAGGTCTTAAATAATTGTTCCTAATGGGATGGTTCTGGTGGGCTTTACAATAAGGAGTGCAACCCCTGAAGTTACACAGGCACAGAAAAAACTTGTTAGACTTCAATTCCCATCCTACCTATAAAAAGCTGTCTGTGTGAGGATGAAATGGAGAGATGGGATAATGGGATCTAGACTCTTCTCTACTGCTTTGAATCTCGACTTAAAAATGTGTGTGTCGTATTTTACACAGGCTCCTTGGTTGTCACCGTGACCCTCCGGCTTGTGCACCACCAGAAAATTTCAGTCACATAACTGAAGGACTTCTGAGCATTTTTCTTTTCAAAATAAACAGATAGCACCAAATGCAAGCAAGAGGGCTACAGCAACAAGAAAAATTCATTGTAATAAATACCACATGTGATCACGATTTACGAAGCAGACAATAAAGAGTAATTTAAAAAGAGAAATCCCCCTATTCTCTTTCATGTGGCTAAAGGCAGCATAATTTCTGTCTGTCTTTACTGGAGATTTATTCAAAGATTTAACACCCCCTTCTGTTTTTCTTCTCCTGGAAGCTCAGAGGAGGACACTTTATTAACTTGCTATTCTTTAGATTCACATCTGACCTCTGATTTCTTTTAACATGGAAATAGTTGGTAGGAGTTTCAAATTTTTTAATTTAAAGAATACTTTCAAGATATTTCAGTAGTATGATGTTGCATTTCCTGCAGTTTTTTAGATTTTTTCCAGTGACTAATGTAAATGCCTGTACTTTTGATAAGTCTGTGAATACTGAAAACACCTTCTCAAATTCTGTATGTTGTCTTTTGATGTTTTCAAGATAGGTTATCTAACACCTCTGCAAAAGAAGAACCTGTTTTGATTTGTTGCTCAAACAGCCTGAAGTGTTTGCCTAATGTAAAAATGTTTGCTATTGGCAGTGGAGGAAAGATTTCAACTTTATAGCAAGTATTTCTTCCCCCTCCCTGTTCTAGGTGTTCTGAAGTGGAGCTGTAATTACAAAATGAGCATCCATGTACATTTTCACTGTGACTGTATCTGTAAGGTGCATCTCAACAGGATTTGATACAGGGAATTCTTCTTTGTCTAATGGAAGCTTTTCTGGTTGTATCAGTGTTTCTGGATTCCAGTGCTGCGTGACTGGTTAATCTCTGTAGTATTTTTATGGTTTATTTTCAGTCCTGCCAAATCCAATCCAAATAGTTGTATGTTTTCTTCCTATTATGGAGGTGGAGTGTGTTCTGGTAGAACTGGTATAGCATGCAAGACACACAGGAATTTATAGGTTAGAAGATTTATATTTAGGTTGTCTCAACATTTGTTGACAAAGATGGGGGATCTTATTTAAAAAAAACCCACAGAAAAACTAAACTCTGGAACAAGTTCTTTCCTGTCACAATGGAAGTGAGATAAATCTTATGGTAAGGACATTCAGATTCATAGATATATTGAATGTAAATTCTGTGTGTGTTTCGTAAGGTTTGGTTGTGATGCTTGTAGGCACCTCTTGTTTCCTAATATCTGTGCCTACAAACAAGGTATCCTAATATCTCTTCTGCCTCGGTGATGAACAGCAACTTTGCTTTTCTAAATTCATAAGGTTTTCAGGTGATGTACTAAAATTATTTGTCTCAGAGTGAAGCCCTAAAGAAATGGTTACCTCTGTGCAGAGATTTTGAGAGTGGATGGTGGTGGGCTTTTTAAAGTTCTTCAGTACTTTAACTGTAGTTTTTATAGAGCTGGAGCTCACTTTAGTAGAATCTGAGCATTTGCCTTTTTAAGGATGAGCTGTCTGCAGATTTTCTGCCTGGAATAATATTTATACCACATGAAGCTTGATACCTTTGCAAAAATATCTTTGAATGATGCTGTTTTGTGACAGTTTCTCTTTTCCCATTCTCAGTCCTCCACAGCCTCTGAGTTGAGACTCTGGGAACTTGTGAGTATGATTGGTACTGCTTGAAATTGCCAGTTCTGAATTAACATATTGCCTTCTTCTTAGCCATTGCATAGTAATAACTGGTATCTTTAAGGATTTGCATTGCACACTCTTGTTTCCCAGTTCTTGTCTAGAATTTCACTTTGGATTGAAAATTCAGAGAAATGAAGGTCTTGAAAATGGATTCCACTCATATTGCTTTCCAGGCAAGGGAAAAATCATGGGAAATGCCCCATATCACACGTTTTTCTGACATTCAGATCATCTCCTTGTTGTGTATCTAGCTCTAAGTGCAACCATTTCTGTGGGTACGGTTCAGAACTTGAATTTATTTTTCTTCTTTGCAAGAGGAGGAGAGTGACCTGAAGTTCCCTTCTAGCCAAGTAGTGTAGAGTAAATGGCTTTTAAAGATATATATTTTTGAAGATATGATTACTTTAAAATTCTCTTGCTTCAGAAACAAGTTGGTTTGTTCTTTTTTTAAAGGTACCAGAATGCTTGAATTTTCCTTAACAGCTGCTGTTCATAATATTATGGAGAAAGGATCTTTCCCACTCCTTAATCTTTTCCCTCACTCTTTTTGTCAGTGTGTCTCCCTAGATAGCTTCTGTGACCTCTTTCTCTTAGAAAGCTTTTTAACTGAAGTGGTCTTTTGATGTCTAGTTTTTAGCCAGCTTTGTTGCTCAGCCCAGGAGCCTTGTGTTGTTGACTCATCACTTATGAGGAAGATACTTAACTGCAAATACCCTGATGCATTCTTGGTAATTCAGCACAGAGCCTGTACCTGTAAGGTGCTGTACCAGTTCAGTCATAGAGGAAATTGTTACAGATCTCCAGACTGGGACAGAAACGAAAATAATTCTTTGCTTTGCCTATCTAGTAATTTTATTTCATGGACTAGTTTACTCCAGAATAATTTGCACCCCTACTGCATGTTATTGCTACTAAATTGGTGACAGAGAAAATCTCTGTGTGACAATGCTTTTGTCTCCAGCCTTGTGCTGGACATTTGTAGCTGGACTATCTGAGATTCCAATTGCCGTTACGTGTGTAGGAATCTACTCAGCAGTATTTGTTTATTTCTGCTTTTAGCCCAGCAAGTCTATTAAAACCAAAGGAAGTATTTAGACTTTTCTCCAGTCCTAAAGTACTTTGAATTGTTTGTGTAATTACAGTCAGAAAGCAAGTAATAAAATAAGGAATTTGGAGAAAATCAGCTCAGCTATACATTACTTTAAATAGATTTTTTTAGAAAACCCTAAAAAGCTGGTCAGTACAGCTCAGTTCTGAATTGAGAATGTGAAGAAATTTATTGACTAAACCTTCATTGGGGCATGGCAGAAACAAGCTCTTGGAGAACAGAGACAGACATTTTATCCACTAAATTTCCCAAGTATATCCTAGTTAATCTTCACACCTGAGGAGTTTTGGGGCTGCTGTGACCCCCCATGCTGCTTTCACACATAGGTAACTTCATTAATTTAGCCAGGGTGAGGTCAGGAAATTCTCAAAGCACAGACCAGGTCGATAATCAGTCTTTTATAAGGGCTCCAAGATTAGTGGTGTCCAGGGCATAAAAACACTCTGAGAAAAGTCTTTGACAAAATATCCATGTCTTTCCCTTATGCTACTATTAAGAAAAACGGGTCTTTTATGTCCACTGGAGAAACCTTGTCACGGCTCTCCATGCCTTTGACACCTTGACGCTGGATTATGTTATCGTCGTGCACTCCATATGAAGCTGTGTGCTGAGATCCGTGGAAACTGGAGCTGCTGCACGGTGCTCCATGCCAGGAACACTTGAGATCAGCCTTGCTTGCTGTTAATAAGTTCCTGGGAAGAATTCAAGGTGTTAGTTGGAACCTATAAAGCCCCAAATGGTTACCCAGGGGGCTGCTTCCCTTCTTGCAGCACAGCACTCCTATCTGGAATCAGCCAGAGACACCTGACCTTGGCTTTGGAATTCACTTCCCACATCCACCCTCCTGGGCTGGGGTCTGTCCAAACTCAGTGTGTGCTGCAAGCTCAGCCTGCCGTGCCCAATGACCTGGTAGAGGATGGTGTGAGGTACTGGGAATTTGCTTTCTCCTGCTGGTGGTGTGTTATTTTACCTACTGGTGAGTATTTTATTTTGATTTCTTTTTTCTTTCTCTTTGTGCTAGAAAAAACAGTATATTGCTTTTTGAAATGAAATCATAGCTGCAGTTTATGTCTGCAACCATATGGATGGAACCAAGGCATCGCCAACTGCCTTTCAATTAATTACATTTCTGCTTCCATCAAAATCAGTGGATGTATGCAACCTATACCTGGTACGGCAGGGTTTATTCCCCTGAACAAAACATTTGAGGTCAGATGTGAATCTATAAAGAAAATCCGTGTCAAGATGGATGAGATGAGGAAACCCTGATGATAGGGCTTCTCTTTTAAAATGAGAGCAGTGATGAGCCATTGGAGCGGCAACGTCAGCTGGAGAATGCAAAGCAAAGACAAGCAACAGTATAAGGAGAGGCAAAATCTCTGCTGGTGTTTGTGATGTGATCTGCTTTACCCTCAGCTTGTTGAACGAGGTGCAGAAGAGGGGAGGCTGCACAGGGGTGGGATGTGCTTGACCTTGATTTCTGATGAAGAGAGGCAGGATGTGCAGTTTCAGCTCGGCACTACAGAAAACACAACGTGCCAGCTTAGCTGACTCTTTCTCAGTGCAGATTGTATGAAATGCCATGATAGGGTCCCAGAGAGCACATTAAAGAAATTAAAATGGGAAACCAAAGCTGGGATATTTGGGTATCTGAGTGATTTTGCATGGCTGTGCTGTGCCCTTTGAGAAAGTGCCTGTTACATGGTTTTTGTGTCTGTAATAATGTAGTTCAAGGGCATGAAGAAATTATGACCATTTGTTTTGTTTAGTAGTATACATAATAATACAAATAATAACATATAATACATAACAGTTTTAAGTGGATAATCCAATGACTTAATGAGAGAAAGATCTGTTGCTTCTCCATTTCACCAGGAACTGTCAGGAGAGGGAGGATAAAGTGTTAGAAAGCTGAGAGTATATATAAATCCAGAGGCTGGAGTGTTTTATTCACCAGTGGCTCATCCCTAATGTTGTTTGGCTATAGACCAAAGTTCCTAACTGACAAGACAGGATGTAAAACTCTGAGTAATCCATCCACCAAACAGCACAAGCCAGATTTTTCTGGTTTTGTGTGTGTAAACAGTTTTTCCCTGGATTTATATTCCCATTTTTTTAGACAGATCCCTAATCTAGGTGTAACACTCTGTGGTTATCCACAGGTGAGAGGTAGTGTATCCCCAGGGAATGCCGTGAGCCTCCCACCCACAGACCCCTGAAAGCACCAGGTCCCAGTGCAGCTCATTCCTTCATAGTGAAAATATTTCAGATGCTTGATCAGCCCAAACTTCACCTTTTTCTGCTTTCAGCCTCTCAGCTATGGGGACATAGCTCTTTCAGGAAACCTGGAAACCTGCCTCTCCTTCTTAAAGCCCCTGAATATTTGCACAGTGAACAAGCCCCACACGTCTGTCATGGCAAAAGGCTTTTCTTCAGAGGTTGAGCTATCCCGATGTAATTGTGATTTGTCTAAACTGTTCATTCATGGCCAGTAAAGAACCTTTTTTTTTCCCTAGGAAAATACCATGTCCCGGCTCTAGTAAGTTTATTTGTAAGTCTGATTGACATATGATGGGACGAAGCTAGACTGACAGTGAGTGTTTCATTGATGTGAAATTTTACACCATATCTGGACATAGTATATACTTGGTTTATGATCCAGCTGGGCATGCTTGTTCGTTATTGCTGAGGTCAATCAAAGTGTAATTGTAACACAGGGAAAGACGGTCCCAGGGCTACAAAGGTTTGCTTCCAACAGCTGCTATTCATTACTTATTAAACTCTACCTTCTGTTTTTGAAATTAATAACCCTTGGCTTTCTAACAAGGTATCAGACGTGCAGAATATAGATTTAAAAATCAAAGATGCACCGGTTTCATCCCCAAACAGGAGAGAGCACAAAGCACTTTAGCTAGCAATAGTAGTTGGCAGCAGAACATAGTGTTTCTGTTTGTGGAAAACCAGATGTGAGTTAATTAACCTGAAATTTTTGGGCACTGCCTGCTGGATGTGAGAGAACTGACTGATGTACAATAAACCCCAAACTTATGGAAGTCAGGGGGAACACTCAAAACTTCAGTTAAATAAAATTTCTTAAAAGTTAGGGCAAAGTATATTGCAGGTCTGCAGTGGGGGAATATCAGATGAAACAGAGTTCATTCAAATTGGCGCTTGCACCTCCTTTAAGGCAGTGATTTTCCAACATGGATTCACCAGTGTGTTTGAAGCGTAGCCCAAGCTTTAGCTCAGGACGATGGCCAAAGCAGGCACATGATGTTTCTGTCCCGTGAATCTCATTCCTGTGTCCCTGTGAATGCTGACTGACTGAGATGGCCCAAGGAAAACTCTCAGGAGAACTTTGGAGCATGACTGGGGATAGGGTCATTCCCAGGCGGGTCCAGGAACATTTTTCACATTTTATCATTTTGTCGTCACAAAGGGCTAATACACTGTGGCAAAAAAGATGTAGAAGACACTGTTCTGAGGCTGAACATCTCAGTGCAGGCCAGCTGTGGGAAATCTGATTGACTATGGTGCATGATCACAAGACCAGTAGCTATGGTAGTATATCATAAAGTTACTTAAAATTGGTCTAAGGGTATTAACACAGCCATTTTCCTACTCTCTGAATCAAGTCTTTGATGTCCTTTCTTTTCCTGTGTAAATTCCACTGCTTACTCGTGTGGGGTGCTTTAAACCGTCGCTAAATGTTACATTTATGACATGTTTCTAAGCAAATGTTGGGATATCCATTGCACATGAGCATGTTTCCTCAGCTCTGCTGGCCTTGTTGGGCAGCTTATCTACTGTTCTCCCTAAGTCTGACCTTTCATGTTTAGTTGCTTTAAAGACACTAGAAAACCAACTATCCACTCAATTTCCTTGTAGCTTGGGGGTAAGGTTAAAACATCATGTACCTACCGTATGTTTGACATTATACAGCAACAACTGATAAGCAAATATTTTCTTTTTAAATACACAGAACATTTTGCAAGAGTACATAACTAGTATTCTCATTCTTACTCTTTGTCCTGGAGAAGGCCTGATGTTGTTACATATAAAAAGTTGCCACTGGTGTTGACCTTACTAAATCTGCCCACATCAATTGGTTCTGCCTACCCCATATTTCAAAGCGAAATGATGGGGAAAGGTCATACAGACTGCCCTTCACTTCTCAGCTTAAGGGTGTCCTGTTTGCAATTAAGGAACAATTTCTTTGTGGTGGTAGTCAAGAAATTTTTCTTTTGCTTCTTCCATCTTTCTCCTTTTTTCACATAATATTTGAAAAGGCGTGTGAAAACCAGAGAACAGATAATGCACTTGGAAGATTTGCCATTCCAGCTTTTTTTTTTTTTGGTTTTTTTTTTTTTTTTAATAAATCTGAAACAGTTACTCTGTATTCAAATTCAAGTCCACAGACTATCAGCAGTGGGTTTGGAGGTGACAGGCTGAAGGCAAAGGTTTGGATTGCAAGGCCAGCTGGCATTGTTATGAGAAAAGTTCTTGAATGCTTAAAAGAAACCAAAACCACATTGCTCAGTAGGTGCTGACTCCAATGAAATTGAACCATCTTAGTGCAGGTTTGCTGTTGGATTTGTTGGAGAGACTGTGGGAAAATCAGCTATTTCTATACTGATGAAGTGGCTGTGGCTGAGAATTGTGATTTTACGGGAAAAAATGTGAAATGGAATGTTTGGCATGTCGAAACAAAATGTTTTAAAATTGTAGCCTTTTTTTATTATTTTTAAGCTTCCTGCAAGATTCATGCAAGATGTACCTTTTTAGAAGGCCAGAAAGAAGTAATGAATATTTTGTTACTTCGGTCTGGTCTTATAGGGAAGAGAGACTGAAGAAAGATAAAATCTGTTTACTGTCACAGAATGGTCTGAAAGGGAGCAATGCAGAGAAATATTGTTCTGGAGAATATGGAGGGGTTTACTGAGGTTGATTTCCTGAAGTCTGAGTTTTTAGATTTCTGTGAAACTTGATTTGTCTGCGTGCTTTTCTTAAAGTTCACGCGCTGTGTTTGGTTACAGGCCTCGCTGCTGGGATGGAACCGAAGGGATTAGAGGTGGGATGTAAGGGCTTTTCAATCTAGGTCAGATTGGATTTAGCACTGACTGAAAATGACACCGGTTGTTCAGTGTTCTGGATCAAATGTACAGTGGCCAGATTCACAGCAGGCTGGGTCATCCGAGGTCATAGTGCAGTGAAAGTTGAGAAAACATCGCCCCAGCTGAAGCAGGGCGTTTTCAGCAGGGCAGAACAGCACTGACTATTCCCACAAGAGGTTTCACTCTTATGTATTTCCCCTTCCTTTTTGAGGCCAAACACTTTATTCCTAGATGCCACATGTAATGCATGTACAAGCTAGGAAAAGCATGCATCAAGCCAGGCATAAATCTGATTTTTTTTTTTTTTTTTTTAGTTCTACATTTCCCTTTGCTCAGCAGAGAAAGTAATAGGAATAGAAAAGAAAAAGGAACTGATTTCTGCTTTGACACCAAGGACCTGCCTGCATAGCAGTCTGGTGAAAGGCAAATGCTGTTTGTCTGGGTGTCCTTTGACCCAAGGTGATTTGTGTCATTGTGCCTGTGGAGGAAGGTTCAAACTAGAATGCACTGTGTGACTGCAAACAGCCCAAAATCAAAAGAACGGGGATTTAAGTTTTGTTACCTGCCTTCTACAGACCAAGCCAGGTGTGTCTACCATGCTTGTTGCCATGCTAGGAGCTACAATTCATTTATTGCTTGCAATAGGGGAGCCCCAGTTCAAGGCCTTAGTTTTGCATGGGTGAAGAAGCTCAGCACTGCAAAAGTGAGACTTCTAAGGTTTATAAATTTGGCAAAGTGTGGGACCTTCTCTGTAACCAAGATCTCTCTCCCACCAGTGGACAGTGAGCTCCAGTGACTTTGCAGCTGCAGACATGCTGAGCTGCGCTGGTAGGTTATTTTATGTTTCAGGCAGAAAAGATGTAAATCTTCATTCTCTCTGTGATAAATTGTGTGTTAATGAAGATAGGCCTTGCTTTGATGTGAAACCAGGTTAAAAGAAGAATTCTTCTGATGAGGCAAATTCAGAGATAGAGAAAACAGCAACTAAGGATACAGGAGAAATTATGGATTCCAAAGAGGAATCTTTGTGTGGACAATGTCATGTTCTGCAGTTGTACTCAAATGTTTCAAACATTTGAGTAAGATTTAAAGGGTGCATTCACAAGCTACTAGTACAGATAATTACTGAAAAATTTGGTGCTGAGCTTTGGGCACAAGGTGTGTTTCACTATGAGCGCACCTCCTCTGTTCCCATAAAGCACAGCCTGTCTCTGTATTTATAAATGGTCCTGCCTTATTTTCAAAAAGGGTCTGCAAATGAGTAACTAAATGGGAGAAGGGACAGTTTCCCCAAAATCTGTCTGGAGGGTTTGCTTTGAAGCTCTCCCATATCTTGCAGAGTGTCAGGAAATGAGCCCTCAAATTGGTTGATAGGTATGTCCTTGGTTTGACTCACTGCTGCATTATTCCAGTTTTATACTGATGTATCACCATGGGAATGACCTCTGAGCTTTTTATCTCCATGTCTCATCAAGGCACTTACTGAGCATCCAGCTGCCTTATAAACTGAATGCCTTTCAGTCCTGTGTGCAAGACTGGCAACACTAACAAGGGCAGAGGGTGTGCTGCTGCTGTATATCCACTCCATCTTCGGGACCAAACCATTCAGAGCTTGGTGGAATACGAAAAATCTCCTGATACCTGCAGATTGGTCACATAAGTCCTAGCACAAAGGGCTCTGAAATTACTGGGGACTTACTACAGGCTGAAAGGTCACCTTCAATAATGATTATTCCCTTTTTACAGCTCACCTTCTGTCACAATCAGGCTGCACATTTTGGTCTTGCTTTCGTTTCTCCCACTGCTATTGAGTGTGTTAAGAAGGTCTCATCTATCATTCTGTCAGATGCTGAACATCAGACTGGTGCTTGAATTATCAGTTGCATGTGGATTATGTTACCTGTCTGTGTTGTGATCTGTTTCTGTTTTCCATGTGATACAGTTGGTGTAGGGTTTTTTATCATATAAAAGCTATAACCAGGAAGAACCAATGTTAATTTCCTCTGGAGCCTTATGAAGAGTATCAAGGGTGTGCCTGACTTGTGGTGACAGAGCTTTTCAGCATACCCTGAGAAGGAGCGGCTCCTGGGCACACATGGCAGCCAGATATGAGTTACACACACAACGGCGTACATGGAGCACCAGTTCATTAACTTTCCATCCGTGGATATGCTTACCAGATACTTTAATTGCACTTTTAATGTACCATCACGTGTCTGGGGTCAGACACTGGTTGCACCCAGCTGCAGATCAGGCTGAGTTTCCACACTACCACAACAGTAGTGATAAGGTGAAAGCCTAATACCTTTAGTCTTATGAACTCTCTGTCTCAGATATTACATCAGACATTCATGAAAGGACAGAGAGAATAAATTAGTCAATGTAAAATGTATCTGAAAGGCAAGATAATCCTATAATTCCCAGTATTATCCCTAATAACATGACTGTAGAACCAGTGATGAAATGGAGCAAAGAGGTCATTGCATGTCAGGGTTCAGATAAGATCTTCTGTGGATTCTTTCCTGTAAGATCTAACCAAAGAAGTTGAAAGCAATTCAAAATGAACTCTTTAAAGTAGTCTTTACCCTGAAGGGATTAGGAACCCACAGATGAATATGATGTTCCTCAATCTCCCTGGGGAAAAAAAAAACCCCACAAAAAAAACCAAAAAAAACCCAAAGAAAAGAAAAAGAAAAAAAAAAAAAAAAAAAAAAAGGTTTTGCCAGGACAGCCTCAAATCACTGCAAAGAAACATTAGAATTCAGAATTCAATTCCCAAGAACAGTGCAGTGCATATTTGGTGTGATTACAGAATGGTGAAAGGGGACTTTAAATGGACCCTACAGGGGCAGCTGATTGAAAAATCTTTGGGAACGGTCTTGCATCTGGGTCAGGTTTCTGGGGGAAGTAAAGCAGTTTTGGGAATTAACTGTATCTTGCTCCTAGAGTTGCAGCAGGGGTGGTGAAGGTGTGCTGTGGCTCCCAGGGAAGGGATCCCAGTGTGGTCCTTGGCTGGAGTGTGCACTGTGGCCTGGAGCCACCTGCTTGTGGCTCCCGTGCCCTCTGGACTATGTGGTGGCCTCTGTAGTGGTGGCCTCTTGATAACTGCACTATTGTTTTTATTTCTGTGTTGGGACAGGTCCCTCCAGTAGGATCTGATGGATGAAAGGGGACTGAAGGAAGTGGTTGATGTGCAGGCTCAGCTGATGTTCAACTGCTCCTGTGCCCACAGCTGTGTTGAGGATATGGGTGCCTGTGGCCCTCTGGTTCTTGGAATGCTGGGCTTTAACAGAGGGCCCAGCAGCTGGGACAAGAGCATCAGATGGACAGATCACCAAAAGTGTGGTGGTGCATGCCTTGAGCTGAGAGCGCAGTCTGAAACCAAGAAAAACTTGTATTTTCTTTTCTCTTTGCAGAGAGAAGGTAGCAGAGTGCAATCGATTCCAAGGCATCTGCTTATAAATCAGTGGTGCTGGTGACGGCTGGATCTTGGACCTCCTTGAAACCACTCCCTGCTCATTCTTCCCAGAGGATCCCAGGAGAAAGGGTAAGCAAGTCTTTCTGGTTCCCACTAGAACACCATGAATGCAGGAGGACTTCCTATGATTTTCCCTGGAAAGAAACTGTGGTTGGGACATATGGTCTTCTAATTTGGAAAAATCTTATATTTTCCAGGGTGCTTGCCATAATTCAGGGAGACTTTGGGCTCACAGGAAAGATGGGTGGGCGGAAAACTTTTTTTTCTTTTTTTTTTTTTCCTTGGTTTGGTTTTTTAAATTTTATTTTTCCAATTTGGGCTCTGACACGCACTGTTTCACTCTGTTGTTTGAGATTTTACCACTAAAACCTTGGGAAGAAAGGAGCCTTCTTCCCCGTTGCAAAGCTGGTATTGTTTGGGATACCCTGCTGGGCTTCTGAAGAGAAGTGATGACAGACACCCTGTGACAGACGTAAAATCCAGCTCTGGAATCCCAACAGCAAATCCAGCGTGTGAGCAAAAGCTGCTCTGGCTTGTGTGTGTCTTCATCGACGCCTGCCAGTTTCAAACCGGGCTGTGTCAGTGGAGAACTGTAAATGCTTCTTGGGAGAACTGGCTGCTCTGAAGAACCAAGATGGGGAGCATAACTTTGGAATGTGTAGTGCAGTTTCTGGATTGCAACACGGGGATACGGAGATCTGAGCTGTAAAAGCCTGTAAGGCAGATAAGCCACCAGGGATTCGCTTGTACCGTACCGGGAAGATTCCTTGTCCTCGGGACGGATGTGAGACATCCACGCTCAGACAATTATTATTAGGTCATTAAAGTTAAATGTCAGGCTGTATCTTTATACTGCAGTAATAAAAGGGCAGTGAGAACCCTCAGTAAAAGTGTCAGATGATGTGCTATTCCCAACCTGTGATTCCTATGGATTATGGGCGAAGTTGCAGCCAACACACAGCGTATTTCCCACGTGAACAGATCGAGTTTCGCAATCACCACTGTGGAACAGACACGAGACTCTGCAACAGACGAGCTCTAGTCCAGATTGGTTTGACAGCAGGGATTGGTTTCCAATCATTTGGAATGATTCATCATGGAATCATTTCCAGTGCCGTGGGGTCTGAGGGCTGCTGTGTGCTGACCTCACCCCACTGAGCAAACGGATGGAGATGAATGAGTAGCTGCACTCATGGCAACAGAGGAGGGGGAGAAGCAGCATAGACCTAATGTGATTGACCAGGGGCTGTCTGGGGCACAGAGACGGCCTCAGGGTGGCAATAACAGCTTTCACTCCCCATAGCAAATAGAGCTCTGTCCGCTGCATGTATCCCTCCCGAGGGAAGAGGAACCCTGGGCTAGTACAACTCTTCAGATCAAACAGCGAAATCAGTCCCTTGGCACACCTGAAATTGCTTCTTGAAATCTTCCTGTTTCCCTTTCTGTCTTGATAACCATATATCCTTGCATACTTACGAGTTTTACAGGGGCTAACTCATTGGGACTGCCTCGGGGATAGAACTGTTTGGAAGCACTGGAATTCCTGTTTCCCCAAGTGTGAGTGGATGTTATCTGTTCACGTCCAGCTGTGTCTTTGATATCTTCAGATGGAAGGTGATGGTGATGCCCCATCCCCTTCATGCCAGCCATATATCACCCTTCTGGCACCACAACTCCTCTGACATCTGACCTGACTACTATCAGTTGCAGCACATTCAGTTGCTTTTTGCTGTAGGGAATACCATTTCCTATAGCTCCTGACGGACCTGAGGGGCCAGAAAAATCACTGTGCAACACTCTCCCCTAGAGACTGTCCAAAAATCCCTTTTTCTCTGCACAGGAGGCTCTCTCTACCTATCCATGTCTTGCACCTTAGGGACTGCTCAGCCTTGCACAGGGGACAGAGTGGACAACAATCCATGAATGAACAATTTTTCAGAATCTCACTTCATTATTCCATGTTTTTTGCCAGCTCTTTTGGGTCCTATATGTTTCCAAAGCATCCTTTACTTATAAAACGCTCTCTTTTTGTGGCTCTTTTATGGTGCTGATTGTGAAGTACCCGAGATTTTCCTATCAATTAGTTAATTTTCACTTTGCCCCTATGAGGGGTGAAAATGGCCCGCACCAGTGGTAGATGGGATTTTAGACTGCAGCAGGGATGCTGAGAGTCTCCAATCATTTCAGCTGGTTTTGTGAGAGATTAGCACTGTAAACAAATCTGGTTTAGACTCTCACCTCCAGGTGAGACTCCCAGAACTGGTGACTTGTGTGGGGAGCTGGCACTGCCTGAGCTGCCTGGAGCCACCTGAAAGCATTGCCTTCTGCAAGAGTAAACTGGAACTGCTGAGCAGGGCATTCATGTGTGGGAGCTGTGAAAGTGGCTCTCCCTGTACTCACTCTTTGCCTAATGGTCTTCCCAGAAAAAAAGTCAATTAGGAAAAGAGCAACAGAAATGTAGATATCTGTGAATGGTAAATAAGTAGTTGATCTCTGTGGGTTTTATTTGCTTGTTTGTCTAAATCCTCCCCCCTCCAGCAGTGTTGATATTCAACAGAGATTCTATTCTGCCCCACTGATGATAGCAAAAGTACTTTTTTTTTCTCCCTGGTACCTTGAGCTGCAGCTTTGTCAAACCTACTGGCCAAATCCGAATCGTTTTGTGCACCAAAACACTCTGAGAGGTCCAGCTGAGAGCCTTAATGCTCCGACTTTATTTTTAACAATTATATTTTTTAGGGTGATTCCTGAGCAGCTTTGCACAAAGCCCTTCTCCCTAAACAGCTGAGTGTTAGACTCCCCTGTGATCAGTCAGAGGTCTGAACTGCTGCAGCCAAGCACAAGCCTGACCCATGTGAGACAATGTGCTCTATGACAAAGGATGCTACAGTCTTTATGAAAACTTGGGGGAGACTCCCTAAGAGTACCAAACTGGGAGAAAACCAGTACAGGAGATTCCACCAAGAGCTGTAGCTGAAAATTTCCTTTTGCCAGTGGGCTTCCCATTTAAATGGAAACAGAGGAGGGTTTGTGACTCCTGACTGAGGGTTAGTGGCATAGGAGAGAAGGATATTTCTTTCAAGGTGATCCTGACAGTAAAATCTACTAAGCCCCACTTGGAAAGGCTCACAAAATGACCTCTGCCAGCTGATACCACCTGGACCACCGAATTTCCCCCCCTTACATTTTAAAATTAAATATGCACATTATTTTTTTTTTCTTTTTGAAGATTACAGAATTGTTTTAATTTTGTTCTTACTGAAGAATATAAAGACATCAGGAAAAACTTTGCTATTTTTTACAACCTGCATTATTTAATACAAATGATTTTGTCCGTTTGAGAACAACACTTTCACCAAGGTCTAGTAACTGAATTCTGACTTTGTTTTTAGGCCGTATTTCATCTGATGTTGGGAGGGAGTGTACTCCTTTACTCCTCCGTAAGAACTCATAAAGAAGAAAGACCAAGCTTTTCTTGCTGACAGAGTGTTTTGGAAATCTAGGTTTGGAAGTTTATATTTTTAATATTACCATAACTTGAAAGTAAATAGATGATTAGGATTTGATTTGACTTTTTTTAAAAAAATTATTTTATTTTTTTCCCCCAGGGGAAGAAATGGCAAGGAAAGATGTGACAGAATTCCAGATCTCAGCCTGACAACATCAGTCTCTCGAAACCAGCACTTTGGAGGGCAATTTCAGTCGGGTGATTTGTTTGATCTATTATAAAATCCTCTCTACCAGTGTGTAGCTACCACCCACTTATATTTATTATGCAGTTTTATTTTTGCTTGGTAATATTTTTCTTGTGTTTTTAAAAGGTCTGCATTTTGTGGTGACAGTCTCCCATTTTCCAAATTAACTGCTAGCAGATGTTGCTGTGTGGTGTGAAGCACACGCAGCAGCTGAAACCACCAAGGTCTGGATATGGGCTTAGGAAGAAAAAAAATCCCTGTGTTGTTCAAGCAAGTTTCAGGAGTGTCTATAAAGTGCTTATGTAGAATCTTATTCAGAAAATAAATTACTGTTGTTTTTATAGCTTTTAGCTGGTTTTAGTGTTTGGAATTACTGTTGAAACCTCACAAGTCTGTACCATGTTTTAAGAAATGAAATATCATTCGGGCAGTGTTATTTAGGAAAGGATTAGCTGCTGATATGTAATATGCAGGCAAATGCAGGTAAGTCCTACTTAGAGCTACAGCTGCCTGTTTTTGTCCCTTCTAAAATCCCTGCCGCTGTTGCACGTGTGCTAAAGTGGCCCTAAAATGTTTAGTGTGATCAGAGCACTTTAAGTAGGCTGTTTTTGAAACTATTGCTGAAAATGAGAAATGAAGGGTTGTGCTTTTCCTTTTGGAATGAAGTATTGCAAATTGGTTGGGTCATTTAGGTATGCCCTTGTTTGTTTGTTTTTTCCTTCGTTTGTTTGTTGCATCTGTGAAATTTCTCCCAGTTTTGGACAAACCACAGTATATTTGTGAGAAAGTGAGGATGTGTGTGTTGCAGAATTGACTGCCTGGGCACGTCACTAACCTTCCTGGACCATTTATATATCCTGCTACTGCTCATCCAGGTAATTAGGTAAGTTATGTGTGCTCCCTGTTCTTCACGTCTGTTATGAGTAGGGCAAGAGGGGAAAGAGAGAGTGTCAGAGTGCAGTGAGTGATTCGCTGCCCAGCTTGTTGCTGGGGTGCTCAAGAGCAACTGTGGTCAGTGGGGCTGTGGCTGCATCACAGAAAGGTTTTAAGATCTGTTTGTGTGAGTTTTTGTTAAGACCAAAGCAAGTATTAGAGAACTGTGGAATGGCCTGGGTCGAAAGGGACCTTGAAAGATCATCTCATTCCAACCCCCTGCCACGGGCAGGGACACCTTCCACTAGACCAGGTTGCTCGAAGTCCATCCAACCTGGCCTTGAGCATATCCAGGGATGGGCAACGTGTTCCAGCGTCTTGCTACCCTCATCATGATGAGCTTCTTCCTAATATCTAATAGAAACCTGCCCTCTTTCAGTATAAAGCTCTTTGACTTATCACTATCTCATGCTGTAGTTAGGGCAGGGAAATGGACTAGGAAAACTCTAAAGTTTCCTTTAAAATCTGCCATTCTCTGTCTGAGCCTTGCTCTTTAGGCTCCCTCAAACTGGGAAATTAACCGGATTTGCCGCACCGGACGTGCGGCTGTAGAAGAGCTGCCCACTAGATGTCACTGGTACTGCACTGAAATAAGGTTTAAACGGCCTTTTCTCAAAAGAGATGCTCAAAAGAGATGAGGGGCAGGTGGGCATCATCCCTGTGCTCGTACCCTTCTTGGCTCCCCTCCTGTGCAAGGGCTTGTGATTCCTCTCACTCCGCGGGGCATCCTGTGCTGACCCAGGGAACAGAGCCATCCCGGGCTGCTGGTGCGCTGGCTAATTCCTCCCACTAGCTTAATGCTTGAAAATTGGGCGCTGTTACATGCTGAGGTTTTGGAGAGCCTGTGGATGGGTTCAGGAATGCTTTTGGGATGAGCACAGTGCAAGCACATTTGGACAAATGCCTCTCTCTTTGTGAAAGTATTTCCACGCTGCTCTATTCACTAGGACTGCTAAGAATTTTATTTTCCTTATCTTTCAAAGGCAACAGGTAATTCTGCTTTTGATTCTGAGGCAAAACTCCAAGCTGATACAGGATATGCAGACTTTTGTCCATAGAGAGGACCTGAATGTCCAATAATCTTGTTAAAGAGGAGTTATCACAAAGATGGCAGAGGCACAGAAGCTGGGCTTCAGCAGTATTTTTAACGCAGAAGTTGGACAAATTATATCTGCTTTATTTCACTTGACCTACTAGAGATCCCTCCAGTTAAATCACCTGCAGTTGGCCCATAGTTGACCCTTTGTTGACTTATTTAATCATCTGCCTAATTTTCAGGACAGGGTATGAGCATTCAGACTGAAATCTGTCCTTGAAAGGGTCCTGTCACTGGGCAGAGAGCCTCATACCTGATAATCTGCCCGTCACATAATATGAGCACAGATGACAATCACTTACCCCTTTTATGTCATGATATAAAGCTAAAATTGTCTAAAATGAGGAAGAAAGCCATTATTTAATCAATGGAATTGCGTCAATTGAGTAAAATTTGTCTCTAGTGTAAACAAATGGAATGTCTTTGCGCTCTGTGAAAACAAGACTAAATTACTTGCAGATCTTGCAGATAGGAAAACATAGGAAGTGGACTTGTAGGCTGACACATTAGGGGGTTTAGAGTATGCATTTAAAATAATTATCCAGATTACACTGGATTACTTAGTATAGTTTTTGCATCATGCGTATGCACATTTTATTTTAAAGCAATGAAAGCAATATTAGTCTTTTTTTCAGTCATGTTTGATTATTTGAGATATTCCTCAGAACAATGCAGGACTGTTACAAATGAATGCCCCAGCTAAAGATAAAAATGCCAAAGCCCAGTTTTAACTTTTGCAGGTGAGTTGAAGAACAGTCCGCAGTGTCCTCCCAGACAGAGAAATTTTTGGGACATGTGGGACATATAAGGGATCTTTCATTGAAAAAAATAAACTTAAGTGCCCCACTCTGTAGCCCCATATCTATACAAACAGCAGAACACAGTAAAGAGTTTAACAATTTTTAGGTTGATGCTCTTAACCAATTACCTGGGTTTTGGTAACATGAACACTCAATTTAGTGTTTACAGCCTGAAGACCAATCTGAACATGGAAAAACCTGAAGTTGTGTGGGTTATTGGGATATTGGTCTGTGGGTATTTTTCGTATCCTTAAGTTTTCCTAAGATTCAATGGAAGAAGATGTGAGTGTGTTGAAGATGTGTGTTTCTAATCTGTAGAAATTCTTACTTGTTAAGGTAACTTTTGTTGGTGCTTTTTGTCGGTAACTGGTCTGAGGTGACCAGCTGGAGTAAGATCAGTCACGTGCTTGACCTGATGCCTCTAGAATGCAAGATATGCCTGTGTAAGTCTTCCTTGCTGATTCAAAAGTTGGGACTGCTCTGTAGAGAAGCTTGTAGGAAGAAGCTAGTCTGGGAACCAGGTATTTAATTTTTTTAATTTTTTTTTATTTCTTCTGTTGTGGCCTTTTGGAGACAACATTAGATGGTTCAAAGAAACACTCTGGGAAAGGCAATAAACTGTGTATTTAGATCTTGATTCAAGAGGCTTCTAGGACAGTCCCTTTACTCAATGAATGCTTGATGAACCAAGCTGAAAGGCATTTAATAATCTCAACACTTTGTAGGGTTGGACCTTAGCTGTGACAGGTGGTAGCTGAGAGGAAAAAGGTAGAGGGGTGGGCAAAATTTCCACACCAAAGATCACAGAAGAGGTATAGTAAATATGCAATATCTTACTCCTCCCATCCCTCTTCCAAGAGTTGTCTGGAGTTGTGGTTCTGCGGGGATTTTGAAGAACATGGTCTCCAGAGGAGGGAAGGATCTATCAATGGAACAAGTCTGCACCTCACTGCTGTGTCTGCCTTGTGTGCCCAGGCTCTGGCTGAGGGAGCTGCCTGCCTGCTCTGACATCAGCACGGGCCAGCAGGGCAGGGCTGGTCCATGCACAGGTGGCACTGTCTGTGTCTTCATCATTTGTCGAGCTAGACCCCACGGAAGAGATTTGAAAGATGCTGTGCTGCATCTTTTCCCCAGCTGTGGTTAGGGAGCAGCGGTTGGGGCGGTGTTGCATTGTCAGATTGATTATCAGGAAGATAAATATGGACAGAAAAGGCATCTTGGAGAAGCTGGAGGTTTGGAGTCAGGGCTATTGGCTCTGTCCTTGATCCTGCCAATACAGGAATACAGATGATGAACCAAAGTTCATCTGGAAGAAAAGGAGATTCCTTGCTGCCCTGAAGTGTTGGGTCTGGATTTATGGCAAGACTCAGGAAGGGAGCTCAGCACCATGTAATCCTAGAGATTTCCTCTGCTCCATAGCAGCTCTCGTGCTCCCTCACCGTGCCATGGAATTTAACCCCCCACAGAGGGATAGAAAATTGGAGCTCCTTTGCTTTGTTTGAATATAGCACATCTACAGCTCTGTCTTCATTACCAGCCCTAAAGTCCCAATCTGACCAAACACCAGTCAGCAAAATTGTTTCCACTGGGGTTTCTGTACAGCATTTCCATGATGACAACTTTAACTGGTCCAGACCTCAGACTCCACTGGCGGCCTCTTGCAAGTGGGGTGTGCTCCCCATTTTGTGGTTCTGGTCCTTTCTGCAGGCAAATTCTATGGGAAAGGGTGTGAGTGAGAAAGCTTTTTTTTTTTTTTTGGGGGGGGGGGTGGTGGTGTGGGGGTGGGTGTGTATTGTCTGTAAATCCTGTAGATTCATATTTTGGATTTTGAGAAATTAGTAAGGAGGCAGCTGCCATCTCCAGTTTCATTGGGGCGATGCTCCCTGGAACACCCTTGGCAAGCTGGCTTTGTTTACAGGCAAGTGTAATGATAAAGTTCACTTCCTTTCATTGTAGGTGCTGCTTTGGATATCTGAATATATTTATTCAGAAATGCCTGACATAGCTGATAAAGAAAACACCATTAGATTTTAGTAAAATAAATGAATCTAACACACAACAAGCAGACATCTCTGTGTGAGAATCTGATTCCTACAACTTCAGATTTAAAGGTTTAGGGTCTTGTTTCTCTTCTTTTGTCATTTAAGATTATTTGTTACCTTTTAACGGAATTTTAAAAAAGCTCTTTATTGTTATGCTCTGCATAGTAAAGCATACTTAAGCAGCAAGGTAGAGAAATCTGCACCTTGAGAGAGTATCATATTGTGCTGGGACTTCTGAGAGATTAGCTTTTGAAGAACCTCTTTGTTTTTATTCTGAATATGATCCAGCCCAGGGAATTTAATTTGCTTCTCTAGATCATTATGTTTGCATGTTTTCTTATCAAAGGAGGCATAAGTTTAGGGCATGAGCCTGTAAATCTGTTTTCACATAATTTATTAAAAGTCACATAGTACTGGTGCTGTTGAAGGGAAGGATTCTGTTTATCTTTTGACTCTACAGTGACATTTAGCCCTTTCAACACAGTTTTCATTTTCAGAGGTCAGTGCATATTCCAGGGATTGGTGGGTTTGTGAATAGAACTCACCTAAATTTTGTTTTCTTTCTGCTTAGTTTCTCTTTGTCTGCGTCTCCTTACAGTGCCCGTCATCCAACAAAGTCAAGTTGTCTGTCATAATGCAGGATTGGCTTTTTGCAGGATAGTCTTGGCTGGACAGAGGAGCAGAAGTTTAGCAGCGTCTTTAAATTGCTTGGTTTTCTCCTCAAGTCAGCCAGCCTCCCATGTTCAGAGGCTGGATTATCATCCTTTTGTTCAAAAGACTGTTCTCATCCATTTTCCACAAAGAACACTGAAGAGTTTGTTTCTGTGCTGTGATCCCTTAACAGTTGATGGGATTCATGAGTGACTTTTTCTATCATTTCTGAAAATCCTACGGAATACTTTCTGAGATTTGCAGAAGAAAGTTTCTGATTTCCTTCTCCTTTCCATTAACACTGAATATCCCAGGGAGTGAGTACCGTTCTGTTCAGGACCACAACTTAGAAGAAATGATTACGTGCTGGTGAATTGTGGCAGCCAGGGGAGACTACTCAGGGTTGATCCTATCCTTGTGGGGATGGACAAACAGCCTGGTTCTCCTTGCACAAGCTGAAGCCGATTTTGACTTCAAAGGGGGTGGAGGGAACAGGACCAGTCAGTTTTGAAAGAGGATTTAAAAGCTGCGTCTAGTTAATTTGGATGCCCTTCTGTTTTATGGCTTTTAGCCTTAAGAGATGAGAACTAGAGTGATTCCTTAAGGTCCTCAGCTTCTACATCCATGTCCTGTTGATATAATTGGGGAATGAGCTCATGAGACAAAACCAGTAAATGTGGCCTCTGAGGGTTAGCATAGCTGTGATTTCCTAAGCGTATATATCCTACTGGGAAGCTTTCAGACAAAAAGACTAAAACGCTTCCTATTGCCAAAGGTTCAAAGGTTTAAAGGGGGCTTCCTCCAGGTTCCTAAAGGCAGCTGGTCAAAGCGTGGCTTTGTGCAGAGAGCACAATACACTTCATTTCTGCCCAAACACTGTTGCTCCCCTGTGGCAGCAGCAGCAGCACGGCTGAGTGCAGACTGGTGCTTCCCAGCGAGCCCGTTCTCCACGTGGCTCCTCTTCCCTGAACTAGGAGATCTCAGCTGCTCTCTGGGCAGGCTGCTTTTAGGGGAGCTTAGTATTAAGAGTGGGATTGCATTATAGCTATGTGGAATGAAGTGCCAGGGGTTTTTTGCATGCTTGTAAGGCTAAGATGTAAATTAAGTTGTAGCATGCTCCAAAGACAGAAGTTCTGACCCCTCTGTCGAGGGGCCAGGGCTGCTGTTGGACTTTGTCTACTGAGCTCTGACATAAGCATGCAAATATCTTGCTTGGAGCAAAAGAGCAATGGCAAGATTTTGTTCTGGGACTGAAACCCAAATTTTCATAGATTTGAAGCAGCCACAGTTCCTGCTAGGACCAACAGGAGTTGCAGGTGCCAGTATTGTGAATAGCAAGACTTAATCTAAGTCGGATACCCTTGGTTTTAACTTGCAGTTGAAAATGCTGCTTCTGCTGTCTCTAAATGTCTCTTGAAGGTGTGGGATGCTGTCAGGCTTGGCTGGCTGATATTTGCCAGCATTTTCAAGACCCCTCAGAAGTTTAAACAACTGTACATTACCGTAGTTATTAACAATCATAAGATATTTATTTTATTATGACTGGGGCAGTATTTCATTCGGAGAAGCTCAACTCATCTTCTAATATTTATGAGTTATGATTTGGTTCCTTGCCAGTCAGTTTTCCAAAAACTCATTGCTCTCAATCTTACTTTGCTCAGTGAAGACAGTCTGAGCTCTTCTGGCTTTGGAAGCAGTGGATGTAAACATGTGACACTTCATCTCACAAATGGCATCATGTTTACAGTGCCAGGGTCTGGTTCATCTCATGTTTCAGGTTGTGCTGCAATAACCCCATTTATTTCAACACAGCTGATCTGCTGTAACACAGCCAAAAGTCAGAAAAGTTGACCAAAATGCCTGTAGGCCACTACAAATGGTTAAAAGGAATACAGAAATCTGACTCAGCCTCTCAGGTGGCAAAAATTCCTTCACTGCATTAAGGTTACGTGACTGGGATACTGGGATCCATCTTCATTTCTTGCATATTTTATTGTGTTTAAAATGATGATTAAGGGAGAGTTGTAGAGTAAGGTAAAAAATACAGAATGCTTGAATCATTAGGAGACAGAAGAGATGCATTAAAATGTGCTTTGCAGCCCCAAACCCATTTCTTAGCCATTCTGCAGAAACACAAGCTACAGTTTCTTTAAAATCCACTGCCAAGAAGAATAAATGTTGCTTTCTTTCACTTTTTACCCACCCTATACTTTCACTCTCTGATTAGTCCTGTCATTTCTTTATGAACAAACCTGACCACATATCCATCCTCAACACTTTTGGGCCCCATTCACCAAATAGATGCTGTTTAATTTCTCCTGATTTCTTTTGCTGGTGAACCTCTTTGTTGTCTGCATCGTTACAGACAATTCAGTTCAAGCTTATTTCCTGGTTTCTTTTCAAAACAGAATCAGGATGATGATTTATTGCTAAAAGCCCTTTCTTGGGTTCTTACTCAGTTATTCCAGGAGCTACATAAAAACAGAACAAAGGTGATATGTGAGCTATTGCATACTTTTAAACTGATTCTTCTAGAAAGGCACAACTTCTCCTTAATTATGAGACAAATTCTCTTCTGTTTAACTCCATTAGCTGTATTCTGGGATTGAAAAATCCATAAATCTATCTTTTAATGGTAGATGGTTTTTATGCTGTCCTTGATAACTGCAATGGGGAGAAAGAGTTAGAGCTTGCCTCTTGCAAGAGGCTGCATTTCAGAGGATAACTTGATATTTAATTTTTGGTGAAAAGGACCCTATGTCTTAGTTTTTTCCCTTGTAGGAAATCTTGGTTCATCAAAGCCTGATGTCCTGCTTTGGTAAATTCATGATTCACAAGAGATTGAAAGTCTAGGCATCGGGGTCACAAAATTTTGCAGGGGCTTAAACATGAGCCGACTTCGTAAATATTATTTGTATTTTTGACACCTAGCTTTCTAAAGCATAATTAATTTTTGATTTAGCTGCTCTTGCTTGTGTGGAACTTCCCAGTTATTTGGAAGCTTTTTCTACTGATCATCTTTTCTGCCAGTATACAAAAACAAATACTAGAAGACAGCAGAGCTCCTAGAGAGCCATCTTGCTTATATAGCTGCTGCTTCCCTGGGTATCTGCCACTGCCTCCAGGGAGCAGGATGCAATGAAACTGTAGACGCTCCTTTGAGGGATTCTCACGGAGCTGTTGACAAGTTCTTCATGGGCTGTGGACAATATACCACTATGCACTTGTGTCACACCACAGGGCCTCCCATTGACGCTTATCCTTTTCGTTTGGCCTCTGACCTCCACTGCTTGCCACTTAGGGAAGCAGCAGTTCAGAAAAGAAAGCAAAAGTCAGACCAAAGTAGCTTTCATCTGCCTTGGATAGCCTTGCTTGTACTTCTTGCTGTTTTTCAGATTGCTCATAATGAATGTAGATCCTGTATCTCTTTCCCCATTTTTGAAGTGAAATCCAGTCTTGAGTACAAATGGACAAAACAGCATTGTTTTTCTGCTACCCACACATGTCAGTTTTCACCCCGACATCTTTTTATATATATATATATATATATATATATATATATATATATCTCAGAGATAAACCAGAACTAACCCCAGAGACTTAAAAAATGTACAAATGCAAATTCACAGATTTAGTCTCTCTGCAGTGTCTGACTTTCACATGTTAGTGATCTGTGCTTGGGCTTACTGAACTGAAGGCAAAATGTCATGTAAAAATACAGTTTAGATAATCCATGCAGCAACAATTTTGAACGTGAACTTCTCATTCATCTGGGTAGTTAAAACACTCCCTTACAATTGGTCCCTATATCAATGCTGATATTTGAGTCTGGACTGGAAGTAATTGTGTTGCTCTGAATCTGTGACTGTAGAGCTAAAGCCCCCCAACTCTTCACTCGGTGATGCCAAAGAATAACTCCAAGTCCATTAATTGAATTACAGGAGTGCTGAAAACGCTGTCTTTATCTGGGGTTCTGTGGTGTCGAGGTGTTGTACAAAATCAGAATGAGAAACCACCTTTTATGATGTGTGGGCTGGAAAACAACCCACAAAGCCTCCTCCATTCCTCTGCTCAATCCCCAGTAGCTGCTTCCCCCTCCCACTGGTTCTGGAAGTGGTCATCAAATGAAAGAGTAGAGCTAGAGGGAGGGAAGAGGGTGATTTAATTAGAGATCTAAGGGGTCATTTTTTTCCCCCAGCATGTAGTATTGCTGTAACTCAGCACTTATTGATGTGTGATGATTACAGACAGACAAGAAACTGGCCTACACACACTCTCCTAGACTTATAATAGCAGACACAGGACCCTTTGAATTCAAGAATGAGCAGTTTACCTTTTTTTTTTTTTTTTTTTTCAGTTAAACTGATCTAGAGGAACAATTCAATGGAAATACAATTAGAAGACATACAGGAAGGATAGCCTGAAAAACAAAGCAAATGTTAAAAATTGGCAATGGTCATTTACAAAAAAACAAAGAAAGCTTTGTTGAAAATATATCCAAGAGATTAAAGAGCATAGATTTTATTGAAAGCCAGCAGGATTTAAGTTCTAAGCCCCTATATAGAGTTTGGAGTGTTTCCTCTGGTATTTGTATTTCAGTTTAGCGAAGATAAAAATAATTTAAAATGTTTAGTTTTGAATTTTAAGGTGCAGAACTATAGGAAATGACTGATTTAGTTTTAAAGATGTTTACTTGCTAAATCTTCAGTTTTGATCAGAGGTTTCACAGTTTTAGCTGGTGTTGTGTCTTCGGATGTTACCTGCAAAACTATGCTTTCATTCCTTTAAGAATGAAAATAAGTTTCTGACCCTTAATAAGCTGAAAGGGCTCATATTTAGAAACTACCTTGCAAATGAGAGTGGAGGGATTCATTGGTGATTAATGAATAATCAACAGTTATAGGAATATATTTTAATACTTGCTTTAGGCAGGAGCAATACAATAAGTGAGAATCAAACCTAAAGTTTCTAATTGATGATTAAGCATCAGGACACTAGTGGTGAAAGGAAGCTACTGGACGTCCTAATCATTTAAGTCACTGCTGTAATCAAGTAACCTTCTTTTGCTGCTTCATTTCATGAGGCTAGAAACAGTGGAGCATGGCTGAACACTCAATCCTTTTCCCTGCCCCACGATGAATTAGGAAGGTGGTCCCTGCTTAAAATAGGCAATTATCGGACCACTGAGGCAGCCAGTTGTAGCTTCATTCACCCTGGTTCTCCATGGATGCCAAGAGTTTGCAGGATCGAGGCCAGTATTTATAACTCCAGTCTACTGCATAGCTCTTTTTCAGTTCTTGATTCTTAACAGGTGCTCTCCTCCTGCCCAGTCTCTGCTGACTGTGAAAGCAATTGTAGGTATTATGGTTAGATGCTAAATATATCATGAAGATTAACTTGATAAATGATCAATTCTGGCCTCATGCTTGAAATTTAAGTCAATTGTCTGGATGAAATGTGTAAATCCCTGTATAACAGACATTTATCTCTCTCCAGACTTCTCAGTGCTCTGCACAAGATGAAAGCCAGTGAGTGGATAATTTTTTTCTGGAGGTGATGCTGTATTTTTTTCTTCTACTAGGAATAATTTCCTGGGTTGTGGTGTCCAGCTGCGTGCATGTGTGAAATACTGAAAATAAGGGACACGGCTTCTTTGGAGAGTGTTTCCGGTGGTGAAGCTCTGAATGGCCTGAGATGTTATATACATCCCAGGTAGAAAGTGGGATCTTGCCTTCCAGACACTTCCCTAATGTCCATCTGGTCACACCCCTGTTCTTGAGGCTTGCCCCTGACAAGAGAGATGGGAGTACTTATTCTCCTTAGTAGCCTGCAGGCATTGTGCTGCATACACTTTAGTGGGAATATTTTCTTTTTCTCTTACCTCTTTCCCTTCCTTTCTCTCCCAATCCTGGTTTCTCCCCTTCTTTTACCTTTTCTGGATGGGCTGTACATTTTCAAAGTTTAATATTTTATTTTTTTGCTGCTCTTCCTTAAGTGGCATGGCTGAAGCATTACAGGCCAGTCATCAAAGTGCCTTTAAAAGAAGAATTGTCAGGGACTCACGTATTTTTAAACTATGTCTTTGCATAGTGATTTTCAAGGGTTATCAGAGGAAAATATGAGTTGCTTTGACAGTGGTCCCATCACAAGTTCTTATCTTCAGGAATTCAACCTCCTACTTTTACAGCCTATTCATAGTCCCTTTGGAAGTTTTAAGCACAGCATGTTAGGATGTTGGTTAACAGCAAATAAACCTGTGTGCTGACCTGCCCATGTGCTAATAATAAGTCATGAGTCTGTTTTTTAAGAAACTCTGTCACAAATGGTGCTTGAAAAAATAAATGAAAGACCAGATTCCTACAGATAAGACCATCCAGATGGAGCTGCTGGGGGGATAGGTTAATGGAAAAAAAAAAGGGGGCACGTGTTGTTCAGACAAGCCCAGGGCCTCTGTTCTCCAAAGGTGAAATTTACCATGGAGTGAAAGGCCAGCGAAAGGTCTCTGCCTTGAGCTCACATGGGATTGGAAGAGCAGATAAGGTTTGTGCTGGTGAACCTCACTTTTAGGGAGAAAACTGGCCCTTTTGGGGAGTTTCTGAAGAGTAATTGAGCCTAGGCATGAACATTTTGTACGGGCTTTTGATACACTCCTGGCCCTTAAGGATTTGCAAAGAGACCTGCATTTATGGGTTAGGGAGATTCATCTTGGTTATACCTTTAACTGAGTCACACAAGGGCTGCATATGTGGGAAACACGCCGTTATTTTTTGCAAGAATTGGATGACTTTAATTTTTAACTTTATTTTTGTTTGTTATATCACTGGAGTAATTAGTTCCACTTTTCCATAATACTAATCAGTTCAGCATTTTCTGAAAGGACTTTTTGTATTGCAAAAATTACTTCAATTTGCATGGAATGTTGGATCTGCCTAAAGTAAGAAATTATGGGTTTTGCCGGTAGACACCCCAGACACTTGGTACCTTTTTTGGCATTTTGGGAGGTGGCTAGAGGATGGCTGTTAGGACTAATAAAGAAACCCAATTATATGCAGCTATTATATATTTTGCAACAACGTTTTGGTATGTGGTGACTCTATTGCTTTGTTTTTGGACAAAACCAGCATGGATAGCCACAACTAAACTCCTTGGTCTTGGGAGTTTCTTCCTCTTTTGGCTGACAGACAATTTGCAGAGCTAGTTCCATGATTTCTAGCATCTCAAGAGTGCATTAGAGTTTCACAGCAGGAGATTTGTAAAAGGGAAAGGAATGGTGTACAGGGAATTAAAAGGTCTGTAAAACTAGAGGCTCACTCTCCTGCGAGGAGTGATCTTGTCTAAATCAATAAACGTCCATGGTCTGTGCTTTTCAGCTGTGATTGTTAGGATTGTGCGTTCATTCAGTGCATGCTGAGCAGAGCCAATATTGACTTAATAACACCAAAAAATGTATTTACAGCTATTTGTCCAAATTCTGAATAACTGTTCCTTTTGTTCTCTGTCCTTTGCTATTCCCAAACCATAATGCAAACAGATTTTGGCTCTGAGTCCAGGGAAGTGTTTCTAAGCATGCTTAACTCCAGGCACATGACTACTCCAGCAAACATTTGGAAGACTTTCTACAGGCTTAAAGGTAAGCACACACTTAAAGGGTTTACTAACTGCAAGTTTTGTTTTTCCTGAATACTTAGGAGAACAATATTTTTAATGAATGTGCCATGCACAATAAAAGATGCTCTTGAATAAAGATCAGTATTACCTGCCATTAATTTTCCATTATTCTGTATACATATATGTATATACATGTATCTGTGTTTCTGCTGAATTGTTTATCTGGAATCAAATATTGCAGTAAAGGGGCACCTGTGAAAAGCTGCACTTTGATACACAAGTGGTCAAAAACAATGAGCAAAAAATCTTTGGCGTCCAAGACTACTTTTGCAGAGATGTTGTGTAAATGCATGGGAAAATTAAAAAAAGGAAATATTACCAATGAATAAGAAAGGAGAAGTGTAGTGACTCTGTGATTATTTCTACTGCTAAAGGGTATCTTTTTTACTGCTGCTTAATCTGTGCCTACTAAGTCCTGCCCTGCAAGGTCCAACAGGCACTGCAGACACCACAAAAGAGTTGAGCAGGCTCAGCTCTCTCACACACAGCACTGGCTGCATTTGCCCACTCTGAACTCTTAGAAAAACTGTAATGCTCATCTTCTGCTAAGAGAAATAGCTATCATTTAATACTGTAAAGTTATGCAACTACCAGAGCAGTATTGGCAGTGAACGAAAAAACCCCTTTATTTGCATTTATAATGATTATGAAATTGGTTCTAATTCCAGGGTAGCAGTAAGGGAAATGGAATTTGGAGGCATTAGGCAAAGATGCAGTCTCAGCTGAACTTTTAATTTTTAAAAGTTAGAAGATGAAACTGAAAACCAACTGTCTGTTATGAGGAGGACATGTTCTTTATGAGCTGCTCGCTTACATTTTCTGATGATTCATCAGCCTGTGGAAATCCTTTGCCATCCCTTATAGACTAAAATATCATTCTGAAGATAAAGGCAGGATTCAAGCAGTACCATTCTCCCCAGATATCTTCTGATGAGGTGTCAGCTTCCTTTTGGCAGAGTCTGCAGGATAGATAAGGGACTGTGGCTACAGGCACAAAGGGCTTTTATGACAAGGTGAGAAAGAGAAAGTTTCAGATTAGCAGGAATTTGTATCTTTATTGTGCTTTTAACTTCAGTTTCAAATCTTAAAACAGATTTTTGCTGGTACATGAACTCAGTGAACTGATGTCCTATTGCATTTTAATTTCATCACTCTGAGTCTCTGACTTCAAAGCTTGCTTCGAGTCTAGAGCAAAGTTTGCAATCTGCTTGATTTGACCATAGAAATGTGGATTTCTTATATGTGGTCACAAAACGGGAGGAAATTCACCAGCCATGACTAAAAGAAGTCTACTATGTGTTTTGGATTGTATTTACACCTGGATGAAGAATAATCTTACCCAGGTTTTTACTGTTAAAGTGAGGATTACTAATTTTTAAGGAAACAAATAGAAAAAGCCTCAGAGGTAGACTGATAGAAAATAAAGTGAAGTATAACAGTGAAACAAATATATAAAAAGAAAAATTATGCAGGATGTATTTCTTCTCCCTGCCTTTCTCCCATAGTTGTCTTATTCTATGATTTTATTAATCCAAAAACTTTTTAGATTTGTGAGTCTCTCCCACAAATTCATGTTTTGGAGCTTTAAAATTATGACCTGTCAGAGTTCACTCTAAGCCTGAGGGATAGATCACATTCCATAAAATTGTTAAGACTGTCCATCAGATCAGATGGAAATCTAATATCTCACCACTTAGGAATCACACTCAGCATTTTGTGTGGCCATCCTTTGAGATAAAAGTCAGTGGTGTGTGAATTCAATTATTTCATGTACATAAAACTTTCCAAATCTCTCCTGAATTCACATGTTTTAGATATACCCATATCTGTTATGTTACTTCAGGGAGTGTCAACAGTACTTTGACTTTGTGTAAAATGAGACCAAAAAGAAGCAATATTTGGTTCATTGGAAAAGGACAGTTACAGGGGGTAGCTGGTGAAAATTAAGGAAGGTAGGTTTTCAATTCTTTAGGCTGTTGAAATAAGCCACGTAGATCAAGAAAATTGTGTTATTTCTAGCTTTGCACTGAATAGAAACTGCAGAGCAGAAATCCACAAAGGATATTAAGGCCTCAGGTTTTGGCCTGAACATTTTTCAGAAGTGATAAGAAACTCAGGTCACATTCATCTTCACTAAAAACTGGATGTGTCCAAATGCAGCATCTGATTCAGGTAATAAGCCAGGTGCAATTATTGTTCTTGTGGTGGCCCATCGGATCTGTTGGTCCATTCTCATTTACAGTGGGTTTCTCTGTCTAACAACCATTTGACCTCTGGTGCTTTGGGAGAACTTTCACAAGGCAGGTAGTGGCCAATACTGAACATGCCTGAACTCTGAACTCTGGTTCTGGATATGCATATCAGTCCACAGACCCACCTCCACCAGAATCCACGGAGGTACATCAGTGATGTAGTGCTAAAAGTTGCCACTTCTCTTTGTGGTCCAGGGGAACTGCTGGGGGTACTCAAATGTCTTTCAAGGCATGCCGTTTGAGAACGTAAAAACAAATGCAGTACCTAACTTTAGGAGCTTATCTCAAAAATCCTGGTGGTCCGTATTCGGGCAAAGCAAATATCGAGGTCTTTGCAGTTTTGTTGATGTGTAGGCTGCTGGATAAGCACGTGGCTCTTTTCCTCTTACTCAACAGCAATTTGTTTACATCTGTTGTTTCTCACTATACCGTCATTCAATGGCAGATGAGTATGTAAACAATCCTAGGTTTGTCTAAACCAACAGCATCTACTGAGAGTCTGGCCCTGTCTGCTCGCTGGCACTATCTGAATTTCTCTAACATTTCCTTTCTGTGTACTACATGAATTCCCTTCTCATATCTGTGGAAGCAGATTTATTTGGCAGTAAAAACGTCCACTTAAATTGAAAGTTCAGTTATTTACTTTCTAGAAGTGAAGAGTCTTCAATAAATCAGTCTTTCTATTTCCTATAATTATTTATTGTTTACATCCCTGTAACAGACATATCTCCTGTAAAGCCTTTCCTCTTTAATCTGCCAAAGCGGAGAAAACGTGATGTTGAAGTGCAACTGAAGCAAAGGAGCAGCCAGACCTCTGAATTTTACTCCCCACGTAAAGGATGGATGAGGGGCTGCCCTCCCTATATGATGTCATGTAGCAGAAAAAAGCAGTTTTCACTTGCTTTTTGAGGCAAGAATTATTGTCTCTTTCAAGGAGTTCTGAGGGCCTAGGAGTGAAGGACAAGGGTCTCTGAGAGGAAAGTGTGGCTGCTGCCACTGTGGGAGTGGCACAAAGTAGGGATTGTGCTGCAGTAAAAATGCTGTATAAGCTCTTGTGTAAAAAGCCAAATGACCAACTCTAACCCAGATATTTTTGTATTTTTAATACACAAGTGTCTTTTGGGAGGAAGATTTAGGTCCTTGGTCACAGACGGGCACCCTGTCCCTCGGAGTGCTGTGTCATGGTGTTGGGATGATGAATGCCATGAACTCAGGGAGGATTTGTGGCCCTCAGGTAGAACGTAGATTACATTTATTTTCCATGATTTCTGGTTTGTACACTGGAGGTGGTAACTCCGTGCCAATATAGGCGTTTATGATGTGATTAAAGTGTCTTCTTATTTACAGTGCCCTGTTGATGTCTTGGGTGACTTCATCCCTTCTGTAGATGTTTCACCTCTTTGTCTACACTACTGCTTCTCCTGCTGAGAAACATTCAAGTGCACCACTGACTGAAGGTGCCTGACTAAACATTTTCTAAAGAAATGCGGGATAAGTCTGTCAAACTGCTTGCAAAATGCACTCATCATTGGTTTAGTGGTATGGTAGGTACTCTGTCACATGTGGCAAGCATCCCTGCTCTGTCCCTGCAGCTCTTCCTTATGTTGAAATTGCTCTCAACTCTGATGTTATTTCTGCCTTTACTTTTGGCAGCAGGGCTGGCAAGTTTAAATTCTGAGAGTCAGGGACTGAGAGAGCGACAGAACTGATTTGTGCAGGGGTCAGAACGGACAGGCTAGTTGGAAGCAGGCGGGACTGCTTGTGGGGCAGAGGAAGGCGGAATCCTACATGGAGCCCACATGTCCCTCCCCTACACTTTCATCTCCCCCACTCTATAAGCTTCGTGTCAAAGCCGACCTCTTCCTGCTGGAGGACGACCGACTGTGATTCCTTTCGGGGGCTGTCAGCGCTTCTCCCATAACTGCCCTGTGGAGATGCTGTTGAGTGACACGAAACACTTTTTCTCCTGACAGGATTAGCGAGCCATCTCTCCACACTGCCCAGCTTCCCCCTCCGCCTCAACCAGCTCTCTCTATGTGGCCAAAGAGGTATGCTTGTGTCCTGGATAATGAAATACCTTCGGGTCACTTCTCCCACGTTTGCTACTGACAGAGGAACTTAGAGAAAACTTTCACTCTTCACACAGCTCCATTTTTGGAACAGGAACTGTTAGTCTGTGTCAGTTTCTTTTATGCCCCTCCATTTCTATCTTGTGGAAGCATAGGGGTTGTCCAGTGTTATGCCCAACCTGTGGCCCTTCCAGATTCATTCCTGCTCTGGCCACAGTCTTCTCATCAGGTGTTCTGTAGAAGTGAAGTGATGATTGTGGTGGTTAGCCCATCCCAGTGGAAATACTGTGACTAATCTCTGATAATTGAAAACTTTCCTCTTTCTGGGAAGATGTATGACAAAACTTTGCCAATGGAACTTCCAGAATGAGGAATTTTATCCTGGATGTTCATTTTGACTCCCCAGGTAACAATGTAAGACAGCCAGGGAGCTGTTTTTTAGGCACTCGAGTGGGTGATCAGTCTCACCATTTGCTGAGGGAGAAGCAAGAAACCAGCAGTAACTTACATGTCCCAAGGTGCTGCTTGGTGGTTATCCCGTCCCTTTCTTCACTGTCTCCTGACTGGTTTGTCTATGTTGGGTGACTCAAGCAGATCTCTTTTGGAATGACAGTGCTTTTGTTAACTCACTTTAACTAAGGCATGCCAGGCAGGCCAGCCGGTTAATGTTGCCTTGCATTTAAATGTATACTTTTCTTATTACAAAAACATAGATACAAATATGTATGAAGAAATAAATTTCCCCCCCCAATTGCATATAATACAGAGAACAAAGGAGTACAGTTTTTCTTAATTCCATATGTAGTGCTGTTGGTATGTATTCAAATAATTCATTCAGATTGGAGTAAGCATGTGTATTGAAATCAGTGTTGGGTCTCATGGGTTGAATCTGGTTCTGCAAATTTACTGTATTATATTACTGCATTACAATATGCTGTCATGTTCAAATCTTTGAATTTATTTAGCAGGATGTAATGTGCCAGATCTTTACAAATTTCTCAGTGTTTTGATACTGGTTGTTGGCAGTATTATCATTAACAAAGTAAGCCAAATGACCCTTGCACTAGATTTTCCAAGCAGATGTCAATGCAAGAAACTAATCTCAGTTTATCTCAAATTATTCTCCTTTCAGATGGTTATTCAATCCGTGAAGTATGGGACGATCCATATTCACATTGTCCCAAGGGAAGCTCTTTGAAAGAACTGTGACCTCTTTCCACTTGAAGGTTAGAGGAAAGCATTTTCTTCCAACTCTTTACAACTCTGCTTCCATGTGTTGCCAACACTACTAATCTTTTTGCCAAGGAAAAACAGCCCTGTTACTTTTTCTCCTATTCCACCTCTAATTTGTCTTGTTCAGGGCTATTTCTAGGGAAGAGGATTTGTTTCTTCTCTAAAGCAATCTTTCCCTGCAACAGCCACTCAAGTATTACGGTCATACCATGACTTGACCCTTTTGGAAACAATGAAATGTGAAAAAGAGCACTTGGATCCCATGGTGATGAGCAGGCTTAAAAACACTTAGGTAGATCAAAAAGACTGAGTTGCTGAGTTTTGTGGCTTCTGTTTGGATTTTTTTATTTCATTTAACCTGCAGTGTCAGCAGAGGAAAAACTCTGAAAGGCATTCCAGACAGGAAAAGCCAGCAGGGAAATGGCCTGAAACTGTTTTTGCACCACTCTTTAAAAGTGAGACTTTTTATTGTCTGCAAGGCAGTGGCTACAGACAACTGTAGCTGTGCTGTTATTAGCTGGGGCAGTGCTGAGGATTCCTACTGAATAGTGGCATTTCATGTAAAACTAGAAAATCCCAGAAAACTCTCATTTCACCCTTGAAGTTTTGGTTTTCCTATGGTAGGAATTTTTCTTCTTTTGACTTTGGAGCTGAGAAAAACTGTGTCACAGGGACTTTTCATCAGACACTTGAAATCAATTATGAGGCATGCGGAAAGGACTTTGAGTTCTTTAGAGAATCCTGATTATTTTCCCGACACAAGCTTCTTATATTGTCTAACCAGCATCACTAAGAAAGATGAAATGGTTTTCTGCTATGCAACAATAATGCCATAAAAAGAATAGGAAAAAGGAATGAGAAAGGCAAAAGCGTTACAAACCTACAAAGAAAACCACATATAGAATGACCTCTCTTGATCTTTTCTATCATGGCACCAAGTATTGTGTCTTATGTCCAAATCTAGCTAAATTTAATCTATATACTGTCTACCATATTCCCTCTAGGGAATGCAATGCCGAATGAGCATGAAGTGTTCTCACACTAAAATATTCCATCAACATTGCTGTGGGTTGTGGAGGATATTAAGTCGGGCAGTCTCTTTGCTCCTCTACCCTAAAAAAAGAGGTGAAAGTTCAAGAGTTTCATTAATTCCTTCAGGAAGAGAGGAAAGTAAAAACAAACCAAGTATTTTCATTGATTGTCCATGTTTCATTGATTGTTGAGACATCCAACTCACTTGGTTTTCGCTTTCTTTTTCCCCTTCCCCCCCCTTTTCCCTCCTAGAAATAAAGGGGTTATAGAATTTTAATATCAGAAATGAACTTACTTAAATCCTTCCATACTCAAGTTTTTTGCTTTAAACCTCTTTTCCTTCATTAGTTTATCTGATAGTATTTTTTCAGCATTAGCCCTTTATTGGATTGTGGTTCTTTATCCACTGAAATCTCACTAATTTTCTTTTCTAGTAGTCACTGAACAAAGACTGTGTTTCAGGAATGCTGGCTGCTTTGCAGAGCCCTGGTTGTACGAGACAGATCCTTCTCTCTCAGAAAATGCAACCTCACGTAGCATAGAGCAATTAAGCTGTTGGGAAATCCGAGAAACCCTGTGGTCACAGGAGATGCAGTCCTACATCAACTGCAAAACTCCCTGCCAGATGAAATAAAAATAGCTATTATTTCACTGTGTTACGAGCTAGGAGTACATACGGGAGCCAAGCTCCAAAGCCATCTCTTTGTACGGGCTTTCCCTGAAATGTAAATGCAGTCATGCTGCCAAATAAAAGCAGAGGCAGCGGTATTAATACTAGACACTGCTGTCACTCTTGTAAAATCTGGAAAAAATGCTTCCTCTGAGGCTGATGTGTACCAGTGTGAGAACCCCACTGTAAGCTCAGAGATCGCATTCACTGTGCTAATTCATAGTTCACCCTTTCAAATGCACACAAGTTACAGCATCGAGGCCAAGGAGATGAAAGAAGGGCTGGACTAGAAGTATGGAGGAGAGCAATAGATTACCTTGGTTAACTTGGTAGTTCAGGGGTTCATGAGAAGTTTGTGACTGCTGTTCTTTGTTTTTCTTCTGCATAGCAATTTCCCCTGTCCTCTTCCGCCTCTTTCATGTTATTTATTTTCTAGTAACACTGACCTTCTGCACTGAAAAATAAAAAGAGAAGGACTCTTCTACATGAAAGGATTTTTCTTGAGTTCACATTTTGTAAATATATTTTCTTGCTGGTTTTTCTGGCTTGTGCATAAAATTGTATTTTACATTTTAAGTAAATCCTTTAAAAGTGCATGACTTGAAAACCTACATTCCCTGGTTTTCATTAAGATCTGAATTAGTCTCTTAAGTCAGATACAAAAATAAATCTGAGCCTCATAAGTCACTTAGGTGCTCTTCAGAGTTACTTTTAAGGTAAATCCTGATAGCAGTTTTTTCCCTGTGTATTGTTTACAGTGATAATCTTATGTTTAGCCAATGCTTGGCTGTGGAACAACAGAGAGCTGTGAGATGACCAAGCTCATTTCCTGAGCTGCATCTTTTTGTTTTCATAAGAACTCTTTATTTAACATTTCATTTAACAAGCCTTGTGGACTATCTCTTGATTAGATTCTGTGTGTTTCCTGCCACTTGCGTGAACTGAGAAATGTAACCTTAAAGCCAGAGCCAATATAAATATTTTTTCATAGAGTGATGTAACATCCAGCTTTCTGTTTCATGAAATTCAGGCTTGTTAGGAACTCTGAAACTTTCCTCCATTTTTTGTCTGTGCTGAAGAATCATTTCAGTTGTTTACTCATCTAAGTGAAGGAGCTGGGGATTTAGCATTGTAGAAAACTACTTCAGAGATGCTATCAGAAAAAAAAGTGGTTAAATCTTCTGAAGGAAGATTGGGATATCAATGTTCCTAGCATTATGTTAAAAAGTGGCCTAGGAAAACCTGTGTACACTCACTGAACAGTCTGTAAGGTGAGAGTCCCCTTGTATTATTTGTTCACTCTTTTGTATATTCACTACTAGGCAGACAAGTTATAAAAACCTTCATCTAATCTGCCGTGCAGTCAAAATCAACTAAAGCTGCTTCTCCCTCCTTGAATAATTTTCAGATTTAATTGCTGATTTGTGGGGATAACTTTGTAGGCCCATACTCTGCTCTCAGGCTACACAGTGGAAACCTGGTCTGACTTCAGCTGAGTGAGGTTACTCTGCAAATGCCCTTGGGGGAGACCAGCAGCTAGTCCAGAAGAGTGTCCTGGTAGGTATTTCTGGAGAATTGTGGATCATGGTAAGAGCATGATAACATCTAGACTAAGAGAAAATGGAAATTTGTGTTATAGGCATAGTTTTGGGGAAGAGGCCAATTGAGATAGTCAAGACTAACTATTGTCACCATGGGATATGCCCCTGAGAGGTTCAGCCAAAGGACTTGAATGTTGGAAGTTTTTCAGGGGTTTTTTTTTGGTTTTTTTTTTCCCCTCAACCAGTGTAAGATTAATTTATAGTATTTGGGCAGAGGGAAGTTGGGAGATGGGGGTCAACTTGATGGCAAGCTGCCAAAATCTGCTTAACTTCTTTATCAAAAGAAAAATAAACTTTTATCTGCTTTTCTGATGTCTTTGAGTGTGAAACTGGATGTGTTGCAAAATGAATGTATAAGCTGCTCTGTAGTAATGAATTTGAAATTCTTAAAGTTTATGGGACATTATTAAACCTTTAGTTATTGTAGTATGTTAACAATTGCCAAATTTTACTAGCTTTGCTTGAGTTCACCTTAAAAAAAAGGAAAAAGTCTTGGGGACTTGCTGCTGCTCTTAGTTTCCAATGGTCAATATTCAAATGTTGCTTGGATTTCTCTGCTGATTGTTTTGATTTGCTTCTCAAAGGCCAACATGTAATTCACTCAGTCTGCTTCCTGAGTCTGATTTTGATTTTTATAGTGTCATCTCCCTGTCTCAATCTTTATAGGTTTTTTTGATTGGTGTAAGGCCATTGCAGCTTGGTTTTCTCTTGTGAGCCTTCAGTGAGGTGTGCCAGGTCTGCAGGATGGTAATACTTTTTCCCCTTCTGTCTGATTGTTGTGTAACTGCATTTATTCAAGTATGCCAAGGCTGTAAAAATATCCTAATTTACTCTTTGGTATTCCAATTAGTCATGGCCCTTTTAAGTTCCCCCGTTATTGAATTTGCCTGTCTCTTCTCTCTATTTTCATAAAACTATTTTTATAAGACATTGTTAAATAATACCCTCTTTTTAGTCACTTTGGCTTTGCCAGACTTTAAATGTTAGCTTTAAATTTTGTCAGGTGTCTGCATCAAGCAGAATGTGTTTGCTTGGACAAAAAAAAAAAAAAGGCACCCTATTCTAGCATTTTTCAGAGTAATGAAAAGGGGAAAAAAAATACCCTGTTTCATTTATATTTTCATTCTTAAGTATTGAGATTAAAAAAAAAGTATTTATAGCCACATGTTTTGGATCAGATACCTGACAAAGCCAGAGGCTTGAATGTTTGGGCCAGAAATGTCTTTTGACATCTCCCTGGAAAAAAATCTTGCCTTATTTAATGAGATGATCACCTTTTTAAGAAATCTGAATTGAATTTTTTTAAAAAATGTGTTTTGCTCAGCTGTTATCAAGGTAATATCTTCTTTGACATGATGTAGCAAAATGCTTTTGGATATCATATTTTGAAGCTACCAGTACCCTTGAAAATACCATGAAGTCAAGTCCCAATTCTCATATCTGAAAGATTTTAAGTGAGGGTGGTAAAAAAAGAAAAGAAAAGAAAAAAAAAAGCCCTGTGTCACGTGAAGACACTTTCTCTTCACTCATGGTTAAATTACTCATGGTGGATGTGGCAGGGCCCAGTGGTGAAAGGTGCTGGCAGCCATGCAGTTGATGGTCCTGTCATGTAACAAGTACACTGGGAAGGCTGAATGAAAACACTGGAAAAGGACAGATAAGGATTTTCCTAAATGTTAAGTTTGTCGTGGGTAAAACAGCTTGATGTGGGAAATATTTTTGTTATATTAATTTATTGCAAATTAACACAAAATTTTAATTAATGGTTCAATTACAGAGCTCTATCAATAAGCTTCAGTTTTGAGGTGCTCAACAGCGATGCTGGAGCAAGCTGGACCTTGTGGTGACCAGCCCTGGACCTCCTTCAGAGTCCCTGCATTCCCTGCTTACCCACGCCCTGTCATTTAGGTCCAGTAGAAATTTAGGAGCATTTGCTATCATTCTACGCAGATGAGCATAGCCTGGAACCTGAGTCTTGCAGAACTCGTTCAGATTTGGTCCATTGGGTAGAGTGCTGACTCTTGAGTTTTGCTGCCCCAGGGAATTTTGCTTTGCTGAATTTTTAATGCCTTTCTGCAAAACCTACAATTAAAGTTTTGAGGAGAAAAAGAGGCATCAGATATATTTTCCAATGTGTTCTGGTTCTGGGACTGAAAAGCTGCAGCTAATTTATCCCTCTAAACATTAGGCTCTGCTATTGAAAACATGCGAAAAGAAGTAGAATGGAAGTGTCCAATACAAACATGAGTTTAATGGAACATTTAAGAACACAAAAGTTGCGGAAACAATGTTGAATATTATAATGTTTTCATCCTACAACATTGTTATGTTGATTTTTAAATGCAGTTCTAATGAAAATAGTATCTCAGCTTACAGCTGAACTGCAGTCAGCTCCCTGTGCACAAAACACCAATTGATACGGATGAGTTATGCCAGCAAGAAATAAAGATAGAATATGTTATTTGAAAGCCGTGCTTGTCAGATAAAAGGGGGAATAAATTATTATGTACCTTTGGAAAAAGAATACATTAGAGATACAAACAGTGAAGAGAAAAGCATTGGGTGAAGAAATACAGTTAAAAGAGCACATCTGTTTCAAATTCTTATTTGGGGCGAAAGATCCCCACATATGTTTTTATTTTAAATTTGCATGTGTGTTGTTATCCTTGGGTTAACTACTAGGTAAATAAACGTATTGAGAATCCATTTTTCAGTGAAGCTTGGTTAGGAATATTTGTACACACGGTGTGAGAGATAATTTGAAAGCTAATTGAAACTTTGTGAGGAACCAATTTCCTGCATGTCCCTTAACTTTTAATACCTGCCTTTCATGCATTAGTGGCATCATGATCAAAGGCATTTATTTATTTTGGAAATGAATTAATTTTCCCCTTTGGTTTGTGTTTTTGACATACCTTACTACAGAACAGCATAATACAGAACCACATAACAGCTACAGCTGCAGCAATAGCTGAACTGTAGAGGAAACTCATTTGGTTTTGTTTAATGAGAATCATGTATTCAGCTGTGATTGGCTTAGATAGAGATTTTAGATACACTTAAAGTGAAGTTAATAAGTGTTCTACTGAATAGATGGGGGGGGCACTTTGTGCTAATAAACTGCGCATAAGTAGGAGAAATTCCAGTGCCACTGTAATCTTTGGTAAAATCTATCACTTTCCTTCTATGGAACTTAAGTTTTAGTTTGCAGCACTTGTGCGGGTCTCTCAGTCTCAGTCTTCACCTTCACAAAGATTTGTGATGAAAAGGTATTCACTATTTATTACAGGGTCATTAGAAAAACTACTGCGTGGGCAGAACTTCCTCTCCTGCTTTTGTCACCAAATCCAAGTACCTAACTCAGGAGCCTTAACCCTTTCCAAGGCCAGTGAGGAAAGAGGGGACGATTTATCCCAGCTGGGACCCGATTTATCCTCTGGATTTGGGAGGGAGCCGCCTTGTACTTGCCCAGGTAGGAGTAGCTGGGCTGTGGGGCTGCCCATTAACGCTGTGAGCTCTCTCCCTGGAGAGCATGAGATCCTTGGGTGGTCCAGGGAGCATTGATAGGCTGTGTCACAGGCACTCTGAGGAACAGTTGCAGGAATATCACAAAATAGAAGTCAAGAGAACATTTCAAGTTACTCCTCAAGTATCTGGGCAACATGACCTCACCTTCTGATGTTGGCTAGGGGAGCACACAGGTGAGAAAGAATTTTTACTGTGTTTTGTAGGAGTTGCAAATGTGTTTGCTCTTTGAATGAAAATGACTTCATGGACTATTTATGCTCTCTTCTTCACTGCAGAAAAGTTAGTGATTCAATATCATTGCCTCTGCCACTTTATTGCTCCAAGAAATAGTCATAAAAAGTAGCAATAGAGTCATTACAGAACTCTATTAAAACCATCACTGTGCCTCTAACTGCTGCAAGTAAAGAAAAAGGCTTCTGGGCCAAAGTTTTCTATCCAAGATTTTTGCCCTCTGTAGAGACGAAGGAGACTAAAAAAGAAATCCCTGTCTGTAGTTCTTGCCAAATAGGCATGGCTTCAGTGTTTGGAGAGTCCCTCTAGGGAGATCAGGAATGGCTCAATGTAGAGAGATTTACAGAGACTTAAAACTTATAATGAAACTATTATCTTTGCTCTCTCTCCTCTTTCTAAATCATATAAAGTCAGGTGGTGTGTTCTCACAGTAGTATTAGTAACTGTCAAGTCAGATATGAAGCAAAAAATATTCCTGACTTGGGTAAAAGTTAGAGCTGAGGATGAAAACTGTCAGTGGAGAAGTGATTTTTGTGTTGTCTCCAAAAGTAAGTAAGGTGTTGCTCTTGCAAATCATTCTGTATAAGATGATCTGGTGCCAAGTCTCATTAATTTCGGCAGGAGCTTCGTGAGAGCCTGGGGATTCTGCCTTTCAGAGCAATTTGTGTGACTGAGGCTGAGATGGAGAAAGAGCTTTGTGTGCTGGAGGACAAGGTGGGGAGCTGCTGGCGGGGGGAATGAAGCAGGGAGGGAGCGAGGTAGGGAGCTAGAAAGGTAGTAATGCCATTACAATCAGAAGAGTTTTCTTGAGTTAAAATCCAGCTGAAATACATTCCCCACTCTGCTTAAAAAAATACAGCCCTAATAATCCTGGATTGCCAGGGATCAATCCTGCCTCCACTGAGAGCACTGAAGCCTGTTGGTTGGTTTTACAACCCTGTCAGATCATTCACAGACGTACGTTTCTGACTTGCACAAGGTTGCCAGAGCACTGCAGGGTTGGTTTATACCCTCCCTTATTTTCATGCTAAGATGGAAATATTTTGAAACCCAACCCAGGAAAAGTGAAATTCTCAAAGAAAACACAGAAGTCCCTGTTAAATACTCTGAAGCTCATCTTGTGTTATAAAATACTCCAAAGCTGTCTTGATAAACGGGGGAGATTGAGGATGCATCACCCTATCTGTTTTTAGACTTTCCTCCCCTTTAGCCATCAACAAATTGCTGCTGTGGTAATCATTGCAGCTGATGCTCTTAGTAGGAGACACTCAGATTGTCAGACTGAGGCATGCAGAGAAAGAGATTGAGAATATACATTGAAATACACATTTTTCCTTTTCTCCATGTACTTTTCTGTAGAGGAAAATTTGTTCTTGGGTTTTTGTTTGTTTGGTTTTTATTTTTTTCTTACCCTGTTTAAGATCCTCAATTAAAAAGTTTATTTGCTTACTGTAGGGGCTGGCCTGCTAACCTCCTCCCCAGGCCAATCCTACCTTCTGTTTCACAGAGGTCAGCACCTTCCATGCCAGAGAAAGTTTTGGGAATCACTGAGACACGTGTGGCTGAAAAACCTGTCTTTATGGTAAGTTTGTCCTTTACTCTCACCCTCTTGAATAAAAGTTTTGCTGTTGTGGTGAAGCCTGAGCACTTGCCATTAATAATAATTAAAATATAGTGTCTACATGTTTGAAAAGACTGATTGAAAACAGGACTGTACGTGATTTTTGTGCATTCAGAGTTAATACCTAATCTATTTGTGCTCTGTTAATATAAATTTGTTTCAAATATCTTCGTTACATTCAGAAACTTGCTTCTTAAGCTTTTTTCTCAAGTCTTGAAACACTTCTAACCTTTTCTAATTCTTATTCTATGTTCCATATGTATGAGAACACATTTCGAACATTTTTTGTTAATTTTTATGATTGGTGTAAAAGAGAAGCATGGAATCCAGGTCATTTGGATTAAATCCATGGGAAAATGCCCCTAAAAATTAATTTATGAGGGATGAGATTGATGCTGAAAAGGCTGACTTAATTTGTTTCATTATGTTCAGAAAATGAAGCTGAAGGCTTGACAGCAGCAAACTGAGGTGGGCACAGCAAGGCCCAGTTCTTGGCAATCTTCACTCGTAGCTTTGTCTGCGTATCTCTTTAATGATAAGTAATGTGCTGGCCTTTGGCAGCTCCTGAACAAAATCCTGAATTAATTTTGCTCCCAGGGGAGTGTACAAATCATCAGTGTGATGTTGCTCATGGTGTTAACTTCTCAGAAACTCCAGAAGTGCAGAGGAGTGATTCTGAAACAGAAACTGGTGAAGGGAGGAGCAGGACAAGTAGGGTAGTCAGAGTAGGAAAAGAGGGTATTTCCCACCACTGTGTTCAAGGAAAAATGGAGATGGAGGCTTGAAGACTGGGTACTACTTAACCTGTGGAAAGCACAGGTCCTTAGCAGGGATTTGTACTTCCACATACACCATAACTGTTTAGTGTTTCGTGAGCAGTGGTCTGCTGGTGACAAAAGGATGTCACACGTTAACTTCTGTTTGGGAACGCAACCATCCTAAAGCTTACGAGGTGACAGCATTTCTCTTCTTTGCCTTTATTGAAACAGATTAAATACAGAGAACATTTTTTAAACTTTAATGTCAGAATAGCTCTCAAATATGTTGTGAGAACTCTTGTCATGGGCAGAAACATTAACTACTGCCCCTTCTCGTCTGACTGATGAAGGGAATGAGTAATAAAGCAAGAGTGGAAGTGTTCATGTGTAATTTCATTCTATTTAAATTTGAAAATGCTGGGTTACAAAAGTGTTATGAATTTCCATTTGTGGCAGAAAGATAACTGTTAGAACAGAGTTCCTACTTCAAGCTTCCTGCAGGGATTTTCTTTAGCATTGCTTCTTTTGTTGTAGGGAAATGCAGAGATTCTGAAAATATTTCTCCATTTTAAACAAAGGGAGCTGTGTTCCTGGGTTAGCCAATGCTGCTGATGTCTGTGCCTTTCAGATGTGGCCTAGACACTCTGGATCTATCACAAGACAAGCTGAGGGTCTGGCATCTGATTAACAATGATGGGAATCTACCTTGCTTGTCATCAAAACTTAGGCTGGTGAAAATTAAATTTCCCTTTAAAATAATATGTTTAAGCCCATTTGTAGATTAGGCCAAATTTGAGAAATAAAGGCATGAGTACCTGCTGGCACCTTGTGCTGCACCCAGCACTGATGCTGTAAGCTGCTGTAACCCCTGAGAATGGGGTTTCCATATGCAAACACGGAGAAGCCTGTGGACACTTGGGTGTTTACAAGCACACAATCTGTGCGTGTTTATGGCCGTGCAACGGTGCACGGACTTTGGCCACAGAAATGTTGTCCATAAAGTGCAAAACCATGGCTGTATACATAAGTGCATTCCCTGCTGATTAGCAACCTGCCATAAACCCCTGTTGACACAGCTATTGGTTGTGCGTAATCACGGTGCGCATTTTTAGCCATCACTTTAAGATTCCCCGTTTCTTGTAAAATCAGTCACTGCAGGTTGGTTGTTTTTTTTTTTTTTTTTTTTTAAATACCTGCGTGTATGAGGTGTCTGACAGAGTTATTATCCACTTTGGTGATGAAAAACTCCTGCTGAGGTCCAGGGGAACAGAATTGCAAAGACCAGCACGATGTCTGTCTTATAAAGCGCTCATTCTTCTGACTGACCATCTGTGTGTGAAAAAGGACTGCTCTTACGCAGCAGTAGTTTTGTTGAGTTTGGCCTTGATTTCTTTTTTCCAGATTCTGCCTAGCAAAAAGGGAGGGAGAGAAGGGAAAAAGCAAATTTCATTGGGGAATGGAAGAGGTGGGGGTGGAGGGAAGGAGAGCTGAAAGCTTAAAAAATGAGTGACTGGTAGAAGAGTACAGTAAAGTCAGTGAATAATTTTACTGTCCTGGTCTAGCAGCTTGGGAATGTGCCATGTTAAACAATAACATCTTCCAAGTGAGAAAGGCAGAGAGGGAGGGAAAAGTTGGGGTGAAGTGAGAGGAGGGGACTGGAGGTCAGAGAGGGATTGGATCCTTGAGTACAGTCACTGCCAGTCCTTGGATCAGCTACTTTTTTATTTTTCTTTGGGTTTTTTTTTTCATTAAATATTTGACGCTGAGTCAATGCCCAGGATATAAAAATCTCTACTACTCTGTTACCATTGCTTGACAAATAAAATTACAGATAGGCTGCTGGCTTCAGGTTTTACCAAAATAAATTAAATCGTTATTGCTTCTTTGGGGCCTTACGGACCTCACTTCCCTAAAATCAATGTATTGCACTGAAGGCAATCCAGAGGCAAAGATGCAGGGCTGCCATGCAGCTTCACTTGGGTCTCTTTTCATTTCTCTACATTCACCTACTGAAAATGCTATTCAGAGGCTTTTGAAGGCTTCACAGATTTATGTGTTTTCCAAATGCCTAGTAAGGTTGTCCTTTGAGACACCTGCTGCCAGTTTGCTCTTAGCCAGGTGCACGTATGGGATTTCAGCACATAGGTTATCTTGGTCAGTATGATAATCTGCCATGAAAAATCAATGTATCTGGGTGCTCTGGGAAGCTTTGAGTAAACCCTACAGAAAATTTCCTGCTCTGTTTCAGGCTGTTTTCTGTACCTGGTTAGCAACAGCGCTGTCCTGCAGCAGTGTTGGTTTTGGGTTTGCCAGGGAGAATAGAGGGGGATCTCAGGGCATGATGACCCAGAACAGAGGGTCTGTCATTTTGCTGCTGGAGAAATTTCTTATCCTGACTGAGAAGGTACGTGAGGCTTGGGCAGTGGCCACCCTCAGCCTGGGTTTGGGCTTGCACTGAATGCAGTTTTTGTGGTGTCTTACTAACATCTGGTTGGGAGGAAACTGATGATGTGACTGAGTGGGGCCCTCAGTTCTTAGTTTAATTAAGAGTTGAGCTCCAGCAGGTCTGATGCACCATCTGGTGAGAAGATGTCCCATGTGTGCCTGGCTATTCATGTGTGGTGTGCCCCTCCTCTTCCCCAGCATCAGCACACCGGGACAACCACTCCCACCTGCTGCCACAGCCACAGTGGATTTCATGCTTAAATCTGCAGCCCCTCATCAGTGGCTGCACAGACCCTGTGAGACACATTTCGCTGGGGTGGTACAGCAAATGGGAGCTTCAGCTGCCTGATTGACTGGGAGGCTTTTTTCAGGAGGGAGTGAAATTTTAGCAGCCTCAAGGTTTGTTGTTCAGGAGGAGAGACATGACCAAAAACTGGAAAACATTTCTGGGATGTTAAATAATTTCAGTCATTTGAGCCGATGTTGATAGGAGGCAAGCCTGAGATCAACACTGAACTGGTCTGAAAAAAACCCTTCCCAAAACAAACGCAAACAAAAATAAACAACCAAGAAAAAACAAAATATGTATAGGAAACTGAGCTTGCTATAACAGGTCCTTTTTTAAAAGAGCTAATTTATCATAGGATTGATGGACACCCAGCAAGAGGTAAGAAGGAGAAAGGTGTTCCTCTTCTAACTCATAGCTGATGTCAGTTAAGAGGTATTTCACGCTTTCGTGGGGATGTATTTGAAAAGCCTCCAAGAAATGGGTGAAAACAATGTAGAAAACTTCTCCAATTATCTAGAAGGTCACGATGATGCAATAGAAGGAATGGCAACCACAGGAGTGGAAGCTTACTGACAAAAAAATCTGTTCCATGCTATTCAAATTATTCCTGATCTAAAAATGGGGATAAGCAGTAAAAGGACAAGATTGCTGGTGACACAAAAGTATTCAGGAAAATCTAAACTCAAATCAGTCCTGGAGAATTGTAGATGCTATTAGGATGCCAAATGACTATATCTCTTTTCTCAGGTTATTTTCTAATCTTAATGAATGAAGAGTGGTGACACTAGCATAAGCTATATATATGTCATGACTAGCAGGAAATAGCTACTCCCACCTGGGGGGAAACACCTCACATCATGATGGCTGTCTCTGAGAATGTCACCTCAAAATGATGGCAGCGCCATCTAGAATTCTAGGATTTGGTAGAAGGGGAATGGAAATCAAAGTACAGAACAAGAGCACCCTGCCCCAGACCATTCACATGATCTTCTATGTGAAACTCTGAAAACATTAAATTTAAAAATCCTAAGGATTTTGAGGAAAAAAAGCAAAGATATGTATCATAAAGATAGTGTGGAATGACTTCTACATGACAAAGGGCTTGATGGACTTCCTAGGCTAAAAAAGAGTGACTGTGGAGGAAAGATAGTTATTTTTAAAAGCCATGAGTGAATGAAGGATAGAGAAAGTAAACAATGAGCTATTTCTATATTCATTTTTTTCTAACTAAACAAGGAATATGAACAAGCAAAAGGAAATGCAAAGAAGTTGTGGATCTCATTTGAATATCTTGTCCTGGAAGAAGCATCAGCATGTTCAGAAAGGGATCAGGCAAACTACAGGAGGATGGGTTTGTGAGTACCTACCAATAATGATGGTGCAGGTGCCAACTCTCAGTTCAGACAGTCTCTAAGCTGGTACCTTCCTGGGAGCTGGATGGATACAACAGGGAAAGAATTACTCTGTAAATACCCCTTTTCTTATAGGTATTTTTAGACTGAAGTCTGTAGTTCTGGTAGTAATACTACCACCTGAACCTTTGATTTGGTTCATATGGTAGTGCCAAACGATGAGATATATTTTTTTCCCCCCACTAGGTAGGATAAGAAATTGCTTCTTGTTGACCTGGTACAAGTGATACAACACGTAACTGAGTGAAAAGCATGTGGCAAGGGTGCCCATGCTTCTCTCTGACTGTACAAGTGGAGAGAATTATGGAAAGTACTACAAAGGGATGTGCTCTTTGTTCGATACTGATCATCAGTCTTAAGTGATTCAAACCACATTTTTACACCAGAGAAAATGCCTGGCCACGGTTAATTTGGGAGATGGAAGTCTGCTCTGGGAAAGCGAACAACGGCTGATCAGAGGGTCATGTTCTTGCTGATAGCGTGGCTGCTGATGGCTGATGTTTCTTCCATATCAGTGTCAAAGAGGGAAACCAGCAGCTCATGTGCCAATGGGAGGGATATCTGTTACCAAGGTCAGTACTTTGTAAACTACTTCACTATATTCCTTGTCCCTTGTCTCTTCTCTCTACCTCTTAGTCTCTGCTTTAATAAATATTTTAGATGGAGAAATATTCTCTGAAAAACCTAAAGGTGCTGTGTAGATGTACCAGAGATGTGTAGAAGAACAGAGCCTCCCTTTACCACTTGCTCTGGGTTCCACTCACAAAAATCTAATGGTAAAAATGAGTAGAATAGACTGGGAGAAGTCAGGTGAAAAAGTAAATATGCTCTGATTTAGCCATAAAAGCTGATATTAAAAAAAATCATTGAAACACTTGATAGAGCTATGTGAGTAGATGGTGACTTCCAGAGTGTTACTTAAATTAGTTTTGCTGAGATTCTGCAATATTTGGTTCATGTTGTGGATTTTTTTTCCATTTCTGATTTTTGTCCAAAACTGGAAGTGCAGGAAATCCCTCAAGAAAGGCAGTTCTGGAGATTTCCAGCTTATTTCGAGGCTCTAGAGATTCAGATAGTTTGGGTAAACCTGTGAACTTTTGGATGTTTATCTGAACTGAACCTGAACTCTAAATCTTCTAGGGTTCACCTAGCTAAGTCAGAGGGAGGAAGGCCTATAATGATAATTTTAATGTTATTTTCTCATTCAGCCATGAGACCCTTCTCAGCCTCCTGAGAATTTCTTTCTCAGGAACAATGAGAAAGCTAAATAACATGTATCAAATATGCACAATTAAACATTGTATGCACCGTTATGGTTCCAGCTGCTATACATCCCAGTTGCTGGTTGCTGTCTTTGTAGAAGGATTTAGCTAGAAAACAGATAACTGTTTCCAGCCTGGCATTGTCTTTAGTGATGTCTTTCATGTCACAAGAAGATAGCTCAGGGAAAAAGAACTAGAAACAGCATTACTGAACTACAATAGGCAAAGCCATAAAAAGAAAATAAAAAATCATTAAAAAAAACACACAGGTGAATGTGTAGTGTTCATTCTGTCAAGTTTTTAGAAGTGACTATAGTAACATTTTCCTTGTCTGACTGTATAATCACAGCATCTGAGTACTTGATGTTTATCTATGGAGACCTCTGGGAAACAGAGGAGCACTTTATAATCTCTATTCTACAGAAAAGAATTTTCTATAATACCAAAGATAACATCATACCTTTCCTCATGTCAAAGGCAAGGCACTAGCTCATTTTTCTTGCTGCAGGATTTTCCTAGTAGAAGTTAATGTAGGAAACCCAAAGCAGAGTGAGGGATGGAGTCAGGATTCCCCCTGCTTTTCCCCCCACACATATCCCACCATCTTCAACAATTTTCACTGGGTCAAATTTGTACTCTTGTATTGCATACACAGTCTGAAAACACACAGACATGCTGCACCGGTCTAACTCTCATGTCTTCTGTCCTGGTGAGGCTTTATCAGGAATAACTGTGCTCTTGCACACATTGACACACAGGTGTGGTGAAAGCAGAGTGTATATTGTATTACAGTGTCCTTCCAGATGCAGGAGAATGAATTGCTAGAAAAGCGCACAACTAAATTTCATTTGAGGAGCTGGCAGACAAGTGCTCTGGTCGGAAGCCTGGAGAGGCAGTGTGCTTTATGCTCAAACTTGCTTCCCCAAATGCCTTCCCAAGTCATGCTTCTAATGTTTGTGAAATTGCTGTGACTTTCTTACCACATCAGCAATCATTTATGTCTCTGGAGCTGCCTGTCACTGCAGGGGAAATTCAGAAGAGTTCATTTTATTTTTCAAGGGAATTTGGAAACCATCAGTGCTGTGTTTGAGCTCCTGGGTTTTCCACAGGACTTGGCGTTCAGCAGGGCTATGCTGCTCTCATCAGCTTCTCTCCACGGAGCAGCTGCATGTTGAGACATTTCAAAACTTCAAGGATTGCTGTTAGGTCCTTCAGGCACAGGAAGTGTCTCTTGCGAAGTTCAGACTAGACTTGTTCACAGATTTTTGACAGGACTCTCAAACAAATTGCAGTTACTTTATACTTTTGAACAGAAACTGTGGGTTCAGTGATTTTATGGGATTTCCAGATTTTTGAAAATTGGCTAGCTTTCTGAGTATGCAGGCATGAAGTTCATAGATACAAAGTTCTGAAAGCTGTACTTAAGGACAGATTTTCATCAGTCCTTGTGGATGGAGTCTTCCAGCCTGGCATATCTTGCTTCACATTGCACTCAGTCTTTCTAAAATATTGCCTCCTGGAGAGTACGCTTGAAAAAAATCCACTGTCTAAACCTCATTCAGCTTCTAGGAACATCCTATTAGAAAAATATGGGGTTCTTTTTCTAAGTGAGAGAAATGCATTAATGAGCAAATCCTCTGTAGGAAATGGCTTAGAAATGTCCATGCCAGCAGGATGCAGGAGCACCTCGTAGATGTATTTAACCCCAAATGTGCAACTGTGTTTATACAGCAGATCAAAGAAAATGAGCTTCTATACACGAGCTCTGAGGAGATCTGAACCAGGGGAGTTATACTTACTGGAAGGATATAGCACAGTGAATTTTTTATGATCAAAGACTGCTTTGGGGCTTTTCCCACAGATCGGACTCTTAGTCTTAGCTTGAGCCGTAGGTGTAAAATTGATTCAAATGTTCACTGTTTGAAACTTTTTTGGTTTATCTAAATATGTATTGTTCTTCTGCTTCTGTCTTAATATTGATATTTATTTTTTCATCAAAAAAATTACTTTCTTTTGAAACCAAAACATTGGACGCAATTTACAAGCTTGAATTCTTGCAAAAAGTACTTAGATGTGAGTCTTGCAATGTGTTTTACTCTAAAAATGTTTTAAAGAGAAGTCTAACTGAAAGCAGGCCGCCATCATCAGTAAGATTCCAGTGCTGATGCAGATTTCTCTTGGAGAGAAAAGCCAGGAAATAAAATGGTATTATCAGTGGAAATGAAAACATTCAAAAGAGTGAAGCATAAGAATAAGCAGTCTCTTTCACATCTTTCACCTGGGGAAACATTTCAGACAAGGAAACATTTCCAGTAGAAGTGCAATTAGGAGAAATAATTGGGTTGGTTGAACTCCGAGTGAGTTGACCCTGAGCCTCATTGTGACTTAGGTCTGATACTCTCTCTGGAGAGCAGACTCTTCCCTGAGTCCCAATGCCACAGGTTGAAGCACTGACTATTAATAATGCCAGCCAGTGGGGCAGCTAAGATCCTGATCTGAATGGGGATCTGTGCAGCATGGTTGGGATCCCCTTTATCCCCAGGGTGCTTTAGCATGCTGTGACACTTGATTTCTTTTGTTGCACTTATTTATTTGTGAGTCATACAATTCTGTCAGCTCACAGCCAAGTTCCTTCTCTGCTGATGAAATCTGAGTATGGTGCTTAATGTCTTGTGTTTTGTTGTGCCATGAGTTGTCATGGAAATGAGCTTGAGGTTGCAAATCTAAAGAAATATCCTATATTGTGGAACAAAGAAGAGCAGGAAGTGGTGCCACTGTGGGCAAGAAGCCTGATGTGAAAGTCTCTTGTCTGAGATCAGTATAAGTCAGCCAGGCAGCCTTGGTGCTGCCCATCTTTGTCATTCAGCACATCAGGGAACCTTACTAGGACTTCCTCTGTTTAGGAGTCAGTCATTACATAAATGTGGATTTTAGAGCCTCATTTCCTATATGCTTTTTAAAATAACGGCTGTGAAATTCTTGTTGCTTGCCTGCTTAAAATTTTTTACTTGCTGAAAAAGGGAGAAAATATGACTAAAAGCAAAAATATGTATGGGGCAAAAATTCAAGAATGCCTGAGAAAAATGGCAACACCCTCCATTTTGGTCCAGGAAACAGTGCTCCATAGTGGATGTGCTGGGATGTGTAAAATCAGAGCACTGTTGGAGTAATGCTTTAATTGTTAAACTGTCAAAACAGCTGTTAATCTGCAGTGGAGGGACTTCCCGAGGCAGGGGTTGCATCTTGACCTTTGTGTTTTATAGTTGGTGGTCCTCACTTCCCTCATCTCTAATAGGCTTCCAGATTACACAGAATCACGCAGACTGAAAGAAGCACAAAGTTATTAGGAGAGGTGGTGCAATCTCTGAACAACTACTATTGTTGCTTCCCAGTCAGTGATAGTTCCCAAGTGTGTGTAAGAAGCTGAATTCTCCTTGTACAAGTATTCCCCGTAATTTGTAATCTTAATTTTTACTATGCTAAGTGAAATCACTTCCTTTCCTGGGGTGGACTTTTTTTCTCTTTGGGCGTGTGAGCAGACTGGAAAACTGTATGGATAATGCAGTTGCTCGGTGCTGTCCTTTTCCAGCGCTGTGGTGTGTACAGTGTGCTGGGAATTTCCCCCCTTGTGCTTGAGCCCTGGCTACAATTTATAGGAGAAGGATGGAAGTTTTGACATTTGGAACACAGCAATGCCTGTTGCTTATTTCCCAGTAGAACTTTCAGCTTAAAAGATTTAGATGCTTTTCTTTATTAAATGGAGCGAATACTTCAGTGTTTTCAGCTCAAAGCCCATCAGCATATCTCCACATTTTGTCAAGGGGCCCAGCTGCCAATTCTCAGTGGAAATGCTGCTAGCAGTGGTGGTAATCCAGCATGGTGGTCTAAGAAAAGGATAGGAGCCAGAAATTTGTGCTCAGGCTCCAGTTTTCTCTCTTGTTATTTGGCTACAGTCACAGAAACCAAAGCTTTGGAAAAAAATGTCTGGTTTGTGATAAACTAGATGGTCCCAGAGTCAGGATCTGCCCCCCTTGCTTTTGAAAATGTTATCCCATACCTTTGTACCTCTGTTTCTTGATCCATCAGCTCTCGGTGATGATATATTTCTTAAAACAGACAGGGCTGCTTGCAGTGCAGTGGTTAAATCTAAAGAAATAAACATGCAGATGGTAAACTAGGTTGTTAATTTTGGTCTGTAATTGCAAACTGAGACTAGAGTAGGAAAAGTCATGCAAAACAGGAGTATATGTTTGAGACTTTAATGTCTGCCTTTAAATTTCCATCTCTGTGTGTCTCTTTCTCTCCCTCTCTTATGTGCACATGTCCCCAGGCCTCATACTCTGGCATCCAGCTCATCCCTGCTGTCACCACAGTGGCATTTGGCAGTCCCTGAGGTGAGAGAGTGAGCTGAAAGTGTGCTGTATGGTGTCCTGCAGCTCTGCCCTGATGCAAAACACATTTCCCATCTCAAGGATGTTTTCTCATCTCCCCTTTCTGAGTGTTCCCTCTTCCCTTACTCCCACAGGACAGCACTCCCTATCCTTCAAGCAAAGTTTTACATTCAGATTACTAATTTTAACCCGATTATTGTTTGCAAAACCAATAATTGGAAGAAGTCAGTCATTGCTTAACAGCTTTAGTGCTAAATCAGTTCCAGCAGCTTGTTGGGCTGCTGCTAGCATGAATCCACGTGCTTCTCAGCTAGACGCTCTCGTCTCTCTCTCTCCTCCCCTCTGTCTCTCTCTGAGATCCTTTGCTGGGTCCATATGGGGTTGGGGATGTAAGCACTTCAGAGGGCTGTTTCAATATATGGTTATGATTCTAATTTTTGGCATCAGCTTTTTATTACAAGTTGTTGACTGGCTGGAGGCGTGAGAGAGTGGGAGCAGGGAGAGTTCTCGACCATGTGTGAAGCGAGGAGACAGCGGCAGCAGAAATAGTACAATAACTCTCCTCTGGAGCATGAAAATGGGGTCTGGAGCAATCCCCTTGGCCCCTAATCTCTCGCTAGCTCTGGGGTTTATAGCATGGACCGTGACAGTTTTGCTGCAAGGAAGGGTCAGGATTTCAACCACAATAAAAGTTGTAGCTCAAGTTAGTAGCGTGTAAAGTATTTTGGTCTGGCAAAAAAAGGGCGACTTAAATTATGAAATCCAAACCTCTGTTTTAAAATAATACCTATCCTATGTACTGGTGTTCATTTATGGTATTGTTTTGAGCTTGATTTTTCTTGTGGGCCTAAAAATGTAATGAAAATGTAAGCAGATATGTTTCTATGATAATACAATAAATAAATAAAAAAGCTCCTGAAATGCAGAAATTTGCTCTGTATTTTATATTATGCAGAAGTTGATACTTTATAAATAAATCAGTAAATGCAACCATATTTCCAAACGAAATCAGTAATAATTTTAAGAGACTGTAGAAAATCATTAGTGAAATGGCAAGATGCAGAGTAATATCCTCTGATTAACAGCTACAGAACCTGGAGATCGAAGCTAAAACTAGGCTCAAAAAGGAATTAAAATACTTCAGGGACAGAATGCTCACGTTCAGGCTCTGTGCTGGAGTGATCTTGTGTAGCTGCCTTACAACACCAGACATCATTTCTGTGTGTGCAGTACCACACACAGCTCTCCCTGACAAAGCACCGATGTGCCATGGTTGATGGGAAAACCAGAATGACAGAGATTCCCTAGGGCACGAGGGGAGCAAAAGTATTGGACTGACTTAGCATGGAGCCAGGTCTGATGCAGCTGAAACTCTGAACTCTCATCCAACACGAGCCCTGCTGAGCATAACCTGGGTCACTTTGAGATTATGAGGTTTCCTGCATGCCATGTTTCCCTGTTACTCTGCATTGTGCTGGTCTTATGAAATAATAATAACCTGAGTGGGTTTTTTGAGCACCCGAGGGCTGGATTTGCTGGGCTGTATCATGCTGAAGCAGTGGGATGAAAGCTCCCAGGGGGTAACACTGGAGATCAGAGGATTCCAGCTAGGTGCAGGTACTAGGCATTTGTGTCTTACTCCCAGGTGCTTTTACCGCCTCACAAATTACGTGGGCAGCTGAGGTACCTAAAAGAGGGTTGGAGATGCCACTTAAGAGTCAGCAGAGAGGTGGACCCTGTGATTTCATCTACAATGCTTGCCTGTAAGAGAAAGTTTTGTGGTCTTAAATTTTGGATGAGTTTTGGGCCTTACTGAAAGTAGTTAGGCAACAAATGAGTGTACAGAGTCTTTCTGAAGGAGAAAAGGATGAGAGTATTCCATGGAGACATATTAAAGTCAATCCAAAGTGAACTGATGACTTTACAACCCTCAGGCAAATTACCCTAGATCATTTGTTTTGTGCAACAGGATCGTGTATGAAATATGAAAATGTGTACATGACCTTCTTTTAAACTGCTATGATTTATTGCTGCCAGGATCACGAGGGAATCAAAATGAGTTTATGAAGAAATCGATGTTATGGGGGATTGCAAAATGATGCTGGGTCTGACGAATCCTTTCAGAAGCCCTTTAACCACAAGAAATCTGCTTCTTTATTCAGATGTTGTAGAGTGGATAAGTCATCCATTTTGATTCCAAAAAGCCTCAAGTCTTTAAATGATTTTCAGGATGGTGATGTTCGCCTATTTTTGTTGTTCTGGGAAATCTTCTGCATGCACTTATGTTTCGTTGTCATCATGTCTTTTAATTGAAGAGAAATCTGAATGATGCTTTGTTGTTTTTTTTTTTTTTTTTTTTTTTTTTTTTTTTTTTGTTTGTTTGTTTGTTTGTTTGGTTTATTTTTTTTTTTTTTTTTTTTTTTCCCAAATCACCTTTTTCAGAATTTTCAGGAACCTTTATTTTCCTTGTTTTGCTAAACCAGCCTTAGTTTACAAGTACTATATTCTTTCATATTTATAATTTGATGTATGCTTTTCCCATTTTCCCATCCTTCTTAATGTTTTCATTCTGCATCTTCTCTCTTCAAGTGATAGTTCTTGGGCATGCAGGAGAATAACAGGGAGAACCAGAAACTTTTGTTTTCTTTGAAGAAAAGAAAATTCTTAGAGGTGAAATTTGGGACAGCACAACCTTCAGATCATTGTACAACTGCTTGTGTTTGGGAAGGTACCACAGACTCCTGATTTTCACTGCCTATCAGTGTTTTGTATAGTATAGGTGTAAATATCTTTGATGTTTTATACTAGGTTTTTGTTCTCCTTTTCTGATTTCTGATGCTGACTGAAAGCCTTTGCTAATGAAACCATCTTCAGTAGCAGGTTTCCCTTCTTTCCAGAAGAGGAGGAGGATGACACTGCTTTCCCTGAAGCTTCTGGTCATGCAGCCTAGAATAGGCAGAATTTCCTCTGCTTCTGGTAGAAAATTGTCAAGAGTATGTGTGACAGGGCTGTGTCCTATATGGTCTATGTTAATTCTGCATGTGTCTCATCTAAGTCTGGCCTTACTTACCTTTCACTTTGAGGATGAAAGAATGGCACTTCTTTTTCTCAAAAAAACCCCAAACCAAAACCCCAACAAAAAATTTACCCAAACAAAAAACTCTACAAAAACAAAACAAAACAAAAAAAAAAAAAAAACCAAGTAAAATTAGGAAAACTTTGTGCTCAGACAAGATTAATGTTTTAAATAGTTTCCAATATTTTGATGAAAAAAATCATATTGGGTAACGTTTATTTTATTATTATCGCTGAGTGTTGTTGCTAGTGTCATTGTTTACAGTCAAATCTGTGAGTTTTTTTAGGTTTTATTTTCAGAAGAATGTTTTGCCTTGGGACCTTAATTTGAAATTGATTTTATTTTTTGGTCTGATTTGGTAATACATTGTCCTTCAATAGAGATGAATTGATCTCAGGAGGGGCTTGGTTCATGTGTCAAGGACACAGATTTTAGAGCTGGCCTTAAATTAGAGGATTAACTTGACAGGCTACACTTTGTGTCCCCTCTCTCTGCTCCCACATTCTGCTCGTGTGAGCAGGGCAACTGGTGCTGAGAGGCTGATGTGTGCACGGGACACATTTCAGGTGCCCTGTCTTGAGCAGTTTCCAGCCTGGGCCTGTCGGCTCATCCTCACCACTTGTCACAGTGCAGTAGATGCACCACTGGAGTGGATCTTCCAGTTTAGTTTCATAACCCAGCCTGTGAGCCCTGAGGCTCTTTGAAGTGCAAACCAAAGGATGGTGAATGGGATGATGGTGGCATTTGCTTCCAAAGATTGCTCCTGATTTGAAACAGAAAATTAGTGGGGCTGAACTCAATTTGTTGTGCTCAGTGGTACCTGACACATGGGCCTCTATGTGAATATCTCTTGCACGATTAAATCTTCAGAAATGCAGCTGTGGTCTCATGCAAACTTAGGCATTTTTGACCTTTCCATATCTTAAAAAAAACCAAACCAAAAAAAACCCTTCAAAATCAAAACCTAAGTACTTTAAGAATTCATGTGCAAAGTACATTAAAACTGTGTGCAACTTTGTCCACCCCATGTTTCAGATCACATAGAGGTCACCTGAAGCAAGTACCTTGCATTTTCATCAGTTCAAAATGTGGACTTATTTTTCCATATTCAGTAGCCTTCAGCAGTAGTTTTTCAAAGCCCCATCCTATCTCCAGTGTCAGCTACTCTCTTTACCTGGCCTGGATTCTTTTCCACGTGCATTACACCTTCATTTCTGCATGCACTCAACTTTTCCCCTGTTTTGCATTATCACCTGTAAAATCTGCACTTATCTTCTTAGATAAAAGCACAGTTGATAACAGGGTGATGTGTCTATCCACCCCAACCCAAGCCAGATTTGGGAGCATAATGTGTCCTATTAAATTCAGGATTAAATTAATCTATCTATACAACCACTGGTGTAGGTAGAGCTCCAAGTCCAAAGAATGTAGTTCTATATTAGCCATACTTTTCTGTATCTGTATGTTTATAAGAAAACTATAGTCTAATGTGCTTCATGCTTCTAGTGTGTTACATATATACAACAAACAACCATTAACGAGTTTTAAAACTGATGCTTATTCAGTCCACTCAGTGCTCTTGAATGTGAGCCAACATTAATTCAAGCTCAGTTGATCCTAATAAGTAACTAAGACCCCATTTCATAAACATGCAATTCTAGCTTGTTATTTCTGGCACTGCCATTAAGCAAAAGCCTCTACCCTCAGAATGACAGAATTAAGGGATTAGGGATAAACTGAAAATTATGAATAATTCACAATTTCTTCCCTCCTCTCCTCCCCACCAAAGGCAACTCTAGAGGGGCTCTGTAACTGCTCTCAGTTATGCACCTTTTCTTCTGGGAGATATGCACAGGAGTGTGACCTGCCAGTGCACTGAGATTTGCTCATATGAGTGGAGTCTGTAGGACCAGATGTAATATCTGATACTTTCTCTTGTCATAATAGGTTCACTAGAAAAAAACACCAATGTCTGCACTAAAAAGTACTACTTACAGTTGTCCATTCTGAAGGGGAACTTAAAGCATGTTGTCCCAACCATATGAATGTGTTTTCAAAAGAAATCTATGACATTTCAAAATAAATCTATGACATTTTTTACTAAGATGCAATCAGGCTCCTTACCCTGGCCCTTCAGGTAATGTAGGACATATGCTATACTGGTTCCTGAAATTAATTTTGTCTTCAACCTTCCTGATTTTGCAGGAAAATATTTTATAAAGATCATGCCAAATATGAGAAGCCTTGCAGCAAATTAGCAGGAGATGCATCTCGCTATGTAAAATCCAGTGAAGTAGGAGTTCACATTAAAGCAACATAGACTGCAATAACTGCATATTTCTCAATGCAGACATTCCTTATTCAACCTTACCTCTGCCATGCCACTGGATTTCAAGCCAAACAGCTGTTGAAGCTCCAGAGCTGTATTTCTAGGACATATGTGTTCAGAACCATCCTTTCATGTGCTTGTCCAGTGCCCAGTCACAGGTTCAGTCGCTCTCTGAACTTCTAGGCTCTATGGCGATGTGGAAGAGAGTAAGAGGTAAGGATGCCCTTTGCCTCTCTCCTACAGTCAGAATTACTTGCATTCCTGAAGTCTGTGTTGCTAGCACACTTTTTCGCTCAAAGGCTGAGCTTTCTTGCTGATGCTAAAATGTTTATGTAATGGTGCTATATTGTTGCATGGTTGTGCCAAAATAATAATAAAATAATTTAGTTAAATTAAAAATTGGGATGTTAATGCCTTTATAGACTTGCTGTCTTTATTCAGTGCCAGTGAATGGCTGTGCTGTTGGCAGAAGTCATCAATATTTCTCAAGTGGTTGCTGATGTCATTGTTATTATTATGGGCTTTCTTTTTCTTCATGTGCAAATTTCATTTTTAACAAAGCATGTGGGAAAAATGCTGTGCACACAGCTGTGTGAGGAATTAATTCAGAAAAGGCCAGATCAGTTTGTAAGAGAAATCAGGTGTGCTGCCATCAAGTTTTGGGTCAGTAGCAGGGCACCAAGGGACTTGGTTTTCTTGAAAAACAGAGTAAGGCTTTTAATTTCCGAACAGAACGGGTGAATGTGTGCAACCCACAGAGACTGGAGTCTCTCCAGGCCTATCTAACATAATGAGAGAATTCTTTGTGAAATGCATAAAATGATGACATTTTAGTGGTGAGTTAAATACTTGATTACTTTTTCCATAACCTAAAATAATTGGAATGTTCTTATGCAATCCCATTCCCGGTGAGGACTAGGAATGTGTAACCTCACCATATATACTCCTGAGGGACATCTCTGTGGTGATATGGAAAAATGCACTGGAAAGTGTTTTTTAAGCCCCAAGGAAAAGTAACAGGCGTGTTCATCTGAGAAAACATCCAGAAGATGAATTCAGAGTCACGGTCACAAGTCTGCACAGAGAAAAGTTGGTCTGGGCAAGGTGTGCTGAGCTGCTTGGCGGCCACTTGGATAAAGAGGAGTGTGCCTGACTTAGTCTGGCTAGTCCACGTGGCTGTTTGTAGAAGGAGAGAAGGGACACAATGCCTGCTGGCACCTGGGGACAGGGCGATGCTGGTCCAGGGAGGTGAGGTTTGGGGCAAGTCTGGATGGACTGACAGTCAAAATGATAGCTGGGCCTTGAGCTGCCTCTTCATCCTCTTTCAGCACACCCTCTTCCCTGCCACCAGCCTGAGGGGAGTCCACATCCATGGCGAGTACTCCTGGGGCTGCTGTAACTTCTCCTCAAGTTTGGGCATGGAGGATAAAGTGAATCATCCTCAAGGGATTTTGGTATTTTGCAACACAGCCGAGACTTTTAACATTGCACAGTGTCTCTGAGTAGCAAGGGTTAGCACGATCTTTCACAGAAAATCTTTTCTGGTGGATTGAGAGGCAGAATTTAGCATCTTAGAGGGGTAAAGAAAATGGCAACTGGACATTCAGGAGGAATCTCCTGGGCTGAGATTCCCAGTACACAGGGAGTTGCATTGGCATATGAAACGAGAATAGAAAGGCAGTGGGTGATACCAATTTGAACACCTTGGAGTTGCTTTAAAGGTAGACCCAATCTTTCTCCTCCCAGTAACTTCCCACTCCTGCTAGCAGAGGATTATGTGTACTGAGTCACTCAGGACAGAGTATGCATTGATCAATGTGGCTGTTTTATCAGACTCAGTGGATAATTCTTTCATATTTTATGTTGCCTAAATAAAGAATGTTTATTAAAGACTAGTTTTCAAGTGGACTATGCTGACACAACATTTTTTGGGGACACACAGTACCCAGAATGGCTGTTTCTAATGTAAAAAGATTCGAGCATTTAAAGCCTGACCAAGTTTCATTGAGGAGTTAGACCATGAATAGTTTGATGCAAAGGAGCTAATATTTATAAGAGATTGAAAGACTGGAAATGGCTGGTAGAAGTTATATATTGACTGAAGATGAGCCAGGCTACGTCATGCCTGTTCACCAAATTAATTATTTGTTTCAATATTTATAAAAGTGAATAGGAAACAGATGGCAAGAACTGGAGATGCTTGTTAGGTTTCTGTAATGGAGAAAGGAGAAAGAGAGAGCGGAAATCAGAATCTCACCATAAGAGAGGAACAGGAAATTAAAATGTCAAGACAACTGACAAAACTGCAGGACCACACACAAATATAAAGGGTTTTCCCATAGGATCTCCAAAACAATTTAAATTTAAGTAAGCCCCCGACATTTTGCCACCCAGAAATCAGAAAAAAGGGTTTATATATTTATTTTATTTTTTTTAAGAGGTAAGTTTAAACACACACCCTCTACCCATTCGTTAGAATACAGTATATTGAAAATTTATTTGGAAACTTCTCTGAGTGGTTCGGAAAAGTCTTACTGAGATATTTAAGGAGAAGACAGAAAAGAGCAGAGGCGGGAGTTGCTGATTCATGTATTGAGTATCCACATCCTTGTCCTTGGCAGGAAGAAGACTATATTCTGCAAAGACTGATGGTGTGGCTGGCAAAGGCCCTGCAGACTGGGGTTATCAGGGAGCTCAGGGCTGTGCTTATTAAGGGCACACGGAGTTTGAGGTCTGTCCTTGAAAATGGCTGCATTGAAGTTAATTTCCCCTGATGTGCAAGGGATGTGCTGGCTTGAGGGGCATCCTTACAGCTTATGTTCCACCTAGAATGTTGGAGTGGGGGAGGGTGAAAACAAGAGGGTAAAACGATTGGGAGTTTACATATTGAATAGATTTGGTGGAATTGTGCCAGTTGTGTTAACTGAGGGTCAGGGATCCGGAATTCATGTGGGATTCTGGTAGTCCACCTGCAGCCAGCACACAACAATGTATTCTCCATGCATGTCAGTAGAAGAGAGATCTGGAAAAGCCAAGTTGTACTTCATAGAAATCTGTTTGTGCTGCCTCGTTACCTGAATAATCCGGATTTGGAAAGAGGTAGAGGATCCAGATAGACTTACTGGTCTCTTCCCCTTTCAGAGTTGCTTCTAGTTTTCAGTATCCTTGGGAGCACAGGGGGATACGTGCTTTATCCAGTACCCTTCCCAGATGGAAGTGTTTGCTATCACTCTAATAAACTCTGCTTGATTAGCTGACCCTTTCTTATGTCTCTTCATATTCAGCAGCCATCACTGAGTAAGGGCTGTCTGCTGACCTTTCCTTCAACAGAACATTCAGAGCCAACTGTGCTGCTCTGCTGAGATGTGGATTTTTTTCTTTCTTTCTGTCTTTTTTTCTGTCTTGTGGTAGGGTTTTCTATGTCTCACTTTGACTCTGGCCAAGTGCCTCACAAGCTATGGATTCTGAATGCCTGCCTTATTTGGAGAAGAACGTAGGCTTTTCAGTTGGCTTGACCTCCCAGTAAGTTTCTTGCTCTCCTTTGACCTGCTTCTGCTTTGCCAGTCTTTGTATTAAGCTTTTTCCCTCTCTTTCTTTCTATGAGTTCACTCATCCTTCTTCCTTCCCCCCTCCAAATAGTAAGAAAAAAAATTTAGTAGCTGCTGCTAACCATTGCCCAGTCCTTCTGCTGGCATTTTGTGTTCACCCCAGGGATAAGGAATTCGCAAGCTCTTATTCACACCACGTCAGCAGATGCTGCTGCTGAGGATTATCCTCTAACTTGTAAAATAGCTTTTTTGGACAGGTCTGCCTCAAAAAACTGTTGCCCACTGCATTTTATCATAGGTTGGCAAATCCAGCCCTTTGCAAGCAGGCTCTATAGTCAGTCCCTGAGAAACAGTCTGTTCTGTCTTCAGCTTCCCAGAGTTGGCTGTTGGGGTTAGTATTGCTGAATAGAACTATAATTTTGGAGGTAAATGCTGGTCCCTCAGTTGGATCAATGAGATCAAGGTTAAGCCTTTTAGATCAAATTCAGACCACAATCCTCCAGTAAAATGACTTTGCAGCCAGCTCCTTCTCCAGTTAGTGGTGGGTAAGCCACAAGAACAAAGTGAGGAGCAGAACTTGGCATGGTAAAGACCGTGGCCAATGACAATAAGACACCTGCAAAAAAGATGGGTTTTGTGATTTCCCCTGTATTTGCTTTCAAAAGGTGAAGCATTGGAAGGAGAGATGAAATAATACATATTGATGGTGCAGCAGTTCAGAAACAAGCAGAGTGGCAGACAGATGCAATCTTTATTTGTCTAGTGATCTGAAAGGGGAGTTTTCTGTAAAGGCATGGCTTTTTATGGCCCTTGTACACAGGTTACTGTGGGAGCAGCAAATATACGGGGTTTTAGCTGGGTGCTAAAAGGAGTTAGCGCTTTGCCTTTTGCATTTCTGCCTTCCTCCAAACCCTGGGAGTTTTACCATGTGCTTCCTTTGGCAGGTAGGAACCTGGTGCTTCCCGAAGATCTGAAAGGAGCTTGTCCAATCTTGTCAACTTGTC